>NC_141539.1:142852500-143452500 GCF_021556685.1 Rattus norvegicus
CATTTTTTCCATTTTATTCCTGGATGTATTTTGCTAAACCAACATTACTCGCAACCCACCAGAAATGCTCCCCACGATGTGACAAATTGCTTTTTCCAGGCAGCAGAATGATTCCACACATGAAGAGGCCTCTTTCTGGCCAGGGAAGGCTGGCAAAACAACTCTTCCATGTGGCCAGAGGCTACACAGGTTCCTCAACTTCTGGGCAGCGTGAATGCAGCAGAGCAGTTTATCACTGGAGATCTGAACAGATTTCTCTAGAGGTCTGCAGATTCTAAGAATCCTGAGTTCCATCTGTCTGGATGAGGGCAGTGGATAAGCCACAGTCCCAAACACTACATCAAGTCCCAGACAGTCACCTAGACAGAACCAGGCTCCATTTGACTACTGAGTGTCTAGGGGAAACTAGGGGATAGCAGGCCAAAAGTCCAGTCTGGAAGTTTGGCTAGGGGTCGTCATCCCACACAGCTAATGTCAGAATGGAAGAAGAAAAAAAGGAGAAACAGTGAATGACTTTGCCCACATACATGTGCAGAGCATACATAAAAACCTGTGTGTGTGAACAGATTTTTTTACACATTTACAAAATGCACCTATGCAAGACATTGTTCAGACACATGTGTATATACATCCCAAGTATGTCTTGTGCACATATGCAAGTGCACACAAGTACATGAATATGCACATGTGTATATACTCAAACAGAGACTCCCAGACAGAGCTTTGGTCTCTCAGGATTCTGCTAATAATCTGCCTGGGCCTGTTAATCCTTCCCTGGTGTCCTTGCACCAACCTAATAGGGCAAAAGTAGACCACCCTACACACACACACACACACACACACACACACACACAGGACACCAGTCTTATGTGGTTTCATGAACAATGTTGTGGAAGGAGAGGTCAGAAGAGGATTCCATGTTGCTCAGGACTCTGATCTTCACAGGTCACACTTGTTACCAATGAACTAAGGGACAGAAATGAGAAGCAGCATTTCTCGTGCCATTTGACAAGGACATGGGATTCTCACAAGCATCCTTCTGCACCTTCTTCTATAATAGATGCCCTCAAGTCAGCCATACCCTATTGACTGTCATCCTCGTCACGTCATGACCACCACATGGTGCAGCATGATTCATCTGACTAGTTCCCCAGCACGAGCACCATCTTGGTTTTGCCCATTGCTGTTATATCTCCTGGTTTCCTCTTCCACACACGGATGTGTTGCTGTTCCTATAAGGTGGAACTCACAGGTTGAGTGATCAACTCAAAGCATCTCAACAACCTGAGCAGACATAACAGCTCAGACATCACTTCTTACTCTTCTGGAAGCCAAAGGTCCAGGACCAAAGCACTGCCATTTTGGCATCTCATGCATGTCAGAAACAACCCACTTCTCAACCACATCCTCATCTCCTAGCTCCACCTTATGACCTCATCACCCATCAGAACACCTCCTCATACCATAGCCTGGGGCTAGTGCCATGCAAAGGGAAGATGTATTTTTAAACTGTAAGCAAATTAATTGATTGCTTTTTGAGTGGCACCGGAAGGACTATGACATAAAGCTCTCTTCTTGGTGCCCAGTATCCCTATCAAAGATACTGCCAAGAGCAGCCATCCTTCTGGGATTTCTCTGCCTCCCAAAACATGGTCTTATCTTTCCTTGACAAGTCTGTCTGTATTGTTGTCTACTGAAAGGATCCTTTTATATTTCTGCTGCAAATATGTTTCCAGATTCACCACTTGTCAGTTGCATCTTGGTGGTCTTCTACTTCATAGAATTTTTCAGCATTTTTGTATGCTCAAAATTGTCTCCTAGCCTTTTGGCATTGCATTTGTTTGGGTTTCAGATTTCCTGTTTTTATTAAGAGATGTTTGTCCTCAGTTTTGTTAATTTATGCCTTTAATGCACTTGTAATTTACTCATTTTGTGTTCTAACGTAGGACAGTCTTTATCGAGTGTCGAAAAGGCGGGATATGTTTAAACAGGTTATCCCCTACCAGATTCATCTCTCAGGGGAATTTGTGAGTTGTTTCCCTCTCTACCCCGATGAGTGATAACAAGTTGCAAAATTGTAGATCGTCGTTTGCTCATCTTCAGGGCTGCATTGCTGGGGCATTTACAGGCAGGGTCCCATGCTAAGATCAGAAGCTGTGGGAATCCTCACTGATGGAGGAGACTACACTAGTAGGAAGTCTCTGGTGTCTGACTGTTCCTGGAAACAGGAATCATTCTGTGCCTTACTTTCATTTGGAGAAAAAGGAGGCACCAAAGCTTAAGACTATAGCTATGTGCAAGAGGCTGGGAATGGGTAGAGTTCAGCATGTCGAGGTCAAGCCCCTCAAAGACACGTAGGTCCTCTGGAAAGCTTTCCACGTTTCCTGTGTGTGATGCAAAATATGTAATCAGGATATTTAAACCTTTAGTCTCCTTTTATATGACCAAGTATTTAATAAGTCAGGATTTCAACTCTGTGCGTAGTTGGGAAATTGCTGTTTCTATAGGAAAAAAAGAAGATCACTTTCAACTCCATTCTCATTTACCTGTCTGTGAATATGCACACCTACAGTTACATGGAGTAAATATACATGTGTGGAGAGCCTTGTGTTATGGATACAAGATGAGATACCATATGTGGGATGGATATGCTTTATACATAGGATGGATATATATTCAATACATGCAAAATATTCATATATGTGAATTTGTCATACATACGTTCATATATGTGTGATATATATTTACACATGTGCTATGGGTGAGTACCAAGTTGTATCTGTATGTGAGGTGGGTACAATGCATGGACATACATGATAAAGATTGTAAGAGTAGGTATTTAAATTTTAAGAAATCAGAGTTGGAAACAAAGTGTAAAACAAGAGAAATATAGCAAATGAACTGTTTTTCCTAGGAGTTTTAAAATGATCTTCAAGGAAGGGAAAACAACATATTAAATTAAAAGCTGTCATTTTTATTTTCAAGTCTAGGAATCTAACTTTGGCCCATTGTTTTTTCTCCCCAAACCTCTACCATCTCTTAAGGAAATGATCATGGTCTGCCAACCTTCTCCAATGTTAATCCTTTGTTCAGACACAGGGGTTGACACCAGGGAACTGCAGGTTCACTGGGCAGAGCCTTCACTTCCCCCAGCATCCAGACACTGACAGCCTCCCAGGTATCCTGGGCAATGCCCCTGCAAGTACCTCAGTGTCCATCACATTGTTCTGGCTACTTTTATGCCAACTCGACATAACCTAGACTCATTGGGCAAGTGAAAACCTCAGTTGAGGAAAACCTCAGTTAGGAAATACCAGATTGGCCTGCCAGCATTTTCTTGATTGATGACTGTTGTGAAAGGGTCTGGCTCCCTGGCTGAGGAAACCATGAGGAGCAAGCCATTAAGCAGCACTTCTTGTGGCTTCTGCTTTGGTTCCTAGAACCAGGTTCCAGCCTTGACTTCCCCCAGTGAGGAAGTGTGACTTGAGAGTCATAAGATAAAATAAACCCTTTCCTCCTTAAACTGCTTTTGGTCATGGTGTTTCATCACAGCCATAGAAGCCCTAAAACAGGTATCCTGTTGTCACTTTAGCAGCACGTGCTCTCTTCTACTGCATGTTCTGGAGAGAGGGAGCCCCTTGGGTGGGCAGTGGAGAAAATACTGAGGTAAAGACATGGCAGAGGGGCCAGGAGTAACACAGAAGAAAGGAGGATTGAGGGAGAGGGAGAAAGAGGAGGAGGAGGAGGAGGAGGAGGAGGAGGAGGAGGAGGAGGAGGAGGAGGAGGAGGAGGAGGAGGAGGAGGAGGAATGTCTGAGCCTGGGTTCAGGAAGGTGGCCAACAACTGGCTCCCAGGAACTCCCTGCCTACACTTCTCGCTTCAAGGATCAGAGGCTTCCTGCAGATGGTCCCTGGCATTGTATATACAAAGGACTGTGCCTCAGTATAACACATTTTTGGCCTCTGCTGGGCCAAGATATTAACAATGTCCGTCCAAGTCAGCGCACTGGCTTTGCTTTACAACTTATCCAAACAGAGAGCTGCCCTGCCTACCATAACTATTTTTACCAACTGGCACGTTCTCTCGCTGTCTCTGGTTCCAGGTTGGCTGCAAGCTCAGCCTGGTATTCTTCCAGTACTGTATCATGGCGAACTTCTACTGGCTTCTGGTGGAGGGTCTCTACCTGCACACCCTCCTGGTAGCCATCCTTCCTCCCAGCAGGTGTTTCCTGGCCTACCTTCTTATTGGATGGGGTAAGGGCCTTCATATCTCCATCTTGATTGCCATCTCATTTCACCAAAATATGTAGGTTTCTGCTCAAAACCCTACTCCAGGGCCATACTCACTGGTCACCTTGGGTGCGTTGGAGGGTTCCGTCGATGTCAACCAAGGAGCTGGTTTTAAAATCCTTTAGAATTCGACTTCCGTTCACACCCCCTTTACCTCAAATGAGTAGCAGAATAATTGTTCCTTTCCCTTTTCCCAGTCAGCTCATATCAGCAATGAAAAGTCAGAGGAGCAGGCAGATGGCACGTCTACCTGCTGCCCGGAGCCAGCCCTTTCCAGAGCAGGAAGGGACGAAAGTTTGCATGGCTTAGGGAGTAAAACACCCAGCCCCTCAGACAACATGGACCCAGTGAGCATGTCTCCCTCTTACTTGGCCTCCCTGTCTTTGACAGCCTTCAGCTCTGTTCAGATTCTCAGCTTTCAGACACATTTGTCCTTCCTGCTTAATGAGGTATAAGTGCAAACCTTCACACATTGGCGAAGACATTAAGTGAGAGCTTCCATGTGGTCCTTTGGTTGAAAATTACTCTTTACACGTTCTGATTCCTGAGTGCCAGGTGTACAGTGTTGCTTCTCATTAATGAGCAGGAGCCAATCTGATGGGGTCTCTCCGCAGGTATCCCCAGTGTGTGTATAGGTGCATGGATAGCAACTCGCCTTTCTTTAGAAGACACAGGGTAAGTATTGTGTATGCATTCACGCCTGTGAAACAAGACCTGCTGGTGCTGGTTGAATATCTGAGAGTTAAGGAAGCTTGTACCCTTAGAGACAAAAGACTTGCAGCCAGTCAAGATATTTCTAGGCAACATTTAGCACCCCGTGATTTGAAGACACGTGCATGGTCATGGGCAAGACTCACTATGCATTTCAGTATTTAGGAGATGGCCCAAAGGAGAGGTGAAAGTTAAACCACACCTTATTTAGCTAAAATGGGGAAAGCCAGGCGAAATGAGTGATACTCTGCATGACTCTTTGGTGTTCCCAAGACAGCTAAGCAGAAACAAGCAGGTTTACTGGGGAGCAGGGGGGGAAATGCATTGAGATCAGGCCATATGGCTGCCTGGATGGCCTCTGTGAGCTCCTTCTCTGAGAACTTCTGAGTCCAGGGGTAGTAACAGGCATCCCTAGCCTATATGTATCTCACAAAAGACCCCAGGGTATCAAGTGTCCACTGGAGAGTACATCACTCTGAGTGGTTGGTCTAAGCTAATCCTTTTCTTTAGTCTGTGACTCTATACTGACAACAAAAACGAATCCCCATCCACTTACCACAGCAGTTGTTCCTCAGCTGGGTTCACTGGCCCAGTCACCCTTGGTTAAGCAGGACTGACAACTGAGGTAGTGTCAGCTGGAAGGCACTCTTCGCTCTGTGGTTTGGAGGTCTCAGAGCCAGCTCAACTGCCCATGCATGTCACATTGCCAAACCGGCTGGGGCCCTAGGCCATGAGACTCTGCCCTTGCTGGAACAGTCAGCATCCACTGTGAGCTGAAGCCTTGCATAACCACACTTTTGCTGGAGATAAACCTTATGGAGAGTTAAGACCACCTCAGTCACTCTCAAGGCACATTTTTAATTCTTCAAAACAGAGATATGATTTGGGGGAATGTGTTTTCCGAAGGAAGCAAAGGGCCTTCATGATATCAAGAGCAAATGAGAGCACGTGCCTTGAATTAACATCGTAGCTTTGAGACAACCAACCCTGGAACTGCACTCCATGCTACCTCTCCACTAGCAGACTGTCAGGTTGACTCACCCAGGAAAGCCTCTTCACTCTACATGTGGGGCAATTATATCTAGTTGGAGGCAACTATGCAATCTTAGTCTGGTTGGCACATTGGGTATAAGACCCAAGAAGGGAGGAGGTTGGTTCTGCAAGCTTCTTCGTGTGAGAGTCAGCCATCACCCAAACCGTCCTACCCTGAACCTAGTTTGTATGTGAAGTCAGAGTTGACATCAGTTTCTTTCTCTCTGACAGTTGCTGGGACACGAACGACCACAGCATCCCCTGGTGGGTCATTCGGATGCCCATTCTAATTTCTATTGTAGTAAGTAGCTGCCTGTGGAGAGGCTATGCCCTGCCTTCCTTGTGTGCACCCATACCATGCAGAGGGTAGCCACCGTATGCAAACGGCTACCACCTTCCTGCAGGGCCCCATCTCCTCCAGGGCAATACCCAGGGAAGAGTGGACTCCAAGGCGAAAAGATCAGAAGAATTCTAGGCTTGGAGGAGATTAAAATAATCTGTTGCCCATCTCCACAGAGATGGCCAGATACCCACAACCTTATGCAGTAGTACCCACAATGCCCACACGAGGTCCTCTTTGGTGCAGTGGGCAGAGCTAGTGCCTGGGGTAGATGGTGGCTAAATCCTATAGATGGGTGATGAGGGATAAGATCTAAAGGTGCTCACAGATCACGTAGTCCTTTGTTGTCTCTGTGCAGGTCAACTTTGCCCTCTTCATCAGCATTGTAAGGATCTTACTTCAGAAGCTAACTTCTCCAGATGTTGGTGGCAATGACCAGTCACAGTACAAGTGAGTATCTGCTTGTCCAACATGAGGAATGTACAGAGAAGCTCATGGAGAGTAGAGCCCAATGCCAGCCCATAGAAGGTCCTCAGGGTGCCTAGGTGTCCCTTAATGCTCAACATGCACTGACACTGGAGTCTGCTGGCCCAGCACTCAGAGAGGTCAAGAAACCACACTGATGGGATGATGGTGGTAAAAGTAAGAACATTCTCTCATGTTTGCCATCGAGCATAGAGTCATGATGTGAGAGTGTCCCTTAAATGTGTCCTTTCTATGATATCCCAGTTTGACATCTCCCTTTGACCATGCATTGTTCTCCATATCATCTGCCCTCCCCACCACACCTTGGGGCTGGGCCATGCAAGCACAGCTGGCACTTTGTGCCTAGACCTGCCTTTAGCAATAATCTAACAAGCTGTGTGTCACTTAGAAGGGCACAGGACTTGAGGTCATGAGTGTCACCAGTTAATTTATGATTATCTAAGGAAGCAATAGGTTACCCATAATTCACAAAGAAAAACATAGATTCCCAACTCAGGTGTGATGTGAGCATGAATTCGGTTGATGTTGTATTTGGTACAGCTCAGGAGCCTGGACTTGGTTCGGTGACGCTATATTTGGTACAGGACAAGAGCCTGGGCTCAGATGATGCCATGCTGGTTAAGAGCGGCATTACCCTGGCAGGTCATCAGCTCCGAGCCAGTTGGAAGTTGCCACCCGCACTCACGCTGCTTTTCATGAGGAAAAAAATGTAACACAACGTGGGTGCTGAGGCAGCAGTATGGCCAAGCAGAAAGGGTCCTTCCCTGTGTGCTGTCTCCTTATCTGTAAAATAGAATGGCCTGTTGGGTTTGAGAAACAACCGAAAGACATTTGGTGCCTGGCACAGAGGACTAGAGAAAGGGCCTGGTGGACATTTAAGCCTTAGTTGTGTCATGCTGCGCACCAAATATGAGAAATGAGTCTCTCCTAGTGGAAGAAACCTGTCGGGCTAACACATAACAAGGTATAAGCTGCCCCGTGGTGCCTGACGGGAGATAATGGTTCTCATGCATCCCCCTCTGCAGCCCTGGAAAGCTGGGCGGCCATTCTTAGTCGCCTTTCAATTGAATTTGGATTTTCGGCAAATCCTGTTTAGTGTCTGCTCTGACCTTTTCTCTGGGCTCCTGGGCAGTGTTCGTTAAGAAGCTCTTGGGATGGATGCTTTTATTTTTGAATCAATTACATAGGGTAATGCTGTCTATGCTCTTCCAGGGTGATGAGAAGGGCAGAGGGCTATGTTTCACCCCTTGGATTGTAACAAAGAAGGACTAAAGACCTCCTCTCCCACAGGCTGTCCTGGGGACAGATGTGTAGATAGGTCATGCAAATGTCAGGACCTGGCAGCTTCCTTATAACCTCAACTAAAGGAATTGCACTCAGGAGCCTGGTGGCCCATCCTGCTAGGCACAGAACCTCAAGGGTGTGCACTGGCAAGGCGGCAGCTGCAGAAATATTCTGTTGGTAGAGATACCTAACACGTGCACCATGGCTATCTCAGAAAGGACCAGGCTTCTGTGCAGATTGTCAGATAGGAAAAGTCCTGCCCTTAATCCCCCACCCCATAGGACCTAACGTGTGGAGGAAGCCACACACACACATCTCTGGAACTTGCACACCCTGTGTCTTACTTAGGTTTTCTATTTCTGTGATGAAACACCATGACCAAAAACCAAGGCACTGTTCATTATTGAAAGAAGTCAGGACAGGAACACAAACAGGGCAGGATCCTGGATGCAGAAGCCATGGAGGGTGCTCGTTACTGGCTTACTCCTCATGGCTTGCTCAGCCTGCTTTCTTATAGAACTGGGGACTACCAGCCCACGGGTAGCCTCCCCTGGCCCCTCCCACACTGATCACTAATTTAGAAAATGCCGCACAGCTTGATCTTTTGAAGGCGGTTCTTCAATTGAGGTTCCCTCCTTTCAGATAACTCTAGCTTGTGTGGACTTGAAGAGGAAACCTTTAAAATAAGTGAGAGAAAGTTGTTTTATTTTCTCCTGTGTTTGGAGGTAACGAAAGGAAAAAAGAGGAACAGGAACCAGGAGAAGCCTCCTGCCTTCCCTAGCTGAATCTAGAGGAGATGGGCTGTGTGCTTAGTGATAGTAAGAAGCCAAGAGAAGGCTTCCCCTCAGATGAGCACCCAGTCCTGAGCAGTTGGAGGCACCTGGGGATGGTAAGCTCGATACCTGGTCCCTAGTGCAGGGCTCATAGAACAGGATGAGGACAGCAGAGGTCACTAGGAACTGGACAGAAATGTAGATTCTTGAGCTATTGCCCAACTCTTCCAGAATTCTGATAAGGCCTGGAATCTGAGCTGTGGTTACAACTCAGTAGAAGTCTAGGAAGCTTCAACTGAGATAACTCAGATTCCAGAAAAAAAATGATCTGTATTGACAGGTCCCTGTATCAGTAATGGAAGACCCTCCCCTCTGTGTTTTGGGGATGCTACGTGCAGTCTCTCCACCCAGTTCTCAGAATGGAATCCAGGGTCCCACTCCTAGTAGGTTTTGTCCTTGAATAACCCAGCCCCAGCAGAATTATCTGTCCAAGAGTAGTGTGGTCCAGCAGTGGGCACTCGTGACAAAGGACAGTAAATCCCCTGAGAGCTGGTGAGCCACACGATACACCCTGTAAGAATCTCCTCTTCATGAGCAGCCTCACATGTCCACATATGAAAATTCTGCCCAAGCGTGAGAAGAGGGTTCATTGGCACAAGAAGAGTAAGTGTTTGTGTGCTCCCTGACTGCTTTAGCCTCTGAAATCTCTCATGACCTCAGGCGGGTGAAGGGAGAAACACAAGGCATCTTGTCCTTCTCCTTCTACTAGGAGGCTCGCCAAGTCCACACTGCTGCTAATCCCACTGTTTGGCGTCCACTACATGGTGTTTGCTGCCTTCCCCATTGGCATCTCCTCCACGTACCAGATCCTGTTTGAGTTATGTGTTGGTTCCTTCCAGGTAAGTGTGGGAGGTACCGCGGGTGCCACCGACTGTGGGCAGCTCTGACACTCTGTCTCTTTTCAGGGCCTGGTGGTCGCAGTTCTATATTGCTTTCTGAACAGTGAGGTAAGTCCTTTGTCTGCTGGAACTGGGCACTGACGTTGGGTCAGGAGTTGGCCCCATCAACAACCTCTGGCCAACTATGCCCCCATGCAACCAAGGCCAAACTTGGGTTCCCAAAGCCCCTCTGAGCAAGACTGCCAGTCCTTCCAGCAAATTGAGCCTCTGTCCTCCACACAATGTCCCCATCATGGTCAGCTTGTTTGTTTGTTTGTTTTTGTTTGTTAATTGTATGTGAGTGTCCTATCTGCATGTACACTTGCATGCCAGAAGAAGGCATCAGAGCTCAGTAGAGATGGCTGTGAGCCACCAAGTGGTTGCTGGGAATTGAACTCAGGACCTCTGGAAGAGCAGGCAGTGCTCTTAACCGCTGAGCCATCTCTCCAGCCCCCAGGGTCAGCATCTTACTCTTCAACCCAGAACTGGGTCCCTGAAGATGTGGCGTTGGTGGGAGGGGCTGGGCCTCATTGAGAGATACATCACTGTCCCAAGATGGCATGAGAGCCTGGTTCTTCTTATGTGACCACTCCTTCCATGCACCTCCAATCCTCAGAATCTACCCAACCTACATATTGTCTCTATATGACTGTGACCTGAGAGTCAGCCCCTTTTCTATCACTAGGGAAGGCTTTGACAGAGCCAACATCCCTGTCCCTTCCCAACACTTTCTTCACTCAAGAGTCTTTAAAGGGGGAAGACATTGATGAAGGTCCTACAGGATCCAAGGAGCTGGGCCAAGGCAAGACACATTCCATACTGGTCAGACTCACCAATGAGGCTCACTCATAAGTCTGTACCTTTTCTGTGCCCCACTCCCATGTCCAGCCCCTTAGTGTACCCTGCTGATGTCTGGCATTCATATGCAAAAAGGCCGACCATCTCCTCCAGCTCTCTGTTCTGCCTTTCCCTGCTCACTCACCCAATACCCTTCTGGAGCCTGAGGGTTACTTCTCTCCAGGAACCAGGAACAGGGGGTGGGCCAGACCACTCATCCTGTGTCTACTAGAGAAGAGCTATAAAACCATACCAGCTGTTTGCTACCTAGTGGTTGCATCCATGCTGTATGCGTCTTTGGAGGATTCATAAGTTCCTACATTCCAAGCTGACCCTTCACTAACACCCTCACCCCCCCCTCAGGTACAGTGTGAACTGAAAAGAAGGTGGAGAGGCCTGTGCCTGACCCAGCCTGGGAGCCGGGACTACCGGCTGCACAGCTGGTCCATGTCCCGGAATGGCTCAGAAAGCGCCCTACAGATACACCGTGGCTCCCGTACCCAGTCCTTCCTGCAGTCAGAGACCTCAGTCATTTAGCTGTGTCCCTCATACAGAGCTGACAGTGCTGCTGGGTTTGACATATGTGTTTGCCAGCTTCCTCTGCTTGCCCCAGTGTCTGGTGCCTTATTGGGTCAGCCCTGGTCCTTAACTCGATTGTAACTTGATTGAAACACCAGTTATTGTTGACAGACTCTAGCGTTTAAGCCATCCTCTTCATAATATGGCACAGCCATATTCTACTTTCAAAGAGAGCAAGGAAACCAGGTGGCCCTGAACATCAAAACTGGGTTCTAGAACGTCCGAAAAAAAACAAGGAGGAAGATTCCAGTTTCTCCACTGCCTCCTGTCAGGGAGAACCACGTCCAGAACCAGCTGAGCATCACCACCCTGTGGCCCAGCGCATGCCTATGGTTGTCTCTGACATTCCTCTCAATCTATGGCATACCAGGGAAAGTGGATGAAAGCAACCTTCTCATCCTACAAGCTTCCTGGTGCCCCCGGCCTTGAGTTCTGTCCTGTGGACTACATCTGGACAGCCACACCCTTGCCATTCCCTGGACCATCTGGTAGTGACCAAAGATAAGTCAGGGAGGATATTCATGGTTCAGCGGCCAAGCCAGGAACTCATCTCCTCCCAGGGCACTTAGCATCTGCTGCTTCCTACAAGTGGTGAGCAGCCCTGGATCCCAGGCCGGCTGCTGGCATGAAGGCCCTCATTCATGACTTGTCCATTCAGCCCAAGGTTGTTCTCTAGCTGGTAGAAAACTTCGATTTTTATTTTAAAGAAAACCACCATCTTAAAATTGCTTAAAGAGATTTATTTTATCAAAGTATGAAGAGGCATCAAGTTTTCCTATCCAACATTTGCCAGTAACAATCCTTATTTTTCCAGTGTTATTTGCAACTGTGGGCAGGCAGACCTGAGGGAATGCTTGCTGTGATTGAAAAGCAGCTGCAGACAGAGAGTGCCTTTCCTTGCGGTGTCCAAAGACCCTGGGAGACCATGTCATGGCCCAGTGCAAGGGCTGTAGGTTCTGGACCTAGTGTTCAGGCATAGTCTATGTAACTTACACCCCAACACACACACACACACACACACACAGGATAAAAGCTGCAAAATGTTTTCCTGTGCTTTCTGAGGCATGTAGGCCACGGCCAGCATGAATACCAATGATCTCAGCAATTGTACCAGAGCCAGAGGTTTTGGGGTCAGAAAAATCACAAAAGTAGGGGCTCCACTTCTGGTACATGGGGGCTTTAGTACAGCAGAGAAGTATCTAGAAACTAGCTGAGGCCCGGGGGCCAGACATCTGTCCTGAATGTCTGTCCACAGAACCCCTCCTGCACTTTTGCCTCTATCCACTCTTGAAAGGCCTCCAGTTTGTCTGCAACTGCACAGGATAGACACCTCAGATGATCTAGAAAACACCACTAACCTGCTGCCTTGCAGGGCTACCAGGCTAGAGAACAGGTTGTGGGGAACAAATGGCCTAGGTCAGAAACACTTAAAAGAGCTGTTGGCAGTGACAAAAGGTGGGTGCTACAAGCCCTGGTGTCAGCCTTGCCTGTCTTTATACAGAGCTCACTGCTTACTCCAGCAGCTCGGCGGACACACAGCCCTCCCATATCTGAAAGTTGTCCTATCAACCACTAGGCGTGACCCTGCCATGACCCTGAAGAGACATGTAGATCCTGTGAACACAAGCAGCCACTGAGTACACACGGAACATTCAGAACACCATTCCCTCAGCCCAGCATGTGCTAATGCTAACTATAGCTGGGTCCTCGTCCTGGGAAAGAGATCGGCTGATCACAAAGTGGTCGCTGCTGGAACTCACCAGTAGCAGAGGTGTAGTAACCATATGGCCAGCGCGTGATCTTACGTGTTGTATGTGGAATATCTACAAACACACCGCGGAGTGGAACTGAGTTGTGTATATACTGCAATAAACCTGATTTCATTCTGTGTGAGAGTCTGCTATGAATGATGCTGGGGCCCCAGGACACAGATGCCTGCTGCTATACCTTTGAGCACCCTCACTCTGAACCGTCCTGCCTACAATTCCTCATACAAGTTGGGTCTGAGGTACCCAAGAAGTAGAAGTGGCAGCCATGTGGATGTGCCCAACATACCTGGATATTCCTACCCTGCAGCCATAGTCTGTTCCTTCGGCTCTACAGAACCTCAGCCTTGAGCCTTGTCAGCAGAGCAAACTGAAGTGTGTGTGTGTGTGTGTGTGTGTGTGTGTGTGTGTGTTAGATGTGCACATGCCTATGTGCATATGTGTGCTTAGTGTGCTTAAGTACACATGCAAGTGTGTGTGCTCATTTGTAGTTCATGAGCAAGCTAAAATGTATGTCTGTCTGTAGTAGATGTGCACACACATCTATGATGTGCTTAAGACGTGTTGTACATGTAAGTGCACGTGCTCATTTGTAGATGGTTGTTCATGAATTTATGTGAGGTTCACGTCTGTGTGCGTGTGCATGTGGAGGCGCTCGGGTATAAGTCTCTCTCTGTGTGTGTGTGTGTGTGTGTGTGTGTGTGTGTGTGTGTGTGTGGGTGTGGGTGCTTGTGTATACTGACCCTTAGACACTAGACAGATAAAATCTGTCTCTGCTCCACACAGCACACTGCTGCTGGGTAGTCAGGAACCCTGTACACTGGTATCAAATTCTTAAGAGCATGAACATAGAAGTCATCCAGACAGCTTCTGGGGAATTTCCTCAGAGAAAGCAGCAGGATGGGAGAAGAGGGCTCTGCGGGGCCCTCTAGGATCACAGTTGTCCTGTCTGATTAGGGACGCTTGGAATGAGGTGTTCGAAACAGGACAGCTCTGCAGATGGGCCCAGGGGAGTCAGCCTGCTGGAACAGCTGAGAACGACACTGAAAACCAGCTCCGTCTGTATGAATACATGATGCCTGCTTTTCTTTCTCATCAAATGCCAGCCTTTGTAAATCGGCTGCTTCATGTTATGGGAACTTTAAGAGATGGGAAGTCTCAGATTTGTGGCAGCAGAACGTGGAATGTTCTGAGCTCAGCCTCCAACCCCAGAGAGAGTCATTGTGAGCTGGATGCAGGTCCCAGGCCTTTTTTGTCACACAGACAATTCCTTCCCCTTATTCTCTCTTTTTACTCGTGGAAATTAGGTCAAGCTGCATACAGGTTTTTAGCCAGCTTTGTTCATGCAAGCCAGAGTGGAGGTCTTTCCCTTATAAACATAGGGACGTTTGTTTGTTTGTTTTTTCAGAACAAGGCCCAGGCTCGGTTTTAAGTCCCCAGTCTCCCACTTCAGCCCCCAGAGTATCTGAGATCAGAGTTGTGTCCCCCACAGCCTAACTCAGAGCTACAATATTTTCAGCCATTGCCTGATAGTGCCTTGAGTAAAATTGAGGGCACTCATCTCTGGGCTAGCCTGAGGACTGGGGCCTGGGATGGCAGAAGACTGCCCCTTGCCACACTTAGAGGTGCCATGCCCTTGGTAAACCCAGCCCTGTTGATTCTTTCTTTCATTTCTTCCCATGACTGCTTGGACGATGTTCACGAGGGCATTCGCATCTCTAATGCAGAGACACCGAGCAGCTTTCCTCTGGTTTAAAGCAGAACGTTGGCCTGGATGAGTGGGCAGCCTCCCTCTGTTCTACTCCTTTATTGTTGGGAAATAGGAGCAAAGACCCAGTGGAAGTCACCCCTCTTCCTTCAGGCTGTCATCATCACTGTCAGCGGGAGCCTCAGCGTGTGCTATGGGGACTTGGACCTTACAAAGGATTTGGGGCATGTTTTATATAGAAAAGCGTTCCTTTTAGATGGAGAGAAAAGGGACCCTCCCTTCCTTTGTGTTCTCTGAAGAATTAACAGGGGAAGTGGAGCCAGCGGCCATGTCAGCAGGTGGTCACCTGGACGCTGAAGACTGCGCCTCTTCTGGACCTGCAGGAAGGACACTTGCTCCCCAAGGCTGCTTAGGACCTTTACAAAAGCTGCTCCTATTGAACAGCTGGAGCCGAAGATAACACTGAAGGGTAATTACAAAGCAGAGACAGACTGCTCTCCTTTTAAAAGTCAGGGCTTTTATATCCTCACGTGTGAAGTTTTATGTAAACGCCCCCCCCCCAAAAGGCACAGAAATTCAATGCCCTTTCAAAACCCTAGCTATTGTGGTTCAAATAATGTAGTTGCAAACACAAAATGTAAACTGAATTTTTTAATCAAAAAATAAATGATTACCCTTCTTTCAAATTTAAAGACACAGCACAATAACTCCCCGTGCCCCCAACATCTTGCTGCTGATGTGCTGACTTTCCTATTGCAATACAGGCCTTTACCTGTTCTCCTTCCACTTGGGTGATACCAGAGAAAGTATTCTTGACTCTGCTGGTGGCACTGAGGATTCATCTAGGCCCAGTGTATGTGAGTTAGGGGTTTGTATTTGGAACTCCAGTACTTGACTTCTGGTGAGGCCTGCTCATCCCAGAGCCTCCAATTCATTACCCCTTGGCCCTCACTCCCTGCACCTGCCTCTTCCCTCTCTCCAGGGCTCTTTTGTCAGGGAGATGAGTTGTGACAGTAAGAACCCTTCTCCTGGGAGGGAGTGAAAGCAGCGGAATTGGGCAGGGTCAGAGAACAGCAGTCCAGGTGAGGCTCAGTGGTTAGAGGTGACGGCCACGTGGGGTTGTGGGAAAGCTGCAATAGTGAGTGACCCAGAGGGCTAAGAGGCATTGCCAGCAGAGCACAGTATTACAGAACCTAAGATCCAGGTAGTCATGGGATTAAGGGCCTGTCTTAGTAAGGGTTTTACTGCTGTGAACAGACACCATGACCAAGGCAACTCTAATAAGGACAACGTTTAATTGAGGCTGGCTTACAGGTTCAGAGGTTCCGTCCATTATCGTCAAAGCAGAAACAGGGCAGCATCCAGGCAGGCATGGTACAGGGGGAGCTGAGAATTCTCCATATTCATCTGAAGGCTGCTAGCAGAATACTGACTTCCAGGCAGCTAGGATGAAGGTCTTAAAGCCCACAGTGACACACCTACTCCCACAGGGCCATGCCTCCAAATAGTGCCACTTGGTGGGCCAAGCATATTCAAACCATTTCAGGGCCCAAGGCAAAGGAGATAACAGAGTGGGGCAAACTCAGTCTCAAGCCGAAAGCAAGACCTCTACAGAGCAGTACCACGCACAGACAGGTTGGGGATGGGGAAGGGGGGCAGGTGCCAGGAGTTCAATCCTAAACCAGCCCTGGCTTCTCAGGGCTCTCCACCCAGGTTCAGAATGAGACCCTAGTGACTGGCAATTCCTGCTCTCCCCTGGGACAGTCGCACCTGAATGTGGAAGCAGCTCCATTGCTGGGAGCCACAGTGGATCAGGGCAGCATGTATAGGACAGTATCACAGCTAGGGCAGGTCACTGGGATCAGTGATCATCATCAGGAATGACATGAACTCCACAAGACTCTGGGTCCAGTGAACCAAGCTGTGCTCTGGTGACAGTGATTCCCTGACCTCCCTACAGGGTCTCTGATAACCACGTCCAAAGGCCAACATGACTTACGCTGCAGAACAGAGGAGAGACCTTCACCCAGGCATCTCGCAAATGTGCCCTACACTGGTAGGAGCTACTGCCTCGTAGCTCCAGAGCCACCATGTGCGCTAGAATAGACTGGTTGAGAACCTCTTTACCAAAAACTTAAAGTGCAGGAAGAACACAGAAAGTGATGCATACTCCAAATAAGTAAATTAAAGCGAGGTGCCCTAGTGGCCTCTAAAGATGACAGTAACAGAAAGCTCGAGCCACGCATAGCGTGGTGAAAAACGTTTGGTGGTTTTAATACGACGAATTATCAAAGTATAGCATCCACTGTACCCTGCAACATAACAATTCCCAAGTTGATGCACTCTACTTTCTTTTTTCCTTTTAATTGAGAGAACAACTCGTTACAATGAACCAGAAATACAAGATTCCACTGAAACTCAGCAGCTGACAAAATATGGTTGAACTTACATCTCAAGAGGATCAAAGGCAACCAGTTAAGAGGATCAGACCCAGACTGGGTCTGCATAACCGTAGGTAACAGCATTTCCACATTAACAGCACATGACCCCTTCCCAGCAGTTTGCAACCCGTCTCTCACCCTTGTCTCTTCTGCCACACCGAATGGCTGCTACTTCTATTCTATAGGGCTGAAAACTCTTATTTTAGGATGTAACTTGTACATACCTAAGTCAGCACGCCAGGTACCATTTATGTAGCATCCATATAGGCAACACCAACTTTGACCAAATCAAAGTTGCTACCATGTGTAACCACTCCATGGCCCAGTAGCAGTACCAACATTTCCGATTTCCTGCCTTCACACATCTACATAGCAGACACACCTTTGTCTCTAGCTGTTAACAAGTAACTTTTAAGAAAGAGGTGGAAGTCTACCTCTTTCAGAGATGACCACTAGTGAGGAGAACACTGGGTCCTTCTGGGATCATAAAAATGAACAGAGGAAATACTTTTTTACATGTCAGAGTATACGACAGGTGAGGCAGGGGCTGGAAACTTGTCCTACTCAGGACCCAATGTATTCCCGTGCAAACAGAAGTCTTGATAAACAACCAAATCAGGGGGAAATGGGGTTTCATATAACACTGTCAAAAAGTAGACGGAACCGACAAAACACACAGCTGGTTGCAGTTAAGTCCAGAGCCTATTGTGATAAGTCCTTTCCCCATCAATCGGGTTTCTTCTCTCGTTTTCTCAAGGCAGTTTTATAGAAGTGGAGACTTTAACTAGAGGGGCAGGCAGGCAATCAGGTTTCAATCACTGTTTTCAGGATCTGTCTGTGGCTGTAGATATCCGATTCAGCACCCAGGTGTCCTTTAGTTTTCTACATGTATCCATCCAATTGTTTGTCCCGCTGTTCCTTGGTTATACAGGGTGAATAAGGGCACCTCTCCCTCCTCCATGACCTTGAACTCTACCACCAAAGCCCCCTCTTCTCCGACCTATCACACCCAGAGCTGTCCCACCGATTCTGATATGATCCGTACATAGCTCTACACCCTAGGTTCCCCTCTCCCAGGACCTCCAAGACCATGAACACCACCTGTTCTTAAGCCCATTCGGGGAGCTACAGCTCCTCCACTCTCGAAGCCGCATTCAGCCCCTAAGGCATGGGTAGGCAGGCCTCTGCCTCTAATTGCTCCCCTGGCAAGAGCACCTGTGGGTCGGCCTAAACATGGCTAGATGTTACTCTTACTCAGGCCTTAAGCTCTTCTTTCTGCTTAAGTTTTAATGCTGCCTGGACAGAGGGTCTATTCTCCGACTTCTGGGCCAGTCTTGTGTTTCTGGCACCGGCAGCAGCAGCATTTATTACCGGCATCGGAGGCTGCTGCCACATCAAAGCCCGTTGTTTATTACCGGCTGTTTATTATTGGCTGTTTGTTCTTCAGCATTTCAGCAAAGCACTCATTTGTAGGCATTTTGGTGGTGCTTTTTAGCACAACTTTTGGCGCAGACTATGCAGCCATCTTTAAATCCAAGAATGGAAGGAACCGCCAGGATCCTGAGACTTCCTCGCCCACCTCTGCAGGGGGTGGGGGTGGGGCGGCAGGTTAGGCGCTGGCCAGACAGCAGATTGAGCTGACAGCAGATTGCTCAGGTTAACTAGCTGGGTGGTTGGGTTTGTTGCTTAAAGAGTAGGGTGCAAAGGCCCATCGTTGTGGATTGGGTACCTAGCCCACCGATTCTCCTGCTTGTCAGGCCTTCCCTTCCTGCCTTTCACCTGTGCCACCTCAGCTAGCTCCACCAAAACAACAACAATGGTTATAAAGTAAGAATAAATGAATAAATAAGTAACCTATTTGCTCTAAATCCCAAAAATAAACTATATTACACTTAACCCGGTAATTTTATTTCTGGAGCTCTTTCCTAATTTAATACTCCAAGTTAAACACAGTCATAGCAATGATATTTTCAAAAAAAAAAAACTAAAATAATCTAGTGTTCCATCATTAAAGAATGACTACACAGTTATTGAGACTATAGAATAGAGACTCTTTGCAGCCCACTTGAAGGTGATTCCAAGGACTGAGTGCTGTGTGCCGCTTCTGACAACCATGTGCCTTCAGGAGTGTTTATGGCTCTTTTTGAAAAAAATGAGGTCAGGACCATGGGCAGAGCCATCCATGCACAGAAGCACCAGCTCGCTAGCCTGTGTCACCTGGGAGCATCTAGCGGCATGAAAGCTGCTTGCCCAGCCTGAAGCCTGAGACTCCCACCACTGCATTCTTCACAGTAATTAACTCTGTCAAGCAAACCATGAGTAATGCAGCACAAATTACATGATCTAGTTACTCACCTAGCAATGATATTATGTAACGAAGTGAAGGACAGCCACTTTTGATCGGATGAACGGCAAAACGGGGAGGGCTTGGCTCATTCCACAGGCAGAGTCGCGATCTTTGTGCGAGTAGACCATCGCGCTAACCAGCGTGGTGTCTCTTCGCAGTACAGACGCCATCTTGCCACTGGCATCTCTTCATAGAGACAAAGAGCCAGTTCACCAAGAAACGCGATGCTAAGTGAGTGTGTGTGTGTGTGTGTGTGTGTGTGTGTGTGCATGGAACTTCAATACACAGACACACAGCGGTCTGTCTGACCACTCACTTTCCTCCTTGTAACACGTGGGTTTCCTTAGCATCAAGGGCGCCACACAATCAGGGAACAGTGGTTTGGAAGGGGCATGCTCTTTGTCTACTTCCAAAAATAAATTTCTACACTTTCAGATCTTTCTGAAACTGCATTTAAACTAAGACCCAACAGTTGCGTTGGCCATCTTGTGTGGCAAGAGCTTGCACAGTGAGTCCTTGCCCGTTCAGAATGGATTCAGAATGAGGCTATGTCTAGAGAGAGATCTTACAGAAGTCACTGAGTCATAACAAGCTCATTAGGGTCCAGCATCATTGTTTCGCTTATGGACACCAGTTACACACACACACACACACACACACACACACACACACACACACACACGCCAAGCTGAAGAGGCTCTTCTTTCTCATTGTATGGTCTTGGATGTCTGAGGAGTACCTGGCCACTGGCCCTGTATGCAGTGTTTGGTTCTGGCACTGGTCCATCTGTCTATCCATATGTCAGAATTTCACTGTTGATTACTGATTCTTGTGATAGGTTTGAAGTTCAGCTTCTTTCTTCCTCAACTGCTCTGTCTCATTAGAGCACCTTAGGAGTTTTAGAACGAATGAATTTGGAAGTCAGGTATTGAGATCTTCAGTCAGTATCACACAGCTCCCTGTGTCTTTGGTTCTGTGAAGAGCCCCTCCCCTTACTTTATGGTGTCCCACTGTGTCATACATTTTATAATTGGTTTATATTTTACATACTGGGCCTTTAATGAGTTGATATTTTGCCTCTGTATATTGTTCTGACTTAAAGTCTATCACGCCCCATTCACATATTGTCCTTGGCTGCCTGTTTATATACCGCGCATTTCCACCCTTTTTCTTTTGGTCCCATTTGTGTCTTTAGACCTAAAGCAAGCATCCTATAAACAGACCTAAGTTGGAGCATGGATTAAAAAAAAAAGTCTATTATATAAACTTGTAACTTTTGATGACAGAGTAGATAAAATTCATACATATTTAAAACAACTACTGATTTTTTAAAATAATTTGCTTTTTCGAATAAAATTTTTAAGTGACCAGTAGGTTATTTTCTCTGTTAAAAGGCACATTTTTAGATTGCATCTAATATGAAACTATGCCAGTTTTTAGAAGTCACACCTAAAGAATGACACTAGAACATTCCCATAATTTAAGAATTTCGTCGTCGTATCAGATTAAAATAAAAATCTTAAAACATTTCATTTGACAAAGAAGGAGGGTTTGCATCCATTGCAAAGGTCATATTTACAAATGATATTTTCAAGAACTACTTGATAAATGCAAAAGGAAAATATCAAAAAGAATGAAGTAGTAGATTCTTTTCTAAGATCCATGACCTCACTAAGCCCAGGAAGTCGGTTGGGACTCTGGTTACCAGGGACTTGTAGCCTCCTCTTGAGTAGCCTTCAAATCCACCAATGACCTGATGGTGATTTTTGTGGTCTTAGATGTCACGGTTGGGCTGGACTATTAATTGCTTCTCTCCCTTCACATCTTTCATAGCATTTTCTGGCACCGTGGAAGCTACACCACAGAAAGAAGGCTTTCAGGTTAAACCCAGCAGGAATAATTGAAGCCCTTTCTGCTAAAGTATACAGTGTCTTCAGAAATAGGGCTTTACCTATGCAAGGCAACCAAAGGCTACAACCATAGTCCTTATTGTTTGTGGAGTCACTCTGACTCATTGCTCTAACATCCCCCTACGCTAGGGCATCAAGCCTCCACAGGACCAAGGGCCTCCCCTCCCATTGATGTCAGATAAGGCCATCCTCTGCCACATATATATCTGGAGCCATGACTCCTTCCATCTAGCTTGCCAACAGGAGCCTGGTATGATTGTCTCCTGAGAGTTTCTACCAGCACCTGACCAATACAGATGCAGATGCTCACAGCCAGCCATGGGATTGAGCCCAGGGACCCCAATGGAAGAGCTAAGGGAAGGACTGAAGGAGCTGAAGGGGATTACAACCCCATACGAGGAACAATATCAACTAACTGGACCACCCAGAGCTCCCAAGGACTAAACCACCAACCAAAGAGTATGCACTGGTCATTTGTGTCTTTAAGCAGTGCCCTCAAGGAGAATCTATGATCATATGAAGCCAAAAAAGTACCGACTCTTTCCAGCCTTTTTGCCTCAGCCTACTGGTTATCCTGTGCTCAGGTGTCCCTGCCCTACGCAGAGTCTATGTAGGCAAGTGAGGCCTTGACTGAAGCATCTGGGACTGGGTTAGAGGGTGTAGTAATCAGAGAGCTGGCAAGAATGGACCCAGCCACACTACCAAGGAGAGATTCATAAAGAGGAATGGGAGGGATTGAAACTGTAGCCAGCAGGTTCTGTGAAAAACAGAAACAAGTCAGAAGATCCCTGTGTTCAACTGTGTCTTGGAAATGTGGAGGCAGGACATTTGCTCCCAGACACCTGCTGCAGTTGTCACATCACACATTAGAACAAACCAGGTCTCCAGGGGTCAGCAAACTCGTGTAAATAGGCAGATAGTAACTATTTCAGGTTTGGGAACCACGAGATTTTAACGGCCATAGGTCTTGGGATGTTGTGGCTGGGCTGATCTGTCTTCTAACCCCTCGTCTCAAAGTGATGTCTGAATGGAGGAGTTTTCTGGTTTGGGGAATTAGCCTCATCATACCATCAGGAGCAGAGTGGCTTGAAAGTAACTGAACTTTTCCTTTCTCGACGTTTCTCTTTTCTTATCCTTCTTCTTCGTCTGGCTTACACTCTATCAACTCAGACTTGGGAGAGACATCCATTGATCGTGTAAAGGAATCTGTACCCACTACCTAGCTTTATACTCCACCAACCTGTGGTATCTGTGCCATATGGGACTTTTCTCAGACCTTAAGGGCACCGGCTTTCTGATGTATGAGGTCTTAGTCCTTGTGATGGTTTATATAAACTTAACTCAGGGAGTGACACTATAGGAGGTGAGGCCTTGTTGGAGAGGATGTGTCACTGTGGGTGTGGGCATAAGACCCTCATCCTAGCTGCCTGGAAGTCAGTCTTCCACTAGCAGCCTTCAGATGAAGATGTAGATCTCTCAGCTCTGCCTGCATTATATCTACCTAGATGCTGCCCTGCTCCCGCCTTTATGATGATGGACTGAGTGAACCTCTGAACCTGTAAGCCAGTCCCAATTAAATGTTGTCTGTTGTAAGACTTGCCTAAGTCATGGTGTCTGTTCACAGCAGTAAAACCCCAACTAAGAAAGGATGACTTACTTCGGTTCTCTTTTCTGGAACCATCCAAAGGGTGCTACATTCTGAAAAAAGGCTTGTCTTGTTTGACAGGTCTTTGGGGAGGACACACAGAAGGAACATTCCAAGGAAGGGAACCTACAGCTCCTACAGGAACTGCAAAGCCATTGACTTCCCTGTCCCCTGCCAGAGCAATCCCATACTGGTGTTCACTATAATTCACCCATCTGACACTCAGGTTATACCTGAATGCTGTGTCTTTAACTCACACTGCTCAGCCCACTAGTGTGTGCTGTGTTTCTCTGTGCCTCCTCAGAGACACTTGGAACTGCCCCAGGGGGAAGACATCCCCCTAGTGATGACTGACGAATGGCTCCAGCAGCTCACTGCTCTCACCTTGACACAAAGTCCTTGCTCCTCCAGCTGTGAGACAAGTTGGAATTTATATATTCCCAACAAAGATTAATAATTCATTAGATGCTTAAGTAGAAAAACAAAGTACCAATTAATCAAGGCTCCGCTGAGACGTGATTTGCAGTCACCAGTCTGTGGGGGTTGGCAGTGCTTTTGCACTGAAGTAGGTCAGGGCTGCGGAAAAACAGCTCTCATGCACTAGCATCTGTTCGCGCTAATCACTGTACACAGCTTTGGGTCTTACTACAGTTTTTATTAGTTATCCCAGCTGGGATTTATGTTTCAGCAAAAGGCCCAAGAATGAGAAGAGTTATCCTCCAAAGATCCAGGTCATGCGGTGCAGGGTAGAGAATCTGCCTGACTCAATCTCTTTGCCTCACAGTACCAGAGGGAGACTCAGAGGGTGCATGTCTTAGAACTCTCTCTAGGACTTGGTGTCCAGCAAATATATCCTGTTTGACTCCCCTAATACCAGGTACAGCCCAACACAAAGGGCCTGTCCCAGGGGAACTCACAGCGCAGTCCTGGTCCTATGTACAGGTTGAGTTTGGGTGAGGTTAAGACTTGTAACTTGTAAGGCAAGACTCTCTCTCTCTCTCTCTCTCTCTCTCTCTCTCTCTCTCTCTCTCTCTCTCTCTTTCTCTCTCTCTGTGTGTGTGTGTGTGTGTGTGTGTGTCTCACCCAGTCTTGACTTGAGCAATGAGCACCATAGAATGTTCACCCATTTTCTTCAAACACAGTTTTCATTACACTACTCAATGAAGGTGGAAACTGTAAGGCCTACCTGTGCTGGTGACAGTGTGAGTCCTGTGAGAACTAGACTATGGTTCTCCTGCTTTGTTTTGTTTTTTTTATTGTATTTTTTATTTACATTTCAAATGTCATCCCCTGTCCCGGTTTCCCATCCATAAACCTCCTATCCCATCCCCCATCCCCCATCTTCTATGAGGGTATTCCTCCACCCAACCACCCACCCCTTCACCCCTTCCCCCCTTCCCGCCTCCCCGCCCTGACATTCCCCTACCAGGGGATGGGGGGGGGGTCCAGCCTGGCAGGACCAAGGGCTTCTCCTTCCATTGATGCCCAACAAGGCCATCCTCTGCAACATATGTAGCTGGAGCCATGGGTCAGTCCATGTATACTCTTTCAGTAGTGGTTTAGTCCCTGGGAGCCCTGGTTGGTTGGCATTGTTGTTTTTGTGGGGTTGCAAACCCCTTCAAGCTCTTTCAGTCCTTTCTCTAATTCCTCCAACGGGGACCCTGTTCTCTATTCAATGGTTTGCTGCTAGCCTTCGCCTCTGTATTTGACATGCTGTGACTGTGCCTCTCAGGAGACAGCTGTATCGGCTCCTGTCAGCATTTTGGTGGCTGTGTGTGTGTGTGTGTGTGTGTGTGTGTGTGTGTGTGTGTATGCAACATGTGGGGCAGGCTCTGGATGGCTGTTCCTTCAGTCTCTGCTCCAAACTTTGCCTCCATATCCCTCCTATGAATATTTTTGTTCCCCCTTTCAAGGAGTGAAGCATCCACACTTTGGTCATCCTTCTTCTTGAGCTTCATGAGTCTGTGATTTGCATCTTGGGTAATTCAAGCTTTTGGGTTAATATCCACTTATCAGTGAGTGCATATTATATGTGGGTTTTTGTGATTGGGTTACCTCACTCAGGATAGTTTCTAGTTCCATCCACTCGCCTATGAATTTCATGAAGTCATTGTTTTTGATGGCTGTATAGTACTCCATTGTGTAGATGTACCACATTTTCTGTATCCATTCCTCTGTTGAAGGACATCTGGGTTCTTTCCAGCTTCTGACTATTATAAATAAGACTGCTATGAATATAGTGGAGCATGTGTCCTTGTTGTATGTTGGAGTTTCCTTTGGGTATATGCCCAGGAGTGGTATAGCAAGGTCCACAGGTAGTACAATGTCCAATTTTCTGAGGAACTTCCAGACTGATTTCCATAGTGTTTGTACCAGTTTGCAGTCCCACCAACAATGGAGGAGTGTTCCTCTTTCTCCACCTCTTTGCTAGCATCTATTGTCACCTGAGTTTTTAATCTTAGTCATTCTGACTAGTGTGAGATGGAATCTCAGGGTTGTTTTGATTTGCACTTCCCTGATATTGAACATTTCATTAGGTACTTCTCAGCCATTTGATATTCCTCAGCTGAGAGTTCTTTAGCTCTGTACTCCATTTTTAATAGGGCTATTTGGTTCTCTGGAGTCTAACTTCTTGAGTTCTTTCATATATTTTGGCTATTAGCCCTCAATCAGATGTAGGATTGGTAAAGATCTTTTCCCAAACTGTTGGTTGCTGTTTTGTCCTATTGAGAATGTCCTTTGTCTTACAGAAGCTTTGCAGTTTTATGAGGTTCCATTTATTGATTCTTGATATTAGAGCATAAGCCATTGGTGTTCTGTTCAGGAAATTTTCCCCAGTGCCCATGTGTTCAAGGCTCTTCTCCACTTTTTCTTCTATTAGTTTGAGTGTGTCTGGTTTGATGTGGAGGTCCTTGATCCACTTGGACTTAAGCTTTGTACAGGGTGATAAGCATAGATCGATCTGCATTCTTCTACATGCTGACCTCCAGTTGAACCAGCACCATTTGCTGAAAATGCTATCTTCTTTCCACTGCATGGTTTTAGCTCCTTTGTCAAAGAGCAAGTGACCATAGGTGTGTGGGTTCATTTCTGGGTCTTCACTTCTATTCCATTGATCTACCTGCCTTTCTCTATACCAATACCATACAGTTTTTATCACTATTGCTCTGTAATATTGCTTGAAGTCAAGGATGGTGAGTCCCCCAGAAGTTCTTTTATTGTAGTCTCCAGGAGCTCTGCCACACCTGAGAGCAGAGGTAAAACCACCTCTTCTGCTCCTAGGGACCCGCCTGGAGCCCTCAGGACACACAAACCCAGGAACAGTCTGGGACAGGACCCTTTCGGTTTCTGCCTTAGCCTGGAGCTGTCTCAGTCCCACAGCTCTCTGTCCCAAATCCCACTGGGGAGAGAGCTGGACTCTCAGAAGTTCGGACAATCTTGAGAGCTCAGGGTTGACCACTGAGAGACCCCACTTCTGCTCACATTCCTATTTTTATGAGTGCCTGGAAGATGATAAACACCCCCTCCCCCATCCTGGTATTTGTTTGACTATTTATTTAAGGATCTAAAACACGAAGAGAAAAGAGGCGTGTGAATATTTGAGTGAAAGTAAAAACCAGCTGTGGCTTGTTTTGAAAGTGTTCTTTACTCCTGGTGAGAAAGTACTTGAGGGTGATCTCTCTTTTTATTTTTTTTTTTTTCGGAGCTGGGGACTGAACCCAGGGCCTTGCGCTTGCTAGGCAAGCGCTCTACCACTGAGCTAAATCCCCAACCCCTGAGGGTGATCTCTCTAAAGTAAAAGGTAATGACATTTTCTATAACACTAAAGAGTGTAAGCCACTGGATTTGTCTTCTGTGCCCGGACTCCAGAACAGACACACAAGTGCAATCCAGAAAACTAGGCCTAAAGGAGATCATTGATTCCCTGAACCAATCTACTTAATGAAGGAGATTCTTGCCCCAACGGGTCTGTAGACAAGTAGACATCAAGAAACCCCTGATATGCCTTCTGCCTTTGGCCCTGCAGACACTATACTAGGCATCCTGCAGCTCTGCTTGCAGTCCCCTAAGACACTGGCTGGTAAGAAGAAGGCAAAAGGGCATAGGAAGGTTAATCTGGCTCTAGGCAGGAGTCTTGCAGAGTCCTCGGCTACTGTGGCATAGCCAACAGGATCAGCTGCCAGACCCAGACTCACTGTTCACATAGAACACTGTACATTCATGCAGAGTGTTAGTATTTCGCCGGACCTGTAGAGAACAGCCTTCTAATTCATTATCCAAAGTCTCCTTCTCTAGCCTAGCTCTTCATTTATAATCTCTAGGCTCACAGTTTATCGACTTACTCTGATCTATCATACCATTAGCAGCCATGCTGAGAAACTCAACATCCTAGGAGCAGAGAATACAAAAGAATTTGTCTTGACCTTGTAAAGACAGGTCCTGAGGCACATCTACCCAACCCTCATTTTACCAAGGGAGAAATTCATTAGCATCAACGAGTTCAGTTGCCACACACGAGCGATAGCTGAGGTTAAGCTTCTTGGGATGTTCACCTCAAACGCAGAAACCGCCCAAGGACATTACAGTCACTACGAGTGAACATTCTGGAAGCCATGCAACAGGGGGAATAACAGGAACGGGTGCTAATGGGAGAAGGGGGTCCCAATCCATCCTAGCACAGCCCACTTTTTTCATCACATGGCCTTCATCTTGACCCTCGAAGCAAATGTTTTCTACTCTGTTCAGATATTATTTGGGTGCATTGCCAGAGTTTCATGGTGTGTGTGGATTTTTGGATTAGTGTGTCCTATTTCGAGGATTGTAAATCACTTTTAAACATACATAAGCTGTTTATAAAATAATTTACTAAAGTGGAACTCAGCCTGCATTAACAGCTGAAAAATCACTCAAGAGAGGCGTCTCCATAGAGCCGACGCCAGAGGAGCAGCTGATGAGAAGTGTGCCCCTTTCACAGCTGCCTCCTTTGTGTCCGCAGTTCATGTGTGCCAAGATGATGAAGCTGGCTCACTCCCACAGCCTAGGTTATCTGAGGTGTATCTCAGAATACCTCCAGACCTGCGCCAAGTCGGAAGTTGACAAAGTTGGTCCCACGCTGAGCAGCAAGCAACCTAGCCCTGAACACAGATTTTGGATCCCAAAAAAACAGCTGCTCCATGGGTACAGGCCTCAAAAATTTATGGAGATCTCTGAATGTTGGCTGTGTAAAACAGGACAGAGCAACACAATGTGTGCAATCCTTCGGTGTCAGCTGCAGAATTCAAGCCAGCAAGCATGCATGACCTTTCCCACTTATTTACCCGCCATGTAAGAGATAATTTCATATTCATTGATTTCCACAGTCCACTGTGGATCGATCAGCTACAGAGACAGATTCAGGATTGGCCACAGATGAGCTAACTGGCTTCTGCAGTTGCCATCCTTCGACTGGCCAGCAGGCCAGGCCAGTGGGTGGTGTTTATGTTCCAGACAGCAACAATTGCTTCTTCATGGAAATCTCAAGTGTGTTCTTTTAGGCTCTCTCCATGGGCTGCTTGCTGACACTAAGTTTACTAAAGTCAGCCTGTTGGAGAACATATCAAATCCACAAATGTCTTCATAACAGCATCTGGATGAGGCTTTGAGGGACGAAACTATACTCTCGCTGGTCATGTGGCCCCAAAGCAAACCAACCGTCACTATGACACATGCAGACCAAAAATTAACTCCATTCTGCAGCTTTGCTCTCACAAGTCATGGTTTGGAGCCTGAGAGAGCTCAATGTCCCATTTCTGCATACTCTTTCCTACCAGAGAAAGCCTGTGGGAAACCTGAACCCACTGAGGCTTCAGCAAGGCATCCTCGTTCTCAGCGATGATCTGAGCTATTTGGTGTTAGCATACTTGTTTCAATCTTGATCCATCCAAACACTCCCATTTGGATCTCCTTTGTTTATGTTTTTTACTACAAACCAGAGTGCAGCTTGAAAAGACCAAGACCAAGAGAAAATGTAAGGAGGCCATCCATCAAACCTGGGAAACATGGCATTGCTAACACCCAATTTCTCCTTTAATGAGAGCCCATAACTTATTTAGGTCACAGCAAGACGCCATAGTAGAAAGGTCCTCGCCCCAGTCCTGCCAGGTAGTCATGACTGTCTATTAGCTAAATGTGACCCCTTCACTGTGGTCTTTTGTTTTAATTTTACAAGATTATAATATAATTACATTATTTTCCCTTCCCCTTCAACCCCCTTATGTAACTCTCCTTTAAAATTCATGACTTCTTTTTTCACTAATCATTGCTAAGTGTGTGTGTGTGTGTGTGTGTGTGTGTGTGTGTGTCTGTGTGTCTGTGTGTGTACTAAGTATCTAACTATAATCTGCTCAGTCTGTATAATTTTACACATACATGCTTTTAAGGCTGACCATTTGGTATTAGATAACCAATCAGCATGCAATTCCCTGGGGAAAACTGTTTCTCCTGCTTCCAGCATTTCCTGGTTGCCCACAGTTCTTCAGGTAAGGATTCAGCCCTCAGGAGATTTCCCCCATTCACCTTAGCATCACCTCTTGTTACCTCTTGTTCATCTCGTGTTAGGGCAATCATGTTGGGAAGACTGTATATGGATGTAGCTTCTGACATTCCTAGACAACACAATCTCACAACAAACTTCCTGTGTCTCTGACTCTCATAATCTTTCTTCCTCTTCTTCCACAATGATCTCTGCCCTTTAGGCTCAAGAGTTGTATTATACATGTGTCTTTTTTTTTTAACTAAGCTCCACAATTCTACATTTTGATTGACTATGGTTTTACATAAGTCTCTATCTGTTTCAAGGAGAAGTTTTCTTATTGAGGGGTAAAGACTACACTTACCTATGAGTACAAGGACAAGTATTTATAATGTAAATAGAGATTATGCTAGTGCAATAAAGTGGCCAGGATGGGTTTTCCTCCAAGATCTATAACTTCACCAGTCCTGGGTAGTTGCCCAGGTTTCCTGTCCCAGGCATGATTGTGTTGTGTGAGTCTTTCCTCTAATTAGAGAGGTGTCGGCTACCAACAAAGTATGTATCACCCTTAGGACTATCATGCCATGCTGGTCATTGTTGTTGTTCATAGGCATCATGGCTAGGTAGGACTGCTGCTTGTTTCCCTGCTTTGGAACCTGGTATAGCATCTTCTGGTCCCTAAAAGATAGTCCTCGAGGAGGAAGTTTTCAGGTAAGTGTTAGCTCAGGGGCCTGTGGACAATGTATCTGAAGTGTGCACAGTGTTCTTCTGCAGTAGAGACTTACCTTCCAACTCTGGAAGACAACCTAGGGCAATAGCAATACCCTACAATGTTTGGGAGTCTCTTGGACAGCCCATACCAACAACCCCAAAGAAGAATTCTTCTGCCTGGTATTGGGGGTTTTGTTCAATGGCCTATGGCTCTTGAAGGGAGCTCATACAGAACACGAAATATGTCCCTCGTTAAAGCACCTACTGATGGGAAGAATCATACACAGAAAAGACTCTCCTTGGTGACCCAGCCCCACAGGATAGGCCTTTGTTGTTGCCCACAATAAACTTCAAGCACCATTGTGTATAGATATTAGCCTTTCCACTCAACCCTATCATAGCAATACTTCAAATGCTTTGAGGGCCCTTTTCTTTCTCCCAGGAGCACCTGTGTCCCCAGTTTGTTCTGGCACTCACTCAGAACACCGCCCTGCCTTTGTCCAGAAATATAATGTGTGACATCATTCCCAAACCCACACTTCTCCCTCTTTGATTTATACTCTTGTTTTTCTTGGGTACTTCCTCAAGCAACTTTTAAAACAGCAGAGTTCCTCAGAGAAAAAGTTACACGAGATTACAAATACATAAAAATGACTTGTGTGTGTGAACATGTATATATGTTTCATGTGAGGGGGTACACAGTGGGGTTAGTTGTACATATGTGTATGGAAGCAAAGGTCAACCTTGAGTATCATTCCTTAGGAACAATCCTCTTTATTTTGCTGAGGTGGGGTCTGTCAATTGACTGGAGCTTACCAACTCAGCTAGGCAGGGTGACTGGCTGGCCAGGAAACAGTGGGACTGCAAGCCGGTACCATCACACCTGGCTTTTATACATGGGTTCTGGGAATCAAACTCAGGTCCTCACAGTTGCATAGCAAACACTTTACCAACTGAGCCATCCTCCTGAGACCTAAAAGAACTTTAAGCTGTAGTTGCATCTTTATAACCTATAATTTCTCTTATTTCCCTCTATCTCCCCCAGACATTAAAGATGGTGTCTTTGATCCTGGTGTTCTATGCCCTTTCCTGGACCTTTTCTTTCATTTCTTGGGCATTTAGTGAGTGTGATGGATTTGGAGACTTTGGCAACCTCTAATTCTGGGATTTTTTTTTACAAGTCTTCAGTAACTTCCACCATTGTCTCTCTTTGTTTCCCCTGGTTCCCAAAAGTCAGGATTGGGAATGACAAATATTTTAAAACACTTTGTCATTTAGTTCTGCTCTTCAAGGTGTTTCCTAGTGTTATTCCCAATTGAATACTGAATTTTTCACTTTGTAGGTTGTGCTTTCATTTTTCCCCTGGAGCCCTTTCCAGTCTCTATGGGTTCCCTGTGGGACTTTTTGTCCCTGTAACATCCCCATCTGTTTATTTACTTCCTCAACATCACATCTTCACTGATATGCTTGGCTAGTTCACGTGTCAAGGGCTTTCTTTACATATTTGCTACCAAAAGTAGAGCACGGTGGTGCACACCTTTGATCTCAGCACTCTGGAGGCAGAGGCAGGCAGATCTCTACTAGCTCAAGACCACCACAGTCTACTTATAGAATCCCAGGGTTCATAGTGAGACCCTTTTTTTCAACAATAACACTACATACATAATCTGGTATCAATGTCTAGCACACATAGATCTTCCCCTAAGCTCTGCTTTCCATGTGAAGAGTCTCCCACTTCCCTAACAGCAGCCAGATGCCTAAGAATGAGCGTCCCATGCCAGAAGACACAGACACCAAAGTCTTATTATACAAAATTGCAACAAGTCCTTATATAAAGAGCAGCCCTCTTAAATGAGAAGGGAGAAAGGATGTGAAGCAATTTCAATGCTTCAGAGCTTGTGTTTCTATCTGAAGGGAGCTTGAATTCTTCACAAAGTCAAAGAATGCATCCTTACAGAGCTGGGCAGGATCAAGGTGGTCTCCATGAAAACACCTTTATAATACTGTATGGGGACATTTGCACTCAGAGGAGAACACTTCTGTGGGCCGGGTCTACATTTCTCCTCTTCAATATACCAGTTCCTCATACTTGGGTATAAGCCTACTTCTTTCTTTACAAGACCCTCTCACCCACTACACTCCAACCCGAACTCTTCCTTCCACCTGCTGTTTGCACTGTTTTCTTACACTTGAGTACTTGACTGGCCACAGAGGACAGACATTCTCAGTAAGTGGGGAGCTGTGTGTGTGTGTGTGTGTGTGTGTGTGTGTGTGTGTGTGTGTGTGTGTGTGTGTGTGACCTTTCCTGTGTGACAGAGACTTGTAAAGGTTTGGGGAACCATGAGGGAATATCAAGGAAGAGTATGGACAAAATCCAGCCACACAATCTGTAGGGAATTTAAACTTGCCATTTTTCCTATTGAAGCAATAACCCTTCTTGTCTTTAATACATCACCACTTCTCCTGGACCACAACGATTCAGTGTTTGCTCTACCTGGAGGGTTTGACCATAAGAAAAGAAGATTTATGGAACTCTGCTGTCCTAAACATGTTATGTGTCTTTTGACAATGTCAGAATTTATTGAACAATCAATAAGCTCACAAGTTTTGTGGTATGTGATTTGCCAAGCTGTCCTGATTTCCCTTGATAGCTGGATGCTAGGCAAACATCGGCCTCTGGTCCTGGCATTGGTATCAACAACCCCTCCCAAGCAGGTATCTTCCTACACTCTGAGACCCAGGAAGACATCTCTCATGACATCTTTTCAACAACAACATGCACCCAGAGAGCAGTGTGTCTCTCCAACACTGTACAGAACTCCAGAAAAATCTGGGCATTGACCCAGAGTTTGAATCTGGAGGGCATGCTGATAAAATCTCACTATCAGACAGCTGTGAGTTTCACAAAATACTGATTGTCAGGAATTCAGAGAAGGAGAGTGGAGGGTGACATGCTGTACTTAGGAAGGGACTACAGTCACCTGCGTCACAGCAGACTTGGGAATCCCTCTGTAATAAAAACCCAGCTTTGGAAGTCAGAGGCTTCAGTTGTAGAGGACAGCAGGCAACAGTGTGGACACTGCCGTGTTCCCGGCTGGCACATATGTTTCTTTTCTTTTCTTCCTTTCCTTTTTTTTTTTTAATGTGAGCAGGTTTGTATATTTTTTCTTTTTTCTTTTCTTTTACTGGGTATTTTCTTTATTTTCATTTCAAATGTTATCCCCTTTTCCAGTTTCCCCTCTGGAAACCCCCTATTCTATTTCCCCTCCCCCTGCTTCTATGAGGGTGCTCCCCCATCCACCCACTCACTCACTCCTGCCTCCCAGCCCTGGCGTTCCCCTACACTGGAGCATCAAGCCTTCACAGGAGCAAGGGCCTCTCCTCTCATTGATGCCCAATAAGGCCATCCTCTGCTACATATGTGGTTGGAGCCATGGGTTCCTCCATGTGTACTCTTTGGTTGGTGGTTTAGACCCTGGGGGCTCTGGAGGTCTGGTTGGTTGATATTGTTGTTCTTCCTATGGGGTTGAAAACCCCTTCAACTCCTGCAATACTTTCTCTAACTCCTCCATTGGGGACCCCGTTCTCAGCCCAATGTTTGGCTGCGAGTATCTGCCTCTGTATTTGTCATGCTGTGGCAGAGCCTCTCAGGAGACAGGTATATCAGGCTCCTGTCAGCATGCACTTTTGGCATCTGCAATAGTGTCTGGGTTTGGTGACTGTATATGGGATGGATCCCCAGGTGGGGCAGTCTCTGGATGGCCTTTCCTTCAGTCTCTACTCCACTCTCTGTATTTTCTTCTGTGAGTATTTTGTTCCCCCTTCTACGAAGGACTGAAGCATCCACACTTTGTTCTTCCTTCTTCTTGAGCTTCATGTGGTCTGTGAATTGTATCTTGGGTATTCCGAGTTTTGGGGCTAATATCCATTTAGCAATGAGTACATATCAATGTGGGAATTGTGTGTGTGTGTGTGTGTGTGTGTGTGTGTGTGTGTGTGAGAGAGAGAGAGAGAGAGAGAGAGAGAGAGAGAGAGAGAGAGACTGGGTTATCTCACTCGGGATGATATTTTCTAGTTTCATCCATTTGCCTAAGAATTTCATGAAGTCATTGTTTTTAATAGCTGAGTCGTACTCCATTGTGTAGATGTATCCATTCCTCTGTTGAAGGACATGTTTCTTATTGCAACACCTGCTTCCCTGGTCTGTTCAGTCAGGGCCATGATTCCCCAGCACCATTACCCAGTCTTCAGACAAACACCCAAACCTGAAGGGTGGTAACAGGCAGTCGTTCTGCTCTGAAACTACTGGAGATAAAAGAAAGATGTAAAATGTGCTTTCTTCCCTCCAAGGCTGTAAGCAACCTGGGTGTCTCCCCACTCCCTGTTGGGGTAGCACCATAGCAGCTCTTCCCGGTCCCCTTGGTTCTCTTTATGCCAGCGGTAAAGCACCATCTCATACCCTATGGGGCCAGAACCGTCCCCTTGATTTTCAAAGACGGAAGGCATCCACAATTAAATCAGAAAGGCAATTCTTCATTCATCAGAGTGACAGCCGGAAACTCTGTGCCACTTTTATAAATGCAAAATAATTTCAAATAAAAAATTTAAAAATACCTTCACGTCTTAGGTGCTGCATGGGTCAAACAGGAAAACTGGGAAATTGTAAAGGTACCAGTCCTGACCGCCTGTGCCCAGACAGGTTGATGCTTGGTAGTCTTCAGGATACAAGGGCTCTCCCTATAAATTGTAGCCTTTTGAGATAAGAAACACACACACTATCACCACCAAACAACAAACATAAAGCATTTTCAGTCAGTCAGCTTCTCCGGCCCCAGTCTGGTATTCTTGTCACCTCTCCATGATGCCTTGACTGACCAGGGACCCACAGAAAAGAGGGCAGATCTCCCAAACATACCAAACATGCTAAAGGGGAAGGAAGAACAACTTGCTATTCATAGAAAAAAAAGAGTTAGTGTGGCTGGCAGAAAAGTGCAAGGAATGTCTACAGGCTGTGTAATGGGACTTGCCAGCAGCCAGAGAGTTGGCGAGGTGCCAGACCTCTGCCACCCTCGTGCCACCTTAAGGAAAGAAATGATAAAGATATACGTTCTTCAGTCCATGAAAACTGCAGAATACTGTGGGTCTTTCCAGATGCTCCAGGGCCCTGACAACAGGAATTAGCCCAGCAGAAGGCTTTCCCTGCTTCTCATAATTCCTGCTTATATTGATAACACGGCGAACTGGCTAGTCAAGGTTCTATGAGGCTCAGTTTGCTGGACTCCCTTCCTGCCTTCATTTTGTTGTTGTTGTTGTTGTGGTGGTGGTGGTGGTGGTGGTGGTGGTGGTGGTGGTAGTGGTGGTGGTGGTGGTAGTGGTGGTGGTGGTGGTGGTGGTGGTGGTAGTGGTGGTGGTGGTGGTGGTGGTGGTGGTGGTGGTGGTAGTGGTGGTGGTGGTGGTGGTAGTGGTGGTGGTGGTGGTGGTGGTGGTGGTGGTGGTGGTAGTGGTGGTGGTGGTGGTGGTGGTGGTGGTGGTGGTAGTGGTGGTGGTGGTGGTGGTGGTGGTGGTGGTAGTGGTGGTGGTGGTGGTGGTGGTGGTGGTGGTAGTGGTGGTGGTGGTGGTGGTGGTGGTGGTGGTGGTGGTGGTAGTGGTGGTGGTGGTGGTGGTGGTGGTGGTGGTGGTGGTAGTGGTGGTGGTGGTGGTGGTAGTGGTGGTGGTGGTGGTGGTGGTGGTGGTGGTGGTGGTAGTGGTGGTGGTGGTGGTGGTGGTGGTGGTGGTGGTGGTAGTGGTGGTGGTGGTGGTGGTAGTGGTGGTGGTGGTGGTGGTGGTAGTGGTGGTGGTGGTGGTGGTGGTAGTGGTGGTGGTGGTGGTGGTGGTGGTGGTGGTGGTGGTGGTGGTTATTTGGTGTGTGTGTGTTGTGTGTGTGCGTTTTATATGTGTGGTACGAATGTGTAGTGCAAGAATACTCCCAGGAGGTTGAGGCAGGAGAGTTGTAACGACGTCAAGCTGCCTGGACTTCAGAGTAAGACTCTGTCTACACACACACACACAGCACGAACATACACACACAAAACACAGACACACACATACACAGAGACACACACATGCAGCACAAACACACAGAACATAAAAATACACACACGCATGCACACAGATACATCATAGACACAAATACATATAAGCACACACAGAGACACACACAAAGACACACACATACACCACAAACACACAGATATTTATACAGACACATACACACGTACAAACACACACAGAGAGACACACACACAAAGACGTACACACAAATACCACAAACACACACACAGGCATACAGACAAACACACACACACAGAGTCCAAAAAAAAAAAAAAAATGAGCTCATTTCAACACCATCCAAACAGCCGAGACTCTGCCATCCACAGCTCACCATGGGGAGGCACAGGGACAGCTGTCCAGGATGCTCACCCAAGTGAACCAACTCATTCCAGATGCCCACAACTCACGGACAAGGAGAGTCCTTGGGAACCTGCCTCTCTGAAAGAGATTTCACACAGTTCTAACAACTTGTCAGAGAACCTTACTGGGTGGGACTGAAGCCCAGACAATGGAGGGTCAGTGGTGAGAGGGGCAAACTTGACTGGGCCTACTTAGATGTTCATAGCTCCAGGTCCTCTATTGAAGCGTTACTCTCATTTCAGACCCTGAAGACAGATTTGAGGAGTTCAGTGGGTCTCTGTCCTTCTTCCCAGTGTGACCATGTTGAATAAATCTCTTCCACTTTCCACTATTAATGTGACTCTTTTAATTGTCTCATTGAGGATCTTAGGTTGAACCTGGCTTGGGGCACAGGCTGTGACTTCTTGAATTCAATAGCACTCCCAGCAGGTTTCTCCTATGTGAGAGATTTAGGATTCACTTCCCCCTGAGGCACTGAGGCAGAAGCTAAGGCTTGTAAATCACTGATAAATCACCTTAAATCCCAGTGTTAATGATGTCTTTACTGTAAACACCCTTCTTCATCCTTATTTTTCTTTAAATAAGCTAAGATGGGGGGGGCGGGGACACGGACAACTTGATTCCTAATTGACAGCTATTAGACCTTTCCCTGGTATCCTGGCTTTCAGTGCTGGAAGGCACCACTCAGACTGTTGGAAGAAGATTGTCATCTACAGCTCTGCTAGACATAAACCTACGGGTTTCAGTCCTAACATTCCACATGCTTTGTGCCCACTGGGACAATCAGATATATGTCTGCCCACCCCACCCCACCCCCCAGAGTTCAAGGCACAGCACAGAAGGAGCAGAATAAATGTAAGAGCCAGCCAGAGGAAAGGGTGTTATGCAGTGGTATTTCCTGGTTAAAGATGAGAAGAGGGAATCACATGAGGATCACGAAGTCAGTAGAGTCTTTCACCTGCAAACTGTCTCTGAGCTTCTCTTCGCTGACCCTGAAAGGAAACTTTGTTACTTAATGGACCAGCAAGAGGGAAATTTTCTGTAAGAAGTAAAACAGAACCCCGGACTCAAGAGGAAGAGTGGAAAGGAAGCGCAGTGTCCCAGCCAGGTTTGGTCTGCTCAATCTTCTGAGTATGTCACTTGATTCTGTGACACTGTTTACACCGTCAGAGCAGAGCACGCAGAGACAGCCAAGACATTATTGGGACAGGAGCCAAATTTGTAGTCACTGATAGAATCAGAAAGCTCGGTGAGGAAACTAAAAGCCTCTCTAGAAAGAAGAGAAAGGAATAGAAAACATAACACAGTTACCAGGCGGAGGTTGTCAGTCAGGACCTGCAGAGAAACAATCTAGCAGACAAAGTGGGAGCACTTTCTCCATTACGGGCCTCCTTATGAAGAAAGTCTTTTTCACGGAAAAGACAAGCAAAACCAGACAGCATAGGCTCTGAAACTGAGTATGGTCGGCCCAGAGAAGCAGGTGTCTAGGAAGTCTTTCCATGTGTGGTTTTTGAAATAGTTTTCTATGGTGGGTTGAATAAGGATGGCCCGAACAGAATCACATATTCAAATGTTTGGTCATTAGGGAATGGTGGTCCTTGACTGCATGTATGGCCTTACCAAAGTAGAAAGGGGGTGGGCTTTGAGGATTTTTTGTTTATTGATTTTATTTTTGTCTTGTTTTTTAGTGGTGGTGGTGGTGGTAGTGGTGGTGGTTCGTTTTTGTTTTCCAAGACATTGTTTTTCTGTATAACCACCCTGATTGTTCTAGAACTCGCTTTGTAGACCAGGCTGGGCTCGAACTCACAGAGGTTTGGGTGCCTCTGCCTCCCAAATGTGGGCTTTGAGGTTTAGAAGTGCTCAAGCTAGACCCAATGTCTCTCTTCCTCTTCCTTCTGCCTGCTGATCGAGATGTAGAACTCTCGGCTCCTTCTCCAGCACCGTGTCTGCTTGCACACTGCCATGCTCCCTGCCGTGATGAAAATGGACTAAACCTCTAAACCTGTAAGCCAGCCCCAATTGAATATTTTCCTTTACAAGAGTTGCCATGGTCATGGTGTCTCTTCACAGCAACAAAAACCCTAACTAAGATACTTTCCAAGCTTCCCGTCACCCATTGGTGGTTGTCTGTCCATCCAGTAATATATATTTAGAGGTTCAGGCAGCGTGCTTTCATCATGGACCTTGTAGCTTAGAAAATGTCAGTTAAACACAACATAGTTGTCAACCCTCTGTTCACTCCCCGCAGAGTGATGGGGTGAAGGAAATGACAAGCTCCTAGAAGCAGGCTTCCCTGACAGCAGGTTTTTCTACTTCAGAGGTCTGAACTGCACTGAGCTGCTATGGTTCTGAACATCCAACCTGCCCTAGATAGTAGAAAAGAAGCTCTGAGTCATGGTCACCCAATGAGATCATACACCTCCGCATACATAGAGGAATAAGGGGCCTCGGAGGCTTACACATGTAATAGTCTAAACCCACAAAGCCATTTGCTACTGGACAGTCAAACCCACAAGTCAACGAACGCTAAGAACAGGGTACTTCATAGATAAAGCCATTGTGACAACATCCTCGAGGGAGTCAGAAAGCTTGATGAGGGTAACCATGGAGACACCGGTGGAGTGACAGGGGATAGGCACTGGCAGGGCCTCGGGGGAAAACAGTTGTGTGAGTGAATGTAGCAGCTCTCCGGGCATCTCTGACCATCGCTGGGGAGGCCAACTCTCAGAACACATCATAAAAGTGCTCATTTCCCCCTACTAAAGTATATCTGTTCCAAAACAGAAACACGGTGTTTTCAGAAATGAAGCAGGTCGTGTGGAAAGAATGGGAACGTGTCTTATTTGGCTATGATAAGATACACAGTCTCATCAGGAGCATGCCAGAAAGTCTGTGCCAAAAAGGGAGCTGTGTTTATTGAGTGCTGAATCCGGACAGGGTGCCCAAAAGCAGCCATCCTCACCTCTCAGGAAAGAACCCAGCCAGTAAAGGCATTCCACTACACAGACCAGGAGTAACCTGTGGGTTTCAGGGATTTTCTTAAAACCACAGGCAGCAGGCAGCAAAGTTGGGCACACAGACTTACTGCCAACCTGAAAAGAGTCCATGCCACAGGAGTACCAACGCTCTCTTTGCTTTGTGGTGTGGAAGACTAATGGACAGCTTTGTTGTCATAACTTTTAAGAAGATGGTCCCTCTACTTCTCTGAGCACGTCAGAGGATGAGGTGGGTCATTAACTTGCCATGGTTCCATCCTTCCTATCAATTTATTTGGAACTTTTCAAAGGAAAAATTAAAAAAAAGAATATTTTAGTGGCTCTCTGCTAAATTGATTCTGAATCCAGTCTTAATACAATATGAGAAGCCAGAAAGGCGCTTTCCCAATGGCAAACCTCTCCAGGCAGTGACCTTGTGAGACAACCCCATGACAGGTCTGAAATCATCCAGCTTCAACCTATGATGTAGGGGCATAGATAGGTAGAGAAAATCTACACTAAACAGGACTAGTTTCTGGGCCATGGGTTCATCTACATTGTCTTTGTCTCAGTCTCAGGGGAAGGTAGTGGGAGTGAGTTTTTCCAGAACTCTTTTTCTTTCTGAATGTACTTATTTATACTGGGGCACACGGGGTGGTGGTGGGGTACCACAGAGTGTGTGTGTAGTTTAGAGGATATTGTACAGGACTCAGTTCTCTCTTTCCATCAGGGGGTTCCAGGAACTGAACTCATATTGCCAAGTTTATACAGCAAGAGTCTTTATCGAGTGAGTCATCTTGCCATCATAATAGTTTCAAGTCTTTATTATTTTCTAATTTGCGTGCGTGCGGTGTGTGTGTGTGTGTGTGTGTGTGTGTGTGTGTGAGATAAGTACAAGTTTGCACACACATGTCGTGTGTAGGCCATGTGACAACTCTGTGGAGTCAGTTCTCTCCCTCCATCTTTACATGGGCCCCTGGGATCAGATCCAGGTCACCATGCTTGCACAACAGCAAAAGTCCTCTCATCAGCCTGGGAGACAAGTCACTAGAAGAGTGACAGCCACCAGAACTGAGTCCTGTTCGTTCCTCCCTGTAGACACGTGCAGTGCAGTCTCACTTCCTGCCTCTAAGCTCAGTGTCTACCATGAAGCGAGTCTATCATACCAACATATATTTGGAAAATGAAGGAACGGATCGTATAAAGAGTGAAACGTAGAAGCTATGACTGCCCACAGCATCAAGGATCAGTACCAAGAGTTCAAACATGACATCGGGGACCAGCAGGAAACATTCCTGGGAGCTTTGTTCCTCCGAGGGTCACTTGATAATGTGATTTCTGGAGTGATCAAGCAAGGAAAGGAGGTTTGTAAAATATCGCCCAAGGTAACAGGAAATCTGCAACACCAAACCAGCCTAGGGTCTGAATCTGAACCATTTTGTTGGTAGCGATATTCAGGAGGCATATAAAACTACTGATGTTCTGGTATAATTTAAGAAAGCCAAGTTCATGAATGACATGGCAGGATGACCCTAAAGGTGGCGCTCATATCATGCAGGAAACCAACAGCTCTCTAATTAGATTTGAGGATCATTCAAGAGGAAGGAAACAACACCTGGTACTGGAAACCTACCCAAATATCCAGGGATAGTGAGTTCATGGATCTTAAAGGAGAACCTACTACCACCACTTTACCAAGCCAACAATTCCTAACTGTATTCTAAGTACTTATTCTTCTACCCACAGGTAGATATATAGCTCTCACTCTTCGTCAAAGTTTCTCTTGGCAGCGGTCAGAGACCATAAAGAAAACACAGCTGGTCAAAATGTAGAAAACCACTGATTGTGGATTAGGAAGCCCCAGTGGATAAATGTATAACCCAACTTCAACACATAAAGCTGTGGGAGAGTCACAGAAAGGAGTGATGGGAGGGTTGTAAGATCCAGAGGACTAAATGTCCACCGTTGGCATTTAGTCTAGGCTCTGCCCCACAGTTACCTCGCAACAGCCAGGTGTGCCTGACTCTATAAAAGGGGCTGCTTGCCCCCTCCTCTCTCTCTCTTGCTCTCTTGCCCTTGCTCCCTTACCCTTTTTCCCCTCTCTCTCCCTCCCCTATCTCTCTACATGCTCATAGCCAGACTCTCTCTCTCTCTCTCTCTCTCTCTCTCTCTCTCTCTCTCTCTCTCCTCTCCCCTCCCCTCCCCTCCCCATGCCCATGCCCTGAATAAACTCTAGTCTATACTATATCGTCCTGTGGCCTCAGGGCGAGAAGGGTGCCTCAGCATGGGCCCACAGAGGCACCCCTTCCTCTCACACCATACTGCACTTCCACCAAACATACCCCTTCTTCTTATCCATCCGATATGAAGTTGTATCTTCTATAGATGACAGGGAAACCCTGTTACCGTGTTACCTCAGCAATATGGCTACCTACACAAGACTGGGACAATAACACCACCAACAGACAAGCAAATATGGGAGGAAGAAATCTCATGGAGCTCCACCCTTAGACAGAGAACTACAGAAAACTAAGGACTTCAGAGAAAGGGGGGAAATAGTCATCTCCAGGTGTCAACCTCCTAAAAGTTTATCCAGTCCCAGTGATCAGTCTTGAAACCATGTGCATATAAGGAACTAAGTGGACTCAGTAGGTTGTACTTATATGTGTGTGCACTTGTACATGTATGGAACAATAAAATTAAAGAAAAAGAGACTATTAAAAAAATGAAAGCTAATTCTGGACGCTGAGATGGCTCAGTGGTTAAGAGCACAGGCTTCTCTCCCAGCAGGACTGGGTCCAACTCCCAGCACAAACAGGTGGCTCGCAACCACTTGTGATTCCAAGTCCAGGGACTCTGTCACCCTCTTCTGGCCTCTTCAAGCATCAGGTATGTGCACATGCACACATATCCTGATTAAACACTGGTCACATACATAAAATTTTAAAAATGAAAGCCAGTTTTGGGTAGCTGGTTAGAAATTTGACAGTGATCTTATAGATCCCCTTCTACAGTGATGGCACAGGCCGCAGGATGTGGGTACCAGTGTGGTTTCTTGGGTTACTTGGGTAGAATGTCTAGGTGGTATGGTTCAAAAAAACTCACTCTTGGTATTCTTTAACTCCTTCTTTTCCCCAACAATAAGTGGAAACAATTTATAGACACTTCTAAAGCACACTGCTCTGCCTAAGGCCTCCAGATTTCCCAGGCATACAAGACAGTGAAAGGCATAGAAGAGAATTCATGAATAATGCAAATTATGAGACAGAGGGGACAGATGCAGGCATCTCATGCTTCACTGAGCATCAAAATGCCAGCTAGCTTAACTGCACTGAGATGCTAGGACCTAGAATCTAGGTCAACAAATACTTTCCTTTGCATGCATGTGTTTTGAAAGTACTTCAGGCTAGCAAGCAAGCAATCTTGTCTATGTCTTAAGATATCTAGGGAATTTGTTCTTTTAGCTATTAACAGAAAGTAAAGTTTTAAGACTTAAATTTTTAATGAGTGTTTAAGAAATATGTGGAGTAATAAATACCCCTTGGTAGTCACGGAAACACTGAATGTTGCCCATGTCTTGAAAGTATTTTCATAAGAGGGACTTGGCAGAGAGTGTTGGATAGTAATTGATCCCTGAGGTAGAGAGACATTTGCTGCACTGGAGATGACCTGGAAGCCACAAGGTGCAGGAGCAGGAGCGGAGGAAACGTGGCGAACTTTAATGTGATCCCTGGGAGAACCAAAAGCTTGAGAAAAGGCACAAATCCCTGAGCAGTTCCCTTCTGAACTGTGTGCTCCTGAGCCCATAACACATCCCTGAGGGGAATGCAGAAAGAAAACACACATGGCGAGCACACCATTCAGACAGCTTCCAAACCAAGAGCTTCAAACTGGAAGTTGCATACCAAAGCATGGGCCAGCTGGCTCTGCCCTCCAAGTGAAGTTGGAGAATCAAAACATCAAAGATCACTCACTACACTGATTCTTAAATGGCTGGCAGGAAGCGCACTCCCTCACAGCCCACCCTCAGATGGAAAGCAGGTCATAAAAAAGACTCATCCAGAATCAACTAGGAGACAAACCTCTGGCCATCTCCATTAGGTAGCTTCTAGAGGGGGTTGACTGAGGTGAGAAACATTCCCTTAATGTGGGCAACACCACTCTGTGGGTTGGAGTTCCCAACAGAATGAAACAATAAATAAAAGGGGCCAACATTCATCTCTGCTTCCTGACTGGGGACACAGTGTGCCACGACCTCTTCACCCTTTGTACCCCCACTTCACCTTATGTTACCCTCAAACGGAGAGCCAAAACAAACCATCTCTCTAGGTTGTTTTCCCAGAAAATCTGCCACAGCAATGAGAAAAGCAGCTAACAAAACTGAAAATCCAGATGGAGTCACTAGCCAAGGAGTGTCCAGTACTTGATCTCTGGGGCCACTGACAACAGTAGCCTGCTAAACTCTCTTAAAGGATCTTCTGGGGGTAGACTCCCCAGGGACAGTGCAAGGCATTAGAGACTTTGCATTTTCATTGCTAAGGAGCCCTGACCTTCCCTGGGGGCAGATGCCTCATGTGGCTAACCTAGTTACAGCCCAGTCTCCACCAGGGAACACTGTCTCTCAGGTCACTTTCTTCTGATCTAGATGGGTTTCCAGTTAAAGTTTGGGGAGGCAGCAAGCCTCCCAGGAGAATTCTTGTGCCAAATTGAACAAATAAATGTAAACTCAGAAGTAGATAATCTGCTAGAAGCTACAGGAGCTCACCAGAATCCCCAGTCCCATACACAGGAAGGGTACATGACAGAGAAAGAAAGGACATTCTGAGCAGCTTCAAAGAAAGCTGTGTGGGAATCTATTCCAGACTGACTGCATACAGAACACCCACAAAAGTGACAGATCATCTGAGTTGTTCCACCTGAACTGTGGCCTTCAGAGGGTCGGTTAGGCCTGTGAAGTTAATAGCTCATCAAAGAAGTACAAAAGTGTATTCAATGTTGAGTGAATGGATCACAAATACATGGCATCTGAACAGATGGAAACCACAGCTACGATGTGTGTCAAGATCAGCTCGTGTAGTCTGAGCAACAGGCCTAAGAATCTGGACTCTCGCGAGAGTTTATGAAACATGAGCAATATTAAACTCTCTACAGAGAGAAGTGCAGACTCAGACATGTCTGTGGAGACAGGTAAGGGTGTGAGGAGGGGGCTTCACAAGGACTGGAGACAAGATGAGAGAAGACTGGGACACTCTTCCTTAAGAGAGGGTTCATGAGTAGACAGCAGCTCACCTATCATGTCTCGGAGCAAAAACCCAGTCCTGGAGAAGACTACAGGTTCTTCTGGGGGAAGCTAAGTTTATTAGGAAAGTCTCCTGAATATCTATGGGAAACTGTTCTCTAACCTCAGAATGCAAGTTTGGGAGAGAAAAATATCAGAAAGGAAGCACCGAACCAAGAAAAGAGACAAAGGACTCTTGATTATAGGGATAGAAATCTATAAGCTAAGTGATGGCCCCTCAAACCAGGTCCATTTGAAAACTATGGGTGCTGTTCTCATCTTCATAGGTATGTGGTGATAACTAAGGGGATGAGAAGGTTTTAGGAACAGAGAGACAGACAGCACACACTCTGTGAGAAAATCCCCTGGAGCCAGCCAAGAGACTCATGGGACCGACCATACATATGGCTCTGTATGTGCCATCCTGCCCCAGACCAGTAGGGGAGCCCATATGTCAGCTGTGATGGACAATCTGTATCACCCAGCAGAATCCAGCTGGTGGCCCAGATATCTTATTTCATTAACCCACCATAAGGAATAAATTTTCACTGTGTTTTATGTGCAGCTGAGGCCCACAGAAAAACACACGCAAATGCTCCCTGGGCTTCCAGGCCTAGTAAAGGCACTGGCTGAAGGTATGGCCATCTTTTATAACAAACGGCTTTGATTAAACAGTTGCTAACTAATACTGTCCACTCTATCCTGGTAAATCTGTTTACTGTTCAAGTTGTCCCTGAAAACCTGTGTCTTGGCTAATGACTCCCACGTTATCAGTTTCATTCATGGCACCAGACACTCCGGGGAACTATGTCATTGTGTAAACTATTTTTTTCCCTAACCAGTCAGTGTAATCTCCTCCCCTGACATTTTCTGGGGTTATGGTACTCCCAGACCTCTTTTATTATTTCCTAGTAAGAAATCAGAAACTGAGAACGGTGCCTCAGACAGTGCAGAATGGGAGAGCCCTCAGAAAAGACAGACAGAAAGGCTGGGGGCCACTTCACCTGCAAAGAGCAACATCTGCCCACACATGGTGTATTAGTTACTTTCGCTAGTGCTGCTGTACGATGAGTAAAGCAACTTAAACAAGGATTTGTTTTGGCTCATGGTTTGAGGGTACTCGGGTGAGAAGTCCTGCAACAGGACCTAGAGGCAGCTAGTTACATTGTACTCAGTCAAGAAGCAGAGAGAGTTGAGTGATCTGCTCAGCTCCATTTCTTTTTATTGTTTCTCAGTTAGGGTGTGCCTTTCCTGCTCAATTAACCTAGTCTGGAAAATCCTTCATAGAAACACCCAGAGGCTGGCCTCTTTGGTGATTCTAGACCCTGCGAAATTGACTACCTCGTGTTAACTACCACAGACAATGTCTTCACACTAGCAAAACAAACATCTAAAGATAGTGCTGTCCTTGAACGTGAAGAACATGTGTGTTTCAGAAGTGTGTGTTTTAAATACAGTAGAGTTTAAATGCAAATGCCCTTGGCATTCACAGAACATGAATTTTGTTACAATTCAAATCTCCAGGGAAAGCATCCTTGAAGGTTTTTAAATTTTTATTTTTAACGTTTTGTCAGGATTGTGTGTGCTGGGGTTGGGGGTGTTCGTATGCCAAGGGACATGTGTGGTAGTCAGAGGATAACACAGAGTAAGGGCTTTCCTTCCACCTCTGGGGACCAAACTCAAGGCATAAGGCCCTGTGGCAAGGACCTTTTACCTTCTGAGCCATCTCCCCAGCCATCAAGAAACTTTAAAAATAGTAACAGGCAAAGCAGAGTCTCCCTGGAAAAGATACATTGTAGATTCCTGAAGAAATCTGTGCAACCTAAGATACCAGTTACTGAAAAGATTGTCTGCTCTGTGTGCCTCCCAAGAGAACAAATTATAGCAAATCATAGCTATCTGAACTACGGTAAGCCTTGCCATCCTCAAACGTGTCCTGAGTAGAAAAGGATAAAGATGCTCAAATGTGCATCTTAGCCTATTGAAATGTGTGAGTCTGGTGTGCAAATGTGCATCTTAACCTATTGAAATGTGTATCCCAGTGTGCATTGGTTACACATTGCTGCAAACACATCACACCAGAGCAAGCAAACAAAAAAATTGCTTTATTGTTCATAATTCTGTGGTCCATCTGGGTTGGACACAGCTGGTGGCTCCTGTGGTCTCCAGCCAGACCATTCATTCTCAAAGCTGTACAGAGACTCAGACCGATGGGATAGCTGGTCAAAGGTGTCTCTCTTGTGCTGGTAAGTGAGCCCTGGGTGGCTCTCTTGGATTCCACATCACTTCCCCCATGGGCAAGCTCACAATCAGTTCACACCTTGCTCTCAGAGGTCCAAACAGAGAAAAATAAAGAAAGCTATGGCTCGCCAGTGTTTTTCAGCTCTGTTCTACTACCATTGTGTCTGTTAACAGTAGATTTAAAGAAGAAAAGTAAACTCTGCCTGAAGAGTGGCAGAGTTACTGAAGGGGATACTTTGCAGAGTACCACTATTCTTTCCACGTGTGGCCCTAGTTCCACTTTTCATGAACTTTTTAAAATGTTATGCTTGTAGTTCAGAAAATCACGGAAGACAAAGCCCACAGTCTTATCGACAGAGAGGACTAATGGGTGTTTGGAGCTCTGTGGATATTGTCAGAGTCCACCAGAGAGGGTGCTCAGGTCTCTTCTCCCACTCACCTGCAAACTAGCTACCAGCCATTTACTTTCCTTGGTAAGTTCTGGGTCAAAGAAGGAGGACTGGGTCATCTCTGGCAGAGCAAAGCACCAGATGTACTAAGTGGACATCACATCTGGAATGGCATGAGCTGGGAGAGCCTTCTGCTCCATAGTGAGAACCCATGGGTCTGATCTTTGTCTAGAAGATGTCATGTCTGGACATGCATGAACCTTCTCTGCAGACATCTACAGGCAGATGGTCAAGGAAACAGCACCCAGAGCAGAGTCCCTAACACACCCAAACAGCTGCACAGAGTTATGCCATCACCCCAGGTTGCAGGATCACCCTTTGTAGTCTACTGCCCAAGAACCAGAGTGAGAAGGGGGCTGGATCATCCTTTTCGTTCAGGGGCTAGGGGTTCATCGTAGGTTCTGCTGGCTGAAAGCTTCTGTAGGGACAATTGAGAATGGCTCCTCGGGCTGGGGAGGGGTGACATGTTTCCATGTTCACAGCTGGTCTGCAGGGTCCAATGGTCCGACAGTGACCAATATGGAAAGGTAGAAATGGTGTATTAAAATGCGTTGTTGACAGCAATGTGCTGATCAAATTGTCTCTGCCAACAGGCTCTCAAGGCTCCTGCTTCCATTTACCCACAATTCTCTCCATAGTTCTTTTAGTGACGGAATAAACCACCCATCCCTCATTATGAATCTGATTTCTGCTAGACTTGGTCTGCTGATATTTGAAATCAAGAAGTTTCTTTCCGCAAATACTGACATTTTATAGAATAGTAGTAATGGCGAGAGCATAGTAAACCACCCTAAAAAAGAACTTACGAATTGTTTTGCTTAAGACCTACACAGCTTTGGACTTGGCCTGGCAGGAGTAATGAAGAAAGGAAGAATGGACAGACACACGGACGAAAACACTGGGTTCCGGTGCCCTGTATGCTCTGATGATCAGCAGCCCAGAAACTCTGCACACTTATTAATACTGCTGAAGAGGACATGGGTTTATTGTATACAGCTGAAGGATGAGGAGAGGATTGGCTAACAGGAGGCCTCTGTAGGGAAGCAGTTTCAAGTTGCAGTCATCCTGGAGAAAGAAGCCGTGGTTCTTCATTTCTGTCTACACTAGTGTGATGGTTTGTATACGCTTGGTCCAGGGAGTGGCACTATTAGGAGGTCTGTGGCCCTGTTAGAGTAGGTGTGTCACTGTGGGTGTAGGTTGTAAGTTTCTCATTCTAGCTACTTGGAAGTCAGTCTTCCACTAGCTCCCTTCAGGTGAAGATGTAGAACTCTCAGCTCTGCCTGCACCATGCCTGCCTAGATGCTGCCATGCTCCCACCTTGATGATAATAGAATTTGAACCTCTGAACCTATAAGTTAGCCACAATTAGATGTTGTCCTTATAAGAGTTGTCTTGGTCATGGTGTCTGCTCACAGCAGTAAAACCTTAACTAAGACAACTAGTTTTAGTCAAAGGTTAATCACTTGTCAAATTCATACTTGGACTAGAAAGAAGGCTTCACCATCTCTATGGGTCTGAGACACTAGGGTTCTTAACATGGCTATGTCCATGTCAATAACATGTAACCACTCAGAATGTCTTCCCCTCCCAACACATTTTCTTTGATCAAAGGTAAGTAAGCATGTATTTTTCTGTATACTACTGGACAAGGTAAAACATGGTCCAGAAAGTAAGGCTAACTCAGCATATGGCTAAGCCTGGGAAATATGGACTCTTTAGTTCTTCCACATGAAAATGTCTTTATAAAAGATGGCTAGCTCATAGAAAGAATTCCTACTACTTATAGGAAGTAAAATACTACTACCAATGAAGCAAGGCCAACCAGAGAAGAATAGAACCCTCAAACCACATCAAGTGTGTAGTTGAAACTAATGTCAGGGGACTGGGAATCTGGGTGTCAGAGATTCTGAATAACTTGTTTGTGGTTATGTATATACAAGGCATCTGTGTCCACAAAGCCACAGATCTCGCCATGAATCAGTTCAGCTGCTATGAGGAGTGTGGAGTTACAGTTCCAGTGCTGGTCACTAGGCGACAGCTTAGTCACACTGCTAAACATGTAGTCGCCTGAGGGTCATCGGCTGTCTACAGCCCTATTTCCAATTTTCTACTCAGAAGGTGCCAATAATTCTGTACCCAAATAATAAACTGTCAGGGCTGTCTTCAGGAATGCTTTGTGCTTTGAGGGAAATGTTATGTGAACACTGGAAATCTTGTGTCTCTGCCACCAGGCTCTCAGTCTCCTACCCGTGTTTGACCACAGCTTTCATTGCTTACCTCTGTGCCCAGCTTGTTATGTGAGTGCTCATGTGGCAAGGGCTTTCCCGACTGAGTCATCAATTCATCCTCATGTTAGTTCTTACAAAGGAGAGTGCCCTTAGCTATTCCAGCCTGTAGCTGATCCTCCGTGAAGGTAGCATTGACAGAAATAAATCCTGTGAGAGAGTACAGTTATTTTCTTATATCTGTGCCCTGCTCCCTGCTCAGTGATAATTACACTTATTCCCCTTATATGGACTTACATATGTGGTTGAAAATGTACATACGTGTGATGTGTATATAAGTATGGAAAAGACTGAATCCTAATTTATCTGTGAGCTTAATTTATGAGTACCTGACAAGTTTTCCTTCACTTGTAGCTAAACCCAAGACTTTGGTCTTAGTTCTTTCTTTCTAGTGTCTAATGGAAGGTGAACAACCAGTCTAATTTTCCTTCCTCAAAGACAAAACTCACTTTCCTTTCTCTTGGAACCTGAAAGGAACCCATGAGCCAAGTGAGATCACCCATCCTGGCTTTTTTTCCCCATCTTCTTCCAAATCCCTTGTTCTAAAGAGAATGGTTTAAGGGCATTGAAGGGTTAAGGGATAAGTACGACACAATGGAAATCTGACCTCAGCCCTGAATCTCTAACCTCCATGGGATGTTTTGCTCTATGTCTACGTCCTTCTGAAATGTCAGGTAGTTTAAACGCAATTTCCCCATATAAAACATTGGCGCTGTTCCCAGAATGGATGAGAACTGGATAAAAGTAAGCTTTATTCTATGTATTCTGAAGGACAGTTCAATCTGTGGTTAGATGTGGTTATTTACCTTGGGTGAGTAGATGACAGATAGATAGATAGATAGATAGATAGATAGATAGATAGATAGATAGACAGACAGACAGAACAAATCTACAAGTACATTTGTCCCATGGTCATAAACAAGAAATCTACTTATTAGTGAAAAAATGAATCCAGGCTTGCTGTTTCTGAGAAAACAACAAACATTAGCCCAGAAGTAGGGAGATGTCTTTAAAAGGCTTCTCTTTAGGAGCTTTCTTGGTAGTTTTCTCCTGGGAGGGAGCAGAGAGTGACCAGCCCCAGCAGGTGGGGGCAGGGTGGGAATAGATCATGCCATTTCTGTCCCTCCGTCCCTCTGCCCTTTCAGGGCACTATGGTCTTCTGTGCATTGCAGCTCACTAGTTCTCGGTTCTGACTTTCTGGTTCTGGTTTATTTTCTGCCACCCTCTAGCAGTCGGGGTTTGTCTGCAAGCTTAATACTACCCTACCGAGGCTCAGCTGGTTGACTCAGGTGGTACGTGTAGCTGTACATCAAAGGTGAGTACAATAAATCAGGGGAATGTAAGAAACAAAAGCAAGACTGGCTTCACATCCACAGCATAACAGGGCAGGTCTTCAGAGGCCAGCAAACAGAGGAGCAAAGGCCAGGTCAGACATTTAGTTCTTCTGAGGGCTATGGCCAATGACCAAGTTAGTACTGGCAGGAACTGACCTTCTAATCAATGAGCAAATTGACCCCTCTGTGCCACAGCAGCTATCCAGGGTCACTGAAGTCTGGGGACAGTATTAGAGAGTTGTTTAGTACAAAAGAAAGCAGGGTCTGGGAACTTGGGATCAGGGTGAAAGAGAGAAGCATCAGAAGCTCCTCAGTCCTGTGGGCATCTCTTGGAACTTTCTCCTTTGCTCTCTGTACCTTTCCAATCTTTGTCCTATCCTGTGTGTGTCTCAGATTGTTAACTATACATGAGCTCATAAGCAGGAGCTGAGAAAATTGCATGATGTTAGGCCCACCAATGGTAACCAGACCTGCAACTCATCCTGGAAAAGCAACAGCCAAGGGGAGGTACAGAAACTCAGTGGCCCCAAGAAAACAAAGGGGGAGAGACTGTAGGGCAGGCAGCTACCCAGTCCTCTGGCTACCACCAACCTGTAGCTCATACCCAAACTCAGGCTTCTTTCATTGCTACTTGTGGTGATTCGAATATGCTTGGTCCAGGGTATAAATGGCACCATTAGGAGGTGTGGCCTTGTTGGAATAGGTGCAGCCTTGTTAAACGAAGTGTGTCACTGTAGGGGTGGGCTTTTAGATCTTCCTCCTAGCTGCTTGGAAGATAATCTTTCCTGGTGGCCTTCTGATCATGTAGAACTCTCAGCTCCTTCTCTGGCACCATGTCTGCCTGTACACTGCCATGTTTCCCTCCATGATGATAATGGACTGAATCTCTGAAAGTATAAGCCTGCCCCAATGAAATGTTTAACTTTATACAAGTTGCCTTGGTTATGGTGTCTCTTCACAATGGAAAACATAACTAAGACACAGCCCCTCCTCTTTCTCCCACCTACATCTTCCAGCTGGGAATTTTCCTGAGAGATGGTGAGTTTTTTATTCCTTGCATAGCTTGATGCAACCGAGCTGTCAGAGATGAGCCCAATCTTAGTACTGAAAAAATAGATCTGAAATCCTAGCTGAAGGAAGTCTGGATGGCATTCTCTCACACATTCAGGTACACAAGTAACCCACAAGAAAGGAGGTCTTGTTCATAATAGTTAAGAAAAACCTACAAGGTTTAATTATGAGTCATCCAGTTACCTGATCTAGGCTGACAAAAATCAGTTTTACGGCACACATAACCAAGCTAGTGTGACTCCGTGTTTAGATTTGCCACATTGTTGGTACAGTCACAACACAGACAGAGATTAAGAACAAACTACACCAACAGGCACACAAGACTTTTGGAACTCCCATCCAGACTTCTGAAGCTTTCAAATGAGAGTCTAGGGCCTCCATTAACTGTGCAGGAAATACCCTTTCCCATAGCTCATTGCAAAATAGCTGAATGGAGACATTGGCTAATGTGGGAAACTGATGGAGTAACTCAAGATAAAAACTATCATCAGATTCTGTTACCAGTGGCTCTACAAGTGGTGGGAACAGGACTCCCCTCAGACCTTTCCTCACATTCTCTGTGAAGTTTTAACAACCGCCATTAGTTGAGACTGTGAAGAGGTAAAATTATAATAATTCAGTGGTAACCACTTCACATATAAATAGAAAGCACAATAAATACTGGATTCTGTCTGCAATGGCAGTAGAGGAGCAGTTTATAAATACTCTACTGGTCAAGGCACTCCATTCCTGGAAGGAAGGCAGGAAGACTAACTGTAGAGTGTCACCTCTTCTTGCGCTCCTCCAAATCAAATCTTCCAATCTCATGCTCAGCTCTGCAACAGAACAGCTGCTGCAGTCTCCCTTTCCCCAAACTCATCTCAAGTCACCTACACAGATCTTCTCCAAACTTCCTTCTACTACCTACTCATTGTTTTATCCCACATTCCAACTCAAGCAGGCACTCCCTGGAAACCCACAGGCAACTCTGACCAGGGAAGCAAATAGGCTCTGCAGATCTTCACATCTCCCTCCTCCAAGTCCAATCTCCCAGTATTATCCCCAGCTCTCTAGCAGAACTTGGCTGTGGCCTCTCCTCACTCTCTAACCAGTTCTCAGGAACTAACTAAGCAGATCCTGGTAGAACACGCTGTTTTCCTCCCTCTTATGAAACCACTCCACCACACTCAGCACACCTCCATTCCTAAAATATCAGGTTTTAATACCTAGAAACACATTCTACCTACAACAGCTCATCCCCACACTTATCAGGACCTTAGTAGGTTCTCCTACCAGGCAATACACAGCCACCATACTCTCTTAAGAACCACAGAAAAAACAGAAACCAAGGAACAAAACACCCACCCACCAAAGACCAAATACCAGCAAAAAGAATTACAATCTTCCCAACCCCAGATGTCTGGAAATCAGTGTAAAAACATAACCAATAGCCAGAACAATATGTCTTCATTAGAATCTAGCACAGCAGCCTCTGAATATTCCAACAGAACTGAATCACAAGAACGAGACCTTAAGACAGCCTTTATTAATATGATGGAGTATTGGAAAGTGGCTTTGTAAGAGGGAGGAAAGCAGGGTGTTCCACCAAAATCTGCTTAGTTAGATTCTGGGAATGGATTCAGAGAGCGAGGAGAGGCCACAGCTAAGGTCTGCTAAAGAGCTGGGGATGACACTGGGGGATTGGAGTTGGAGGGATGGAGGGAGATGAATAAATCCTTTAAAGAAATCTATGAAAATACAAAGAGTGGGAAGAAATTAATAAAATAGTTCAAGACCTGAAAGTGGAAATAGAATCAATTAAGAAACCCAAACTGAGGGAAATCTGGAAATAAAAACATTAGGAACTTGAAGAGAAACCACAAAGGCAACTTTACCAATAAAATATAAGAGACAGAAGAGAGAATTTCAGGCATTGAAGACACAACTGAAGAAATAAATACATCAGTCAAAGAAAAATAAACTTAAAAGACTCCTAGCACAAAACATCCAGAAAATCTGGGACACTATGAAAAGACCAAACCTAAAAATAACAGGAATGGAGGAGGAAGAAGAAGAAACATAGGTCAAATGCACAGGAAAATATTTTCAACAAAATCATAGAAAAAATTCCTAACCTAAAGAAGGATATGACTACTAAGATACAAGAAGCATACAGAATATATAATATAAGAAGATTACATCAAACAAACTGGGCCAAAAAAGAAAGTTCTTTCAGCACATAATAATCAAAATAATAAATGTACAAAGAAGGAATATTAAAAGCTACAAGGAAAAAACCCAAGCAACATATAACGACATAAATAAGAAGTTATACCTAATTTCTCAATAGAGACTCTAAGAGAGAATAAATGCCAGCCCAGACTACTATATCAGTAAAATTTTCAGTCACCATAGATTGAGAAAATAAGACATCCCATGATAAAAGAAACAATTTTAAGGAATATCTATCTACAAATCTAGCCCTATAGATGGTGCTAGAAGGAAAACTCCAGCCTAAATAGGTTAATTACATGGAACAAATAATTACAGACCAGGAAAGTAAAACAAAAAAAGGAAAATACAGAGAGAGGGGGGAGGGGGAAGGAGAGAGACAAAACAACACGATAACAGGAATCATCAACAAATATTGGTCATTGATATCTCTCATCATCAAAGGTTTCAATTCCACAATAAAAAGACACTAATAGGATGAATGTGAAAATAGGATCCATCCTTCTGCTGCACGCAAGAAACACACATTAACATCCAAGGATAGACATCCCTTCACAGTAAAGGGTTAGAAAAAGATATTCCAAGCAAAGAACCTAAGAAACAAGCTGGCATAGCCATTTTACTCTCTCTCAAAATAAAATTCAAATGAAAACTAATCTGAAGAGAAAGAGAAGGACACTGAATACTCATCAACGGAAAAAAATCCACCAAGAGGACATTACAATTCTTAATACCCATGCCTCAAACACAAGGGCACAAAAGTTTACAAAATAAACACTACTACAGCTTAAATCACATATTGACCCTCATTCACTAATTGAGACTTCAATATCTCACTCGCACCAATGGACAGATCATCCAGACAAAAAGTAAACAGAAAAAAGATGAAGCTAACTGACATATTCAGCAAAATGGACATAATATTTATAGAACATTTCACCCAAACACTACAAGTCATGGAATTTTCTCTAAAACTGACTACATGCTTAAACACCAAGCAAGACTCAACAGATACAAGGAAATTGAAATAGCTCCTTGAGTTCTATCAGACCACCACAGACTAAAGCTGGATATCAAAAACAAGAGAAACTAAAGGAAGCTTACGAACTCATGGAAACTAAGCAACTCTCTACTACATAAAAGAAAATGGGTGAAAGCAGAAATGGAGAAAGAAATGAAAGCTTCATGTGATCTGTGGATTGTATCTTGGATATTCTGAGTTTTGGGGCTAATATCCACTTATCAGTGAGTGCATACCATGTGTGTGTTTCTGTGATTGGTTGCCTCACTCAGGATGGTATTTTCTAGTCCCATCCATTTGCCTATGAATTTCATGAAGTCATTGATTTTAATAGCTGAGTAGTACTCCATTGTGTATATGTACCACATTTTCTGTATCCACTCCTATGTTGAAGGACATCTGGTTTCTTTCCAGGTTCTGGCTCCTATGAACATAGTGGAGCATGTGTCCTTGTTATATGTTGGACATATATGTTATATGTTGTTATATGTTCTTTTGGGTATATATAACCAGGAGTAGTATAGCTGGGTCCTCAGGTAGTGCTATGTTTGATTTTCTGAGGAGCCTCCAGACTGATTTCCAGAGTGGTTATACCAGTTTTCAATTCCACCAACAATGGAGGAGTGGTCCTCTTTCTCCACATCCTCACCAGCATCTGCTGTCACCTGAGTTTTTGATCTTAGCCATTCTGACTTTTATGAGGTGGTATCTCAGGGTTGTTTTGATTTGCATTTCCCTGATGACTAAGGATGTTGAACATTTCTTTAGGTTCTTCTTAGCCATTTGATAGTCCTTCTTAGAAGGGGAACATAATACTCACAGGAGGAAATACATACTGAGACAAAGTGTGGAGCAGAGACTGAAGGAAAAGCCGGACTGCTCCACCTGGGGAGCCTTCCCCTATACAGCTACCAACCCAGACAATATTGCTGATGCCAAGAAGTACATGCTGACAGGAGCCTGATATTGCTGTCTTCTGAGAGGCTCTGTCAGAGCCTGACAAATATAGAGGTGGATGCTCACAGCCAACCATTGGACTGAGAACAGGGTCCCCAGTGGAGGAGTTAGAGAAAGGTCTGAAGGAGCTGAAGGAGTTTGCAACCCCATAGGAAGAACAACAATATTAACCAACCAGATCCCCCCAGAGCTTCTAGGAACTAAACCACCAACCAAAGAGTACACATGGAGTGACCCATGGCTCCAGCTGTATATTTAGCAGAGGATGGCCTTGTAGGACATTAATGGGAGGAGAGGCCCTTAGTCCTGTGAAGGTTTGATGCCCCAGTGTAGGGGAATGCCAGAGTGAGAAGGTGGGAGCAAGTGTGTGTGTGTGTGTGTGTGTGTGTATGTGTGTGTGTGTGTTTTCACGCGCGTGTTCGCACGTGCCCTCATAGAACCAAGAGGAGTGGGGATCCGATAGGGGGTTTCCAGAGGAGAAACTGGGAAAAGGGATAAAATTTGAAATGCAAATAAAGAAAATATCCAATAAAAGGAATGAAAAAAATGAATTAAAGAAATGAAAGACTTTCTAGAAGTAAATTAAAGTGAATACACAACATATACAAACTTATGGGACACAATGAAGTCTGTTCTGAGAGGCAAGTTTATAGCACTAAGTACCTACATTTTAAAAAAATATACACTTTTCATACTAGCCACTTAACAGTATACCTGAAAGCTCTAGAATAAAAAACGTAATCACACCTAAAAGGAATAAATGGCAGTAAATAACCAAACTCAGGGCTAAAATCAATAAAATAGAAACAAAAAAAGTACAAAGAATCAATGAAACAGTGAGTTGGTTCTTGGAGAATATTAATAAGATTGACAAACCCTTAGGTAGACTAACTAAAAGTCAGAGAGAATATCCAAATTAACAAAATAAGAAATGAAAATATATAACAAGACTTACTGAGGAAATCCACAAAAATCATAAGAAATACTTTAAAACATGTGCTCCACCAAATTAGAAAATCTAAAAGAAATGGATAATTTTCTTGATACATACCACAAACCAAAGTTAAATCCAGATCAGATAGGAGTTTAGATAGATCTAAAACACCCAGCAAAATAGAGGCAGTCATTAAAAGTCTCCCAAACAAAAAGTCTAGAGCCATATTGTTTTACCACATAATCCTACCAGACATTAAAAGAAGAGATAATGCCAATAGTCCTCAAGGTATTCCACAGAATAGAAACAGAAGAAACCTTGCCCAATTCATTTCATGAGGCCATGGTTTTCCTTGTACTCAAAGCACATTAAAAACTCAACAAAGAGAATGAATTATAAACCAATTTCAATTATGAACATGGATGCAAAAGTAATAAAATACTTACCAACCAAATCCAAGAACATATCAAAAATATCATCTACCATGGTCAAATAGACTTTATCTGAGAGATGCAGGGATGGTTCAACATACATAAATCAATAACATAATCCACAATATTAACAAACTAAAAGACACAAACTATGTGATCATCTCACTAGATGTAGAAAAGGCCTTTGACAAAATCCAACACCCCTTCACGATAAAAGTCCTAGAGATATGAGGAATACAGGGTCATAGTTCAATATAATAAAGACAGTTTACAGCAAACCCATAGCCAACATCAACTTAAACTGAGGGGAAACTCAAAGCAATTCCAATAATGTCAAGAACAAGACGAGGTTGGCCACTCTTCCCATACCTATTTCAATATAATACTTGACGTCTTAGACAAGAGTAATAAGACAGACAACTGGAAGAGATCAAAAGGATACAAATTGGAAAGGAAGAAGCAAAGTATCTTTATATGAAGATGATATGAAAATATACAGAAGTAACCCTAAAAATTCCACTGGGGAACTACAACAGGTGAGAAATACTTTCAACAGATCAAGACCACAAAATAGAACCAGATACACTGAAGCTGATAGAAGAGAAACTGAGGAATAGCCTTGAACTCATTGGCACAAGAGAAGACTTTCTGAATAAAATACCATTAGCATAGGCACTACTAAGACCAACAATTAGTGGGACCTCATGAAACTGAGAAGCTTGGAAAAGGAGACTGTCATTTGGACAAAAAGGCAGCCTAGTAAACAGAAAATATTTTTACCAACTTCACATTCAATAGAGAAATAACATCCAAAATATATTTTAAAAGTTCTACAAACTAGATGTGAAGAAATAAAAAAAAACAGTTAAAACTTGAGATACAAATCTAAACAGAATTCTCAGTAGAGGAAACTCAAGCGGATGAGAAGCGCTTAAAAAATGTTCAACATCCTTAGCCAACAGGGAAATGCAAATCAAGGCTACTTTAAGATTTCTGACAAGCCTGTCAGAACAGCTGAGATCAACAACAAAATGACATCTCATTCTTGTGAAGATGTGGAAAAAGTGGAATACTCTTCCATTGCTGACGGGAATGAAAACTTGTGTAGCCACTGTAGAAATCAGTGTGGTGCTTCCTCAGGAAGATGAGAATGACTCTACCTCAAGATCCAGCTATACCACTCTTGGGCATATACCCAAGGAATACTCCATCCAACCACAATGATATTTGCTCAACCATAGTTATTGATGCTCTATTAGTTATAGCCAGAAATTTGGAACAACCTAGATGTCCCCCAATGGAACAATAGATGAAGAAAATGCCATACATTTATACAATGGAGTATTACCCAGCCATTTTAAAAATGACATTATAAAATTTGCAAATGGATGGAACTAGAAAAAGAGTATCCTGAATGAGATATCCCAGGCCTAGAAATACAAATAAGGTATGCACTCACTTACATGTGGATATTAGCTATTAAGTCAATGGTAACCAAGGTACAGTCTAGAGAACCACAGAGGATAGGTACCAAGTAAGGCACTCGGGGAAACACTTAGGAAAGGGAAATGGAGTAGATGATTATGGGTGGGTTAGGGGTTGCTGGAATGTGAAGATCAAGCATTGACTGAGGGGAGATGGATTGTGGGAGGGAATATGGTGAGACACAGCTAAAACTAAGGGGCATTTGAGGAGTAATATGGAAACCCAATAAAGCATATATACATATATATATATATATATATATATATATATATATATATATATATATATATATATTTGATGACAATCTAAATGAAATCACCAAAGGCGGGAAGATAGAGTCCCAACTGGCCATCTCTTCGTCAGCCAGTGAAGCTTCCAGTACTAAGATTGGGTTACGTCTAATTGAGTTGTTGGCCAAAGAGACCTCATGGGAATCCCCAAACCACCCTCACTGTCCGCAAAGTGCAGCGAGGCCTCGTTGCTGAAGACAACACCTACACAACTCATTGAACATGGAGTAGTGCTGCTGGTGCCTACGTACAGCCTCCAGCCCAATGTTCTAGTGTCTTTGGTACAGGAAGATACTCTGCATGCTACCAAACGAGAAGTGTAAACACCAAGCCAGCCACAAAATCTTTATCTACAGTGGTGTACTGCCTACAAGACACACTAGGGCAACGGTGGCACAAAGCTTGTGGGAGCAACCAACCAATAACTAATTTAATTTAAGGCCCCTTCCATGCGGTGGAACCCATACCGGAGATTGTTCAGGTAACCAAAAACCTGAGACTAGATAGCCCCTGGACTTAGGGTAAAACCAAATAATACTGGCCTAAAAGAAGATAAAAGGAAAAACGTGTACTAATAAAATGACTCCTGGTGACACTCTTCGATATTCATAGATCATGTGTCTTGCTCAGCCGTCATCAGAAAAGCCTCCTCTGGCAGCAGATGAGAATACAGAGACCCACAGCCAGACGACATGCAGAGAGCGAGAGACTGAAGAACACTCAGGAAATCAGTCTGGAGGTTCCTCAGAAAATTGGACATTGAACTGCCTGAGGATCCAGCTATACCTCTCTTGGGCATATACTCAAAAGATGCCCCAACATATAAAAAAGACACGTGCTCCACTATGTTCATCGCAGCCTTATTTATAATAGCCAGAAGCTGGAAAGAACCCAGATGCCCTTCAACAGAGGAATGGATACAGAAAATGTGGTACATCTACACAATGGAATATTACTCAGCTATCAAAAACAACGAGTTTATGAAATTTGTAGGCAAATGGTTGGAACTGGAAAATATCATCCTGAGTGAGGTAACCCAATCACAGAAAAACACACATGGTATGCACTCATTAATAAGTGGCTATTAGCCCAAATGCTTGAATTACCCTAGATGCCTAGAACAAAGGAAACTCAAGACGGATGATCAAAATGTGAATGCTTCACTCCTTCTTTAAAAGGGGAACAAGAATACCCTTGGCAGGGAAGGGAGAGGTAAAGATTAAAACAGAGACTGAAGAAACACCCATTCAGAGCCTGCCCCACATGTGGCCCATACATATACAGCCACCCAATTAGACAAGATGGATGAAGCAAAGAAGTGCAGACTCACAGGAGCCGGATGTAGATCTCTCCTGAGAGACACAGCCAGAATACAGCAAATACAGAGGCGAATGCCAGCAGCAAACCACTGAACTGAGAATAGGACCCCCGTTGAAGGAATCAGAGAAAGAACTGGAAGAGCTTGAAGGGGCTCGAGACCCCATATGTACAACAATGCCAAGCAACCAGAGCTTCCAGGGACTAAGCCACTACCTAAAGACTATACATGGACTGACCCTGGACTCTGACCTCATAGGTAGCAATGAATATCCTAGTAAGAGCACCAGTGGAAGGGGAAGCCCTGGGTCCTGCTAAGACTGAACCCCCCCGTGAACTAGACTGTTGGGGGGATGGCAGCAATGGGGGGGAGGGTTAGGAGGGGAACACCCATAAGGAAGGGGAGGGGGAGGGGGATGTTTCCTCGGAAACCGGGAAAGGGAATAACACTCGAAATGTATATAAGAAATACTCAATAAAAAAAAAAAAAGAACACTCAGGCCTCAGTGGGATGTCTCCGTCAAATCCCTCCCTCAGGGCTCATGGAACCCTCCGAGGGAGAGAAGATAGAAAGGCTGTACCAGAGGGGATGGAGGACACCAAGAAAACAGGGTGCTTTAAATAAATAAAGCTCTATGATCCCACAGAGACTGAGGCAGCACGCAGACGGTCTTCATGGTTCTGTCCCAGGTCCCCAGTGTAGCCAGGTCCTACGGCTTGCAGTTTAGTGCTTGCATGAGATTCCTGAGTGTGCAAACAAATGGGCCTCTGGTTCTTACAGCTCCTCTAGGGCTCTTACCCTTTTGTTGGTCTTCCTGTCCAGTATCGAGGTGATTGTTTTTGCTTTACCTTATTATATTTTATTTTGTTGTATTTAAAAGTGAGTGAGTGAGTGAATGGATGAAAAAAAACCTGGCTAGTATAATAAAGGTTTAACAACGGAACCACCATTTATGTCTGGAAGAGATAAACGATCAGTTTTCTCCAATGGAGTGACACTGGGTATCTCACCACCAGTACAGGTCTTGTGTTGTAATTATATAAAAATAAAAACGGTAACGTTTGGTCTCTTACCCTGCTAGGTCCTACACCTCAGTGCCCCAGATATCTGCTAGATATCTTGGCGGAAACACAGCCCAGCCACACACTTTCTTACACTCAAACTCTCACATAAAAGAACACACAACTCAATAATCTTAGATCCAATTGGTAAGATATAATTGCCCACTTAAACATACAAAGCCCAGTACCATCTATCCCTTGCACCTTCTATTTGCCAGGTCTCCAGCTTCTCCTTCTCCCACAACGACTCCTCGCTTCTCCCCTCTTTCCATCTTTTCTTTACTCACTCTCCCAACTATATCAACTCTTCCATGCTTTAGTTTCTCCTTCTCCTACAACGACTCCTAGCTTCTCCCCTCTCTCCATCTCCTGTCTCCTCTAACTCTTCTCAGTTCCCCATCGTGTCTCTAAACTGTTCCTTTCCCTCCTATCTTCATTTCTCCTCTCTCACTCTCTCCCAACTGTTCAATCCTTTTTCCCCTTGCTCAGGTTCTACTGGCTCAACTGTCACCAACTGTCTTCTCTCACCCTATTCTCTGAATCTAATCCCCCTCTCGCTCCTGACTCCTCCCTCTGCCCAAATCTAGCGCTCTTGCCTAGAGAACTCCAAGGCAAACCACAACAATGAGTAGCTGAACAACATACAACAGACTCCATAGTTCTTTTGTGTGCTTTTATTACAGTTTGGTGCTTTGTTTTTTTTTTTCTGTTTCTGTGGGGGTTTTATTTTACTTTTTTGGTTTTGGGGGTAGGTGTTGTTGTATTGGGTTTTCGCTTCTTTTTTGAGGAAAAAAATAATAAAGTTGCGGGGGGGAAGGACCTGGAAAGACTTCGGGGAGGGGACTAATAGTATCAAAATGTGTTTAAATTTAAATTTTGTTTTAAACAATAAAAGAATATAACAAAAATTAAACATCCACTTGTCATATTTTCACCATGTCTTTCGCTCCTCATATTTTCCCTCTAGAGACTTCCACCCAGGTGTTCATAAATAGTCCCTGGTCTTATGAGGATATCTCCAAGATTAAATCTGAATTTTGCTCGTGATTCCAGAATTATCAAGACAATGGTAAGATCAATTCTCTATGGAATCGCCTCACTGGGGTATATTCAGAGGGACCCAGCTCAGCACATCTGCTTCTGAGGAACGGTCAGCACTGGCAACACTAGGTGTGCTTTTCTGAAAGCCCTGTGGTTCCCAGCACTAAACATAGACAATCCACTCAGGGAGGAGCCTGTAAGCAAAAACTCCATGAGCTAAGGACAAGTAATGGGTTTGTTTGTCTTTCCACTTACTTACATGGGTGTAGGGAAGTCTGAGAGGCACACCTAGTTTGTTATGCCCAGCAGTTGTGTCCTGGCTAGTTTTATGTTAACCTCACACAGGCTAGAGTTATCTGAAGGGAGGAAACCTCAGTTAAGAAAACGCCTCCATAGGATCCTACTGTAAGAAATGTCCTTACTTAGTTATTCATGGGGGAGGGTCCACACCATTGTTGATGCTATCTATCCCTTTACTGGTGGTCCTGGGTTCTACTTGAGAGCAGTCAGGGCAAGCCAGGGAGAGTAATCCAGTAAGCAGCACCCCTCCATGGCCTGTGCATCAGCTCCTGCCTCTAGGTTCCTGTCCTGCTTGAGTTCCTGCCCTCACTGCCTTTAATGAGTTAATGCACAGAACTGTGAGTGAAATAAAGCTTTTCCTCCCCAGCTTGCTTTTGGTCATGGTGTTTCATCACAGCAATAGTAACCCTACCTAAGACAAGTGGCTAAGGGACCCATGAGTCAACATCTGTTTTCTTTATAATGGAGGAGGAAATGGCTACTTCTTAACAGTAGTGTAAGGATAGAGCAGGAGCCTCCGTGGGCTTCCACACATCACTGGAAAGCAGTCATTGCTGTTCTGAGGCCAGGAGAAATGTCAGAGATGCCTCATGCCCTAGTTGCTTTCTTCTGTATGCAGTGTTCTCTGTCTTTTGTGGTGAGCTGGCTTCAGGGCTTTTGCATGCTCCTGGGCTTGCTCTGTCCTCAACTGTGCACTCATGGGAGACAGGGGAGCTATGATGTCACGTCCCACAAACCGGACATGTGCTGGTGGCCTCCCTGCACAATTCCTCACCACTTACGCTGACCGCAAGAATGAATCCAATGAAGGGAATTAGCCTGCCGTTCTTGGCCAGATGTATTCCGAAAGCGTTTTCAGGAATTTTGTTTGTGAATTCTCACAAGAAAACCAGAGGAGGTAGTAGCCCCTCCCACTTAGCTCCTACACAGTTGGAGAGTTGGGTGTATTTAAAAACCCAAGCACTTGAACTATCTAGTGTGTGAAGTTTAGATGCAGACAAGAGCAGAACTTACCACACACCAGAAACAGACCCGTGGATGGCATGAGATAAGCTACAGTTCAGGCAGCACTCTCAAGCCAGCAGGGGGCGATAAACAGAAGAGAATTCCAACCAAGAATCCACAGACTATCAGAAACAACCACACTCCCGACTGAGTCAACTGAGACCCAAGACTCCAGATAGGACAACATGGAGTAGCATGGGGCCAAAGAGTCTGGTACAGCAGTCTCTTGCTGCTTCTCAGTCCCAGTTCTGAGGTTCGGACACTTCTGGAATCAAGGTACAGAGGTGTGGTATTCACTAACAGGCTTGGGTAGGCCTTCTGCTGAGCTAAGCTTTAGTCCTCTACATCTGACCCATCACACAGTAAAGCATTGTTATTGAACAGTCTGGAAGCATCTTCAGTCTGAAGCACTAAAATTTATGCAAGTGACTGGCTGTGTAGGGCACATAGTACAACTACAGGAAGTAGACGGTTCTCAACGAATCTCACAAAAAAAAGTCACAGGGTTTTTTTTTTTTGTTTGTTTGTTTGTTTGTTTTAGGATGAAAGGGATATATGGCATGTTACGATGAGGGAGCATCTCTTTTCCACTGAATGAGCGAGAGCTAATGGCTACCCAAGGGGCTTCACTCCCCAGGAACCATGGAAACATTTGAGGAGCTACACCAAAGGCTCCTGGTGCTGCTGACGCTTGCTCGGCCACTCTGTACGAATTCCAGAAGGCACTGAGACAGAAGAAGAATGTTCCCTGGGAACAAGAATTCAGAATCCCTCCAAGGACAGGCCTAGATCTTTCTGGGAGGAATGTTGAGATCTAGTCTTGGGGTGGCTGTGGATATTAGGTTTGGGAAAACAGAGGACAAAATGAAACCTTCGCTCTGACAGCACAGGACAAGGTGCTGATGGAAGATGTACGACTCCTGTGAAAGTCTCATTTGACCCCCAAAGGGGTTGAGACCCACAGGTTGAGAACAGACACTGTAGCTGTTGGGGTTTAAATCTCAGCCTGCGTCCAGACAGAACACACCAAGACAACATGGTTCCTCGTGGAGAGGTTTAATGAGAGAAGAAGAATGGAAGAGGGGAGAAGTAAACGCCAGCCGTGAGCACGTGGGGGGGGTGGATAGGGAGAGAAGGGACAAAGGGGAAGAGCAGGGAATAGAGGAGAACAAAGGACAAGAGAGGAATAAGAAAGAGCAAGGAGGGCAAGCAGCCCCCTGTATAACCAGGCACACCTGGTTGTTGCTCGGCAACCATGGGAGCATCCCTGGCTGTTGCTGGGTAGCCGTGGAGGTGGAGCTCAGACAGAATACCAACAGTAGCCATTTCTAGTTTTCTTGTTTTGTTTAGGGATTACCTGGAAGACCTTGTTAATCTTCAATAAATGAAAGTTCTACATTCCCGATATATGAGATTAAAACCACCAATAAAGCTGCGTGTGTCCAGTGTTTATCTCAGAATGGAGTACATGTTAATACTTCTTGAAATGGTGGGAACGCACACTTGTATGTGGAATCTCACCAATCAAGAGCCACTGACATAGAATCATTTAGGAATCCCACGGCACGGGCCAAATTTGACAAGCTAAGTATGAATGCGGTCTATTCCAATTTTACTGGAACATTCTCAAGCAGCTTTGACCACAATGCTCACCATGCCTGCTGAAGCCTCCAAGTCCCCTAGGCAACACCAGAGCTAGGACCTACCAAGCATGTTTATTTCCAAGTCTGACCTTCAACCTCCAGAGAGCCAGCCCTCTGCTTGCGGCGTCTCAGGGGATAGTGTTTAGACTGCAATCACCACAGACTTCATAGGTCATCAGCTCCAGCGGGAACTGGGCAGGGTATGGGAGACCTGTGGGGAACTCAGGGCCGTGTCCCATGGAAACTATTCAAACGTTTATAAAACACTGCAAAGGTCAAACAAAATACTTCTGTAGGCAGGTCCTCTGATTTATGCTGGAGTTCGCTTACCCACCCACGCCAAAAGGCCAGGACAATTTCTTACCCGTCTTTGGTTCCCCAACCTTCAGCTCAGTACCTACTCATAGCACATTCAAGAAAAAGTGTTTAGCAGACAGGGCCGAGGAGGAAATGGAGTATTATCCCTCAGCTGAGAATACAAGGCTTATTCCTCAGGTACTCAGTGAACGGCTTTCTATGGCAGGGCCTATTAACCCAACTGGACGTGGGGCACTGGTCAGGCTGGACAGTGAAGCTGGGACAGGGTAAGTAGATCCACATGAATGCATTTCTTCTGGAGAGCCACTCAAAGGTCCACTGCTTCAAGAGAAACTGGGTATCTGGGACTTGGTCTGGGCAGATGCGCCAGGGAGTTTAAGGAAACATGTTTCATTGGGTCCTAAGCAATGAGGTCCCTGCTATTATGCAATGATCTCTTTCCTATGAAGATTTAAAGAGAGACAGTCTAAAACCACCTTTTCAAAAGTGTACACTCTAAACAAGACCCCAGAGAGTAACTAATTCTCTGTTCTCATCCTGTCTTCAAAGATCACCCTCTGCCCCAAATTCAGCCAATCCATCATGAACTGTCTCTTTAGAATGAAGACTTAGGCATCTTGCAGCTCAGAACACCCAGTGAGTGTCCTGTGAGGAAAGAGGTGGCTTTCAGAAAACATGATTCAGGCATGGGTGGAGCCCATGTAAGAAAGAGGAGCAGTGTCACCAAGAAGGCCAGATGTCTTAACAAAAGCAGACTGAACAACTTCCATCAATAGGTTTACTACACGGATCTGCTACGCTCGTTTTATTTTTATAGATGCATACATATTTCTACATCTAAAAGATACTAAAATGCACTAATACGAAACATTTATCCTTGGGTGCCAATGCTGTTCTTTTCTCTCACTTTTAAGTTCTCTATATTATTGGCAGAATAAGAAATTATCCAATTATCTCCATTGTGAAACTACAACGCTTACAATTTAAAAAATAAAGCAAAACTTAATGGAATAATGTAGTGACCTGCTTTTAATAAGCTCTTAATGCGTAAGGGTTTCATTCAAGAAAGAGCGTGAGCATTTTTATTATTGTATAGCTTTAGGTAGTGCCATCGTGTTTATTCTAGCCACCGTGAGAAAGTATTCAGTTAAGCAGAGGTGGCTCAGTTCAGGCCAATTCAGTGAGGCATTTCCTGAGGACTGAACCAGGCAAGGTCAGACACACGAAAGTGTATGTCCCACGTCTCACCTGAGGAAGGAGGACCCTGAGGGACTGAGCAGTGCCACAATCACTGAAGGCAATGGCCTCTGGACTCAGGGCCTGGACTCAAAGCCTTGGAAGTCCTGAGATGGGAGCTAGAGGGACAGATGAGGGCCAGAATGTGCTCCTGGTTCAAAAGCTGCTCAGGAAGATCCTCCTGTCAGGAGGGAGAATCCTAGAAGAACACCAACACTTGGCATTAAAAAGGTGTAAACTGCTTCTTTACAATAGGGATTTACAAACCCTGTTTTAACAATTCAAAAGCCCCACCCCCCAGCCCCGTGGGAAAAACTTAAGGCATCTCAGAAAAGTTCAAGTTCTGTGGATTAAAGACTGAAATGTAAGATCTGAAACTATGAAGCTACCAGGAAAGGACACTGGGGAAATGTTTCAGGTCGATGGAGTGGGCACAGAGTTTCTGGATAAGAGCCCGGGAAACAAGAGCAAAAATAGACACAGGATTACATCAAACCACGAAAGCTTCTTTACTGCAAAAGAAACAATCAACAGAGTGAAGAGGCAGCCTACATGGTGGGAAGAAACTGTTGTAAAATGGTCACCCATCAAAGAATAACTTGAAGAGAATACATGGAACTCACACAATGGCAGTAAAAGGTGACGGTGATGACCCTACTAAAATTGGGCAATAGACTTAAACATCTCTCAAAAGAAAATACGTACAGATAGCCAGTGGATATATTTAAACACACACACACACACACACACACACACACACACACACACACAAACTTCACTAGTCATCAGGGAAATGAAATCAAAACCATGAGATGTCACCCCAATCCAGTTAGGCTAACCTCTATCAAAAAAAATTAAAAATAAAAAGAGGCAGTGAGAATGGAAGCTGAAGGGAAGCCGACAACCATGTACATTCACGTATCCAGCATCGAAAACTATGGCAGATCCTTCAAAGTATCAGAAGTACTACTAGAACAGAGATGTCCAGCTCCTTGAAAGCTCTCTGCATGTCTCAGTGCTCCTGAGATGCTCGGTTTCACAGGTGTGGGCCAGGTCCTGATCACTAACACACAACCGATAAAAACGGTGCTCATCAGTGGGTAGCATGGGCAAGGAACAAGCCCACCTGGACCTCCTTTGACCCAGTTTCCGTGCCACCTGCTGCTGCTCTACTGTCTGTGCTTCCCTGTTGACACCAGCTGTCCCTGTGGCAACTGGAATGAGTTATAAGAACCCAGGGAATGAAGATCTGGCCTTATGCATGGACGTGCTGCTCACTACATGGTACCATCCACAGGTTCTGCCTCATACAGACACATCTGCTTCCCATACAAACACATCTGACACCATGCGTGCCGTGAATGGATGGCAGTGGTCCTGGTCTTTCCAGGTCATCAGTGCTCTGGAAATGCAGACAGGGGATTTTCCTGTGGCATTTGACAGCTATTACAGCACAGTGTCAACCCCTAGGGTCAGCACCCACTCCCTGAACACAGCATCCAGAGATGGGACACGCCGACACACTGTGCTTCAGAGAACATCGTGGATTTGAATGTGATCAAAATAAAGATTCCAAAGGCACATCTCCAGCTCTCAATTTGCAGGACAACAGAACTTGGGAAAGCGCTGTGCTCAAAAGCAGTTACCCTGTAAAATTCTGTTTTCTAGATGACAGAGCGGTGAGTAGCTTTTGACACTTGTCAAGGGTGGGAAACTTTCTAAACAGGTTGTTTGCTATCTTGAACAACTTGCTTCCCTCACGTTTTCCCACAAGGTGTGGGAGTGGGTGAGCTTTTAGGAAGAGCTCAACAGGCAAAGCTTAGACTCTCAAGGGTGCCTCCAAGAGCAGAGTGTATGCTCCACATCCTCTGCAGTGACGGCAAACTGCTCTGAGCTATTGTTGCAATACCCAGGACCCCTTCCTGCTGTTGAGTTCAAGGGCTAGCCCCACTTTTCAAGCATCTCCATTAGCCATTAGCCCCAAATGACCACCTGTGTGTGCCAGCTGGCTGCTGGACTGAGCAGGTGGTCGTGGTGTGCGTCCTTCACAACAGAGGGAGATCAGAGGGGGGCAAGGACCCGGCAAGTGCTTTGGCTTCCTCCTCCTGGTCTTTCAGTAGACACACTTTCCTGACCTGCACAGCAGCACTGCTGGGCAATTATAGTATGGTGAGGACGCAGCTTGAGAATTTAAACAGAAACTGTTGCAAAAACAAAAAAAACAACAAAAAAGAAAAAAAATGTAATGGGGCCTGCAAGATGGCTCAGTGAGTAAAGGCTAGTTCAATAGGAGAAAATTGACTCTCATAACTGCCTTCTGCCTTTCATACACATGCTAGGGCATGCACACTTGCATATATTTGGGTACACTCACACACACCACATACATAAATAAATGAATGCAAAAATAGTTTTAATTATAAAAAGATTTATTTCTCAGTTCTGAGGGCATGAAGTCCAAGCTGAATGCTGGGTGACTTGGTAGCTGGTGAAGGCTGTCTTCATGTCCTGACAGCAGCGTCTACTTAATGTCACTCATATGGAAATGAGTATAGGGTCGTCCACTGGTATATGGTGAACCTACCTGGCACCATATCCTTAAAGAGAACTGACAATCCCTCCCCTAGCAGCCACCTGCTGTGAATAACTGCCCAGCTAGGAGCAGGGGCCTGTGGGTCCCTCTAATGTTCATGTGTCATGTGGCTTGTTGTTGTGAGGGCCATGTGGAGGTGACCACAGCCTCTGTGCATTCATAAGTGCAGTGGTCTTCTCACGTCCAGAAGAGTGTGTCTCACCAAGCTCTGACTCTTCTAGTCTTTCTGCCTCCTCTTCTGTGACGTTCCCTGAGCCTTGGGGAGGAGGTATGATACAAACGTCCCATTTATGGGTAAGTAAAGACTGGAGCTTTTCGAAAAGAACACTTGTGCTCCTCCTCTAGCTGTCAAGACTACTGAGACAACGATGCTCAAGGAATTGATATCCCATGTTGACCAAGGGAAAGGAATGAAGCCTGATGCCAGCAAGAGGACCACCTTGCTTCCCTAAGAGAGACTTCACAAGGTTCCAACAACTTGTCAGACCACCACTTGCAGGAGATACAGGGGCTGAGACAATGGTAGGTAAAACCACACCATAACTAGGACTCCTTAGTGTTATTATATGTGTGCGTGCATGTACCACTATTTAAGCCTCACGTCAGGACCACAAAGATGGATTTAGCTAGAGGCTTTCTGAAAGCCCCATTTGGCACATGACCACATGTAGTGTGTCTCCTTGTCTAGTGGGTGTCCGCTGAGACTCAGTGACTCTAAGCTGCCTCCAGATACCCAGCACTAACACAGCCTCCCTAGAAAAAATGTTGTGCTAAGAGGCAGGCAGGCATTTTGGCTATTTGACTTTGACACATATAAAAAGAAAATCTTTTTAAAAATAAAAATGTTTCCGCTGTTTGATCAATGTGGAGAATCCTCTCTTTGGTTATTACTGCGAGAGTTTTTAAGCATACTGCTTCTGGCTGTGTTTGGAATCAAGCATTCAGGCATAAGTGTAGAGAAGTAGGCTGGCCAGAGTTTAGGCTGCTGCTGCTGCCCCCTTGTGCCTGACATGCCACACTGCATGATGCTTTTACAAATGGACTTTTGTCTCCTGTTCAATAGCTTCTCGGTTGTGAATGGATAAGGAACCAATTGATACGGTGCTATCAGTAAGGTTCCCTCAGGATAAGCTCAATGGAGCCAGGACATGTACCTTCAATCATCAGAAACCACCCAGACCAAAGCCTGGAGAGACAGCATCTGTAGACTTGGTGCCATGCTGGATGCCCTGAGGCCTATGATGAACATCCCTTTAGATCTAAGGCGCCCACAGAAGCTGGTGACAACAGGAACTGCTGGGAGGGAAACAACTCTACCAGAACCTTCACACCATCTCCACAGGACACTGTGCAGCTGGTGGAGTGAGAGGGGCCTAGAAACTGCACATGTCAGACACCCCTAGCCTCACCAACAGGCCTGTGCTTCAAACAAGTCCTGTTCTGTGAGGCAGGGCTCACCAAGATGCTAAGCAGAATGTTAAAGAGACTCTACATCCAGCCAAGATCACAGTGAGGATGTAAACATGGCGAAGCACCCCAAGCTGAGTCAGCCTCATGCTTGGGTTTGCTCTTCTCTCAAACTACAATCTAAGAGTGCTGCATACTCCCAGCCAGTGGGGGTTTTCTGATATACAACTGCTGGCTAGTGTGGTTATCTTCTGCCTGTCACTGTACCAAATGTTCTAAGCAAAGTATTCAAAAAAGAAACCATATTTTCCATAGTTGGTACTCTAGTGCGGCTCTTTCACCCTTCATGTACCCAGGATTCTTTCTGACAAGTTTATAAATTGGAGTGTCCAATTATAAATTATTATAGATGATTGCTGGCTGGGATCTAATCCATAAGCGAGTGGAGCACTCTGCCTCCCTGGGATATACAGATGTTAGCCAGGGGAAGCTGAACAGGAGGCGGAGCTGATTTTCCATTTATTTTCCTAAGCTGTTATGGGATACCGTTTGGGTTTTTGTTGTTATCGGTGGTGAGAGGCTGCACTGAGTAGGGCAATCACACTTTGGTTTCATTCTGCAAGAGTGTTGCCAACCTTCGGGAGAGAAGTTGGCCATTACTGGAGGCCAAGAGAGCCCACTTCGATGAAGTGGAGGGGACAATACATTGGGTTGTCGTCCCCAGAGAAAAGAGGCCTCTTTTCCTTCCTCTGTCATCTCGGCATTTCTGTGTAATTCACAGGACACTTGGCTGTGGAGCCTGAGAAGGGAACATTCGGACACTGTGGGAGTGGAGGCTGCCAATACTGGGGGAAGAACAGTCTCTCACCCTGCACACACTCAGCACATGGCTCTAGGTCACAGACAGTGTAGGTCACAGACAGCGTAGGTCACAGACAGCGTAGGTCACAGACAGTGTAAGAGGTCACAGACAGTGTAAGAGGTCACAGACAGTGTAGGAGGTCACAGACAGTGTAGGAGATTACAGACAGTGTAGGAGGTCACAGACAGTGTAGGAGGTCACAGACAGTGTAGGTCACAGACAGTGTAGGTCACAGACAGTGTAGGTCACAGACAGTGTAGGTCACAGACTTTCTAGGTCACAGACAGTGTAGGTCACAGACAGTCTAGGTCACAGAAAGCCTAGGTCACAGACAGCCTAGGTCACAGACAGTCTAGGTCACAGACAGTCTAGGTCACAGACAGTCTAGGTCACATTCAGCCTAGGTCACAGACAGTCTAGGTCACATTCAGCCTAGGTCACATTCAGTCTAGGTCACAGACAGTCTAGGTCACAGACAGTCTAGGTCACAGACAGTCTAGGTCACAAACAGTGCTACCTCGAAGGCAGTGCCTCAAATATACACAGACTTCCAGAGGGCCACACAGCCACTACGTGCTGGCCCTCCTTGTTAGGTCTTTTCTGACCATCATTTCTCCTCCTGTGATGCCAGTCAACCTAAACAGCCCTGGGGGACAAAGGAACAAACAAACGAAGAAACCAACTGAAGGTTTTTGATCTTCCCTATCCACACTAAAAATAATCCTCATACAGTGCTACACTTGGGTCATGAAACTCAAAAGTGCCACATAACCAGGAAGCAAACCAGGCAGCACAGAGTCAGACGGAGGCGACTGTCAAGCACTGCGATTGTCTAAGACTCACAGACATCGAGAAACAGAGGAAATCCAGACATAAGAACACTGACTCCAGCTTGGGAAGGAAACCTATATAAACACTCCAGACCAGTACTGAGCCCAGTGCCTCACCTCACTCCCACATCTGTGACTGACTCTCGAGTTTATGAAGCTACAGAGAGGAGATTCCAGTCCCTTGTTCAACAAGGGTTGGCTAAACATCCACTCACTCAGTGGCACTGCGCCAATCACACAAACATGCCCTCTGCCCACACATTCTTGCAGCCCTCCCTTTCTGCTAAGCAGTGCTATACAACGTGTTCTATCTCTGCGGCTGGCCACTGCTCCTTGTGATTCAGTGACCAGTATGACGGGACAAAGACAGTGCCACCTTGTGGAGAGAAACCAGACAACTACAGCAATACCTGACTAGGTCTGTATGTGCATGCTGTGTGTGTATCTGTGCATGCCTCCATGTATGTATGTCCTGTGCATGTGCTTATGTGTCATGTGCACATGTACATACTGAGACAAGCCTCTCTGAACTATTCTGTCATTTCTGTGATAATGAATGAGCTCCAAGTCAGCACAATGAAAAAAAGAAGCAAAGATGTTGCTGGGGGTAGTTACACCAGGATGGGATGCTGGGGTAGTTACACCAGGATGGGATGCTGGGGTAGTTACACCAGGATGGGATGCTGGGGCAGTAGTTACACCAGGATGGGATGCTGGGGCAGTAGTTACACCAGGATGGGATGCTGGGGCAGTAGTTACACCAGGATGGGATGCTGGGGCAGTAGTTACACCAGGATGAGATGCTGGGGTAGTTACACCAGGATGAGATGCTGGGGTAGTTACACCAGGATGAGATGCTGGGGGTAGTTACACCAGGATGAGATGCTGGGGTAGTTACACCAGGATGGGATGCTGGGGTAGTTACACCAGGATGGGATGCTGGGGCAGGAGTAGTTACACCAGGATGGGATGCTGGGGTAGTTACACCAGGATGAGATGCTGGGGGTAGTTACACCAGGATGAGATGCTGGGGGTAGTTACACCAGGATGAGATGCTGGGGGTAGTTACACCAGGATGAGATGCTGGGGGTAGTTACACCAGGATGAGATCCTGGGGTAGTTACACCAGGATGAGATGCTGGGGTAGTTACACCAGGATGAGATGCTGGGGCAGGAGTAGTTACACCAGGATGGGATGCTGGGGTAGTTACACAAGGATGAGATGCAGGGGCAGGAGTAGTTACACAAGGATGGGATGCTGGGAGTAGTTACACAAGGATGGGATGCTGGGGTAGTTACACCAGGATGAGATGCTGGGGTAGTTATACCAGGATGGGATTCTGGGGGTAGTTACACAAGAATGAGATGCTGGTGTAGTTACACCAGGATGAGATGCAGGGGCAGGAGTAGTTACACAAGGATGGGATGCTGGGAGTAGTTACACAAGGATGGGATTCTGGGGGTAGTTACACAAGAATGAGATGCTGGTGTAGTTACACCAGGATGAGATGCAGGGGCAGGAGTAGTTACACAAGGATGAGATGCTGGGAGTAGTTACACCAGGATGAGATGCTGGGGGTAGTAACGCAAGGATGAACTGAAAAAGAACATCAGAGTTTATAGTCTCTGGGAAATAAGGATATATTTCCATGGGATCAGATGCAGGCTGCAGAGTTTTCCAGCCACCATCTAGGTCCAAGACATTGCAGTTCTGGTGGGGAAAGTACAGAAAGAGCTTTAAATACGCTGCCTGTGTTCCCTACAGGTCTACTGGCAAGACCCAGGGAGTTTTCCCAGGAGCTCGCCCTCAGACTCTCTGGTGTGGCTTGACGTGTGTGGTCTTCCAATCCAGAAACTGACATTGAGCCACAAGGCGATGGTATTAGGAGATAACAGTCTAAGGAGAACCTTGGACTCCTAACCTGAACTCCCAGCCCTGAACTCCCAGCCCTGGTCTCCCCCTCCTGGGACTCCTACCCTGGACTCCTAGCCTTGGACTTCTAGCATCTCCAATTGTGAGAAACAAAACCATAAACAAAATGAATGTTGTGAACCGGTGCTGACAAACTGCTACAACAGCACAAATGAATTAGTTAAGTCCCTACTACTCCATGCTCAAGAGAATTTATTTACTTGTATTATTTCTATATGAGGGTGGTTTTCATGCTAAATCACACAGTAAAATGTGTCTGGCTCAATTCTATGAGTGCCATTCAAAGCACACCAAAAGCTAGTGTTGGAGAAACCTTAGAAACAGAAGGCTGGTGGTGGTCGTCTCCCAAGTGAGATACACGTACATCACTTTATGCCTGGCTAAGAAAACAGTCCATCCAAGTACTTCTCATGGTGGACTGTTTAAAATCCAATAATAAATGTGACAGTATTTTTAAATCGTTCCAAAAATAACTGGAAACACTCTTGGAAGAGCTTTTGGGACATCACTCGATATTCCCCTTGAAGTTTAGTATACACTAAAATGTTCACTGTTTCCATTAAAAATAGTGATTTATTTCCTGGGAATACCAAAGCACTGCTCTTCTAAAGCAAATTATGTACAGAATATACACACTCTATGTACACAAAGTCACATAGACACAGAGTGAAGGGATCCATCTGTAATCAAGGCTCATGTACCCATCATTCTCCTGACATTAGGTCTTCATTTCTGAAGAAGCAGATGCAGCTGGCTATGCTCATCTGCTGCCGGGGTGGTCCACCGCCTCTTCAGGTTCTGGATGTCGACTGTACCAGAGGTCCTGGCCAACACCAGGGCCACAAAGCTACCACTGGTCTTCTCGGGTTCCCCCACGATAGTCATGGCCACAAGCCTATTGGCAAAAGAGAACGTGAACTGGGAAGTCAGTATACAAGTGTATGACTTTCTGTTACCAGAGTACATATCTATATTCAAGGGACATATGAAAAAGAATGGGAACTAGAAAACATTAATACAAAATACTTGAACAAAAATAAGTATATGAAAGTCTGTTTTTTTTTTTGACTTTTTTTTCTTTTTTTTTTTTTTATTAACTTGAGTATTTCTTATATACATTTCAAGTGTTATTCCCTTTCCCGGTTTCCGGACAAACATCACCCTCCCCCCTCCCCTTCCTTATGGGTGTTCCCCTCCCAAACCTCCCCCCATTGCCACCCTCCCCGCATAGTCTAGTTCACTGGGGGTTCAGTCTTAGCAGGACCCAGGGCTTCCCCTTCCACTGGTGCTCTTACTAGGATATTCATTGCTACCTATGGGGACAGAGTCCAGGGTCAGTCCATGTATAGTCTTTAGGTAGTGGCTTAGTCCCTGGAAGCTCTGGTTGCTTGACATTGTTGTACTTTTGGGGTCTCGAGCACCTTCAAGCTCTTCCAGTTCTTTCTCTGATTCCTTCAACGGGGGACCTATTCTCAGTTCAGTGGTTTGCTGCTGGCATTCGCCTCTGTATTTGCTGTATTCTGGCTGTGTCTCTCAGGAGCGATCTACATCCGGCTCCTGTCGGTCTGCACTTCTTTGCTTCATCCATCTTGTCTAATTGGGTGGCTGTATATGTATGGGCCACCTGTGGGGCAGGCTCTGAATGGGTGTTCCTTCAGTCTCTGTTTTAATCTTTGCCTCTCCCTTCCCTGCCAAGGGTATTCTTTTTCCTCATTTAAAGAAGGAGTGAAGCATTCACATTTTGATCATCCGTCTTGAGTTTCCTTTGTTCTAGGCATCTAGGGTAATTCAAGCCTTTGGGCTAATAGCCACTTATCAATGAGTGCATACCATGTATGTCTTTCTGTGAGTGGGTTAGCTCACTCAGGATGATATTTTCCAGTTCCAACCATTTGCCTACGAATTTCATAAACTCGTTGTTTTTGATAGCTGAGTAATATTCCATTGTGTAGATGTACCACATTTTCTGTATCCATTCCTCTGTTGAAGGGCATCTGGGTTCTTTCCAGTATGAAAGTCTGTTAAACACAATTTTCTACACCAGGGATCTGTTGACTGGTAGATCCATGAAGGCAGTTCACAGGATGTATAGCTGTAGATGCCTTCTACCACTCCACAGGAGGGTACTATTGCCCATCTGACGTTCCTCCCTGCCCTTGGGAATCAACACCCTACAACAATGGAGGTTTCAAACTGCTCAGAAGGCCTCTCGGCCACACATGCAGTGGGATGACCTCTAGTGTGGGGGTTTCCCAGCATCTCAGGCCACCAGTCTCAAACATGGAAGAATAAATGTCAAAGTGCACAAATCCATTCTCCCGCTGAGGCCCACCCTGAGCCCAGGCCCTCCACAGTTATACTCTCCTGTGAGCAGCCCGTCCCACCATGTGTTGACCCCTGTGTGCCCTCTGAATGCCATTTCCCTACCATGCTGAGCAGTGTTTCAGAAATATAACCTGAAGGGAAGTTTACCCCTACTTAGATCCTTCCCAGCCAGCAGAAGTGTCTGACCCTTCTGCCATGGCCTTCCCAGGACTCTTGGCAGACTTTCTAGATGTAAAATGTGTTCATATGTGACCCACAGGTTACAGCGATTGATTGATTGATTGACTGATTGATTGGCTTTTTAAGTTTCTTTTCAGAGCTCCTATGCAGCACAGATTGCTCTCTAATCCCTGACTGATTAGAGGAGGACCGACTGATCTTCCTCCCACTTCAGTCTCCCACATACTGGGGTAATGGGCCTGAGCTGCCATGCTCAGATGTTGATACAGTTTTTGTTTCCTTTTCTTTTATGATGAAGTAGGGTTGTGTAGCCCAAGTTATTCAGGAATTCCCTATGAGCCCAAACTGGCCTCACATTTGTAATCCCCCTGCCTCAGATTTTCAAGTGCTAGGATTACATACATGCCACTATAGGAAATTCTGTTGATGGATGTTTAATTAGAACAATAACAATTTACCCACCACTAGAACTAAGTAAATGTGATTCCTATTTATTTCAGATCTTAATATATCCTTTACATTCTATCAAACATCCAACATATTTTTGGTCACTTTTATACTCCTCTTTCCTTTTCAAAGAGCAATGTAATTTCTTCCTAAACTTCAGTTGAACTGATCAACCAAGGAGGGAAGAAGGGAAAAGGAGGGGAATTGCTAAAGCTAAGGTCCACTTGAGAAATCAACAAGATGGCTCAGCCAGTAACAGCACTTGCTACCAGGCCTGATGACCCAAGTTCTGTTCCTGGCTCCTACATGGTAGGGGCAGAGAACTGAATCCCACAAGTTGTCATCTCACCTCCACATGAGCACCATAGCATGTACAATTGTGCACACACATAAATAAATGTTAACAAGTGTTTAAACAAGTGTCAGTGACAATTTACATGTTTTGAAATTCACATCAACAGGTTTCATTCACATACAGGTGGGAAGGGTGCTTGGGGACTGGAGACTGTGTGACCTATGCCTCATGTGCCCTGTCATCTTCGAGACACCTTGAAGGAATACGCTGTAGATCACTCATGCTGAATCTGTCAGACACTCACAGAAACTGTTTCTTCCACAATGACAGTGATGGGGACTATTACACTACTCTCCTATCCACTGTGTTATCTGATGCTAGGTATAAGACAACTGCATTTTAAAGTGATTTTCACAGTATTGCTTAATGACCAGCAAGAAGGAAGCCAATGTAAAACAGAATAGGATGCCTATGACAGGCCAGTATGGGACAACTGAAGCAGAGCACACTTGGGTGGAGATCTTGGAGACCAAGGACAGAAAGGAACACTGTGTATATTTCAATTTGACTACGAACTAAAACTACTGTCAGAAGTACTCTGCCTATATAATACACATGACCGTGGTGTTACACTACTGTCAGAAGTACTCTGCCGGGGTTGGGGATTTAGCTCAGTGGTAGAGCGCTTGCCTAGGAAGCGCAAGGCCCTGGGTTCGGTCCCCAGCTCCGAAAAAAAGAACCAAAAAAAAAAAAAAAGAAGTACTCTGCCTATATAATACACATGACCGTGGTGTTACACTACTGTCAGAAGTACTCTGCCTATATAATACACATGACCATGGTGTTACACTACTGTCAGAAGTATTCTGCCTATATAATACACATGACCGTGGTGTTACACTACTTTCAGAAGTACTCTAACTATATTATACACATGACCCGTGGTGTTACACTACTGTCAGAAGTATTCTGATTATATAATACACATGACCGTGGTGTTACACTACTGTCAGAAGTATTCTGACTATATAATACAAATGACCGTGGTGTTACACTACTGTCAGAAGTACTCTGACTATATAATACACATGACCGTGGTGTTACACTACTGTCAGAAGTACTCTGACTATATAATACACATGACCGTGGTGTTACACTACTGTCAGAAGTACTCTGCCTATATAATACACATGACCGTGGTGTTACACTACTGTCAGAAGTATTCTGACTATATAATACAAATGACCGTGGTGTTAAACTACTGTCAGAAGTACTCTAACTATATTATACACATGACCGTGGTATTACACTACTGTCAGAAGTACTCTGACTATATAATACAAATGATCGTGGTGTTACACTACTGTCAGAAGTACTCTAACTATATTATACACATGACCGTGGTGTTAAACTACCGTCAGAAGTACTCTGCCTATATAATACAAATGACCGTGGTATTACACTACTGTCAGAAGTACTCTGCCTATATAATACACATGACCGTGGTGTTAAACTACTGTCAGAAGTACTCTGCCTATATAATACACATGACCGTGGTGTTAAACTACTGTCAGAAGTACTCTGCCTATATAATACACATGACCGTGGTGTTAAACTACTGTCAGAAGTACTCTGACTATATAATACACATGACCGTGGTGTTAAACTACTGTCAGAAGTACTCTGACTATATTATACACATGACCGTGGTGTTACACTACTGTCAGAAGTACTCTGCCTATATAATACACATGACCGTGGTGTTACACTACTGTCAGAAGTATTCTGATTATATAATACACATGACCGTGGTGTTACACTACTGTCAGAAGTACTCTAACTATATTATACACATGACCGTGGTATTACACTACTGTCAGAAGTACTCTGACTATATAATACACATGACCGTGGTATTACACTACTGTCAGAAGTACTCTGACTATATAATACACATGACCGTGGTGTTACACTACTGTCAGAAGTACTCTGACTATATAATACACATGACCGTGGTGTTACACTACTGTCAGAAGTACTCTGCCTATATAATACACATGACCGTGGTGTTACACTACTGTCAGAAGTACTCTGACTATATAATACAAATGATCGTGGTGTTACACTACTGTCAGAAGTACTCTGCCTATATAATACACATGACCGTGGTGTTACACTACTGTCAGAAGTACTCTGCCTATATAATACACATGATCGTGGTGTTGAATGTAAACTTAAATCTGTGATTTAAGAAGGGCAAAGATGAGGCTGACTGGCCTGTACTCACTTATCTGGAGAGATGGGCTGCTGGGCCACAGGACCCAGGTCATTCTCAAGAAGATCCCAAACATAGATCCTAGACGCATCATCCTGGACCAGGAACACAGCGGGCCTTGTCGGGGACCACTGCAGACTGGTGACAGAGCGGCCACTGGTGCTGTTGTCCCACTGCATGATGGGCCTCTCAGACGTCAGCTGGTGTAGCCTGATGCTTCCATCGGAACAGCCAGCCTGCAATTGGGATGTGGAAACCCTACTTTTCTTTCGTTTAAATGAGATCTTACCACCCAGGAAAGGTTTCAGAGCGTTTGTACAGTAACATTTTGGCTCACTCTTGTTTTCTGAGCATAAAGACATTAAACCTACCCTCACACTTGAAATGATAGGGTGGGGTCCCTCTGGGTATCAGAGGAGGAGAAGGGGAGAGGGGAGGGAGGAAGGATTGTGGAAGGGGGTGAGTGGGAGAGGAGATTGGGTGGGATGTAAAGTGAGTAAATAGAAAATTAAAAATTAAAAAAACCCTATCCTGACACACAGTGAGCGAGTGTGAGGGACTGGGCATCGGCTGTCAGTGCACTGGAAACGTTTCCATTGGAAACCTAAGTGCGTGTTTAAGAGCTGAGTGCCACTGACTGCAGCACAGCAGCACAGGTGCGGAGCTGGCTTCATGGGTGCAGGGCCACCTTCTTAACCAGCTGGACCTGTAGTGACTGCATGGTTATGTGTTTCCTTTGGACTGAAACTCTCATAAAACAAAACTTAGGTGGTTTAGTGAACGATCAAATTATTAACCTAGAAAGAGAAGATTAATTCTTCCTTACTCTTTAATTCTTCCCATGCTTGGAAAAAGATACATTTGTATAAAATTATAAGAATCTAATTCTAAAGTAAAATGACAACAGAGACACATTTTAGACCCTAATTTCATATAAATAACAAAATCATACTGGGAAGAGGGGCCAGAGTGAAAGTGAATAATCTCTGATCCCGACGTCTGGGTGTGCAACTTGGCTCAGACACCAAGGTCTTAAGTACTGAAAACGGGCTTCTCTGCATGAGGTGTTAAAAGTTCTGTACGTCCTGAGACTGCACACTCTGGCGGGCAGATGGTAAACCACTGCTATGTTGTGAACATAGTTTGTCCCCACTGATTCATGTGCTAGAGACTTAGTCCTCAAAATCACAGTGTTAAGAGACAGTGACATGTAAGGGAATAAATCGAATGAAAGGTAATTGGGTCAGGGGCTTGTGGCCCTCAGAAAGGAATGATGACTATTTTGTGGGACTGGATTAGTTGCCATGAGAGTTGGTTGACCATGGGTATCTTCCTTTTAAATTCTATAATACCCTGTATTTCTTACATGAGTTAAATTTGAATCAATTTGATTTAGTTTTCTGTTAATAATACTCTGTGTCTCATTTTTAGCTGACTGAGGTCCAACTAATGATTAATTTGTAAACCACTAAGAGACCAGAACTTTCTAAATTTTCTACTGAATCACAATGTTATGTTACCCCAAAAAGTAAATAATATCACCAAAAAGTGACTTTCTTACCAAGAATACTGTTTCTTCGAACGGTGAAAAATCAATCACGTTAACTTTTATTGGTCTGACACCATGTTGCTGAGGTTTGAACACCTTGGGAGAGACTCTCCAATCTTGCCTGGTACTGTGACTTATAAGTCCCTAGTTGTTCCATGAACACCAAGAATAGCCAAAGAAAGGTATTAGACACAAGACTGGACAAGACAATAGTCAAGAAACAATTTTCAGATATATGAAAAGCAAACAGTAAGTCACTCTGATGTAACAATATTTATCAGGTAAAGCTAGGTAGAAAGGATAAAATGTAAACGACTAACCATGTCGGTGCCAACGACGAAGTGATTAGGATCCGAAGGCAGGAATTTGACACTCAGTGTCTGTGTGGACCCCCACAGTTCACCATCTTTATGAGAAAGACTGAAAATAAATGGCAGAGATAAACACATGGCTTTTGCCAAACCCGGAAGATGACTATGCCCTGCACTCGCTTAGCTGTGCCATACTCCAGCCAATGAGCAGCAGTGCCTATCACAGGTCCTCCAATGAGCAGCAGCTCCTATCACAGGTCCTCCAATGAGCAGCAGCGCCTATCACAGGTCCTCCAATGAGCAGCAGCTCCTATCACAGGTCCTCCAATGAGGAGCCGCTCCTATCACACTGCCCCCAGTGAGGAGCCGCTCCTACCAGGCTGCCTCCATGGCTTTATCTATTCTGTTTCTTATTCCTTTTTCTGGTATTACACACTTGATTGGTTCTGCAGATCCACCATCTTGTTACTATCTAAGTACTCATTGCTGAAAAATTTAGAAATTACAATATTGCTTCTAAACATGATTGCCAACAGGTCCGATACTGAGACAAGGTGAGTGAGTATTGACCAATGAGTTCCACCGTGATGACAGTTCTAATGAGGTGCACCATTTCCCTACGCTTCCGGCAGGTGAGCATATGAACTCATCTTTTGCAGATGTCTTGTTGAAATCCCTTAATCTCTAGCTTCCCAGCAGGCAGATGCCCTTATGTCTCAAGATCACTGGGACTCGGATGTTCACATCCCAAACTAGCAGGTTCCTGAGCCTACATCAAACTTGAGGTTTCCAGTTCTTCCAAGTACCCATTTTCCCTCAGCTAGGGGTAAAACTTTCTAAATGTCCCTCACACTACAGAGGCAGTGAATTCTGGAGTCCTGTGCACGGGTCTCAGTTTTAGATCTACTATGGGGCAAGCCCAACGCATCTAAGATTGCACAGGGCTTGAGTCACAGGTAATGGTAAAGGCCTAATGACCTGGCTGAGCACCAGGTTCCAATTGTACTCTTCGATGCACGGCAGGTTCTCCACACCCACGCTCTTCTTCATTCAGGCTGCTTCTGTGGTCTCTAAACTAGTTTCCTTGATTCCGGTCTCCTTCCTGTATTCCAAACTCAAATTTTTCCAAGTTGATTATCCTATATCATGAAAAATAACATTCCACTTCTTCAGAGTAAGACCTTGCCCGCTTCAAGCCACTGTCTAGATTGTCATCACAGAAGCAGACATGTCAAGGCCAGCCCAACTCACCCCACCTTTCTCAAGTTCGCACTGGCAGGTATCTCTAAGTACAAGCATATTTGTCTTAGAATCATGACTCCTGTACTAAGCTTTGATCTTTTAAGGATCAATCCCAGTGATTATGTCATAATTAATGTTCTATTGCTGTGAGGAGAAATCATGACCACAGCAACTCTTACTAAAGTGAGCTTTTAATTGGAAACTTGCTTACATTTTAAAAGATCAGTGCATGATCATCATGGAACGAGGCAGACAGACATGATGCTGAAGCAGTAGCTCAGATTTTTACATCAGATAGAGACAAAGACACTGGGCCTAGCATGGGCTTTTGGAATCTCAGAGCCCATCCTAGTGACATAATTCCTCCAACAAGGCCACATCTCCAAATCCTTCTCAAATAATTCCACTTCCTGGTGACTAAACATTCAAGTATATGAGCCTATGGGAAGTTATTCGAACCACCACATATCACTTCCTCAAAAAGCTCCCATTTCATTCTAGACTCAACCAATCCCCTCCTTCAAGCTCCCACATGCCTATGATCATGCTACCAACAGATCATTCTCATAACTACACACATAAGGAACGTCCTTCTTCACTGGCATGCTTGTTGGGATCACTGAGGACAAAATGGCTATGGCACCCAGGACATCCATAGTCCACAACTGGCAGAAGAGGGGACAAAGACCTGGTGTGTAATTCGGGCTGCCAGTTTACCCCAGGTAGGGAGGCTACTAAGTTAGAACTCTCTTTATAATCCAGTCTTCCTCTTCTCCTCCTTTCCCACAGATCTTGTAGAAACACACCTATGACTTCTTAAGAGAAAACATGTCATCAAATACACTACTATTTCACTTTGAAGAGTATATAATCAGTCCTGGAAGATGTTAATTTCTGGAGGAAATTAAAATTAAAAAATAAAAACAATGCATGGCATGAAGAGAGAAAGTCTACAGTAGAAAAGAGTCTTACTGAAGCCCAGCAGATGTGTGATGCACACAAGGGCAGGCAGTAGCCTGAACAGCGTGCATGGTTGCCTCTGTAACATATCTGATGACTTTAACTAATTTACTTTATATTTATATAATTAAATACTTTATATTTATATATTAAGTAAATATAATTATTTACTATAATTACATTTGTCGAGTAAGTTGATTTGAAATCTCTTAAGCATACTTGTATTCACTATATTCTGTATAATGATGATGACACAGGCACCAAGAGTTTTCAAGAATAATTAATTCACATGCTAACTGTCAGCTTCGAGTATAGGATTAGATATGTCTTTAGAAACCAAGGTGGAATACATAAATACTACTAATACTGGAACATTCTTTAAGAATCTGTACTTCATATTAAGTTCCACAAGTAAAAGCAGAAATAAAATTTTGTTTATTGGTTGGTATTCTGTTTACTTGTTTATTTGAGACAGGTTCTCATATGAGCAAGCTGGCTTCCAACTCACTGTATAACCAAGGACAGCCTTGACCTCTTGATCCTTGTGCTTCTACCTACCAGATGCTAGGATTACAGGTGTGTCTCGCTAGACGTGTAAATTTATGAATAACATTTTTTTTTCGGAGCTGGGGACCGAACCCAGGGCCTTGCGCTCGCTAGGCAAGCGCTCTACCGCTGAGCTAAATCCCCAACCCCATGAATAACATTTATTTCAGTGTTTCCAGTTCCTAAAACTTAATTTGATCAAGTTGAACTAACTTTAAGTCTAAATTAAAACTGGATGAAAATCAGTCAAGTACTATTAATTTATAAGCTAAAAAAAATTTCATGAATACATATTAGGTCTATATCTAAAACCTCTGTTACATTGGCTTATTACTAACTATTCACATAGCAAAAACTGAATGTAAGGAACTGGGTCCTCATTACAAAAACAGCATGCATTTCACAGGAGCAATGTCGTTCAGGGATGAGGGAGGCGTTTAAGCCCCATGGGAGTCTCACCTGTGGCCCAGTTGGATTACAGTACTGTGCACCAACTTGATCCTCCCTCCAGGTATCAGACCTAGAATCAGACGAACAGAAACATGCACACCTCTTAGTGTGAATCAAATCTATCTACAGTTGTCAGGATTCACTCTTTTTTATACTGGTTAAGTATCTATAACCAGAAGGAATGCCAAAATATAAATGACAAGCAGGACTCCCTCTAAGTCTAGTTGAGGTACCTGTGCCTTGGCTAAAGAGGAGAGTCAAGAATTTGCAGGTTGTTATCAGAAATCCCCACGTTTTCAGACTGGTGAGAATGGTGGGTATCATAAGTACTGAATACTAAGTTAAAAAGCCAGCCCTGTGTGTAAATACCCAAGGCACCTGTCATTCAAAGCCATTCTTGGAAACCTTCCAGGTTTTGCTGAATCGCTACAAGTGTCCCAAACTCCTCCAGCCTCAGTTTCTCTTCATCAGCTTCTCTAACTTCTGCTCCAGCATCATGGCACTCCAGCTCACAGGCCTGGCTTTATTTCCCATCCCTTCCTTTGCTCTCCTCAGATGCTCTGCTAAATGTCTGTCCTAATGCTACTCTCCCTTTGGTATATTACTGCAGTGAGAAGAATTAGAGATCTATAAAGTTGAAACCCAAACCCTAGGCAAGGTACTATCCAGAACTTTGAGCGCAGCTGAATTAAAACCATGTAAGAATATATTCAACTCACTGCTAGAAAGGGCAGCTTCAAGAACACTGCATGACCTGCTCTTATATCCATCACATGGTAATGGTGCTGTCACAGAGATGGCAGACCTACAGATCAGTCTAGCCTAGTCTCAACCACAGCCACAGTCAATCTGATTTGAATGGAACTTCAACAAGAAGTGACCAGCATTGGCTTGGTGAGGAACCTTCTTCTGAATCTGGGGACCTTACTAAGCCAGTGTAAATCTGGGGGATACACCTTTGACACAAATAAGATGAGAGGAGACTTTGCCATTAGAGAACTAGAGAAGGGATTAGGAATTCAGAGTAAGAAAGCTAACTTTAAAGTAAAGACAAACTACACCACAGCATCTAATGGGACTGAATTGCCTGAGGCTTCTTAGAACTGAAAGCCATACCCAGTGGTCTGAAAGCAGAAAACCAAGGGAGAACCTAGCATGTTTCCCTATCTCTCTTGCTCTACATAGGGCATTCTGATTCCCACTGCATGTGGCCTGAGGACAGCCAAACTTGGTACACTCATGTGCACTAGGTAAATCCAAAGGCACAAAAGAGAGCCCCAGATGAAGGAGGACATGTGCCATGGGAACCTAAAGTATTCTGAAAAGGAAAGAAGACAGTTGCCTGAGAATGCCAGCTCTGAGCAGAGCTTAGGACACCTACAGAAAGGAACATGGAGTCAGACATCATTCAAGCACTCCAGCTAATGAGATGTCCATCCAGCAGCTGAGAAAGTATACAACATACAACTCTGACCTCTGTTTTTTTCAGGTTGCCAATTACTTATTTTCCATAGCAGGTGTTTGTATCTTTAATCTCTATTCATTTTAGCAAACAATAGTTAATATTAATTTTTACTTCAATAGTTACCTAAATCACTCATTGAACCTGAGATATCTGCTTTTGGTAATTCAACAACCACCTAAAAACAGAATATTGAAAAATGAATACTGATACATTTTAAACTATGAAACAATCTATACAAAGCATAGCTTTAATAAAATAACATGCTACATTAGATCCTAAAAAATATAACTGCTTCATAAAAAAGACTAATCATTTGTTTTAGTAGTGACTTAAACGTATTCATTATTTTATCTTAGTATTCTCCCCTCAGTAACCTCATTAATAGCTCTCTGTACAAGTCCTGACATAACCTCTAGCACTGATGTCTTGTTAAATCTTCCTTACAAATTCCCAAAGGTCAAAGGACAGGAAACTTCCTACCCCTTCAGAGAACAGAGGGTCTTACTGCCTCCTCCCTCCTGGGTTCACTCTGCTGTCTGTAGGGCTGTGTGGCCCCAATGCTTCCTACTTACCCATACATTGAGAACCCCACTCTCATCCAGGGAAGCGATGTGAAATGACAAGCCTGCCATTTCTAATGAGAGCAGAAACAAACGAAGAAAAGTGGCTTTAGTAAGCACAACCTTTGCATGACTACTGCAGAAGAGATCATGGGTGCGAGGGATCTTATACCTTCTTGAGTAGAAAAGGGTGAAAGCACAAAGCTCTGTTTTTTGTAGGCAGATGTGGCAACCGGCTCTATGGCTTGAAGAGGGCTTCGGTGGTTCACCGATGTGAGGATTCCATCTATGGATGAAAGATTCACAGCACCCACTGTAAGTCTCACATCTTAGCAATGAAATCAGCATTACAGCTAATCTAGGGAAGCTTCCAGGTCTAAAGACCTACAACTGTCTCCTTAAGTCACGAGACTCACATAGGCCACACGTCAAGATCCATGTCCATGATTTTTAGCATCTCTAGCAAACAGTGACTCCAATCTTAAACCACTTGTAAGAGGAAGAGCAAGAAATGAATACTAAAGCTTGTGCTATTCAAAAGCCATTACATCACTGAGGAAACACGTATACAGAGTAAGAAGGAAATCAAAATACTCCATGAATACTAAGATAAAATAATGACCAAGAGCATTGTGACAATGAGAAACTTAAGTAGGCACTCCAGAAAGAGAGGACATGATTCTGGGCCTAGAATTCTCCAGAAAGGCTGGTGAAGAAAGGGGTTTACAAGAGGGCCGTCAGGAAGTGCTCTTCGTGGGCAACTTATAAGGAAAGAGAACGGCAAAGACTGGGAACTCAGCAGTGCCGGCCAGAGCATGAGACCAAGCTCTCTTCAACAGGCACAGAGCCACGATCACAAGTACTGCCCCACACGAATGGATGCAAAGAGCAGCCTACGGAATGCTGGGAATCAGAGATTCAAATCCCACACACAGCTACAGCCGGAAGAAATTAAGGAAATCAAAGCACTTTCAGGTGTGACTATTCTCACACTGCCCCGCCACATCCCTGAGAAAAGCACAGAGCAGAAGACAGTCGCCCCATAGAACAAAATCTCTGCAGACTGCTTCAGCAATGTACTTAGACAACAAACGAGAAAGCTCCTGAAATCAAACCCCCACACAGAAACTGGAAAGAAAAAGAAAGCGTTGTACTGAACTTGGGAAAAAGCAAATAAAAAGACATTACAGAGCTCCCAAGGGGGAACTTCCCACGGGATGTGAAGGATCCCTCTTCTTACAGGAGCTCCATCGTTTCACACTCCTGAGTTCTGCTGATATTTAGACAGCAAAAGGGAACAAAGGGAGTATTTTCACGGAGTGCTTTATGTGCAGTCAGTCAGTCCACTGTACTCATCTGTGGATCCAACAGCCATGACTAGAAGTATGTGGAAGAATGACTGTCCTGTGCTGTGCATTAACGGACTTTTCCTGTCACTGTTCCCTCAACCCTGGGACAACAGGTACTACACATCACATACACAGAGATGACATCAACTGAAAGGCAGCATGCCTGAGTTATAGAAAGTGCTGTATCACTTTCTAGAAAGTAAGCATCTGAAGTGAGAGGAGGCCACACCAGTCTCCTGCCAAAATCATGTATGGTTTAGGAATTTAGAGCTTTGAAAACATGCTAGATTCATATGAATTAGCAGTTGGAAAATGCCATGTTTTAAAAGGTATCCTTTGGGCCATGTGACAGTTAGTGTTAACTGTCCACAATATCTACTATCACCTCAGAGTCTCAATAAGGATGACCTAGGTCAGGCTGACCTGGTGGGGGCTGTCTTGATTACAAGCCTGAAGACCCAGCCTGAAGAAAGTGGGTACCATCCGCTGGGCTTTAGGAGAGATCAGACTAAGCTGTGGCCTGCTCTCTTCTTCTGGCTGTGGATGTGATGTAACCGGTTTGCCACTGTAGCTTCCCTGCTACCGTGGCCTAGAACCTGGATTGTGAACCAAATAAGTATTTTCTTCTTTAAGATGTATTTCTTGGGGTACTGTATTACAGCAATAGTAAAGAAAACTTAGAGCCCAAGTCATATAACAAATTTTGCATGTTCTTTTCCTTGTTTGAAAAAAGATAGCTTTTATAATAGCATAAAAATCCATATGGTACCTATCATTGCAAATACTCTCCATAGCAATAGTATCTCCCCAAAAGGGCCAAAACTGGCTAGAACAGAAATAAAAAGCAGCTTGCTCTTTTTATGTGTAAAGCACAGATATAAATATAATACAAAGAAGAAACGTATCTGTGATGATAAAAGTGATTGGAGAGGTACTTAAGGAAGAGAATCACAGGATAGGAGAAACACTGGCAAAACCCTTACTTCATAAAAATCTTTTATCAATAACTCATTACCAGAAAACAAGAAATTTTAAATGGGACAAAGACCTTAACAGGTACTTTACCAAGAAGACACACAAATGGCATCTGAGCATACAGAAGACAAGTCTACTCCAAATGTCTCAAGGGACATGCAAGTCACAGCATAGGAGCCACTTCAACCAACTGGAATGACCCAACCCTACTCAGTGGACATGCTGTAGGCTGGGGAGGGTGCAGCAGGCGTCACTCATTGCCTGGACGCATGCAGATGTGTGGCCACTTCCTAAAGCAGCTGACACTTTTCCACTGAGCAATACAGGAATCTGGTTCTTCAGTTGACTTAGTGGCTTTACATGTTGCTCTGACAAAATATCTGATAAGAAAGAAAGGGTTAGGGTTGGGGATTTAGCTCAGTGGTAGAGCACTTGCCTAGCAAGCACAAGGCTCTGGGTTCAGTTCCCAGCTCCAAAAAAAAAAAAAGAAAGAAAGAAAGAAAGAAAGAAAGAAAGAAAGAAAGAAAGAAAGAAAGAAAGAAAGAGAGAGAGAGAGAGAGAAAGAAAGAAAGAAAGAAAGAAAGAAAGAAAGAAAGAAAGAAAGAAAGAAAGAAAGAAAGGGTTAATTTGGCACACATTCCCAGAAGCAAATCCATCTCATCAGGGAAGCCATGGCAGCAGGGACCTGTGATGGCTGCTGGATTACATGTGCAGTCAGGGAGCAGAGAAAGAGAGAGAGAGAGCGAGAGAGAGCGAGAGAGAGCGAGAGAGAGAGAGAAAGAGAGAGAGCGCAAGCACTGTTCTCTCATACACACAATGCGATAGAGGATATCATCTACAGTCTTCCCATCTCAACCAAGATAACCTCTCACAGAGAGGCCCAGAAGCTAACCTAATCTAATTGATCCCTACTCAGCATGCCTCCAGGATTACCTCAAAAGTAAGTCTACATACTGTCAAGTTGAAAATCAGTATTAGCCATTATATTTGCTATTTACCCAGAAGAGATAAAAACAAGTTCACACAAAAACCTGTACACAAAGCTATAATTTACTCTTTCAGTAAGTAAACTGAGAAGTTTATCTATAACATTTGTTTTTATTTTTTCTATTATTTTTATTTTAAGAATTTAAAAGAAAAACTTATTTGGCTGTTAGGCCACTAAAAACCATGATGAAAACTTACACGTTTACCCTTACCTGAAAAGGCTTATTCCACTTTTTTCCAAATATAGAACTTTCTACAAAGGGTACAAACTGTAGGGCAATGGAAAGTTCAGTGACAGTCAGGACAAGGAGGACGGAAAACAGATGCATGCTGAGACATATCACAATCAAACTGTTACACCTACAGCCAAACCTTTGGATGCAGTGAAATGGTGACCAGAAATGAGAATTTCAATGGGACATTCTTATATAAAAAGTAAGCCTGTGGTCTGCATACCAGACCTAAATGTAAACCCTAAAGAACAAAAGGTCAGGAAAGCATGGGGACAACCCAACTTCTGTGATGTTTAGTTCCTCATGACAGTGAAAGCATGATCATAGGAGAAGATATTGATAAGTCAAATTCCACCCAACTTAAAACTTTCTCCCTCTGGAGGGAAATTTTACAAAAAGGAATACAGAGTATGGTAAAATGACTGTAAAATATACCCAGGCGTATATAACACTTCAAAGCCTAATGAGCTGGAGATGTATTTCAGTCTGTAATGTGCTGGCCTGGCACACGCAAACCCCTGGGTCCAGTCCCTACCTAGCACTAGGACAATAAAATAAGATAAACTTGGCCAGGCACAGATCATGCCTATAATCTCACCACTTGAGAGGCTAAGAAATGAGCACTGCTGTAAGCCTAAGACAGCAAGGACTCCATAATAAAAAGTGAGCATACACTTAGACAGGCATACCCAACAAGAATATTTAGGCGACAAATGAGCATATGAACATAAACTTGGATCATTAGCTCTTCTCAGTGCAAGTTGAAACCACAAAATTAAAACTAAATGCTTACTGACACGGCCAGTTAACAACACTTGGTGGCCTCAATGCTGGTGAGGTACACGGTGTGCAACACAGCAGCAAGCAGCTGAGGGAGTGCCCGCTGCAACTCTCAGCAGTGAAAAGTCCCAAATGACATGTGTTCTCGTTCTCCCGCATCTGGACAGAGCAGACTGGGGACAGAATAATGACAGATAACAGATTGGTGGCCTGTGGTACCAGAGTGGCGGTGTGTGCTTTTCAGGTTCAACAGGACAGGGACAAGGCTGGGGAAAAGAGTGAATCAGAGAAGGTCCAAGCCTGATCTCTCAGCCAGCGGGACTTTAGCTCCTAAAGGACGAAGCCAGTCGATGAAGGCCATGGCCAAGGCCTTGCTATAGGCCAGACAGTAGCTCTGAGTGCAGCACCTGCCCGTGCAGTCAGCGTGGCTTAGACAAGCATTTCACCTTTCTCAACAACAGAATGGAGGGCTAGTATGAGAGTTATGGATATAAAACGCTTAGAGGAAGTCGTACGGGTGGAAAATGCTTGCTCTTTGTGTGTGTGTGTGTGTGTGTGTGTGTGTGTGTGTGTGTGTGTGTGTGTGTGTGTAATGTGTATGTGTGTTCCCAGAGGCAGACATCAGGTGTCTCCTTGATCATTCTCCATGTTTTGTTTTGTTGCTGTTGGTTTGTTTTGTTTGCTTTGTTTTGTTTTTTGAGACAAGGTCTCTTATTGGGCCTAGAACAGTGATTTTCACCTTCCTTATACTGTGGACCTTTAACACAGTTCCTCATGTTGTAGTGACCTCAGATCATAAATTTATTTTTGTTGCTACTTCATTAGTCAAATTTTGATACTGTTACAACTCGTGGTGTAAATATATGATTTATAGGATATCTGATATGTAACCCTTGTGAAAGAGTCAGTCAATCCCCAGAGTGGTCTCAACCCACAACCCACGAGCTAGCCAGTGAGCCTTTCTGATGCCCCCATAAGATTACAGGTGTAATGTATGTGTGTTCCCAGAGGCAGACATCAGGTGTCTCCTTGATCATTCTCCATGTTTTGTTTTGCAAATGCCTCTTTCATCCAGAGTCATATCTCTTCCTCTGGATAATCTAAATGAATAAAAGCAGAAAGCTAAATCTTCAGTCCTCAGATCTATCAAGGCTTTTCTAGAGGGCAGACAGACAACACTAACCAGTGGAGAATGTTGGGGTCCTGAAAGCCCAGAAACAGCTGCTCAGTCTCACGTAATGGTGTATCCTGGAGTCTTCTCTTAAGTCCCACACAACCACAGAGCCATGCACTGTTCCCGCAAACAGCAGAAATGCTTTTAAAGGGCTAAAGCAGCAGCAAGTGACCTGAAAAGTCAATCACAGAAGTTAATGTCTACAATCCACAGCAGACACAGTCACAGACACTAACTATGGACTGACACATGAAGGTCCTCACAGGATACCGTTAAGTAGAACACAGACTTGTACATATAAATAAAACTCAACTGCCCAAGTGTGGGTTTTTCACATGGACAACAGAATAAGAAAATCCATTCAGTAGGGATATGATCACAATAAGGCATCTAGTATCCATGTGGGTACAGACCATCAAGACAGTCCCTCCCAACCAAAAATGAAGTGACATGACGGGAGGATGCCAGTGGCCCTGACAGTAACAAGGCCAGAGTCACATGGACAGCAGAAGAATCTGAGTAAGTGACAAAGGCACTCAGTACAAACAATTTTAAGAACTTGTAATAGGTATGGTGGGCACTTCTACAAGCCCTGCACTCATGAGGGGGAGTGGGGGGAGCAGAAGTTCAAGGCCATCTTCAACTGCATAGAGAATCCAGTCTGGGTTACATGCTTCTTGTCAGAGGAAAAGAAGAAGAAATCACAAGAATATTAAGACATCTCAAAGTATCAGGCCCTCAATACCATGATCCAAACAGACTGGCCTTGAGGCTATCTTGACCTTACTTTTCTAGGGCCTACAGCTATGTTCATTTGCCAGTTTACAGGTGACAGAGAGCCTCCAGCATGATAATCCTGAGGTTTTCAGTCTGAAATAACCTGTTAAACCATGAATTCCTAGAGTCAGAACTAATGAGTTCTGTTACCCTTGTAGAGCCAAGACACTAGAAACAGGGCGCTGCTCATACACGCATTCTCTTACCTCTGTCCCTCTCTTTGGTATGCTCAATATCAGATACTACATGACTTATACATACACTCGTTCTGTTATCTCCATACCCTCTCTGCAGGACCCTCCTAGAAGCAAGCACAGACTCCTCCTCAATGTACCTTTGACTCACATATCAGAACCTTCTGGGGCCCTGAAGGCTGCCAAATATCCCACACACAGAGAAGGTGCCTGCTATCCAGAGACGGAGCAAAAGCCTTTTCAGGTAAGTCATGAACAGAGACCACGGTCTGCCTCTGAACTCGAGATGCATGCAAACAGGATACTTTCCGACCTGGAGAGAAGGAAAAACATATTTCACTATATCATTTAAAATATTTCACAATACCTACATAAACTCCGACTCAGTGAAGAAGAACACATGGTTCATTCAAAGCTGAGCAAATATCAGATCTGGGACATCACTGAGACAAAGTGCAGCACATCCATGGTTTCCCGCATCACTGTGCAGGTGAGGACGACTTTAATCTGCTGCCTCCTTCCCTTACTCTTGGGATTGCAGACGCATTACCACCATAATTTATCCAGTGCTACAGACTTAACTCCAGGTGTTATATATGCCAGGAAAGCACTAGATCCTCAACCTCCAAACCTCAGCTTTCAGTCTTCTACAGCCTAAACCTAAATTCTGTCCAGCATTGAGTATGTGGCTTGAGTAAAGGGAAATCCTTTACTGTGGGGCAGCATAGGCCAGGACAGCACACTTCCTCTCATGTAGCAGCTCCTCACCAAATGTGTGAGTCAGAAATTCAGCAGCACACTAGAAATGGCTTGAGGGGTCTTCTTGACACAGCATGCTACTAGGACATTATTCTTAGGAACCCTTACTCAGTTCTCTTTAAAATGGGCCTCAGAACTCCATGCAGAAAACTAATCCAAAATCAAGTATAGCATTCCAAGAATGAATTCTAAGACGTCTGTGGCAGAGCTGCTTTCCATACAGTTCTCATTAGCAGAATTGTTGTTGATAAACTAAAGAAATAGTAGATGGTAACTCCTAGTCTGGTGAGAATTTTGTAGTCAACCATGAAAGGGTTAACATGGCTAGAAAGTACTAGCTAAGTAAAACTACATCTGCTGACCCATTGCCCATGCTTACTGCTCCTGAGGATCAGAGTTGTCCTTCCACATCCCCTCACCCACTCACAGCCACACCCTCAGGACTACCTCCAAACAGCCTCAAGTTCTCCTCCAGAAAAGAGATGATGGTGGTTACATGTGCTTCTTCACTGCTCGTGGGCAAAACTCTGACACTAGTGTTACTGGATCTCTGCTGTGAGTGTGGGCATATGCACGTGGCCACAACAGGGAGAAGCAGGCACATGTGTCCAAGGCAGAGGACAATCTTATGGAGTTGGTTCTCTCCTTCCAGGTTTTACATGACCTGAACTACATCAATGTGATGACCCACTAAGACACCTCAGAGGCCTGTTTGTAGTTTTCAGTGACACCATTAAGGTTTCATATAGATATGTGTGTGTGTGTGTGTGTGTGTGTGTGTGTGTGTGTGTGTGTGTGTATTTTCCTCCTCCTCCTCCCTCCCTTTGTATGTCTTTGTATCTGTGTGCCTGTGCACGTGTGCTCATGTGCTATTTGTAGATATCAGAGGACAACATGCAGGAGTCAGTTTTCTCCTTCCCCTAAATATATTCCAGGGTAGTCAGTCTTAGCAGAAACTACCTTTACCAAATGAGTCATCTCACCAGCTCGACACTGACAAAGTTTATGACTGCTGTATTCTGCTCCCATTTTGAAAGTAGGGATTTCTAGAAACTCATGACATAACTGATGGCTAACAGGAGATCTGACCATCATTACCACTAACTTTGTCCCTCCCGGTCACCTTGATTGTGAGGTCCAAGGTAGACGTAGGTCTGGTACCTTCCTGGGAAATTTGCCAATGTTTCCTGGGTCACTTTCTCATCTCCTCATGGGGATGCTCATGCTGAGAGGCCTTCTGTCTTTGTTACTTGGAATTTAACCCTTTCTGCTACAGCCCACGCTTACACGATTAGCTAGCTTGTAGCCTACTGGGATACAAAGACGTTCCCAAAGTGAAGGACCTCTGTCTCACCTACGTGCTGCTGACTCCACCTCCTCCAGTGATGCCAGCATGCTTCAGATACCACAAATGAATGAGCAAACAGGCCACTGCTGGACCTCATCTCAACACATTCCAACAGTGACAGTGGCAGTGGCATGTCCCATGAAGGCTGAAAGCATCACTGGATCTGACCAGAGCCTGGGACCATAATACGAATGAAATTCTAACTGCACACAGTGGGGCTATCTGCCTCCTATGTTGAATCCCTCTCTTTTCCAAACTCACTCTCCTTCTTTTATCTCAATATTCATCTTACTGAGGCCCAGCAGGAAGTGAAGAAAAGGGCTCCTCTCCTTTTACATATACAAATCCTCCACGAACAGACATGCATTAGGTAGGGAAGACTCTAGGTACGAGCATAACTCCCATAATTCCATTCTGCCACCATCCCCTGTGCACACGCTCCTGAAAGCACCACTTCTTTCCCTCTGCCTCCTGAGTGTTAACAATGAACCCCAAGTACAGTGATTTACAGTTTTCTAAAGCATGAACAAAAAGATTCTGAAGAATGAGAAAACACAGCAATGCATTTAATGCTTAAAAGACAAAAAAGTATTTAAATCAACCTCAAAAGAGCAGGCAAGGCAAAAGAAATGTCTAGAGCCAGAGGCAGACAACAGCTGTCTGGCTTTACAGGTGCCAGAGCACGTGTTCCTCCCGTGTCCTGAAGGAAGGACCAGTGCTGGGCACCAAGCACTCCTGCAAGTCTTCCCACAGCCAGAGCCGTGAGTGCTCAGCTACCACACTGGTCTCATTCTTTCAAGACAAAGTTGCCCTCACCTAAAGATTTATCAAATGGACACAGGCATGTGAGCACACACTTATAATCTGGGGAAACCAAGGCAGGAGGCTCAAGAGTTCAAAGCCAGCCTAACAACTGAGACAGTGACCCAAATAAAACAGCCAGGCTGTGGTGGCACACGCCTTTGATCCTAGCACTTGGGAGACAGAGACCAGCAGATCTTCACGCAGTTGAGGCCAGCATGCTCTACAAAGCTAGTACCAGGACAGCCAGTGCTATACAGAGAGACTATGTCTTGAAAAACCAGAACTAAATAAATGAGATAAAAATTCAAATTTAACCTTGCAAATGAAGTTTGTTTAAACTAATTTAAATAGTCTGACATCAGGCTTTATTTACTTACTGTTTCCATAGCCCTGCATTACCTGAGGGACTGCCTGAGAAGAACTACAGGACTTAAAACAAACACAGACAATCTCAGTTTCCACTTACCAAATAACTTCACTAACCTAAATTGCTGTCAGGCCTCTTCTAATACACTTAAGAAATACCACAGACATATACACTTAAGAAATACCACAGACATATACACTTAAGAAATACCACAGACATATACACTTAAGAAAGAATCCTCACACTCCTTTGCAATTCTGCAGCCACGGAGTCCCATTACAACTATATAACATCAATGATCAGTATTCTAATGTAAACGTTTGTTTGACTAGAAACCGATATCAGAAAAGGCCTCTTACTCTGAAGAAACGGTAGGCTTGTGTTCAGTTGAGAGGAGCTGTCACTGATGTTCAGAGCTTTGTCTTGAGCCCTGGGAATCCAGCTGGGTCCAGCTGCCAAACGGTCCTCTTCAAGCAAAACAGCAACCACCTTTGAAAGACAAGTGAGCAGGGGATGGAGAGATGGTGCAGTAGTGAAGAGCATTCTCTTCCAGGGACCTGGGTTCAATTCCAGCTCCTATATGGTAGCTAGCACACAACTGCCTGTAACCCCAGTCCAGATCTCTTCTGGCCTCCGCAGGACCAGAATACACACATATGGTTCACATATATACAGCAGGCAACTCTCATACACATAAAATAAAAACTACATTTTTTAGAAAGAAAAACCACCCAGAGACAAGCCAAATTTCTTAAAATGCTAGCAGCATGCTATCCTTCCATTAAAAATTACCTTTTAATTCAAGGCCCATACCGAAATATAGTAAAAGCCATATACAGCAAACCAGCCGCTAACATTAAACTAAATGGAGAGAAATTTGAAGAAATCCCACTAAAATCAGGAACTAGACAAGGCTGCCCACTCTCTCCCTACTTATTCAATATAGTTCTTGAAGTTCTAGCCAGAGCAATCAGACAACAAAAGGAGATCAAGGGGATACAGATTGGAAAAGAAGTAGTCAAAATATCACTATTTGCAGATAATATGATAGTATATTTAAGTGATCCCAAAAGTTCCACCAGAGAACTACTAAAGCTGATAAACAACTTCAGCAAAGTGGCTGGGTATAAAATTAACTCAAATAAATCAGTAGCCTTCCTCTACACAAAAGAGAAACAAGCCGAGAAAGAAGTTAGGGAAATGACACCCTTCATAATAGTCCCAAATAATATAAAGTACCTCGGTGTGACTTTAACCAAGCAAGAGAAAGATCTGTACAATAAGAATTTCAAGCCCCTGAAGAAAGAAATTGAAGAAGTTCTCAGAAGATGGAAAGATCTCCCATGCTCATGGATTGGCAGGATTAATATAGTAAAAATGGCCATTTTACCAAAAGCGATCTACAGATTCAATGCAATCCCCATCAAAATACCAATCCAATTCTTCAAAGAGTTAGGCAGAACAATTTGCAAATTCATCTGGAATAACAAAAAACCCAGGATAGCTAAAACTATCCTCAACAATAAAAGGACTTCAGGGGGAATCACTATCCCTGAACTCAAGCAGTATTACAGAGCAATAGTGATAAAAACTGCATGGTATTGGTACAGAGACAGACAGATAGACCAGTGGAATAGAATTGAAGACCCAGAAATGAACCCACACACCTATGGTCACTTGACTTTTGACAAAGGAGCCAAAACCATCCAATGGAAAAAAAGATAGCATTTTCAGCAAATGGTGCTGGTTCAACTGGAGGTCAGCATGTAGAAGAATGCAGATCGATCCATGCTTATCACCCTGTACAAAGCTTAAGTCCAAGTGGATCAAGGACCTCCACATCAAACCAGATACACTCAAACTAATAGAAGAAAAAGTAGGGAAGCATCTTGAACACATGGGCACTTGAAAAAAATTTCCTGAACAAAACACCAATGGCTTATGCTCTAAGATCAAGAATCGACAAATGGGATCTCATAAAACTGCAACGCTTCTGTAAGGCAAAGGACACTGTTGTTAGGACAAAACGGCAACCAACAGATTGGGAAAAGATCTTTACCAATCCTACAACAGATAGAGGCCTTATATCCAAAATATACAAAGAACTCAAGAAGTTAGACCACAGGGAGACAAATAACTCTATTAAAAAATGGGATTCAGAGCTAAACAAAGAATTCACAGCTGAGGAATGCCTAATGGCTGAGAAACACCTAAAGAAATGTTCAACATCTTTCGTCATAAGGGAAATGTAAATCAAAACAACCCTGAGATTTCACCTCACACCAGGTGACAGCAAATGCTGGCGAGGATGTGGAGAAAGAGAAACACTCCTCCATTGTTGGTGGGATTGCAAACTGGTACAACCATTCTGGAAATCAGTCTGGAGGTTCCTCAGAAAATTGGACATTGAACTACCTGAGGACCCAGCTATCCCTCTCTTGGGCATATACCCACAAGATGCCCCAACACATAACCAAGAGACGTGCTCCACTATGTTCATAGCAGCCTTATTTATAATAGCCAGAAGCTGGAAAGAACCCAGATGCCCTTCAACAGAGGAATGAATACAGAAAATGTGGTACATCTACACAATGGAATACTGCTCAGCTATCAAAAACAATGACTTTATGAAATTCATAGTCAAATGGAGGGAACTGGAAAATATCATCCTGAGTGAGGTAACCTAATCACAGAAAAGCACACATGGTATGCACTCATTGATAAGTGGCTATTAGCCCAAATGCTTGAATTACCCTAGATGCACAGAACACATGAAACTCAAGACGGATGATCAAAATGTGAATGCTTCACTCCTTCTTTAAAAGGGGAACAAGAATACCCTTGGCAGGGAATAGGGAGGCAAAGATTAAAACAGAGGCAGAAGGAACACCCATTCAGAGCCTGCCCCACATGTGGCCCATATATACACAGCCATCCAATTAGACAAGATGGATGAAGCAAAGAAGTACAGACCGACAGGAGCCGGATGTAGATCGCTCCTGAGAGACACAGCCAGAGTACAGCAAATACAGAGGCGAATGCCAGCAGCAAACCACTGAACTGAGAACAGGACCCCCGTTGAAGCAATCAGAGAAAAGGCTGGAAGAGCTTAAAGGGGCTTGTGACCCCATATGAACAACAATGCCAAGCAACCAGAGCTTCCAGGGACTAATCCAAAGACTATACATGGACTGACCCTGGACTCTGACCTCATAGGTAGCAATGAATATCCTAGTAAGAGCACCAGTGGAAGGGGAAGCCCTTGGTCCTGCCAAGACTGAACCCCCAGTGAACGTGATTGTTGGGGGGAGGGCGTTAATGGGGGGAAGATGGGGAGGGGAACACCCATAAAGAAGGGAGGGGGAGGGGTTAGGGGGACGTTGGCCCGGAAACCGGGAAAGGGAATAACATTCGAAAATAAGAAATACTCAAGTTAATACAAAAAAAAAAATTACCTTTTGCAGATTGCATTTCTTTTTTTTTTTTTTTTTTTTTTTTTTTTGGTTCTTTTTTTTGGAGCTGGGGACCGAACCCAGGGCCTTGTGCTTCCTAGGCAAGCGCTCTACCACTGAGCTAAATCCCCAACCCCGCAGACTGCATTTCTACAAATAGCTTGGCTCCACCACACTATAACTTTTTAAATATATATATATATCTTTGCATAGTAATAGCAAACTAATGTCACAGTATGCCATTATCTCATATTACATGTTGTTTCCTTCACTAAATACAATTAAAATTTTAGAGGAGGAGGCAGCGTGGACATCTAACACCCTCAAGCAAACAAGGTGCTAAGGAGAAACAGGCGACAGTCACGCACCGACCCTAAGTCAGCATTAAATATCTGCAATGGCTCTAACTAGATCATCTCTAGGACACACAGACACTTAAGAGACACTTAAGCAGAAATGGTGCAAGGAAGCAGGAGATACGACTCAAGGACTGGCAGGATTGCATTTGGGTTGGACAGGGACATGCCGTGCACAGAAGCCATGAGAGCAGGGCTGCAGCAGGCTCCCATACTCGTCCCTGTCACTGCCTGGTGTCCAGCTCAGCTCCCTTTTCACTGCACTGCACTGAGGATTCTCTTCTTACTAGTTCCAAGAACTTTATACTAAAACAGGATCTAATGATAATAACAAATATGCCAAGCCTAATCCTATTTCTAAATCACACACTCCTGTATATCTGTGACACTGGGGCAAACAAAGTAACTGGCAGATAGTCATAACAGTCTGATAAACAGGCTTGATCCACATCAGTCTGTCAAGGTTTAACATCATTAGCCTGTTTATGTCTGTCCATATTTAAATTCTAAGTTTATATGAAAAGTTTGAGACAACACAGAGATTACAAATCAACTTCACATCTTTATTAGAAATTACCAGTGTTACTAGGTCACACCTATGTTAAAGAACTTTGTGATTGTGGAGAGTTGTAATATTACAAGTCCAAAAACAAATAATCTTAGGCTGTCTTTTGGCCTCCTGAAAGCCTTTCTGCTTGTCCTTATGACTAAGAGTGTTATCAGGCAGTGTCTGTGGCCTCCGGGACAGACTTTCTCACATTGATGTAGCCCTCCTACCTACTGTTCTCACAACGTATCTGAAAAGTGCTTTGATTTAAGATTCTCTCTTGATCTGTAACTAAAAACTTAGTGGAAATGTTTACCATGTTGAAACATGGTATTTAGGGTAACCTAAATTCATGTGCCCAGGCCAAAGTCACTCATATTTGGCTTTTAAGACACTTTTTTTTACATCAACAAAAGATATTTTTCTTTTAAAAATTTATACTGAAATATAGAATGAAAGTTATGATGATTAGGGTGAGTTCCACAATAGCCAGGTAAATTATGAAGAGAGAGTGAATGCGAAGTCAGGTGAGGCGAGGTCTGCCGTGGTCCATGGAGCCTCGCAGTTGTGTCCTTTGACATTTTCCATAGCCAGTTGTTTATTACTTATAAACACTGTACAGGTCTACACTTGCTTCACCAGCTCAACACACTTGGCTTAAGAGTTTATTATGATCTTCAGCTGTAGGAAATTAGAAAACCCAAAACCACACAATTTTCAATGATCTATATTTACCTAGTGTCACTGTACATAAAAGCATTTAATGAACGTATTACTGATCATCTGAAAGCAAATAATACTTGAGAAAAAAGAACTAATTTTAGGCCACACGGACAATACAATGAGCCCTGAGCACTAATAACTAGAAGAGGACACACAACACAGAAAGCACCTGGCATGCTGCCCGGAGAAAGTTAGACAACCTCGGAGTGTCAATCTTCGGTACAACTGTGACATCAGAGAAGTCCTTTTCTTCGCTACCTGAAATACAGGTTTATTAAGTCAATGAAGTCAACTCCAAAACAGTTAAGCTTTTCAAATCCCAGCATTAACACCACAGACACAGAGAACCCAGAAGAAAAGTCAGAGCACTGCATCTGCCCTCTCCTGTGACCGTTTCCCAGTTTCACACTGTTCTACAGTGAGTTCAGAAGCTGAATCCTCTCCAACTGTCATGAGGAATGCAGCGAGATGAACCAGTGTGTTTGGTGAGTTCAAGGTTACAGGTCAATCTGCAACCCTCATGGCTGGGGTGCCTGCAGTAGAGGAACCAGCCCTGGAGCTTTCTGACGGTGAGGCCATTCCTTGCCATATAAAGACAATTCCTTTAAAAAAACAAAACAGGTAACAGTTCTATGTGAGCAGCTGCAGATGCCTGTGTCTTAGAGACTGCTGAACTGCATGGACAGAACACATATTCAAACTGCACTTAAAAATGAAAACACACTGATGAGAGTAAACTGTGCCTGCCTCAGAGCAGAGTCTGTCCTGCAGCTGTACGGTGAGGTCAGATGGTGAGTATTTGGAGTACAGTATCTGCCCCATTGCATGACAAATCCTGCTCAGGGGTCAGAGCAGGGTTCAGGCCGTGCTCTGTAATTCAATAGCTCTGATCTCATTCATGAGCTAATTTGCTTTTTCAAAGGAATATTGAAAGGGACTTCCACGGCCATATACTAATGACCTCATCAAAGAGAACACAGGGGTAAAAGTAGTTACATAAGAACAATACAAATCAAAACATACTGTAAACAGAGTAGACACTCAACCAGTTACCTCCAGATACGACAGTGCCTTCTCCTGGGTGTTGGGTCCATACTTCCCTGGTTTCTATATCTTCAGTCTGAATGTCTCTCTCAACATTATCTTCATTATACTGAACATATGCCTTAGAGACAAAAGTAGCTAAGAATTAACATCTGTTTCAATTTCAGATCAATTTGCCATTACTGAAAATAAAAGCAACTATAGTTTTAAAACGCTAATAACATTTTAAAACTTAAAGTATCCTTGGTGTTGGAATAGGTTAACCTGTGGGGGACTTTCAAACACTAACTGATGTGGGAAAATCCTGCCTAAAATCAGTTGACACAATTCCCTGGGTTTGGGTTCTGAACTGTATAAAAATAATCAGAGAAAATGAACTCAGCCCGACTCTGCACACAGCCCTCACTCTGCTCTTCTGAGTGCAGACGTAACGTGACTAATTCTCTCAGGCTCCTGCTGCTCAGATCTGCCTGCTAAGATGGGCTGTAACCCAGACCCGTGAGCAAAAATTCTTTCTCCTCTAAGATGCTTTTGTCAGGGTATTTTTTTTTTCAGAACATAAAAGAAACTAAGGCACCTGTCTTCTGTACCAATCATTTTTCATCATGGCCCAAGAGGGCTATCTTAGACTTTACATTCTTTGAGTTTATAAGTACCAATATGAAGCACACACGTTCTTCTGACTACTGCCTTCAGAGGCCATTTCAATTCTAATGCGTAGACAGACACAGGCACACACATTTATACTGTACTTTCATTTTATCACTTAGATAACACATCTTTTACTAACCTGCTTGGTATTTTTTTTCCCAAAGTTCCTAATGTACATGTCATATTCATTTACTGGTGGTAGGTCCAAGAGAGAAAAGGTGAAGGAAAAGTCTAAGTCAATAAGCCGGAGCAGTTTTGTACTTCGTGTCCTTTAAAACAGATTGGAAACAAAAATTCAGTTGAATAGCAGACTCAAGGACTGGCAAGAGGGTATATTTTAGGGTCACATGTAAGTAAATAAGATGAATCTAAAGTATTCAATAATTATCTTAAATAATTAAACAGGAGTTGAGGGTGCAACTCAGTGACCAAATGTTTTCTAAACTTACACAAGACCCTACATTAGAGCCCTAGAAAAGAAAAAACAAGCACAAATAAAAACAGTCACCAAGTCATGGCGGGAGCATATCAGGAACCAAGTGTGATGGTCCTTTGCAGTGCACTGAGGCTGATAAAGTTACAATAGTTGCCTACTACAATTTCCATGACCAGCAATTCACTTTTTTCATGATATATTGTTTTGGCTAGTAGGAAGGCATTTCTGTACTATCGGGCACTGTGATAGCCAGGTTTTCAGCCCACGTTCTCCTAGCTACAGCAGCCTATTCCCACAAGAAACAAGTTCCTGACACCAGTAACCCCAGACACTAGGTGTCCTCTTACCTCACAGTCTTCTTTCCTATTTATATTGGTTTTGGTCTAAAGGCGATGGCCCTGGATTCGATGTGAGTATCCCAAGTCACCTCCCACCAATCTGATATAAGCTGAGCAAGAACAGGGTTCTCTCTCTTCCTCTTACCAGTACTCCAGCTGACTGGTATTCAATACGTATGGATAGGTGAATGATCCTCCCAGACTCACAATATTAATATGTCATTTGTTCTTATGTGAATCCTCTCCCTTCCTCCTCCACTCAGAGACCTCTCAACCACTGTCACTTTTACATCATCTGATTCTCTGGCCATCATCCTGCAACTTTCTACTCACTCCCTTCAATCTTGCCTCAAGATTTCCTGCCACAGAACATTCCACACTCGATGGCTGTCCATACCTTCTCCCTGTATAGGTGGCCCAAGACAGGCCTCACTTTCCTATTTCCACGCATTTATCTAGCTGCTCCAGCATTAGCTACAGAAAACCATCCTTTTCCTACTGCCCAACAGCCATAACACAGTCAATGTCAGTGTGCCCAAGGCTGACGCTCCCCGCTCTGTACTTAGTCAGCTGGAGTTCTTGTGCTAAGAATACAGCATGATAACTGGGTTTCGTAACTAACTTTGGCATCTGGGTTAGAAAGCCTCTAATTGTTTCTCTCCTTCAGTAATGTCTTCACTACTCTTGAGTCTAGTATTTCTATGTAACTTTCAGAATCAGCTTTCTGAAAGGTATGAATTCACACATCCTTATGGGGTTTATAATAGAAAGGCACTTTTTTTGTTTCCTAAGACTCAATAATATGTACTACATTTCTCTGTGGATATAATCATGTTTATCTCAGTCCTATTAATAGGTGAAAATTTAATGGCTAGTATAGAGAAATACAACTGCCAAAAAGTTTTATGCAATATCTTTGCTAAATTCACTCATTATTCATACTTAATATTATTCTAGTTTTAGATATATATTTTAAAATTCTACATATATAATCATGTAATTAATAAAATAGACTTTTTCCTAATACATATAAATTTATTTATTCATTTTTATCTAGTTAGACCGAAGTAAAATGTTGGATTCCATACTCATCTTTAGAACTGAAAAGCTTCAGCAGGACATATAAAACTACTTGTTGAATTCTTCTAAAAATATTTTTATTGGGTGGAATTCCACTCAGTTCTAATTTGCTACGACTTACTGCACTGAGTGCTGACTATGCTGTGCTGTTGTATGTATTTGCTGTTCTGGTAAGATGATGTTAACCCAACCTTGTGTTCCTAATTCTTAGGTGTTACTCATTTTGGCTGTCACTGTGTAATAGATGACTAGACTTAGGGACACTAAGGTAGCTAATGAAGCCTTGTAATCCTTGACATATCAGAAAACATGAGTCTGCGTCTCTGCTGAGGTAGACATCCAAAGGAGTCATCATTTGACTAGGCTGTCTGGGCTGCCCTGCAGTGTCTGGGACAGTGTCTGGGGCACTGACAGATATCGGAGTTTTTGAGATGACTGCAGTCTTTCTGCACACAGTAAGGCTGTGTAACCCAAAGGCTGGAGGTTCAGGTACAACAAAAGGCACACAAAGTCTGGATTCAAAGTCTGGATTCTTGCTTCCCATTCAGGAGTCAACATCCTCCTCTGCCTCTGAGCATCAGAACGCCGGACTCTTGAGCATTTGGACACTGGATTTAAGGATCCACCCATTCCCTTTGATATCAGACTTTCTGACCTAAATGGAGCCATGCTATGGATTTTCCTGTTTTCTCATAATTTGGATACCCTTTTGAGATACTTTATGACCCATGCAATGAAATGAGACAAAGCCCCTAATAAATCATGACCCCACTCCCCACTCTATACATACACACACACACACACGCACGCACACATCTCTTCATTTTCATAGTCATAAAATTTTGAGTCAAAGTCCGGCTAAGCCTCAGAAAAGAGCATTCACAAGTTGGAAAGGTGGCCTGTTTTTCTATTCTCTGGAATCTGTGAGAACAGGAGAGTTTCCTCAGATATTTAGGAGCGTACAGACCAGTTATGTCTGTACTCTAACTTGAAGGAAAGAGTAATTCATATATTAAACACACTCAGCAAATACATGATGCCCCTCATCTTCTGCTATTTGTCTCTCCTGTGACAGCTGTGCCTTTCTAAGCCTCACTCATTTCACCTGGATCTTTATTGGCGATTATTCACATACACTTACTTAATGTTTGTTAGATCTGCAGCAATGCTCTCTTTTCCATTTTTATTATGTCTTTGTTTCCTTTATTGTACTTGATCAAGACCTACCACAGAGTTAATACATTTTAAGAAAAATTTTCAAGAGTGATTTTGGCTTTGTTGAATTTATTGGATATATTTTCAATCTCACACATTTTTTGTTCTTACCCTTTATTTCATTCCGTTATAATTTCTAATTAACTTCTGCCCTTCCCCAGGCTCTCGGCCTGCCTGTTTGGACCTCTAAGACGCAGCCTTTTTCGTTCTCGATGTGTTTCTGCTGGAGTAGATGCAACACATCCCCAGGAGGAGGTCTGCAGATGCCAGCTCTTATTGTCACTGTTGAAAGCAGCATGTAGGTCTGGGAGTGGCTCAGTGTGATTGCTGAGGACACACAGTCCTGAGTCTGAGCAGCAGCACCCAAGAGGGAAAACTTTAATTCTCAGGCTGGAGAGATAGGTCAGTGGTTAAGAGAACTATCTGTCCTTCCAGAGGACCCAAGGCCAATTCCCAATGACTACATGGTGGCTCACAATCATCTGTATTGGAATCTGATGCCCTCTTCCAGCATGCAGGCATATTGCAGATAGAAGACACATACACAAAATAAACAAGTAAATCTTTAAAGGGAGGGGGGAGGGAGAGAAGAGAAGAAAGAGGGGGAGGGGAGAGGGGAGGAGAGAGGGAGGGAGGGAAAAGGGGAGGAGAGGGAAAGGGAGGGGGAGAGGGAAAGGGAGGGGGAGAGGGAGAGGGAGAGAGATTTTGTAGATTCTCTCCTAATTTCTTCTTTTTCTTATGGTTCACCAAGAAGTGTAATTTCCCAACTTCTGACAATTTTCTAATTGACTTTTTCTTGATTTGGAGCTTAATTCCATTATGGTCAAAGATAGTCTACATCACTTTGGCCCATTGATAAAAGACTGTTTAAATGTTATAAAAGTCTACTGTATTTTTGTCTGCACTAAATTTCTATCACCAAAAATAGAAGTGTGTTTAAAAGAAAAATCTCTGACTGTGGGCTGGAGAAATGGCTCGGTGATTATGAAAATTTGTTTTTCTTGCAGAGGACCCAAGTTCAATTCCCAGTACTAACATGGTAGCTCACAACTGTCCAAACTCAAACACCCTCTCCTGACTTCCATGGACCAGGAGTTCTTGTGAGCAACACACTAATACACATAAAAAACAAAATACATTAATCTTAGAAGATTATTTTTTAAAATCTTTTACTGTATTTGTGGACAGTATTTCTGCTTTGGGTTTGGCTCAATCTCTGATGCTTGCAAGCCATGTCGCACGCCTGTGGAATGCACGGGTGAGAAGCGCCAGGCTCAGTTCAGCTTGCCCTCCTACCATTATGATGTAACTCGACAGCGGCCTTCACATTCTTATGCTTGTCTGACATGGGCATTATTTTGGTTAAGGTTTGCTTGACATAGCTTTTCCCATACCTTTAACCTTTCTGTGTCTGGCATGAAAAGTTTCTTTCCTAAAAAATACTATTTTTCCAGTTGTAAAATCTGTGCCTTTTATAGAATTTTAAAGTCTACCAGCATTTAGTGACATTACCAACACACTTCAGATTACGTTACCATATTTCTGTTTTCCATTTTTCTTTACATCTTCTGTTCTTTCATTTTTCTCTTCTTGCTCAACATTAGATTGCTCCTGTGCTTTGATTATCCTCTTTTTTCCCTTTACTTCCTTCCCATTCCCTTTGAGTGGGCACCCTGATTATTTCAACATATACTCTTACCCTACGAAGATATAGCCTCGTATCCATCTGCTAGGACTTAACAATCACTTATTGTACTATTTACCTCTCCAATTCTTGGGCTAAAAAGTGAAGAAATTATTTCTATATAATGTCAATTTCCACAAGATACTACAGTCGTTTTAGCAGTCAGTGCTGATTTCTATTGGTTCATAAACTTACTTTTTTGTGGGTTTTTTTGTTTGTTTGTTTGTTTGTTTGTTTGTTTGTTTTGTCATTCCCTCCTTTAGGAGTCCATGTTTTTATCTAGCATTAATTGCTTCTGCCTGAAAAATTCCTGTTGGTTTTAATATAGGTCTGTAAGCAAGGAATTCTCATGGGTTTATAGGTCTGAAAAAATATGTATCTTTTACTTGCATTTTTAAAGGACATTTTCACTCAGCACTTGGAGCGCTCTGTCACTGTGGCCTATATTTTCCTTTGAAGCCCTCCCACTTAGCTGTCTGCTCCACCTTTCACACTGCAGGCCCCCCACCTCTCTGGCTGTTTTTAGGAGCCTTGCTGTCTGGTGCTCTCTCACTGTACTTTTGTTTGTCTCCTTCTTTATCCTCTACATTTATGCTCCTTGAACCTTGAAATTGTTTATACTCATCAATTTCTGAAAATCCTCCCTGGTCCTTCTACTCTCCCTTTTCCGGGAGTCTCTGATCCCATTATACACAGCAGAGCAGAAGATCCTCACTCTGTGTCGTGACTTTGGGGTCACTTTCAAATCTGTCTCCATCTTTACTTCAAATTGTGAACTTAACCACTGTCCTCTCTCCAACTCACTGATCCTGCCACCTCTGAAACTTATTGAACTAACTAACTCATCTATTCAAGTTTAATTTTAATTATTATATTTTTGGAGTAGAGTGCTAAAATTTCTTTTGATGTTCTCATTTATTTCAATGTTCTGGTCAAATTCATTGCTTGTTAATTTGCTTATAGACACATTAATCACATGCTATTAAGATCTTATTTCTAAAATCCAGAACTAACGATTTGCTTTCAGGATCATACACGGATGTGTTTCACTCTTGGTTTGAGTTATATGATCCCAAATTCTGGTATGTCTAGTAATTTATTGTATATTAGACATTGTATAGAAAATTTTGTAGAAATTTTGGATGTTTTCCTTTTAGTTTCTTCCTGGCAATCAGAATCTAGATAGGCCACACTCAACAGGTCCTGCTGGGATGATCAGAGGCGCGGCGTCATGTTCTGTGATGTCAGATCCATTTCAAACTTGCCCTTCCTCCTAGCATGTACACACCTTTGCAACGTCAACCAAAGTCTGGGGTGTTAACCAAGGACTCTCCTACTTCAAAGTCCTGAACTTCATTTTCCATCTCTCCAGTCGTAGACAAATGTTCCAGTTCCCTACTCTTGCTTTCTACCTGACTTGGCCAACTTGAGAAACAAACCCCTACAGTCCCTGGACTAGGAATATAGCAGCAACACAGGATTAGCACACTACGCCTCTCTTGTGGAACTTGATCCTTTGGGTCCTGGTGGTCTGAGCTACTAGTTTTTCATGCAACCACCTCAGGATTTGTGGTGACTACTGTTGCTTTAGATTCAGCTTTCCTAGTTAGTTTTAGCTGAAGATTTTTTTATTTTTGTTTTTTTTTCTTCAATACAAACTGTTCATCATAGAAAATGGTTGAAGTCCTATCCCAATACTTTGAAATTCAATTCAAAAAAGAATGTTGTTCTGATAATTGTATGCTGCTCAATAGTGTCTGTCATTGGGTAGCTGCATTTGTCATAGAAAGCTGCCTCTGCAAAGATCCTGTCAGGTTGTTATAGGCAAGATGTTATGCTAATGCTCTCAACGGACACAAACATTGTCGTTGTTTTAGCATTCCATCTATCCCATATGAGAAGTATTGACCTTCATGTGTGAATAAATGCTTCTGACTTATTAACAAAATACATTCATTTCTGTCCTAACAGCATTACTTTTTTACTATTGAATTGCTGGTCATTCTCACCCCATCTGAGGGAAGACTGGGGAAAGAAAACAAGACCAAAAAAAAACAAACAAAAAAAAAAACTTTCTTTTTTTTTCTCACCTTGCCCGTACCATTTCTCTGTGGCTCCAGCCAGTATGGTTCAGTATGCCTGATCACACTATCATAGACTTTGTGGGAAGGCAAATTTAAAAGTCACTGCAGAATCAGTTTTAACTCATTTGAAAGAATGCTATGAGGTGAGTACTCCAGGGTTCTCCACCACATAGGGCTGACTGCATTAGTATTTCCTCACACTCAGCCATCCAGGCACTCAGGCCAGGAACTCAGGGCTAAAGCCATAGTTGAAAGGAGTTCAAAGGTTTCTAATTAATGCTTGGGCAGGTGGCAAACCTTGGTTATCACTTACATGATGACAGTTTTGCAGGTATACATAATACCAGAATTGTTGGGTCGTGGAAGTTTCTACCTATATTTTAAGAGACCAGTAGCACAGAGTGACAGTCCAACAGGAGCAAGCGCAATCTGCTACCAGACATCTAAATGTATGGTTGGGATTCTGCTGCAGTCAAAACAGCCCATGGGCTCCAGGGCTAAGTCCACAATAGTCAGCCATGAATGTACTGAAGTCATTAGCTAGGAAGCACCTGGTACACAAGAGGGTGCAAACTAATCAGACTAAGCAATGAACACAAAGAATTGTAGTAGCAGAAGAACTGACCAAGATAGGAATACAGCTCAGCAGGAGAGTGCTTGCCTAATACACAAAATACTGGGTTCAATCCCTAAATAATTTACCTAAGCAATCAATCAACAATGAAAATGGGAAACTTTAGTTTTAAGGTTATGTTGACAAACAGTACATTAATATGCACTTACACAAAGCTACAACTAAGATTAGATCAATGGGAGAACATTTGCCTAGAGTACACAAGGCCCTGGGTTTCATACACACACACACACACACACACACACACACACACACACACACACACACACACGCACACACAGACACCTGTGGCAAACTCTTCATATACTTACTTTTGCTTGAGGGCCTGACTCCTACTCTTCTGACGATGTGAAGCTGTTGCAAAATCCACAAAAATTCCACAAACAGGGGTTCTAGAAGTGGAATCATTTGCATCTGCATAAGAAAAAAAAGCCATTTTGTGACAATGAAATAGTTCCTTCAAGGAAAAAAACCCACAATTATAGTCTATATAACAATCACACTTGACAATTTTTATTGAAATTTTTTATTTTATTGAAATCACACTAGTAAGAATTTTAGAAATATGTATAAATATATGCATAAAATATAGTTTCCTATCATTGTCCTACTTTCTCTGGAAAAAAAAAGCAAACCCTCACCTGTGGTCTCACTTTCTAAGACTTCATTTACCTAAAGTCTATTGTGGTCTGAAAGTTATTAATGAGTAATTCCAAAGTCAACAGTTGATAAGAATTGAAGTGCATGCTGTTCTGAATACCTTGATGAAATCTCACAATGTTTTATCTACAACATGAGCCATCCTATAGTTTGGTACAGGCAGGCTGTATGTGCTCCCTCCCTCCAATTCAGTCACTTGGCCCTGCAGACACAGTTGTCATTATCAGTTTTCATGAAACTCAAGAACCCTTAATACTCAAGGAGCCCTAAATTAGCCCTAAAAGGACAGGAAAACATATGGATGAGCCAAAGAGGAACCATTAGTACCTTCCTCTAGAACCACAGGATGGCAGAGCAAATAAAGGAACTTGACTACAAGCCTGACAACCTAGTGGATCTCTAGAACCCACAAGATGGAAGGATGAACTTCAGAAAGTTGTCCTTTGACCCCAACATGAACACAATTACAAGCACATACTCTCACACATGTGCACACAAATGCACACAAATTAATTAATTAATTAATAAAAAATTTAAAGGAGTTTCCTTGAAATAAAAAGGTGACTGTTCTCAATTTAAGAAAAGAAAAAATCCTGAGGCTGCTAAGATCAATGGTAAAAACAAGAAACTCATGGTACATTAGCTGCAGCAGCTTAACCTGAAAAGTTTCCACACCAGAAGATGATGGGGGCCTACTTAAAAGGAGAAGGCACTATGCTCATGTTGGGGGACAAGAACAGAAAATGTGCTCAAACTACTGCACAGTGTAGCATCAGAAAGCACTTAGGGGACTAAACACCATGCAGTGCTCTAGCCTTTGCTGCTCTTGCACAGGACCTGGTTTAGTTCCCAGCACTCACGTGGCAGCTCGCAACTGTCTATAACTCCAGGGAATCTGATAGCTTCTTCTAACCTCCAAAAGTACCAGGTACACATACAGTGTATACGTATATATGCAGCATACTCATGTACATAAAATAAAAATAATCTGTTCAGCTATCACTTAGCACTTAGACAATGCAGGTTTAAGCAGGGTCCCCCTCACCTGCAGGGAAGGGAAGGGCAACACCTGAAACAGCTCTTCAACAGCAGTGAAGTCAGGCTCTTCTGAAAGGTGCCAGGTAGAAGCTACATCCCAAAGTGTGAAGATGCAGGCGTAGCCTAGCTCTATCCCAGTGCCCATGTCACTCGTCTCAGTTTAGATCATCACTCCATCATCTCCCATCAACACAAGATGAGCAATCAGAGGACCATGGAATATTCTAACTAAGCAAAGTCCACATCCAGCTAGCTTTGGTCACAGCAGACTGCTGTGAGTCTTCCCCACTACCCTCTCCCTGTGCCTAATTTACAAATTTACTCCTAAGGATGCACATAGAAGACAACACAGTTTACCTACTGGGCTGGGAATTACCTACACTTACAGGAGTCCACTGTCTGGGGAAAACAGGGTAGGTGCTGTGTAACCACAGACAATGAGAATGATATACTAGAAGAAAAGTAGTGCATAAGTACAAAATAGGTAAAAAGCAAAACTTTCTATAAATGAAGATTGGATAAACTAGCTAAAATGTAAAAAGAGATTAACAAGTCAAAGTGTAGGTATGTATTTCATCAGCATACCAAGATTTCCAAAGAACAGTGGCCTTATTATTGGGCTGGGAGAAAAACAACATCTTAGGTTATTCTTCTTGGTGGAAACAATCCTCTCTCAATTCACCACTTTCCTCTAAGGGATCCTGTAAGTTTCCTGTTTTTACTTATCAACATGTTTATTTTACCTGTGTATTAACCTGTCTCCTCAATCCTCTTGGGACATGTGTTTGAGTTTAACAAGAGTGTTAAACAAGACATAGACCTGCCATCTTGTGGTTTTATAAACCTTCTGAGGCCTATGTACATAATTGCACTGACCCTCAGAACAGAAAGCCAGTGATGTGGAGACTGTGATTTTGGAGCAGATCATATATCTGGTCCAGAGCACAGTTCACGTTTTGGCACTAGGGAGCCTGCATGCCATGGACATCGGTGTTGCCAACTACGAAGCTCAAACAGATCGTGAGAGAATTACTGTCTCAGATTCTAAAGTGAACAAACCCATCTCGGTCTTCTTCTTTTTTAATATTTTTAAAGATTTACTTTTATGAGTACACTGTTGCTGTCTTCAGACACACCAGAAGAGGGGGCATCAGATCCCATTACAGATGGTTGTGAGCCACCATGTGGTTACTGGGAATTGAACTCAGGACCTCTGGAAGAGCAGTCAGTGCTCTTAACCGCTGAGCCACCTCTCCAGCCCCCCAACTCGTTCTTTACAGTCATAGATATAAATACTGGGGCACAGCTGTCACCTCTGGAAGTGGTCATCATTTGGCACTAATTCACCAACAGATGGAGATATGCCCTCTGGCATTACAAAAAACTTTTTCAGGCACTAAGGTTGACTTTGATGCACTACAAAAGGTATTTATCAGTTTCCTATAGTGACAAAAAAAGGTAAGATGATCAGCTTATAATCAAATAAACCCCAGGATGCACCAGAGTATTATATGACAGCTGTGGTTAGCCAAGCAGGATATAATCTGCCACAAATGTGATTAAATGGTAGTCATTGCCAATGTGGCCTAGCACTCTTGCTTTTGAGCTCGTTATTTATATATTAATTTATGTAATTATCAATCTAAGGAGGTCTTACCCTCAGAAACACAAAAGCAGAATGGTTAAGTAACTATCTGTCCTAGTTAGCAGTTACTGTCAACTTGACACAGCCTAGAATCACCTTTAAAAAGTCACAATTCAATAACTGTGTATATCAGGTTCATCTATGGACATGTCTGTTAAGGCTTGGTTTGACTATCTTCACTGATCTAGAAGAGCTCAGCCCACTATAGATGGCACCACTCCCAAGCCAGTAGCCCTGGGCTAGCCAAGGAAGCTAGCTGAGAGCATAAGCCTGATGGTGAGTCAGACAGCAAGCAGGCAAGCAACGTGCTGCCAGGGTTTCTGCTCCAAGCTCCTGCTTGTTCCTACCTTGACTTGTATGGTCTGTGATGGACTGTGACCTGGAAATGTACAGCAAATAAATTCTCTCCTCCCCTGAGGTGCTTACAGTCTCACTATTTTATCACAGTAACAGAAAGGAAACTAGAATAGTGCTCGAGGTCACACAACCAGCCAACGCTAAAAGCCGAGATCTAAAACTCCATGAGCACCATTAAACAACTTCCAAGTTGCTGCCTACAGTTCAGAACATGGTTTTGTCTCTGTACATACCCATCTCTTCTGCCCCCTTGCAATAGCTTAATACGGAGGAGCCAAAAATCATAGTTCTTATTTTCTAGGGAGCAATGTGTGCACGAGTGACCAATTCATCTTGCCAAGAATAAAGGTAGGAAATGACAAGGTTGCTCATGGATATATTTTACAGGCCTAAGTAGACACACTGCCACATCACTGAGTCCACAGTACCAGTACCTGAGTACCATGGTACAAAACCAATCCACACAGTAAAAGACTGGGTCCTTCCTTCTGCCAGGCCCATTAGCCCAGGCCTCAGAGGAGTACTTCTAGCTATCAACTTATAGAGCACCAACTATCCATACTGCCCTACAGCTTGCTATCTCTGCAATAGGCACACAATGTGATTGCTGGTTACTGTTCCAGACTTCCAGATGTATTATTACATTACAGTAAGTAATTGCTATTAACTTTATTTATTGTGGGCTACAAGATCACTGGCAGAAAGCTTGGGCTATGTTAGCAAACTTGCTCCATGGAGCAGGTGATAGGCCTTGCTAGCTCTACAGAAGCCCAAGGACACTCTACAAAACAGAGAGAAGCCCTGTGAGGCAGTCAGAAGGACTGAGATGGCACTTATAGGACATCGGGAGGCATATGAACCTTTTCCCAAGGAATTTCCTTTATGAAAATTAAAATTCGTACTTGGAGAGAATTCAAGGAGGACATTACTAAAGGGAACAAGACCACATGCCTACAGGCTGCATAAGAGGCTGCTAGCAGTGCAGGATATTGTATATGGTTGTACACAGGAGACAGCTTGGGTCAGTTCATAGCAACCCTCACCACACATGCCACGGGTGGACACCAGGAGTTGGGCGGCACAGGGTGCAGCATCACCTACCTGATGCATCAAGGGTAAAAACCTACCCACCTCCATAGCTGTCTCCAGAGCTCACAGGCCATGTTTCCAGTTATAGTGTCCCTGTGCATACCTGCCCAGGGCTCCTTCGTGTTCTCTGCCCGACCTTGCTTCTGAAACATTTTCAAAGATAACTCGCCAACCCTTTCGTTCTCTGCACTGATCGCCTTTTGAATCTCCTGTATTTCCCTTTTCTGGGCCAGAGGAAGCTCGTCGGCTTTCTCTTTAGCTTCGTGCTCATTGTTGCTGTCATCGTCTCCATCACAAACCTCAAAGTCGTCTTCATAATCCTAGGGACAAGAAGAAGGATCGTGGCTGCCTAGGCCAGTGAGCTGACACCCATATACAACAAAACGTACAATCTATAATTTAAAACTCTTGTAGCTAAGGGAGGTATTGTAATTCACTGCTTTGGATTGTGCATTTATAATGTACTGCTGCCTCAGTCTTTCTGAAAATGAAGCACAGGATACAGAGCATGTGTACTAATAAGTATGAATAATGTATAAACTTTGTGCTAAGATTGTGAAGGGCTTTATGTACTTACAGTTACACGTATAAATGTTTGAATACAGCACTGAAAATGGAGTTAAACTATAGAACTCTTTAAGCACTGGTGGGAATAGAGCAAGCTTTGCACAGGTAACAATCAGATCTATATCAAACCTTACCAGACATGACAAGAGAGAAAATCACTACTACACATGCACTAATTTTTAAGACCAAATTGTTAAACTGAGAAAAATTTAAATTTTATATGTACCACAAAATCATCTTCTAAGTTGGGCAGATACTCATCAGCCCCAGTAGCCTCTAAACCATTGTCTTCCTTTTCAGGTTCCTTGAAGCAAAAGTTGAGCATGAAACAAAACAAACAAACAAAAAAGTCAATCATAAATATTACAAAGAGGTTGAAATACATGCTTTCTAGGGTTCATGTGATGCTGATTTAAAATTATTTGTAAAAACAGAACAATGTAGAATTATTTTAAGACATGCCCTATACTTTACTTTACTATACTATACACACTATACTTTAAAAAACTAAAAAGTCTTTAAGCTGTCACCATAGATAATAATAAATGTTGGAGAAATGTTTATTCTATAACAAACATTACACAACACACATGTGACCAGGTACAGGACAATATTTCAGGTTCTATAAAAACAGCAGTTCAAAGTGCATGTGTGAGAACAAAAGTTACTACAGTGGGTCTCTGAAAACACTCAGCAACTGGACTGATGAAGTCAAGTACACGCAGGGAGAAACAGAGCCTTTGCAATCAGTAGCTACACATTTTTATGTTTCGTAAACCTATTTACCAATCCTGATTCAAACTGCTTCATATCTGGATCACTTAATTCCCCCTTTAAAGTAACAACTTCCTTTTTAATGTTAGATTTCAAGTTTTAATAAAAGATTTTCAATTTCCTGTTAAATATATATGTCAACAGCAGGGTGTGGTAGCAAACACCAGTAATCTAGGCTGATTGGATGATGGAGACAGGAGGATGACTGGAAGCCAAAGCTGTAGACCAGCCTGCACAACACAGTGAGCCCTCATCTCCTGGGTGGGAGGGTGGGGAGAGTACATACCACATGACTACAATTACTCCTCTCCCTCTACTAATCACAAAGTGTTGACTTCAGTCATCTTCTCATATGTCATACCTGTTGTGATGGCTAACATCAGCTTGACTGGACTGAGAAGCAGCTACAGTATTTACAAAGCACATCTCTGACTGTCGTGACGATGAGTCCAAAGAGTTGAGATCAACCAGGGAAAAGTCAAACCTAAGAGGACAGCACAGTCGCATATGCGAGGGGCCGTAGACGCCTACAGCGCACACCTGTGATCTCTGACATAATGAACTGAAATCTCTGAGAATATGAGCCAAATAACCCTTTCCTCCCTTAACTTATGTCTCATGCTTTGTCTTAGTAACCAAAAGCTGTCAGGGTGTTAGACAGTGGATCTGAACGTCATTGGACTGCACTGAGCAATGTCCTCACTACCTGCTGACCTCGGGAGGAGTACAGACAACGCCATGGAAGAACAATACCTTTGACTCCCTTTTCCTGTGCTCTTCTTTCAGAGATCTCTCTTTTTTATCCGCGTGACTTCGGCGCCTCTCCTCATCATAATGCAGTCCATCCTTGTGCCGCTTCTCTCTGTGTCTGTCTTCTATTTCCCTGTCAGACAGAGAGCTCCCCTTCTCCTTTGAGTGTCTGTCTTTTTTCTCCCTTGTGCTGCTTTTCTCTCGGTGCTTCCTCTCCCGATCTGCATCTTTCACCTTCCTGTGCTTCTTTTCACCGTCCTCCTTATACAGCCAGTAATTCAGGGGATTCTCCTTACTGTCACCATACTGCAGCTGTGAACCCAACAGAGAAGTAAGTCCACATGAGCTACGGGAGCACAGCAATCAGTGCTGTGCGTACTACAGGACAGGTGCTGTACTGCTGTCTGTGTGTGTACTACAGTGACACGTGCTGTCTGTGTGTACTACAGTGACATGTGCTGTCTGTGTGTGTGTACCACAGTGACACGTGCTGTCTGTGTGTACTACAGTGACATGTGCTGTCTGTGTGTGTGTACCACAGTGACACGTGCTGTCTGTGTGTACTACAGTGACATGTGCTGTCTGTGCGTACTACAGGACAGGTGCTGTACTGCTGTCTGTGTGTGTGTACTACAGTGACACGTGCTGTCTGTCTGTGTGTACTACAGTGACACGTGCTGTCTGTGTGTGTGTACTACAGTGACACGTGCTGTCTGTGTGTACTACAGTGACACGTGCTGTCTGTGTGTACTACAGGACACGTGCTGTCTGTCTGTGTGTACTACAGTGACATGTGCTGTCTGTGTGTACTACAGTGACACGTGCTGTCTGTGTGTACTACAGTGACACGTGCTGTCTGTGTGTACTACAGGACACATGCTGTCTGTGTGTACTACAGTGACACGTGCTGCCTGTGTGTACTACAGTGACACGTGCTGTCTGTCTGTGTGTACTACAGTGACAGGTGCTGTCTGTGTGTACTACAGTGACACGTGCTGTCTGAGTGTACTACAGGACAGGTGCAGTCTGTGTGTACTACAGTGACACGTGCTGTCTGTGTGTACTACAGTGACACGTGCTGTCTGAGTGTACTACAGGACAGGTGCTGTCTGAGTGTACTACAGTGACATGTGCTGTCTGTGTGTACTACAGTGACATGTGCTGCCTGTGTGTACTACAGGACACGTGCTGTCTGAGTGTACTACAGGACAGGTGCTGTCTGTGTGTACTACAGTGACATGTGCTGCCTGTGTGTACTACAGTGACATGTGCTGCCTGTGTGTACTACAATGACATGTGCTGTCTGTGTGTACTACAGTGACATGTGCTGTCTGTCTGAGTGTACTATAGGACAGGTGCTGTCTGTCTGTGTGTACTACAGTGACATGTGCTGTCTGTGTGAACTACAGTGACACGTCCTGTCTGTGTGTACTACAGTGACACGTGCTGTCTGTGTGTACTACAGGACAGGTGCTGTCTGTGTGTACTACAGTGACATGTGCTATCTGTGTGTATTATAGTGAAAGAATCAGAGAAAACCATAGTTGGCACATCTCAGTCTCCCTAAAATCCTCAATCCAGAAGAATTATCCTCATTCACACCAACACCAAGCACTACAAAGCAAGATCATGTAAGCCTAGATGTCTTCTATCTGACTTAAAAACCGTCCAAATTCCTCAGGATAAGGGTCTGGATGGCCCTGTGTTATGGCTTGGTCTCCAGGATGCCACTGCTGGGAGGTCCTGTGGACCTTCAGGAAGGTCAGCCATGTGAAAAGCTGAGGGGACTTTGGGTCTCAGCTTCCTATTCCTCCCTCCCATCTCTAATCCCTGAATAAACGGAGTGTTAGTTAAATTGCCTCTTCTATGCATTCCTACAATGTCCTACCTCTTTACAACAGGCCCAACAAGTCATGGGCTGAAGGTTCCAATTCTATGAATCAAAGTCAATCTTTCTTTTTTATTTCCTTGGATATTCTATTATAGTGACAGAAAACTAATACAGACACACAGCAAAACAAACAGCATTTGCCTTCTATGTTTCTCCACCACATTCTTAATTTGTTCCCTCAGCTTTAGCTCCATAGCCCCTGCTGCAGAGACTCTGACTTCTCTAGGAAACCAGTCCCTGTAGTCAATGCCAGCAGTGTGGTGCTGGTGTCTCTATGTAGTAATGTGGCCTGTCATTGTCTCTTAATTGTTGCTCATTTGCACCCAGAAAAGGAGCCTTGCAAGGAAAGGCTGTGATCTAGTCATCTTCTCATCCCAACACCACCACCAAAGTTCAGTGAGTCACTCATGACACAAGTCACAGCCGTTACTGTGACGATATTCCAGCTCTGACTCCATCTGGGAACCTTCAAGGCAGACCCCAAGCAAGCCTGACTTGGTCCAGCCCAGCTGAGGTTCACTCTGCTACCTCCTGTGTCATCCCTTCACTGTGTTCCTTCTAACCAGTCTGGGGACATGAAGAGTCTCTGTAATGTCCTTCCTTGGTTCTCGTCAACTCCAGTCCACCCTGTGTATCTCTGCCAGGAGAGTATTTCTAGAGAAAATATCTCTGACTGAGGCCCTCAGCTTTAAAGGCAGATCACTTGCCAAATAAACTATGAGGATTAAAAAGCTAAGTCTAGGGGTTGGGGATTTAGCTCAGTGGTAGAGCGCTTGCCTAGCAAGTGCAAGGCCCTGGGTTCGGTCTCCAGCTCCGAAAAAAAAAAAAAAAAAAAAAAAAAAAAAAAAAAGCTAAGTCTACAGGGCCTTTCCTTTAATAGACCTATAACAAAACCCAGACAACTATTTACATTACAACTATTACATGAAGGAGAAAGGACTTGTTAAGTATTCTGTGCACCAAAGGACAGACTTATCTATGTCATAATTTGCACTTACTTACAAAAATTACAGATTCTTCAAATTAAATAAAAGAGCAACATAAATGCCTGACAAAGAGTTAATTTTTTAAAATACACTCAAGCCTAGCCACTAGAAGGTAAGTGTTACACACATGAAAATTAATGAACAGTAGTTAACTTCCCTAAGTCCACAACCACATAGGGTACAGGAAGAATCCATTCTAATGTTCTTTATCGAAGGATAATTTTAAAAAGTGGTGTCCTAGCTAGTCATGTGTCAGTTTGACACAAGGTGGAGTCATCTGAAAGCAGTGAACCTCAAGTGAGGAAATGCTTCTGCGAGATCCAGCTGTAGGGCATTTTCTTAATTAGTGATTGAAGGGGGAGGGCCCAGCCCATTGTAGGTGGTGCCATCCCTGGGTTGGTGGTCCTGGGTTCTATAAGCAGGCTGTGCAAGTCAGTAAGCAGCACCTCTCCATGGCCTCTGCATCAGCTCCTGCCTCCAGGTTCCAGCCCTGCTTGAGTTTCCTCCAGACTTTTTTCGATGATGGAAAGTGGAAACAAATGTGGAAGTGTAAACCAAATAAACCCTTTCCTCCCCAGGTTGCTTTTTGGTCGTTGTGTTTTGTCACAGCAATAGTGACCCCACCTAAGACAACTTAAGTGACACATACCAATCATCCTAATATGGAGATTAAACACTATACGTATACACTGAAGTGTCACACTCTGCCCTCTAAGTATGTATAACTATTACACAGCAATTAGAAGCCAAAAATGTATTTTAAAAAGGAAGTGCCCAGAACCTCCATTTCCTGTGGATGAGCAGTGCTCCCGGGTGCTCTGCTGGCCTGGGCCTGGGCACCTCACCTTCCGTTCTCGGTATCTTCTTTCTCTATCTTCATCCACTCTTTCAGAGTCTTCGTCTCTCCTTTCTCTTTCCTCCATTCGTAATTTACTTGCTAAAAAACACATTTTTAACATTCACAATCTTTATCGTACCAAGACCACCACTTAACTTGCTGTAGACTTTACTATTGCACATATGGTCGTAAATTTGTATCATAAAACATTCTTCAACTAAAACTCATTCTCAAAACTCAAGAGTAACAAGGGCCAGAATCTAAACTTAAAGTGGGGAGGAGTATGGCAGGCTCAGACAGATAGTTCTCCCCTCTCCCAGCTTGTTATTGAGACAAGTGGGTAAATGTCTGTGTACCCATGGGAGTAGAGAGCAGCCTCACGGATAAGGTCTGACAGGAAGTTGAAGACTATCAGGCAGTTGCTGCTGAGAGGGTGAGTCTCCGTCACCTTGGTGCTGTTGATGTCCAAAGTACTACTGAGTACAGACGCACCAGCTATAGCTGACACCTCATCAGCTTACAGTTAAGAAAACCCAAAGGGCAGGGCTTTCACTTAGGGTGGCCTTGCCTACCATGTACAACAGCCCCGAGCTGGAGCCCCAGTATTGCAATAAAACTAACACTTTGGTGGAATACTTTTATTAAATGCTTTATTTTTGTTTATTCACAGAGAGTTAAGATTTATTGCGATATTAAGTTTAAGAAAGAATTTCAAAAGTTAAAAACACTAGTAAATATAAGAAAATGTTTCCTTTGTTGATTGGATTTTTTTTTAAGCTCACATTAACAAGCATGGAGAATAGGAAATTGGCTTTGTTTCCTAAATCCAAAGGTAAAGCACCCATGAAAACCTCAGAGAAAATAAACGATGAACTCAAAGGAAAAATGTTTTAAACAGTGAGAAGTCTTAAACAAAATACAGGCCAAGAAAATGGCTCAGCACGTAAAAGTGCCAGCCAGTCAAACCTGACAAAACCAGAACCTATATAGCTGGATACAGCTGCACTCATGTATGTGCATTCCTACCACAGGATGGAAAATAAGGAAAACAGAATCAGCTAGACTCTCTCAGGCCAGCTAGCCTAAAGCATATAATATGGCAGATAGAGACCCCATCTCAATGGGGAAGGCAAGAACCAACTCCTGAATGTTATCCTCTAACCTCCACTCGGAGCATGGCACGCACGCACGCACGCACGCACGCACGCACGCACGCACGCACGCACGCACGCACGCACGCACGCACGCACGCACGCACGCACGCACGCACGCACGCACGCACGCACGCACGCACGCACGCACGCACGCACGCACGCACGCACGCACGCACGCAGACATTAGTCAATCAATTGAGCAATTCATCAACAGCCAGGAAATACAGCAGGCAAACTAACAAGCAGCCTGGGTGACAGCACAGGTGTAGTCTGTGATGCAGAGATGTACCTATATGAACTTTCTTTTCCACTTTCTCCAGCATCTGCCGGCCACGCACATCTCGACCCAGGAGGTCATGGTAGGCCATGGACTGCCTGAGCTCTTCTTTCCTGACCCTTCTGTCTTTCTCTCTCTCTCTGTCCTTGCCGCGACTATGAGACTTCTCTGCTTCTTGGTCTCGATGTCTCTCTTTCAGCTTGTCTTTCTCACGGTCTTTCCCATCTTTCCTCCTTTCCTTGTGCCTCTCCCGGTCTCGTTCCCCACGGGGATGTTCTGTGGAGCTGTACAGGTCTCTCTCCACTGTCTTCTCCTTGTGCCGGGCCTCTCGGTCTGGGTCCCTGCTCTTGTGCTCTCTGTATTCAGGAGCGCCCAACTCTGAGTCCTTGTGCATCTTCTTTTCTCTGAGTTTCTTCTCTTCCTTGGGACTACCTGATTGTGCAGCCTAGAACAACACAGAAAGATCTTCCTTGACTATGAAATCATGCATGCATTTACTATCTCTATCTGGACAGAAAGACTCATCTACAGCACTTTACAAATCACTGGCTGTAACTTGCCTTCTCAGTCCAGCAAGATGGAAGGCAGAACTGATGAATATTCTTAGCATACTAACTGCAGTCCTACCTAACATGTCTGTGAATGTTAACTACAAACCCATGTATGTGCTGATTGGCAAATCAACCTGAAGTACAACATGGGAGGCATGATCCAGCAGCAGTCTTGCCTAGCCCACGGACATGAGTTTAAACTTAGTACTGCACAGAAGTGAAGCAATAAAATATAACCTATAACAGAAAGATACAATGAAGTTGTAGTTTAAAGTTGCTGAAGCCAAGAACCACTTGGTTACTACGCAGACAATAAAGCTAGTTGGGCATGGTGGCTCATGCCTTTAATCCTAGCAGAAGCAGTGGATCTCTGTGAGTTCCAGACTATCTGGTTTGTATAAGTTCCAAGGTAGCTAGGGCTACACAGTCAGACCCTGTGTCGAGAAGAACAGAGCCAAGCACGAGTGCCAAGAATCATCCGAATCCTCAGGAGAACAAGACAGGAGAATCAGAGCCACTTCAATCCAAGGCCAGCCTGGGCTACAGAGGGAGTACAGCCTGGGCTACAGAGGGAGTCCCTGTTTAAAACTAATTAATTAAGTAATGAATGAATTGAGATCTTTATTATAACATTTCTGGAGGACTAAACCTCAATCACAAAACTCAAACTTGTGGGGCTACCAGAATGGGCTACAAACAGGGCACCTCAGTCCCAATGCAGAACCATATCCTAAAATATTCCAGAAGCATTAACTACCTACCTTCCTCTTTGACTCAAAAATGCCTCTGAAATGAACTTCTTGTAACCAAAGGGTTCTGAGCCTGGTCACACTGTCCAAAAGCCCACAGAGGTTCATGTGACGTCCACGCCAAGACTTTAAAATATATTACCTTAAGGTGTCTTCTGAGGTCATCTGCTTTCCAAGTATCATCTTTGGTTCTTCTCTAAATAGCAAAGTACAAAGCCCGAATTACCAGGTCAGGCATGGCAGCACACACCCACATCCTAGCACTTACAAAGCTTAGGCGGGAAGATTCTAAGTTCCAAGCAAGCTTAGGCAATACAAGGAGGTCCTGGGGGGGAATTTTTAAACAACAAATTTTGTGTTTCCATTATACTATTTGTAACAAAAATAATTAACTAGAAAGTACTTTTTATTTTCTAGTTTTGCTTTCCTATTGAAATGAAAGCTAATCCAATACAGGCCAAGAATGGGGCCCACACCCGTAATCCAGGCACTTGGGTAGCCAAAGCAGGAGGATACAGAGTTTGAGGACAACCTCAGACACACAGGGATACTCTGTCTCAAAAGAAAACAGAAAAGAGACAAAGATTTGTTTAAACTATTTACTAGTCTAAAGTGATCCATAATTATTGCAGGGCCCATTCATTTGGCTATTTGAAAAACTATTACCAAGTAATAAAGAAAGCAAAGTTAACTAACAGATCGAGGGCAAGCATTCTGTGACCACATGTCAGATGTGACTAGAAAGATGACTCAGCTTTTAAGAGCAGCGGCTTCTTTCTAAAAGAACCTTTGCTCAAGTCCCATAACCTACACAGCAGCTTACAACTGTCGATAACTCCAGTATCTGGCCTCCTCATAAAACAGGCAATGTGGAGTACACACACATACAGGCAAAACACCCATACACAGATTTTTATTTCAATGAGCAAACAAACAAACTGCCAGAAAACACTTTTCAGATAGGCCACAGTAAACTCTCTCCTCCCAAACGCTGAGCACAGGACTGTGTCTGAGAGTTCTGCTTCTTCGGCTGTTGTTGGCCCACCCTAGGCTAGAAGAATGCTGTGTGACTGCCTTCCTTGGGCTACCCAGTACAGGAGCTCAGATGTAAAGAAGGAAGGTAGCAGTGCAGGAGAAAGCCCACATGCAGATGTTCCAGCTAAGCAGAGCAGAGGCCTCACAAGGTCAGCTCAGTGGCCAGAATGTCACCATGTACAAGCCCCAAACCTGCATCTGCCTATTTGAAACCCCAGATGTCAGAGGAGCAGAATTAAGCCACCTGAGTTATATGTGATCCCCAATTCCCAGTCTACAGAATACATGAGCAAAATAAAAAAATCAGTGATATTCTAACAATTAAACTTAAAGTGATTTTTTCATATAAAATAGCATCTAATGTACATCAGATGCTATATTGAGTCAAATACACTAGTTGGATCTCATAAACCTGTCAAGAAAAGTAATGGGGACAAGAGAAGTAGCTCAGCTGATAAAGGGTTTGCCTCAAAAGTGTAAGGAACTGCCTGGAATGGTGGTCCATGTCTTTCTTTAATCCCAGAGACAGATCTCTGAGTTGAGGCCAGTTTGGTCTACAACCAGTGAGCCAGGACAGCCAGAAATACACAAAGAAACCCTGTCTCAGAAAACCAACAAACGAACAAACTACAAAACCAACAAAAGTGTGAGGAACTCATGTTTAGTGGCCTGATGTGGCCCTTCTCCCAGCACCTCCATCCCCTAGGGCTTCAGCCTTTTGCTGCAGACCCAGTGCCCACCACGCCCCCATCTTCCCCATGACCTCTTTAGCCTTTTCTTCCAGCCTACCCCTCTCCTTTGTGACCCTACGAACCAGCAGACTCACTCTCTACTGGGGACCCCACAACCAGAGCACTGGGATGAGACTCAGGTCCAAGAGACCCATATGCATCACCCTTTCCCCCTTCCTGTCCTATCCACAGGAGTTCCTCCTCCCAGTCCACCTCCATCCACTAGGTACTTGGCCTGTTGGTACAGACTCAGGGTCTCCCTAGCTCCTTGATGCCCTCTCACTCTTTCCTTCTACCCCATTTCCATCCCTCTGTCACTCCCCACTGACTCACAGAATAGCTCTCTACCAAGGACTCCACAATCACCTTTTTTGTCCGGGAACTAGAACCACTTTCTACCAGAAACCCCACAGCCACCAACACTGGCTAGGATGCAGGGTGTGCAACTGCAACCATAGAACAGAACACCCACAATATAAAGACAAGAGCAGATATCTATACCAAGAAACACTTCAAATATCTGAACTCCAGATGCCTGGATCCCAGCACAAAAACATAAACATGAACCAGAAGGCAATGTGCCTCCTCCGGGAGCCAACACCCTCTGTCACAGACAATGAGAAAAGCTGAAGCAGGGGCTTCCAAACAGCAAATACAAATATGTCCAAGGACCTTAAAGAGGATATGAATAAAAGCTTTAATAAAGACTGTGAACACATGCACGCACGCACACGCACACACACACACACACACACACACACGCAAGCACACACATACAACCAGTTAAGAGAAATAATGAAAACAATTCAAGACATGAAGAAATAGAATCACTAAAGAAAATCCAAACTGAAATAAATCTGGAACTCAAAGACTCAGAATCTCAAACAAAAACCTCAAGATAAGGCCCACCAATGGATTAAGACATGAAAGAGAATTTCAGGTCTAAAGACGAAGAAGAAGAAATGGATAGCTCAATCACAGAAAGTGTTAAACCTAAAATAAGATGTCCAGGAAACTCCAAGCACTATGAAAAGATCAAACCTATGAATAATACATGTAGAGGAAGAAGAGACCCAGATTGAAGGCATAGTAAATATTTTTTAATAAAATCATAGAAGGAACATTTCCCAACCTAAAGGAAAACATGCTTATCAAGTTAAAAGAGGTATGCAGAATACCAAATAGACAGAACCAGAAAGAAACTCCCTAAACACATAATCAAAACACTAAATGTATGGAACAAAAGATATGGTCAGGGAAAAGGACCAAGTCACATATAAAGACAGGCCCATTAGAGTAACATCTGACTTTTCAATAGCGATCCTATTTTTTTTTTAAGATTTATTTATTTCATGTATGTAGGTACACTGTCGCTATCTTCAGACACACCAGAAGAGGGCATCAGATCTCATTACATATGGTTGTGAGCCACCATGTGGTTGCCGGGAACTGAACTCAAGACCTGTGGAAGAGCAGTGAGTGCTCTTAACTGCTGAGCCACCTCTCCAGCCCTCAGTAGAGATTTTAAAAGCCAGGAAGGACATAGACAGATGTTCTATAAGTTCTGAGAGACCACCGATGCCAGCCCAGACTACTCTACCCAGCAAAACTATCAATCAAATACATATATATATATATATATATGTGTGTGTGTGTGTATGTGTGTGTGTGTATATATATATATGAATGATACCAAAAAAAAAAATTGGCTGTCCACTAACCAGTTCTTCAGAAGGTATTCAAGGAAAACTACATACTGAAGAGAAAGTTGACTGTACATACACCAGAGGACTAAGGGTTAAACAATTCCAAAGCAGTAAATCAAGGGTAGGATTTATCCCACAGCAACAAAACAACAGGAATTATAAAATCTGCTCATTAAGAGCTCTCAAGATCAGTAGTCTCAATTCCCCAATAAAACGGCATAGGTTAGCAGATTAGATTAGAAAACAGGGTCCATCTTTCTGCTGCATCCAGGAAACAAACCTCACTATGAACGACAGGCGAAAGATATCCCAAGCAAATGGACCACGAAAAGAGCAGGTGTAGCCATTTAGTATGTGACAAAGTAGACTTCAAGCCAAAACTAATCAGAAGAGATAGAGAAGGACATACACGTCAAAGGGAAAAAAATAATATCACTGTTAGCATTTCTCCTGGGCTCCACCCCACAGTTACCTGGCAATAGCAAGTGTACCTGACTCACTATAAAAGGGGCTGCTTGCCCTCTCCTCATTCCCTCCTCTTCTCTTGCTCTCTTACCCCCTTCCCCTCTGTCCCTTCTCTCCCCATTCCCTTCCTGCCCCCTTCTCCACATGTTAATGGCTGGCCTCTCTCCCACCCCTCCCCCCTCTGTCTCTGTCTCTGTCTCTCTCTCCCCCTCTCTCTGTTTCTCTGTCTCTACTACCCCCTCAACTCCCCTCCCCAAGCTCTAAATAAACTCTATTCTACTCTACACCCTTAGTGTGGCTGTTACCTCAGGGGGATGGGATGTTTCAGCATGGGCCCATAGAGGCACTCCCTTTCCCTGATAACATACCATGCCCCCACTAAACATATCCCTGGCTTCTTTTTCTTTTTTATAAAACACAACAAGTGCAATTCTAAACATTTATACTCCAGACATGAGAATACCTATGTTCATAAAAGAAACACTACTACAGATAAAAATCGCATATTAACCTTCATATTCAAATACCTGACTTCCATCAACAGACAGGTCATCCAGACAAAAACTAAACAGAGAAGTTGCTGGAGTTTTAAAAAGCAAATAAAAAACAAAACAAACAAAAAAATATCGTAAGTCAAACTGACACAACACACACACACACACACACACAAATTCCACCCAAACTCTAAAGAATATGCTTTCTTTTCTGAAGCTCATAATCACGTATTAGAACACAAGGCAAGCCTCAATACATATAAGAAAACTGAAATAATACCCTGAATTCTATCTGACCACCATGGATTAATGCTGGATATCAACAACAGAAATGATAGAAAGCACACAAACTTGTGGACACTGAACAATCTATACAACTGAATGAAAACTGAGTCAAGACAGAAATCACACAGGGAAGTAAAAACTTGTTAGATCTGAATGAAATACAACATAGTCAAACCCATAAAACACATTGAACACAGTTTGTTAGATGCACTAAGTGCCTCCATCAAAAAACTAGAGAGGTTTTTATATTGGCAACTTCATGATGCACCTGACAGCCCTAGAAAAACAAGAACAAATAGTACCCCAAAAGACTAGATGGCAAGGGAAAAAAAAATCAAACTCAGGGCTGAAAATCAAAGAAATTGTAACGACAACACAAAGCAGTATGAAGAATCAATGGAACCATGAGCTGATTCTTTGAGAAAAAAATCAACAAAACGGGCAAACTTTTACCCAGTAAACCAGAAGATAGAAGGTGAGGTTAATTAAAGCAGACAAGGGTCCGTTATAATGGACGCTAAGGTAATTCGTAGGATTTATCATGGGTAATTGATGGGATCATAAGGACATGCTTTAAAAACATGTGTTCCACCAAACCGGAAAACCTAAGAGATGGATTTTTGATATATACTACCTACCAAAGTTAGAGTCAACAACCTTCTACCTTAAAGAGACTCATGTTTCACCTTTCGGCATTTTTTTTTCAGGTGTCCTGTGACTTCCTTAAGTTGACACTCAGCCACGCCTCTGGATGAGTCCAGAAACTCCTCCACAAACCGCACCTGGAGCTAAGAAGTGAGAGGCATCAGCAGAGCTGAGACCTCGACCCAAACTCCGCCTCCAGCTCTCTCCTAAGTTCAGGCCGAGGAGAAACCCGGTCTCCATTGCCAAGAAAGAGTAGAGGAACGCGGGCGCCGGCCGGGCCCCGCGGCACACCGACCTTCCCAGGCTCCATCGCTCCTCGAGGCCCGGGCAGCCGCGTGTCTTCAGCCCAACAGGCGCGGGCCACCGGAGGAAGACAAGCCCGCCGTCGCTCAGCTCGACTATCCTGCTAGGGCCTGCCGCGACGCGGGTCCCGGGAGGGCCGGCGTCCCTGCCTCCTAGCAACGGGCCGAAGTCGCTGGCCCAGCATGCCCCGCGGCTGTTCCCAGTACGCTTGCGCGTACTCCCTCCCACCCCACCCCTTTTGTAAACAGGCGGGAGCCATATCTTAGGTCTAGAGCTTCTTTGTCTGATCCTTGATTGAACCCCACAGTTGACCAGGAGAGATGAGAGGAAAACGGTGATTGAGCTTTATACTTGAACAAGGCTTTACCTCTTAAAAATCACTCTAGTTGTGGTCTAGAGTGGCAGCGCACACCTTTAATTCCATTACAATGGAGACAGGACAGAAGGATCTTTGTGAGTTCAAGACCAGGCTGTCTACCAAGTGATACATAAGAAGTATCTGGAAAGTAGCTGCTGAAAGGTTAAGGATTCTGTTAACATTCTGAACTTTTTCTACAGACGAGAAATTTTCTTTTCACACACTTTTTCTACTGTATCCCAGGTTAGATTTTGGTTTTTCACTTGCTCAAGACACAAAAGTCACTAACCCAAAACCTTGCCCTACAAAATGTACTAACATACATTATGTCTTTCATCTTTGCTTAAGGTCTATTATTTTCCTTGTTTCTACTAATCAGTACATTTCTTAGAAGGAAGGTAATCTTGGTTGTGGCTGTGACTTACTTTGGTCCAGTTCTTACAAGCGTTTTACTAGTTCTTGCCTATGGTCAAAAAGAATGATCAGCTTTTATACATTGCTCACTGAGGCTGGTAGATGATCTGATGCCAAAGTCAATTCTCTTAAGCCTTAAATCACGTTATACCTACAACTGAAGGCAACAGATGCTGGAAAGCACCACACACTGCTGAATAGGAGACTACCCGAGAAATAGAGACGCTATCCACAATGTTAGAAGAAGTCACACGTACTGCAAAAATGACAGCTCCTTCCGTTATCGGCAACCCAAACTCCAAACATACCCACCTTTCTCCACTTTGCTCCCGATCAGCCTGTGCTTCATCACTGACAAAAACCCTCTAAAATGTAGTCATCCAGTTGAGTCATACAGCAACTGATTGAAACTGAAAAATTCACACCTCCACCCCTGACAATTCACTAGACAGGGGAGACTGTGAAAATAACCTCAGCTAGTAAAACAAATCAGTGATGGCTTCCAGTGGAGATTAAGATGCCTTCTTGCATAGCTAGTTGCACACATGGACTAGCTGCCATGGAGCTTCAGCCCTACCTGAGCTAGGAGAGCTGTCTCAAAGTTAGGAGTAGCAGTGAGTGGCAGAGGCAAATAGAATTTTATAAATGTCATAATGTTATGTTGTCATGGCAAACTCAGTGGTCAACAGTAGGACCACTGGGCTGGAGAGATGGCTCAGTGGTTAAGAGCACTGACTGCTCTTCCAGAGGTCCTGAGTTCAATTCCCAGCAACCAACATGGCGGCTCACAACCATCTGTGATGGGATCTGATTCCATCTTCTGATGTGCACAAAGACAGAGCATTTGTATACATGAAGTATAGGAATAAATAAAACTTAAAAAAGGGGCTGGGGATTTAGCTCAGTGGTAGAGCGCTTACCTAGGAAGCGCAAGGCCCTGGGTTCGGTCCCCAGCTACGAAAAAAAGAACCAAAAAAAAAAAAAAAAAAGCTTAAAAAAAAAAAAACTTAAAAAAAAAAAGATAGGACCACTAAAGGGCATCACTCGCAACTGTATCAGTGTTCAGAGTACAAAGATGCAGAACTGTCTCCCAGAATAAAGACCCAGTTCAAGGCAGGTACAATGATTTCTTTGGCTAGGATGGTCTCTACCCTCAATTGAATCAGGCTCATTGGGAGGTGAAGTTTCCTGAATCTCGTGAGATGTATCCAATTAGAACTGCTGCAAACGTGACTATCCATGGAAGAAGGGTGAAGAGAAGCTGTTGGTTTGGCAGCTGCCATGTTCTGAGGTCGGGATTGCTACTGAATCTTGAATTGACTTGAGACCTTCAGCATTCTGGACCACATAACCAGCAATCGTGCACAGGTTCTACTCCCAGGAGGGCAGGAGTCTGAAACATATTCACCAAGAAGCTAACAGACCACCCTTGGCCGGTGGGAGGGAGGCTGAGGCAAGATGATTGTGAGTTAAAATACCAGGCTGGGCTATATAGTAAAACCCTGCCCCAAACAAAATAACACGATACAAGAGTGCCCACCACAGACTATCTGACAGAAAGGCAAATGCGATGCATCGCTGGTCACGATGCTTGCAGCCAAACCTGATATCCTAAGTTCAACTTTCAGTACCCTCATGGCAGAAAGAGAAAAACAAAAAGACCAAATCCTGCAGAATGACCTATACCATGATGCCTCAGTATAACTGCAGAATTAAGTGGACCTTGACCTAGAGGTGACATCAAAACAATTATATTCTTAATATCTGACTTGGCAATCAATCATGTTTGTCTTACACTTTTGCTTATTGAGTAGAAGATTATGAGAATCCATTCTGATGACCTGATAACTTGCAGAGTGCTAGAAACAGAACCAAAATGCAACACATTCTGGATGGGTAGCTGCTCAAAACTATTGAGAACATTATGTAATCAATTGTTAGGCAATGTAAAAGCCAAGAACAGCTGATAGATTGCAATGAGCAAATGACAGATATCTGCCTAGAAGAAAAAGATGAATTAAGGACAGTCTTCATTTTGGTTAGAATTTTAAGCATGTCCCAGACCACCCAGGGAAGTGTGTCAGCAGAGGGACCAAGGCTTGGATTTCAGGTAGAGAACGGATTCGGCGCGACAGACAGACACAAACTCGAGGTGTGTGCTGTTGCAAAAAGTTTTACTTCTTGGCATAGATTTAAGCAGTTAGAACAGGTATATCATAATTGGCAATCATCCAGCTCTAATTCATCATCCCACCAAATGTCCCTTGCAAGGAGGAAAGCTAAACGTACAATCTAGGAAACAATTTTCAGCTGCAAACAATAGTTTAGAAAACTGCAGTTATACTGCCAGACTTATGGGCACCTGGTATGTATTCATCATGTACCTTTGTTTTAATAAAGTTTAAACTCTATATTTATGGCCCCTCAGAATAACAAGGAAACTTTTGTAACCATTCTATAATTTCTTGCTCAATGTTAGTTTCTCTTTTCCTTCTAGTTAACTCTTGATAAGTTTGTTCAACTTGTTGGAACTTATCCATGATCTTTGTAAAAGAGTCACTATTATTCTGAATCATGCTAAACAAAACTTTTCCAAAAGGGGGGAAAGACTTTTCTGGAACAATCATATTCTTTTTTTTTCTTTTTTCTTTTCTTTTCTTTCTTTCTTTCTTTTTTTTTTTTTTTTTTTTTTTTGGAGCTGGGGACCGAACCCAGGACCTTGCACTTGCCTAGGCAAGTGCTCTACCACTGAACTAAATTCTTAACCTCGAATAATCATATTCTTAATGGCTGTAATTAATTTCTCTCCTATTTGCTGAGAACTAATGGGTGCAGCGGTTGAATTCATCGCAGCCGTTGAGTTCATCAGGATCATGATGGTGTGAGACATTTCCGTCTCTGAACTTTCAGTTCCTGAGACATCTAAAGGTACATGACTGTCTTCCCACACTGCTATATTCTCAAAATCAGATATTGTTGATAGGCTTAAAGTTGCTAAGATCACCAAAGCTAGAACACAGAAGGCACTTCCACCACAAGCATAGACCCTGGTCATCATCTTTTTGTAGGGAGACACCAGGGACCTCCAGGAGGCCAAGCCATTCCAGGCACACGCCTCTGTCTGGATAGAAACGAAGCACAAGGTCTTCACGTCACACAGACTCTACTAGAGTGGGTGTGACATAAGCACAATTAACCAGTAAGAGAAGCTAGGAACCAATAGTCTGAGGCAGAAAAACGAAAAGTGGATACAAACTTAGGGAGGAAAGGGTTGGAGGGCTAGTAAGAACTAATTTTATTTATAACAGAGCTGTGCAGTTGAAGTCAATATGAACTGTGAACTATACATGTGGTTTTCGTAGAAGGGGTGTGTGTGTGTGTGTGTGTGTGTGTGTGTGTGTGTGTGTATGTGTGTATGTGTGTGTGTGTATACCAGAATTCAGTCTTGCATTGTGTGCCTCAAGACCTGTCCACCTCATCTTCTGAGATAAGGAAAATCCTAGAATCTTGGACCCTCAGATTAGACTAGGCTGGCCAGAAAGAGCAGGGTTCCTTTTGTCTCTGTTTTCCCAGCACTGAGATACAAGTGCTCATCATTATGTCCAGTGTTTGGTTTTTGCTTGTCTCTTTGTTTCATTCTGTTGGGGGGGGTTTGTTTTTGTTTTTTGAGACACCTTTGTCAGTGGTAGCCTTGGCTATCTTGAAATTCACTCGGTCCTTATTTTTGCATGACAATCACTTTGTTTTTTAAATTTGACTTTGTTTAATTTTTCATTTTTATTTTTAATATTATGTACTTCATTTGTCAAATAAATACTCTTATGGAAAATATTATATATATATATATATATATATATATATATATAAAGGAGCCATAGAATTTATCAAAGATATGCCTATATTTTTAGGTCATTAAATTTCATTCAGTTAATATAAGTTATGACAAACCTTAACATTGTAGATAATTTTTTTTGTAATTTCTTTTTTTTGTTTTTTGTTTTTTTTTTAATTTATTTAATACTTAATAATAATTCTTTGGTTTCCGGGCAAACATCCCCCTCCCCCCTCCCCTTTCTTATGGGTGTTCCCCTCCCAACCCTCCCCCCATTGCCGCCCTCCCCCCAACAATCTAGTTCACTGGGGGTTCAGTCTTAGCAGGACCCAGGGCTTCCCCTTCCACTGGTGCTCTTACTAGGATATTCATTGCTACCTATGAGGTCAGAGTCCAGGGTCAGTCCATGCATAGTCTTTAGGTAGTGACTTAGTCCCTGGAAGCTCTGGTTGCTTGGCATTGTTGTACATATGGGGTCTCGAGCCCCTTCAAGCTCTTCCAGTTCTTTCTCTGATTCCTTCAACGGGGGTCCTATTCTCAGTTCAGTGGTTTTCTGCTGGCATTCGCCTCTGTATTTGCTGTATTCTGGCTGTGTCTCTCAGGAGCGATCTACATCCGGCTCCTGTCGGTCTGCACTTCTTTGCTTCATCTATCTTGTCTAATTGGGTGGCTGTATATGTATGGGCCACATGTGGGGCAGGCTCTGAATGGGTGTTCCTTCAGTCTCTGTTTTAATCTTTGCCTCTCTCTTCCCTGCCAAGGGTATTCTTGTTCCCCTTTTAGAGAAGGAGTGAAGCATTCACATTTTGATCATCCATCTTGAGTTTCATTTGTTCTAGGCATCTAGGGTAATTCAAGCATTTGGGCTAATAGCCACTTATCAGTGATTGCATACCATGTATGTCTTTCTGTGTTTGGGTTAGCTCACTCAGGATATTTTCCAGTTCCAACCATTTGCCTACGAATTTCATAAAGCCGTTGTTTTTGATAGCTGAGTAATATTCCATTGTGTAGATGTACCACATTTTCTGTATCCATTCCTCTGTTGAAGGGCATCTGGGTTCTTTCCAGCTTCTGGCTATTATAAATAAGGCTGCGATGAACATAGTGGAGCACGTGTCTTTTTTATATGTTGGGGCATCTTTTGGGTATATGCCCAAGAGAGGTATAGCTGGATCCTCAGGCAGTTCAATGTCCAATTTTCTGAGGAACCTCCAGACTGATTTCCAGAATGGTTGTACCAGTCTGCAATCCCACCAACAATGGAGGAGTGTTCCTCTTTCTCCGCATCCTCGCCAGCATCTGCTGTCACCTGAGTTTTTGATCTTAGCCATTCTCACTGGTGTGAGGTGAAATCTCAGGGTTGTTTTGATTTGCATTTCCCTTATGACTAAAGATGTTGAACATTTCTTTAGGTGTTTCTCAGCCATTCGGCATTCCTCAGCTGTCAATTCTTTGTTTAGCTCTGAATCCCATTTTTTAATAGGGTTATTTGTCTCCCTGCGGTCTAACTTCTTGAGTTCTTTGTATATTTTGGATATAAGGCCTCTATCTGTTGTAGGATTGGTAAAGATCTTTTCCCAATCTGTTGGTTGCCGATTTGTCCTAACCACAGTGTCCTTTGCCTTACAGAAGCTTTGCAGTTTTATGAGATCCCATTTGTCGATTCTTGATCTTAGAGCATAAGCCATTGGTGTTTTGTTCAGGAAATTTTTTCCAGTGCCCATGTGTTCCAGATGCTTCCCTAGTTTTTCTTCTATTAGTTTGAGTGTATCAGGTTTGATGTGGAGGTCCTTGATCCACTTGGACTTAAGCTTTGTACAGGGTGATAAGCATGGATCAATCTGCATTCTTCTACATGTTGACCTCCAGTTGAACCAGCACCATTTGCTGAAAATGCTATCTTTTTTCCATTGGATGGTTTTGGCTCCTTTGTCAAAAATCAAGTGACCATAGGTGTGTGGGTTCATTTCTGGGTCTTCAATTCTATTCCATTGGTCTATCTGTCTGTCTCTGTAACAATACCATGCAGTTTTTATCACTATTGCTCTGTAATACTGCTTGAGTTCAGGGATAGTGATTCCCCCTGAAGTCCTTTTATTGTTGAGGATAGTTTTAGCTATCCTGGGTTTTTTGTTATTCCAGATGAATTTGCAAATTGTTCTGTCTAACTCTTTGAAGAATTGGATTGGTATTTTGATGGGGATTGCATTGAATCTGTAGATCGCTTTTGGTAAAATGGCCATTTTTACTATATTAATCCTGCCAATCCATGAGCATGGGAGATCTTTCCATCTTCTGAGATCTTCTTCAGTTTCTTTCTTCAGTGTCTTGAAGTTCTTATTGTACAGATCTTTTACTTGCTTGGTTAAAGTCACACCGAGGTACTTTATATTATTTGGGTCTATTATGAAGGGTGTCGTTTCCCTAATTTCTTTCTCGGCTTGTTTCTCTTTTGTGTAGAGGAAGGCTACTGATTTATTTGAGTTAATTTTATACCCAGCCACTTTGCTGAAGTTGTTTATCAGCTTTAGTAGTTCTCTGGTGGAACTTTTGGGATCACTTAAATAAACTATCATATCATCTGCAAATAGTGATATTTTGACTTCTTCTTTTCCGATCTGTATCCCCTTGATCTCCTTTTGTTGTCTGATTGCTCTGGCTAGAACTTCAAGAACTATATTGAATAAGTAGGGAGAGAGTGGGCAGCCTTGTCTAGTCCCTGATTTTAGTGGGATTGCTTCAAGTTTCTCTCCATTTAGTTTAATGTTAGCAACTGGTTTGCTGTATATGGCTTTTACTATGTTTAGGTATGGGCCTTGAATTCCTATTCTTTCCAGGACTTTTATCATGAAGGGGTGTTGAATTTTGTCAAATGCTTTCTCAGCATCTAATGAAATGATCATGTGGTTTTGTTCTTTCAGTTTGTTTATATAATGGATCACATTGATGGTTTTCCGTATATTAAACCATCCCTGCATGCCTGGGATGAAGCCTACTTGATCATGGTGGATGATTGTTTTGATGTGCTCTTGGATTCGGTTTGCCAGAATTTTATTGAGTATTTTTGCGTCGATATTCATAAGGGAAATTGGTCTGAAGTTCTCTTTCTTTGTTGGGTCTTTGTGTGGTTTAGGTATAAGAGTAATTGTAGCTTCATAGAAGGAATTCGGGAGTGATCCATCTGTTTCAATTTTGTGGAATAGTTTGGATAATATTGGTATGAGGTCTTCTATGAAGGTTTGATAGAATTCTGCACTAAACCCATCTGGACCTGGGCTCTTTTTGTTTGGGAGACCGTTAATGACTGCTTCTATTTCCTTAGGAGTTATGGGGTTGTTTAACTGGTTTATCTGTTCCTGATTTAACTTCGGTACCTGATATTTGTCTAGGAAATTGTCCATTTCCTGTATATTTTCAAGTTTTGTTGAATATAGGCTTTTATAGTAAGATCTGATGATTTTTTGAATTTCCTCTGAATCTGTAGTTATGTCTCCCTTTTCATTTCTGATTTTGTTAATTTGGACACACTCTCTGGGTCCTCTCGTTAGTCTGGCTAAGGGTTTATCTATCTTGTTGATTTTCTCAAAGAACCAACTTTTGGTTCTGTTGATTCCTTCTATGGTCCTTTTTGTTTCTACTTGGTTGATTTCAGCTCTGAGTTTGATTATTTCCTGCCTTCTACTCCTCCTGGGTGTATTTGCTTCTTTTTGCTCTAGAGCTTTTAGGTGTGCTGTCAAGCTGCTGACATATGCTCTTTCCTGTTTCTTTCTGCAGGCACTCAGCGCTATGAGTTTTCCTCTTAGCACAGCTTTCATTGTGTCCCATAAGTTTGGGTATGTTGTACCTTCATTTTCATTAAATTCTAAAAAGTTTTTAATTTCTTTCTTTATTTCTTCCTTGACTAGGTTATCATTGAGTAGAGCATTGTTCAATTTCCACGTATATGTGGGCATTCTTCCCTTATTGTTATTGAAGACCAGTTTTAGGCCGTGGTGGTCTGATAGCACGCATGGGATTATTTCTATCTTTCTGTACCTGTTGAGGCCCGTTTTTTGACCAAGTATATGGTCAATTTTGGAGAAAGTACCATGAGGAGCTGAGAAGAAGGTATATCCTTTTGCTTTAGGATAGAATGTTCTATAAATATCTGTTAAGTCCATTTGGCTCATGACTTCTCTTAGTCTGTCTACGTCTCTGTGTAATTTCTGTTTCCATGATCTGTCCATTGATGAGAATGGGGTGTTGAAATCTCCCACTATTAATGTGTGAGGTGCAATGTGTGTTTTGAGCTTTAGTAAGGTTTCTTTTACGTATGTAGGTGCCCTTGTATTTGGGGCATAGATATTTAGGATTGAGAGTTCATCTTGGTGGATTTTTCCTTTGATGAATATGAAGTGTCCTTCCTTATCTTTTTTGATTACTTTTAGTTGAAAATTGATTTTATTTGATATTAGAATGGCTACTCCAGCTTGTTTCTTCTGACCATTTGCTTGGAAAGTTGTTTTCCAGCCTTTCACTCTGAGGTAGTGTCTGTCTTTGTCTCTGAGGTGTGTTTCCTGTAGGCAGCAGAATGCAGGGTCCTCGTTGCGTATCCAGTTTGTTAATCTATGTCTTTTTATTGGGGAGTTGAGGCCATTGATGTTGAGATATATTAAGGAATAGTGATTATTGCTTTCTGTTATATTCATATTTGGATGTGAGGTTATGTTTGTGTGCTTTTCTTCTCTTTGTTTTGTTGCCAAGGCGATTAGTTTCTTGCTTCTTCTAGGGTATAGCTTGCCTCCTTATGTTGGGCTTTACCCTTTATTATCCTTTGTAGTGCTGGATTTGTAGAAAGATATTGTGTAAATTTGGTTTTGTCATGGAATATCTTGGTTTCTCCATCTATGTTAATTGAGGATACAGTAACCTGGGCTGGCACTTGTGTTCTCTTAGGGTCTGTATGACATCTGTCCAGGATCTTCTGGCCTTCATAGTTTCTGGCGAAAAGTCTGGTGTGATTCTGATAGGTCTGCCTTTATATGTTACTTGACCTTTTTCCCTTACTGCTTTTAATATTCTTTCTTTATTTTGTGCGTTTGGTGTTTTGACTATTATGTGACAGGAGGTGTTTCTTTTCTGGTCCAATCTATTTGGAGTTCTGTAGGCTTCTTGTATGCCTATGGGTATCTCTTTTTTTTAGGTTAGGGAAGTTTTCTTCTATGATTTTGTTGAAGATATTTACTGGTCCTTTGAGCTGGGAGTCTTCACTCTCTTCTATACCTATTATCCTTAGGTTTGATCTTCTCATTGAGTCCTGGATTTCCTGTATGTTTTGGACCAGTAGCTTTTTCCGCTTTACATTATCTTTGACAGTTGAGTCAATGATTTCTAGGGAATCTTCTGCTCCCGAGATTCTCTCTTCCATCTCTTGTATTCTGTTGGTGAGGCTTCTATCTACAGCTCCTTGTCTCTTCCTTTGATTTTCTATATCCAGGGTTGTTTCCATGTGTTCTTTCTTGATTGCTTCTATTTCCATTTTAAATTCCTTCAACGGTTTGATTGTGTTTTCCTGGAATTCTTTCAGGCATTTTTGCGATTCCTCTCTGTAGGCTTCTACTTGTTCTCTAAGGGAGTTCTTCACATTTTTCTTGACGTCCTCCAGCATCATGATCAAATATGATTTTGAAACTAGATCTTGCTTTTCTGGTGTGTTTGGATATTCCATGTTTATTTTGGTGGGAGAATTGGGCTCCGATGATGCCATGTAGTCTTGGTTTCTGTTGGTTGGGTTCCTGCGCTTGCCTCTCGCCATCAGATTATCTCTAGTGTTACTTTGTTCTGCTATTTCTGACAGTGGCTAGACTGTCCTATAAGCCTGTGTGTCAGGAGTGCTGTAGACCTGTTTTCCTGTTTTCTTTCAGCCAGTTATGGGGACAGAGTGTTCTGCTTTCGGGCATGTAGTTTTTCCTCTCTACAGGTCTTCAGCTGTTCCTGTGGGCCTGTGTCTTGAGTTCACCAGGCAGGTCACTTGCAGGGGAAAAGTTGGTCCTACCTGAGGTTCCGAGGCTCAAGTGTGCTCGTGGGGTACTGCCTAAGTCCTCTCTGCGGCGGCAACAACCGAGGAGATCTGCGCCGCTCTTTCCGGGAGCCTCCGTGCACCAGGGTTCCAGATGGCGTTTGGTGTTTTCCTCTGGCGTCTGGATGTGCGCAGAGTGCAGTCTCTTCTGGTTTCCCAGGCGTGTCTGCCTCTCTGTAGTTTTAGCTCTCCCTCCCACGGGATTTGGGTGCAGAGAACTGTTTATCCGGTCTGTTTCCTTCAGGTTCCCTCGGTGTCTGAGGCGCAGGGGTCCTGCCGCTCCTGGGCCCTCCCCTGAGGTTCCGAGGCTCAAGTGTGCTCATGGGGTACTGCCTAAGTCCTCTCCGCGGAGGCAGCAACCGAGGAGATCTGTGCCACTCTTTCCGGGAGCCTCCGTGCACCAGGGTTCCAGATGGCGTTTGGTGTTTTCCTCTGGCGTCTGGATGTGCGCAGAGTGCAGTCTCTTCTGGTTTCCCAGGCGTGTCTGCCTCTCTGTAGTTTTAGCTCTCTATTCCATGAGTTTTTAAATAGAGCCAGTCCCAGGTTTTTGAGGTGACATCAAAAATGTGAGATTACTTTGGGGGCTGTGCTTATTCTGGTAGTCAATAATGGCTTTGATAACCTGTCCCAGTGATATAACATACTGATACAGGCCATGATGCTCTCGATCTAGTAAGAGGATTGCCAAGAGAAAGCATTTCAGAAGAGCTAAAATGAGTGGTAGTCTCAGGAGCATTCAGGATCTGAAAGTGCAGCTGGGAGGAAAATGGGTGTATGTGCTTGATGAATTACATTAGCCCCTTTCATTTTTTCAGAAGATTGAAAATGCCAGGTAGCATAGGAATATTTAATTTTAAGAGAGTTATTTACTCCTTAGGTGATATTGGAAAGTGAAAGCCTGGCCATTTTTAAACTGTAGGGGCTGGAGAAGCACAAAGCAGAGAATACTGTGTCCTATAAGACAGTGGTTACCTCTGAAGCTCTTTCTATTTTGCCGGGGAATTCTCTTATTCACCCAGTGAAAATCTACTAATAAAAGCAAATATTTGAGTCCTTTATGTAGAGATATAGAGTGAAATCTATTTGTTAATTTTTCCCTCAGCATAGTTGTTCTACACTGGATGGATTATGGAAGGGAAATAGGTTTGACACCTCAGGATTGGTCTGACAATGTGTAGGATCTGGCTTGGAAAGGAATCACAAAGTCTAAAGGATTTCTGTGGCCAGGAAGAGACTCTACAGTTTGAAGGGCTTTTGTCCCCAGGTGTGTGGTTTGAAAAAATTAATAGGTATTTTCCCATTCAAAGGATCTAAGGGACAAAAACCAGCTAGGTTTCTGGACTTTGGAACCATCCCTCTGGTGCTTATCCCTCATCTGGATGCTGTTGAGCTTCCTGTGGGTATATTATGAACATTGATGGGGGATTGAGAAGTAAGCCTGGAGTAAGCTGCCTGTCCTTTGAAAGATGTCAGAATAGAATGTGATAGGCCGTGCAATGTGTAATGGCTACCTGTGTGGTATCCAGATAGCTTCTAACAGAATCCCAGAAGCATGTTTCATAGAATATGACAGCAAGCAAGGAGGTCCTTGTATCTCCAGATGACTGCACAGGCTTAGGTTATGTAAAAAGCAGAGACTGACTCTGTGCAAATGTTAAGTCTCCAGCTGGAGAGCCCTATTGAGTACAACTGGTTCTGCTTTGGGGGCTGACACTGAATTATCCAGAAGAGCCCAGATCCCATGACCTTTGTAAAGCTTACTAATGCATACCCTGGAAGGCTATGTCCTGCCTCCATAAAACTAACACCATCTGTGAACTAGGTAGCCTATGTGTAAGCAAGTGAGGAATCTTGTAGGTCTGGTCTAATGCTGCAGGTCAGACTAACTGTCTCCACACAGGAATGCTGCGGAAAGGCCACAGAGCTGGGATCTGGCAGTCAGATAGCAGAATTTAAAGTCTGGCCAGGATCTAGTCTAATGTTTCTTCCTCATAGCTAATTCAGATTCCTCCCTAACAAAGAGAACCACAACTCCCTGTGCCTTGAGTCCAACCCTGTACCCAGGCCTAAGATCTGGGATGGAAAATCAACCTAATTCTGGAGAGCCCCACATTTTGGGGTAGAACTCTCGGTGCTAATCATTGTCACTGACGGAGACCAAACGAGAAGTGTTTAGGAAGACCAGAGAAATCCAATGCTGGGGCAGAAGTCCAGAACCTTTATTAGTTTAAGGGTCTAATCCCAGAGCTCTTCCTCTAAGTTTCTTCAAGACTGATAGAGGGCTATGAAGCGTAACAGAAGAATCCTAATTCTGCAAAAGTACTATCACATCAAAGAAGTCCCTGAATTGTTGTTGTGGCTAGGGTCTCCACAGTGAAATTGATATCCCTGTGGTAACTAGAAAGAGTCCTTATGCCTGGGTTTAGTACAAGTCTGGTGTCCTCAACACACTGATGTCAATCAGTGAAGACACCTCGGCAGTCCTGTTAAGCTTCTGAGTAACCTTAGTGGAGCAAGGTCTTATAATTCAGAGGCATCAGGGGCTAAGAGTCTAGATGGATGAGAATCAAAGGAAAACAGTTAAAGTCTAATCCCAGCGGCCAGGAGGCTTTGAAGGACATCTCCACGGTACAGAATCTACCTATGATGGTTAATCTTGGTTGTCAACTTGTTGATTTCGAATCACCATGGAAATAAATGTCTGGACACATCTGTGAGGAATTTATCCAGACTGACCAATCAAGTTTGGAAGGCCCAACCCAGATGTGCATGGCTGGGATTCTAGACTTGGAAGAAGGCAAACTGAGTGCAAGTACTTGTCACACTCTGTGAGACACAAGGTGGCCAACTGCCTTAAACTTGTGCTGCCATGACTTTTCTGCCCCATGGGCTGCCACAGTCATATTGTGAGTCACCATAACTTTCTGCCCCATGGGCTGCACCATCACACTGTGAGTCAACAGTGTGACTCTTTGTTAAGAGCTTTGGTCAGGCGTTTTTCATAGCAACAGGAAAAATAACTGTTATAATGTGTGGTGTCTTTATTGCCAAGATAGGGCTGTTGTGTGAAGAGTTACATTTATGTGATACACTAGTAGCCAGGAAGTTATGAATGAGAGGCTGTGAAACATTCTCTGTTTCCTGATCTAAATGGATATTGGGGCCTTTGAGGAAAGTTGTTAGGGCCCTTAAGGGCAATTGTGACAGGAATGACTGTGAGCTTCCAGGAATGTAGATGTCCCACACTATGGGAAAGAACTTGTTGGGCTTGTAGAAGACTCTATGGAAGGACACTGAGGCCCCAAACATTCTTAGGTTACTACAGGGCAGGAAACTTGGTGTCAGTATGGTATAAGACCCTCTGGAATTAAAAAAAAAAATCCATAAATGAATCTAAACATTTAGACAAGATGTCCCCACCTAGAAGAGGAATTAAGCAGCTAGGTAGGAACAGCAAGGAATGTGTGGTAGTTTGAATAAGAATGGCCCTTACAGGCTCATACATTTGAATGCTTGCTTATCAGGAAGTGAAACTGTTTGAAAGAAAGGGAAGGATTAGGAGGTATTGCCTTACTGGAGTAGGAGTGGCCTTGTTAGAGGAGATGTGTCAATGGAGGTAGGATTAGAGGTTTCAAAAACACCTACCAGGCTCTATACTGCTCTCTCTCTCTCTCTCTCTCTCTCTCTCTCTCTCTCTCTCTCTCTCTCTCTCTCTCTCTGCCTGTAGATCAGGATGTACTCTTTAGCTCCTCCAGCACCATGTCTGCATGCCACCATGCTCCCTCCTCACCAGTCAGCCTCAATTAATTGCTTTCTTTTATGAGAGTTCTGTAGTCATGGTGTCTCTTCACAGTGAAAGAACAGAATGAGTGAAAATATATTTTTGTATCACGCAGGTAAAAGAGAGGTGTAACATGGGTTAGTTAGAGCTAACCATTAATTCTAGTGAGGAGGCCAAACCGGAAAATGGGTTTAGGATGGGGAAAGTTGATTCAGGGTTGATAAGGAATATATTTTCTGTCTCTTTCACATCGAGGGCCTGAATAGTCTCATGGTTCTGTCAGTTCTCAGTGTGACCTTTTTCTGTTGAGTAACTCATGGTCTAGGAACAGAGCTGGGGCAGGTGCCCACTTTCAGGTTTAATTTGAGTCTGGGTTCCTTGGGTGAAGATTGGCCTTCTTCATGAGGTAGAGAGACACATTTTTGTTTTTAGTAGGCACCTACTTTACAGATTGAGCATGGCCCTAGCAGAGGTGTTTATAGTTTGATGGTCTTTCGAACTCTTGACTGACCTGTCCTGGCTTACCACAACAATAGCAGGAATCACTCATCCAAAAACTAGATTTGTTCCCTTAGACTGAACCAGATGGTTACTACATGAATCCTAGGATTTCCTGAGTTAGGAAGAGAGTAACCTTGTGTTAAGGTTTCAATTTTATCTTTTTACTTGTTCAGTGTGGCCCTTCTGGCTTTTGAGTTATTAATGACTTCCAGGGCCATGTTAAATAAGCATGAAAAGGAGTCTATGGTCTCTGGTATAGTTTTTGAGTTTAAGTCTAATGTCTGGAGTGGGTTGACTTAAATAGAATGGACAGATAGTATGGCTGGGTCTTTTGACACTCAGAATCTATACTATTATACTTGTTTATGTTTTCAACTAGCCTGGGTGGAAGGGTTCAAGTACAGCAGGATGGAAGTTCCCTGTGTTATTTCCCACAACTTGCTTTGTTAATAGGTTAATACTGACCTTTTCAAGCCTCTCTAATAAGCAAATAACTAGACAGTTCCAAAGGATCCTTCTTCATAATGTCCTATGTTGTGGCTTATATGAGCAGTGAAGCTCTATGTCAACAGACCTCGGGGGGGGATTGTAAGCATGAGTCTCATCAGCTCAGATATATACTAAAGACTGAGTAGGAGACTGAAATGGCCTCATTTGTAAAGCAGGAGGTTCAGATAATGCAGATGTGTTTCTAGGTTAGATCAATAGTGGCAGTAATCCTTTCAAACACCTTAATAATGGTGGAGGAGTCCTGGATAAACAATCCTAGTTTGTGTTATTTGGGATGGTGCAGACACTGGAAAGGGTACATGTACTCTTAGTGGGGTGCTGAGGTCCCACTAAGCTCCTTGTAAATGGAAGGGATGTTCTCTGAGGGAGAGGAGATGCTTCCTTGAGTTGCCTATGTGAACTCCCTGAGCTAGTGTGCATGAGAGAGAGTGTATCTGGGTAAGGAAGAGAAGATATGGAAGCTGTGCGGGCAAGAAGCAGGAAAAGAGGGTGAAATGGCAGCAAGAGTTGGCAGAAGGAGGGGCAGCACACAGAAGCCAAAGGTCAAGCAGGGTCTTGAGTGTGCCCGAAGGAGAGCTTTGCAAGGATGTTACCTGGGTTTAGTTCAGGGGAAACAAGCTGCTGCCTGAGACTTATCAAAAGGCAAGGCTTGGATAAAGACATTTCAGAATTCTTTCCTAAATTATGACAAAGGAGATACAATTTTAGGATGCATTATTTATACCTTAGAATTATTTATAGCTTAGGAGTTCCTGGCGTTCTGATCTGGGGGAGTTATAAGTACCACAATTTGTCACAAGGAAAAACAGCTTTTTTTTTTAATGATTAAGGATAACATTTAGACCAATTGATTCTTGAGAGCATATCTAGGAGTGAATCAGAGGAAACAGAAGGAATGAGACCTTTCATATGTAGCATTCCCCAGAAGTTCTTTGAGGGCAACAGAGGCCCCTGTTGTCAAGGGTGAGACCTCCTCTTAGCTGGATGACTCTTGAGAATTAGAGATCCTTTCATTTTGAGAAGTGAAACCTGGTTTCAGTCCAGAGTCAAACATGCATAGTTGATCAGGCTGGATTGACTTTGAAGGAAGAACACAAACTGAAACTATGAGTTAGTCATGAGGAATTGGCCATGGGTCGTCACACCATGTTGGAGAAAGCAAAATCCTGGATAACCTTTGGACCAGTTTAGTTGGAGGGAGAAACAACAGTCCTAAACAACATCAACCACTGGCTTTTCTCCTCACTGCCCCAGAAAGTGGTGGCAAATGCTAGGACAGGGAAAATGAGTGAGAGAGGAGAGGTTAGAGTCCTCAAAATATTTGTTGATCCATTCTGGATGAGCTACTGTTTGCAGCCATGCATATTGACAGTGAAGGAGACCCCAGAAAAAAGTCAAGGTAGGGTCTTTACTCTTAGGGACTTTCAGTGGTCATTCTCAATTCTCTATTGCCTTCAGGTTTCAATGAAGAGTGATTTTAGCCAAGATCCTGCCATTGCAAATGGAAGCATAGGCTTTCTGCAAAAGCCTGGAGGCAACTCCTTAGCGTGTACCTTGACAAATAACCACAGTCCAGAGTCACAGCTAGAGTACGTTTGAATCTCACTGGAGAGCAGCTCTAGCCAGCCCACAGGCTGTCACAAACACCAGTATGCAGTGAGATCAATGGAGGCAAGGAGAGAGCTCCCTACCCAGGACACTAACGTGTTGGACTGGAGATGATGTAGCAAGTCAAAGTACAGGAGTAAAATTATTTATAAGATTAGAGCAGCTATAAAGACATTTATTAACTAAAATCCACTGTAGACACAGAGCCAGAGTCACTGAATTCTCAGAGGAACAATGGCTCCCTGAGAGGGAATAGGGCTTCTGTTGTAACAGGGAGGTTGGTGTGCTATTTATTTGGGGTCTATATCTGGATAGGTAAGCTACCATCTCAGTATCTTGGTAAATGGTATATTTTATAGCGCACCAATTGTCTTTAGTGAGATCGACCATATCCAGTGAGATGCCATGGATCATTGTGAGTTAGGTTCTAAAGTTTTGTTATAAGACATCACAAATCACTAGGGTCAGACTTTTAAGTTATCGGGCTCTGATTGTTAAAGTATTAGAATTTCTGTGAGGTTGAGGCAGGGTAGAAAGTCAGAGAAATTTTGGGGGGCATGAGAAGAGTAAATATCTCTTCACAGGAATCTGGCTTAAGTCTCTTACCAACAAAGCATTCCAGCCCAGCTAACTGCATAAGACCTTTCTCTCTCACCATGTGAAATTTCCAAGGAATCTCACAGCAAACGCCATTGACAGGGAAAACACGTGCACCAAATCCCTGTACAGTTCTAGTGGCTCCTGCTTTCTTTTTCCTTACCAGATTATACTCACGTTCAAGACATCTTCAGAACTACCCCATTTATCTCACAGTCCAAATGAGAAGTGGGAAAATTTCCTAGCAACCTTTTGAGAGCCACTGAAATGGTATATGTGGGTAATGCTGAGACAGTTATTTGCTTAGTCTCCCTTGAGGAGTCCATGCTACAGTTGCGTATATCTTACTTTCTTCCGAGTGCCTCTCTTTACCTTGACCCTTGTGTTTAGCCTATATTAAAATCTCTACTGTGCTGGCTAGTCCTGAAATTATTTCACTATCAAAGCCATGGATTTCAGTTTAGCCCGAGTTGGGAATCTCTAAAAGTCTGGAACTCCTAATGCTGCTGAGGGTGGCAGTGTGGAACTATGAACCTGATGAAAGGGGTCAGGGAACAGGTATTTGGGTTCCACAGCCAGCCTAACTCATTGCTTGAGAGTTTCTTGTTCAGTTTTGATAGGAATCATGCACAAGCAAAGTGTAGCAACATTGCTGTTAACAGTTCTGGGCTTTGAGTGTTAGAGACTCAGCTTTTAGTGTTAGCTCTCTCCAAAGCTTTCATAGCAGATAAGGGTTAGCGCCTCTCTCAACAGCTTCTTGGAGAACTCGGCAGGTCTCTTTCCTCTAGCTGTTCTCAAGAGATAGCAGCCCTTTTTGTTACTGGCTCTCAATACAATTCACTCAGCCTGCTCTAGACATTTAAGTAAGAAAAGTAAAACCACAAGAAAGAAGCTTTATCAGGATTTATGCTGCATCACAGTACAATAATACACTATGCTGCTTGGAGCAGTAAATAGGACAGAGGCTTGTCTAGACTGACCTGAGGAGAGTAAGTGAGACCAGTGCTGCCTGTGCAGACAATCAGGGAAGCTGTGGCATGCATGCAATCTCCTTCCTGCTGCTGAAGGAGACTCCAGCATAGGGTCGCCAGTCTTCATAGACAAGCTGGACTTGATGCTGGTGGTGTGTGAGTATCAGAGTAGGAACATCAGAGTGGCTGCAGAGGTAGGGAAGAGAACATTCAGGAAAGTTTCAGGGCATCCGAAGCTGCTGTAGTCATCATAAAGACTCCTGAGCTCGTCGCAAGGTATCAAATGTAGCCAAGGTTTTGAGCAATCCTCTGGAATACCTGTGGGGTTTATCAGAAAGGCTGGCTGTGCTCCCATGTGGCAGCTATCTCCAGTAGCTAAGCCTAGAGGAAAGGCAAATAAGTCCACTTGTTGTAAAATTATTTAAAAAATGCTGGCTTTTACCCCGCACTAGATCTGGCACCACAGCGCCCCAAGATATCTGGTAGATATCTTCATCTCAGTCAGCAAAGCCTCTCACCCACTCTGCTCTATCCCATATCACACTGCCAATGGCTTCTCTTTGAGCCTGGCAGCAGTCTCTCTACCCATCTAGTACCCAAGGCAGGTGGCTACCGTGCCAGACATACACATGTCTCCAGCCACCACACACTCTCTTGAATTCAATTAAATTGGTACATGAAAGAACACACAACACAATAACTCTGATCCAATTGATAAGATATAATTGCCCACCTAGCAATTATATCAGTTAAAAATTCAGTTTGCGGGGTTGGGGATTTAGCTCAGTGGTAGAGCACTTGCCTAGCAAACGCAAGGCCCTGGGTTCAGTCCCCAGCTCCGAAAAAAGAAAAAAGAAAAAAAAAATTCAGTTTGCTCATCTAGGTACAAAACATCCTGTACACATCCATCTCTTAAGAATATTCATAACAACCTATAAATGTGCAGAGAGGAATCTTAACATCTGCCACCATGTTCTCTTGGCTGCTCCTCCTTTTCCAGTTTCCTCTTCCTCTCTAAAACTTTTCTCCCGTCCATCTTTCCTTCTCGTCCAATGACAGGTCTTGTTCTATCTTGTACCTGCCTACTTGCATAATGACATCATCCTACATTTCACCCTTTCTGTCTAATTAAAAAAAAAAAAACTTTTCTCTCAAATATAAGCTGAGCACAACTATTATCATTTCGTAACTAAAAGCATAAAATATATCTAACACCCAGTCCAACATTTTATCAGTTAAACAGAACATTTACTTATCCATTCCAGCTTAAGAAAGGCTTAAAATCTATGTTATATCCTGGCTAGTTTGTATACTATCTGATAACTGTCTAATAAAATATGTATTATCTAAGTTAAACAACATGATAAGCTATGAGACTATAATCAGTCTTCAACCCTGTCAGAAATCTGAGAATGACCAGTAATCTACAAACATAGGAAGCTTGACATGGCTTCCAGAACTGAGAGGTTGTAGAGACAAATCTCCACTAGCACAATCCTCTGTTAGCAACTTGTGAGCGCAAATCTTCAGCCTTCTGGCCTAGAATCAACTGACAGACTCTTGAAATGCAGAAATTTGAAGGGCTGATTACTCTGTCTTGACAGAGATTATCAATCAACTATTCTGCATAATTTGTCCCTTTGTGGACAGTATTAGTCTGTACTTGAAATAGGCAGTTTTGTCCAGTGGCTGCCTAGCCACAAAGTATTGCCTCACCTGGATGTAGAGATGTTCACATTCTTCGTTAAATCCGCCAAAGGGGAACTGTTAGGAGCAGATATGTCTCAACAAAAGATAAATAACTTGAAATGTCATAATTTGTGGATTTCTGACATTTTTGGAAACCATCTATCTATATAAGGTAATCAGAGCTATTGTCTGTTAACTTATTATATCATCTTCAAAGCACTCTGACAAACTTAGAGCCATGAATTTGCTATTTGGCCCTTAACTCACATGTGTAATCAACTCAGAAGTCTGTAACGGTATCAATGGAAGGACAAAGTAAACCTTGTACTTTTAAAATTTTTTAACAAATTAATTCTATACCAAAGTAAAGATATATTTTTAGCTTAGTTACCAAATGAGAGATTATGGCTGTACAACTCAATCTAGCTAACTCCTCCCTGTTAAATTATGACCATTTCTAAATCCCTCATAAGAACGACCTTAGAATAACCACTTTTAGCCCACTCATATGTCCAGGGAATTGGGGCGATGACTCTTCCATAGCCTCTTCAAGCTGTACGTGGGCACTGAGATATTCTTGGAGGATAGAGGGTAGGGGGTAGGGAAAATTGAGCAAATGTAGCCTGATGTGACGGTCTTGACTGGACCCAGCTGAAAGTCCTTGAGGTCAGGAATCCAAACAGGTGCATTCTGCAAAATATAACTCTCAAGACAAATGTTTACAATCGAAATGTGTTTTTGTTTGATTCTCTTGAATTTAGTTCTTCGGGTGGTCTCCTTCTATCAAATCTGATCCATACGACTCTGGAAGGTGGCCAGAGCCTAATCACCCTTTTTAAAAACACAAAGACAAAACCTTTCTCCCAAAATACTGTGTTCCTTAGTCTGTAACCAGAAAAGCTTGTATCTTGCACTGTCCCCCAGAGGAATAATATAACACATAAAACTCAAAGTCAAACCCATTGTGAAGATTTAACAATTTTTTTTCTTTTTTTTTCGGAGCTGGGGACCGAACCCAGGGCCTTGCGCTTGATAGGCAAGCGCTCTACCACTGAGCTAAATCCCCAGCCAAGATTTAACAATTTTAAAGAAGGAAGTAAGTTAAACAATAGTGTGTGAGCCTGTCAGGCTTTTCTAATCTGTCATCTCAGGAAATTAACCCAAAATTCCTGTGGAGCCCACACTAAGAGAACCTGAACTTCCTGTTGTAGTAAATATCAAAAATAACCAAAAACTCTCACTAGCTGGCATCAATGAGACATATGGCCTTTAGCAGGTAATTTATAAAACAAATTAAATACCTTCTATCAATTCTAATACCAAAAAGCAAGTAACTTATCAAACCAGGACTTTAGACTAAAATATATTGATCTGTCAAACTCTCTACCCAGAGCCTCAGATTTTTATTTATTAATAACTTCTATAATATATGTCTGTATTCACTCTGCCCGGTGTTACAGACTTATATCACAACTCTCTACTTGGAGTCAGTGACTAATTTTCCCTAGGTTCCAAGCCATGGGTGAAAATCTCCACATGATTCAGCTAATCTCCGTACTCTCTCCTTCTAAAACCAACTTAATCACCTTCTAATAATACCTGTCATTAAGAAGCAGCTTGTCAGATCCCCCGCAGTCCAGACACCGCCCGGACCTGAAAGGAACTACTCAACAGTTCTCTGCACCCAAATCCCGTGGGAGGGAGAGCTAAACCTTCAGAGGGGCAGACACTCCTGGGAAGCCAGAAGAGACTACACTCTGCCCACATTTCTGGATCCAGAGGAAAACACCTAACACCATTTGGGACACCGGTGCATGGGGGCTCCAGGAAAAGGTGGCGCAGGCCCTCCTGGTTGCTGCCCTCACCAAGAGCTCAAAAGCAGCCTCCCACGAGCAACTTGAGCCGTGGGACCACAGGTAAGACCAACTTTTCTGTTCCAAGCGACCTGCCTGGTGGACTCAGGACACAGGCCCACAGGAACAGCTGAAGACCACTAGACAGGAAAGACTACATGCCCGAAAGCAGAACACTCTGTTCCCATAACTGGCTGAAAGAAAACAGGAAAACAGGTCTACAGCACTCTTGATACACAGGCCTATAGGATGGTCTAGCCACTGTCAGAAATAGCAGAACAAGATAACACCAGAGACAACCTAATGGCAAGAGGCAAGCGCAGAAACCCAAGCAACAGAAACCAAGACTACATGGCATCATCAGAGCCCAATTCTCCCACCAAAGCAAACATTGAATATCCAAACACACCAGAAAAGCAAGATCTAGTTTCAAAATCCCATTTGATCATGATGCTGGAGGACTTCATTTCTTAGACATAAATAACTCTCTTAGAGAAATGCAGGAAAACATAAATATACAGGTAGAAGCCTATAGAGAGGAATCACAAAAATCCCTGAAAGAATTCCAGGAAAACACAATCAAACACTTGAAGGAATTAAAAATGGAAATAGAAGCAATCAAGAAAGAACACATGGAAACAACCCTGGATATAGAAAATCAAAGGAAGAGACAAGGAGCTGTAGATAGAAGCCTCACCAACAGAATACAAGAGATGGAAGAGAGAATCTCAGGAGCAGAAGATTCCCTAGAAATCATTGACTCAACTGTCAAAGATAATGTAAAGCGGAAAAAGCTACTGGTCCAAAACATACAGGAAATCCAGGACTCAATGAGAAGATCAAACCTAAGGATAATAGGTATAGAAGAGAGTGAAGACTCCCAGCTCAAAGGACCAGTAAATATCTTCAACAAAATCATAGAAGAAAACTTCCCTAACCTAAAAAAAGAGATACCCATAGGCATACAAGAAGCCTACAGAACTCCAAATAGATTGGACCAGAAAAGAAACACCTCCCGTCACATAATTGTCAAAACACCAAACGCACAAAATAAAGAAAGAATATTAAAAGCAGTAAGGGAAAAAGGTCAAGTAACATATAAAGGCAGACCTATCAGTATCTACGGCTCCTTGTCTGTTCCTTAGGTTTTCTATATCCAGGGTTGTCTCCCTTTGTGTTTTCTTTATTGTTTCTATTTCCTTTTTCAATTTGTTCATCTGTTTGGTTGTATTTTCCTTTAATTCTTTCAGAGATTTTTCTGTTTCCCTTTAAGTGCTTCTACTTGTTTACTTGTGTTTTCCTGCTTTTCTTTAAAGGAGTTCTTTATGTCTTTCTTAAAGTCCTCCATCATTATCAAAAAAATGTGATTTTAGGGGTTGGGGATTTAGCTCAGTGGTAGAGTGCTTGCCTAGGAAGCGCAAGGCCCTGGGTTCGGTCCCCAGCTCCGGAAAAAAGAACCAAAAAAAAAAAAAGTGATTTTAAATCTAAATCTTGCTTTTCTGGTGTGTTTGGATATCCAGTACTTTCTTTGGTGGGAGAACTGGGCTCTGATGATGCCGAGTAGTCTTGGTGTCTGTTGTTTAGGTTCCTGTGCTTGCCTCTCACCATGGGGTTGTCTCTGGTGTTTGCTTGTCTTGCTGTTTCTGGGAGTGACTTGACCCTGCTGTATGCCTCTGTGTCAGCACTCCTGTAGAACTGTTTTCATGTTTTCTTTCAGCCTTTCCTGAGAACAGGTGCTCTGATTTCAGGTGTGTTGGCGCTCCTGGAGACTGTCTTCCAGCTCTAGGCATGGGCAGGAATCAAAGCGTCCTGCCCCTGATTGCTTGTAGGTCCTTGCACCCAGCGGGCACAGTTGGCACTACGCAATTCTCTCTTGGGTCTGTATTGTGGGCAGAGGGTAGTCTTCTCTGCCTTCTCAGGAGTATCCACACTTTTGAGGGTCCAGCTCTCTCCCCCACAGGATTTGGGTGAAGGGAGCTGTTTGGCTGGTTCAGTTTGGTCCTGGGTGCAGACTAGAACCGTGGGTACCTATATCCTGTGTATGTTCCTATATCCAGAGGCACTGTGCAGTTTCCCCTTGGACCAGGGATGTGGGCAGATATTCCAGAATTGCTGCTATGTTGTGTTCTTCTCAGAACACCAAACTGGTACTTACCATTTCAACCTGTCTCATATCACACTGGGGTTGTATACTTCTTTTTCCTCTGCATATTAGTGTCTGTTGGCCTTTTTCACCACAAATTCTCCATTTTCTCTGTTTAGGTATCTCCGTAAGTCTTTCTGGTATCATTTCCCATCAGTCCTCCAGCTTCCACCCTGCGTTTCCCTCAATATTTCAGTACTGCATCGGTTCTACTAGGAAAGTTGCGAAAAGGTAATTTTCACTCTGTTGTTTCTTTATTAGTCGGCGTTCTAATGCTAAAAGCTTCCTTCTTCATTATCTCTTTTCCATATTTTCATCATGAATTCATCCACCTGTTCAGGATGGCTTGAGGGTTCTTATTTTGCTTACTGGAGTATAAACTGTTCTCTTAGCCAATTATCTGCTCCATTATTGGGACAAGATTCCTAAGGAAAACAACCTAAGAGAGAGAGAGAGAGAGAGAGAGAGAGAGAGAGAGAGAGAGAGAGAGAGAGAATTTTTGTCATGATTTGAGATTTCAATGTGTTGGCCTCATTTACTGTGGACTTGTGTTTGTAGTACAGCCAGTTTAAGTATAACCCTGACTAGCTTACAAATAAATGAGACTCAGACAGTCACTGGGGGTAACCCCTAATCTATTCTCCTAACTGCTGACCTCGCTACCTCCCCAGCAGGTTCCCCAGATACTTGCTGTTTCTCCTGACCATGTTCTCATGGTCCATCTCCCCTCATGGTGGCTTCCTCTCCCTCCTTTCCTTCTTCCTCCTCTCTCTTTTCTCTTTCCCAACTAGGTCACTCCAAACCCACTTACCTCTAATCCCTCCAGCAATTGGCTGTAGCCAATTCTATTTAACCAATAGTTCTAAATCGAGGAACAAGATTTGCAGAACAAAAGCTTGCAAACTGGAGAAGTCACTTGTAGGCCTAGACCTCAGCATACAGAATTTAGTGATACAATATAGCAACAGACCAAAGCTCGACTGTGTTGAGGCAAATAGTCTGCCATAAGTTCAGTTGAACAGAGGTGCTTACTTCACGGTGGCCTGGAAGCATGGAACAAATGTATGTTGTTGTCAACTGGATTGTAATTAAAGTCATCTAGGCGTTGGTCTCAGGGTTTGACTATAACCAGAAATGAACTCAAACTAGGGTATAGAAGGATTTCTGGAGGCTAGGAGGCCAGCATTTATCAGCATGTGAAAAAGCATTGCCATCTGCAGAAAGGAGTCATTTCCCCTTCCCTGGCTGAAGGACAGAGGGCTACCTGTGGTGCCTAAGAGCACATCAAAGCCCATTCTGGCCTCTAGCTTCCCTCAGCATCACAAGTACCTGTTAGGCATTTCAAAGTCCATACCATTCCTGGCCCTTCCCTTCCCACAGCTATTTATTCTCCCTATAACCCACATTTGTTCATCTGAGTACACTCTATATCTTGTCAATTATCCCTCTCTTCTTCCCCTTTCCCCTCCCCCTCTCCATCCCCCTCCCCTTCTCTCCCCTCCCTTCCCTCTTCCTGCCCCTCTTGCCCTTTCCCTCCCTTCTCCTCCCCTTGTCTCTTCCCCTCCCCCTCCCCTTGTCCCTTTCACTCCCCTCCCCCACTGTCTCCCTCCTCCCTTTCCTCCTCCCCTCCCTCCCCTCTACCTTCTCCTACCTCTACCTCTCCCTCTCTCCTTCTCTCTTGATATCTTCTTGCTCTCTCACTGTGCTCTGTTCTCTGGCTACCCTAGCCCTGTTCATTTACAGTCTGCTTTCTTTCTCTGTGCCCTAGACTCTTTCAAATATCTCTGAATATTTTTCTCTCTTATTCACAATAATAGGTTTCTCCTAATAGTGGAGCGGTCCTATGAGAAGTTTCTTTACTGCAATCCCTTCCATACACTAAAATCTGTGAAGCGTGCCTCTCATGTATCTGTGGCGTGTTTCTAGAGAGGCATAACATTTAGAAGAGTATCTAGGGAGGGAAAAGAGCCTCCCTGAATGTGGACAGCACCAGATAAAGGAAAGTTGGAGGAAGGACATTCCATTACTGCTGAGTGTTTCCATCATTGCTCCTTCAACCTTTTGACATAAACCCAACACTGGTGACTCTCCAGGAGTATCCAGACATTTGCTGTCAGAAAGAGTTTACTGAAGTTTTCAGCTTCAAGGATGGAGTAGCCACCGTTAGGTTTTAAATCTGTCCCATGCCAGGATAGAAAACACCAAACCACCATGGTTCCAAGTGGAGAGGTTTAATGAGAGGAGAGTAGAAGAGCAGAAAGGCGGTCGGCCGTGGGCTCGTGGAGGTAGTAGGGGTGGAGTGGGGAAGAGGGCATGAGCAGGGAAAGAACAAAGAGTAAGAGAGAAGTAAGACAGAGTAAGAGAGGGCAAGCAGCCCTTTTTATAGTCAGGCACAGTTGGCTGTTGCCAAGCAACTGTGTAGCTGAGCATACCCGGTTGCTGCCAGGTAGCTGTGGGGGTGGAGCTTAGACAGAATACCAACAGCTACCACATTCTCTACCTATCCTGTGTCCAGATGCCTATTAGGGCTACCTAGCCTTCTGTTATATAAACCAATCCTCCAAAACCCCCTTTTTTGTTCTGTTCCTCTATAGATCTTACTAATGAAAAGAGAAGGCAAATCCCCAAGGACCTATTTCTTCAACTAGACCCCACTTCCCAATAGTTCATATCAATTAATTTGTCAATAGACCCATCTCTTATAGGTTTAGAGCCCGTGATTCAATCGCCTCTGAATGTTGCTACGTTTGGATCGAGTCTTCAGACATGACCTTTGAGAGAGAGTTTGCCTCCAAATGGTAACATCTGCAAATAGCATTGTGTTTTGCTGCTCAGGTTGCTTTAGATTTGTCTAGTACAGGTCCCTTCTGAGAAGCTTTCCAGGTCCTTCATTGCCAAATGGTTCTTTCTCCTTTTTATACTACAAAATATTCCAGTATTATTATGAGTCTAAGTGAGTGTATGTTTTGTGTATGCAGGAACACATATGTCAGAAGAGGATGTTGAATCTCAGTTGGTTATCCCATATCAGGTGGTTAGCCTTGAAATCATATAAATATACATAAACATACAAAACATAGACTCTGTGTGTGTGTGTGTGTGTGTGTGTGTGTGTGTGTGTGTGTGTGTATGTATACTGAGTTCAAATCCCAGCAACCACATGGTGGTTCACAACCATCTGTAGTAAGATCTGATGTCCTCTTCTGGTATGTCTGAGGACAGCTATAAATCTTAAGAAAGAAACAAAGAAAAAAAGAGTGCTTGCTGTTTTTTCAGAGGAACAGAGTATGGTTCCCAGAACCCATTAAACAGCATACAAGAGGAATGAGAAGCATGAAACAGGACCAAGGCTCGAGGAAGTCTAATGCAGCTCACCTCTCACACACCCTGGAGCCCAGAGGCTACAAAAACAGGCAATCTGACTTATCTCCCATCTCAGAGATTTTGAAAAACTGTCTAAATGTATATAATACAATGTGTGCATTCCTAAATATATAACTATAACATATATGTATTATATACATATATACAAATGTGTGTGTGTTTGTGTGTATGTGTGTATGTGTGTGGTTTGAATAAAAATGGCCCAATTGGCCCATAGGGAGTGGCACTATTAGGAAGTATAGCCTTGTTGGAGGAAGTGTGTCAAGTCACTGGGGTTGGGCTTGATGTCTCAGAAGCTTAAGTCAGACCTAGTGGCTCAACGTCTCTTTCTGCTGCCTGCAGATCTAGGATCCAGATGTAGAGCTCTCAGCTCCTTCTCCAGCATCACGTCTGCCTGCATACTGCCATGCTTCCCACCATGATGATAGTGGAATAAACCTCTGAACTGTAGGCCAGCCCCAATTAAATATTTGCTTTCTTTTATTAGTGTTGCCATAGTCATGGTCACAGCAATAAAACCCTAAGATTAAGACTCTCTCTCTCTCTCTCTCTCTCTCTCTCTCTCTCTCTCACACACACACACACACACACACATTGTGTGCGTATTAACAACAATTAAAGAAAAAGAGGTCATGAATTTGAGAGAAAGCACAAAGAGGGGTATGTGGAAGGGGTTTCGGGGGGGGGGAAGGAGGGAATAATGTAGTTATAATTTCAGAAATAAAAATTACTTCCAGGAAGAAAAAAAGAATTAAATGAGCAGAGCATAATGAAAGGATTAAATCTCATATTGCCCTCAGTGGCAAGAGTAGACTTTTATTTCTCTGAGAATTTAGATCGCAAGACCCAGTGGTCAGGCTGTAAGAGAATGCACAGTTCAGTCTGAGAGGTGTTTTGTAATTGAGAGTAGGGAGGGGTAAGAGCATAGCATCTCCAGTTAGACAGTTTTTCAAAACTTTGAGATGGGAGGTAAGTCAGACTGCCTGTTTTTGTAGCCTCTGGACTCCAGCATGTGTGAGAGGTGAGCTGCATTAGACTTCTTCGAGCCTTGGGCCTGTTTCATGCTTCTGATTCCTATTGTATGCCTGTCTAACGCGGGTGCTGGGAACCATACTCTTTTTTTTTTTTCTTAATTTATAGCTGTCTTCAGACACACCAGAAGAGGGTATCAGATCTTATCACGGTTAACCAACTGTGAGCCACCATATGGTTTCTGGGATTTGAACTCAGGACCTCTGAAAAAGCAGTTAGTGCTTTCAATGGCTGTGCCATTTCTCCAGCCCCAACAGCAAACATTCTTAATCATTGAGCTCTCTCTCCATCCTGGGATCTCTTATTCAAACTTATTCAAATTTAGCAGCATTCAGAGCATTAACTTGATGTGGGGAGGTGAGTTGCCATTTGCTATTTTGCATATTTATGGTTTACATAATGTAATTTCATTTGGAGGCACACAAAATAAAGTGAAAGAAAAAAGGAAATACCCTTCTTGTGTGGCAGTTTGAATAAGAATGGCTCCAATAGGATCAGAGATTTGAATCCTGGGTCATCAGGAAGGGGCACTGTTTGAAAGGATTGGGAGGTTGGCCTTGCTGAGGAAGTGTGTCACTGGAGGTGGACTTTGAGGTTTCAAAAAGCCCATTAGTAGCCCAGGGCTTCTCTCTTCCAGCTTTCTGAAGATCTGGATATAAATCTCACAGCTGCTTCTACAGTGCCATATTTGCCTGCATGCCATGGTGCTCCCCGCCACGATGATGCTGTACTTAATCTCTGAAACTGTAGGCCAGCCCCAATAAAATGTTTCCTTTTATGAGTTGCCTTCGTCATGGCATTTCCCTGCAGCAATAGAACTTTGTGGAACTTGCTTGGTTTACTACCCTTTGTCCAGCAGACTACTACTCCCTCTCAAACATGGCATACTTCTGAAATGCTATAATATATATTCACACATATGCAGGGGAAAGTCTTCCACAGGTGACTTTGCATTTGTTCGTTCGTTCAGTACTTACTACAGGAACCAGGCATTTTTCAAACACATTGGTGAATCAAAAACATCAGGTTGCTGAAACTTGGGAACTTTGTTTCCTGTAGGTTTCAGACACTGATGACACTGGTAACTTTGTGTTGGTGGAAGGCAGTGGTTTGTTAATACATTCCAAAAAGGTTTTTACTTGAATCACAAGGATTGTGGCATAAGATCAGACACAAGAGATAGGCAATGAACGGATACATACGGAACAAAATACAGTCCGGGATAACTTGGCTCTGAATCTGCGACATTCCAGTCATAGTTGTGGAATTATCCTCCTGGGAATTTTTCTTAAAAAGTATACCTATGTGTGTCTGTGCACATGTGTACAGGTGCTTGCAGAGGCCAGAGGTATTAGATCCCATGGAGCTGAAGATACAGGCGCTTGTGAACAGCCAAATGTGAATTCTGGGAATCGACTCAGGTCTTGGGTTCTTACAGCTCCTCTCCAGCAAACTTTAAAGTAGATGTCTTTTTTTTTTCTTTCTTCCTTCCTTTCCTTCCCTTTCTTTCTTTCTTTTCTTCCTCCCTTTTTTTTTTTTTTGTGTGTGTGTGCAAGCTTCACATATGTCCTCTAAAAGGAGTGGGTGGGTGGGGGTGGACCCTGGCTGCCTTTTTAAAACAAAACAAAAAAAAAAAACCTTCATGACAACTGTGCTTTCCTTTTTTTTTTTTTTTTTTCTTCTTTTTTCTTCGGAGCTGGGGACCGAACCCAGGGCCTTGTGCTCGCTAGGCAAGTGCTCTACCGCTGAGCTAAATCCCCAACCCCACAACTGTGCTTTTCTAAGCTCACTGGGGCCATTTTGTTTGGTAAATCAGACCTGAAGGAGTACTGGACACAGAGGTGCCAGACACCACACAGTAAGGGTGCAAATCGAATTTTATTGCAGCAGACACAAAGTTCTCATTCCACTCGGGCAGGCCCAGGAGCCATCCTCCTACCCTAGGCACCGGCAAGTTCAAGTTCTCAGTCAGGGAGCTAGGAGTGGCAAGAGGTTGGTTGGCCTAAGCCCCGAATAGAAGCCGCTACACTTTAGAAAAGAACTCATCTCGCTAGCCCTCCAACTCGTCTGGGCCATTGCTCACTTCCAACACCGGCGAAAGCCACGCTTCCCTCTCCAGCCCTCCTACGGAGCAAAGTCCGGGTGTGTCCGTCTGGCGCGCTGCCCACCCTCTTAGAGCGCAGAGGGAACCGCCCCTACAGGTTAGGGGGTGGGGCCTGCCTGGCGTGATGGCGTCGCCAGCTGCCCATTCCTGGTGTAACGACCGGGGAATAGCCGCGCAGGAACACTAGAGTCGGGGCGGGGCGGACCGCGCGATGACACCCTGCACACAGTCCATTCGCCGCCCCAGGTTCTTTTCCGAGGGCGCTGGAGAGTGGGCGGGATCGGGTTAGCGATTGACATCTCGCCCCGCCCAGATTCTTTTCAGCGTAGACTGTCTCTGAACAGTTGATCCCCTTAAGGAAGAGCCGGGCGCACGGTGATTGTGTCACCAAAACACGCTCTCAGCCCATACTAGACACTCTCCCGGAGACGCCTCGGGTGGAGGAGGGCCTCGCGCACCGTGATGACGTCGAGTCCCGCCCGTTTGAGGAGTGGAGCGGTGGCGCCCGCTGTCCCCCTCAGTGGGGCGCTGGCGCGCGGGGTAGAGCGACCTGCTGTCTGTGGGAGAGCCGCGCCCGCCTCAGCAGGGAGGAGTGCTCTGCGCGGCTGGCGATGAGCAGCGCGGGGGGCGAGGGGCCTGAGGCCGGTACTGGCCGGGCCGGGGGCCGTTCTGAGCCCGAGGCCCCGGGCAGCGCGCTGAGTGTGGACTTGCCGGGGCTGCTGGGGCAGCTGGCGCGCAGTTTTGCGCTGCTGCTGCCGGTGTACGCCCTCGGCTACCTGGGATTGAGCTTCAGTTGGGTGCTGCTGGCGCTCGGGCTGCTCGCCTGGTGCCGCCGGAGCCGCGGCCTCAAGGCCAGCCGCCTGTGTCGCGCACTGGCACTGTTGGAGGACGAGGAGCAAGCCGTGCGCCTGGGAGTGCGAGCCTGCGACCTGCCCGCCTGGGTGAGTGTTGTCCCCCGGACCTGAGCAGAGTCAGGTCCGCACCACCCTTCTCCCCTTCTTAGGGACGAGTGGGGGACTCAAGCTCCAGCCCAAGTGAGGTGTCAGCTACCCCTGGCCTCAAATCTCGGTCCCATCCGGGGTCCGCACAACCTGGACCCTGGACCAAGTCAGGTGTGTGACCTTACTGCTGTCTACTTCTTTCGCTGTCTACCTACCTAAACTGGTGTTTTCTGTCAGCACTCTGCTTACCGCCTTTCCTCAGGGGCGGGGAGTGGTGGTGGTTCTGGCCACCGTGGCTCTGAGCAAGGGCCTGCGTCTGAGTCTGATTTGTGTCAGCGCACCCACCTCCCCCACCTAAGTCAGGTGTCCTCATTGCTGTCCCCACCCTCATCCAGGGCGGAGGTGTCCTGGTCGTTATCTGCTCAGAGAGTGACCGTTCTCAGTCCTCTTCCTGGCTTTCAGTCCTCGCCCATCGCTAGCAAAGTGCACAGGTAGTGAATACTTCCTAACTTGGCAGTATCCGTCATTGTTAGTTGCTGGATCCTTTTCCTCCTCTCTCACTACTGCCCTGAAGCACACTTGGTGGTCAATGAGCTGACTGAGATCTCTGTTGTCCCGAGTGATTCTGTAAACCTTTTGCCAGCATGGCGCAGCAGGCCTGGAAACGTCCACATTCTCCTTTCTGATTTAAAAAGTAGTGACAGCCAATGCGGAGAAGTTAATACAAAAATCAAGAAGACTCCTTCATTTCTTAGCTGTGTCTAACATGATTGAAGTGTTCCTGGAAAGCTTATGTTAGAAGAATTGAAGTGTTTGTTTCATTGTTTAAAATACCGGACTGATGACGAGACACTTTCATGTGATCGTTAAGATCCACAGTGAACATGTAGAGGGAGGTTTTGAAAGAGTGAAAAGTAATGATTAAGTTATGACATTATTTTTCCTAAAATTGCTTTTTACTTATTGAGTATTTGAATCTATTGGAGAAGGCTTTTATCATCTTTTTCTCTTCACTGTCTTTCTTAGCAAAGAGTGTTTCAGATAGAAGGAAATAGTGCATATTTTAAGAGAAATGTTGCACAATATTAGGCTTGATGTAATTGTCTGTGGAAGTAGATAGTAGTGAATTTTAGAAGGGAGAATGAAGGAATTTAAGTGGAGAAAGAACATGGAGAATGTTCCACCTTTCCATCTAGGAAACACCTGTGAAATATGGCATGGAATATGCGGTACAAATATAAAAAAAAAAACAAAAATTAAAAAGTAAGAGTTCCCCAAATCAAGAGGAACATAACATAGGTAGCAGTTAGCAACTGAAAGTTAAAACTGTAATAGTGAGGCACTTTTGAAGCTTAAAAATCTGCAGATACATGGTGAATGTGTAGGACAGGGGTGTTTTGGAAAATGAAACCAACTGGTATGATACATCATTTAGCTAGCAGTAAAGGAATGTATTGAAAAACAGGAAGTTAGAGTAGCCAAGGTGAGAAAAAACAAGAAACAGTGGTGCCCTGTAGAATGCTGTAGTGGTGTCTTGTGTCTCTGCTAAATTAAATGCTGTCTAGAAGCTGGTAAAAACTGGTAGTTAAATGACCGAAGAACAACATAAATAAGACTGGAGTCTTCAAGAGCAGGGTGGCACTGACGTCCAGAAATTTGATTATTAAGCGATTGATGTAGACTAGCTTTTAAAACATTGTTCAGAAATGCAAATATTTTCACAAAGGAAATAAAATGCAGTTGCTGCCATAATGAGCCAAAATTTTAATGGAATAAAAGAGTAATTGACCAGTTTTGTCTTTGTTTTTGTTTCTGCTTGTTTTTCGTTTTTAGTATTAGAGTCAGACCTAAGGCTTCCAGCATGGCAGTAAAGTGGTCTACCATTGAACTACATTGACAACCCTGTGCAGAGTTTTGTTTGTTTGGTTTGGTTGTTTGGAGACAGGTCTCCTCAGCCACAGAGTGGTGGGGCTACAGGTATGTGTGAACATGCTTATCTGGGTCCTGGGGTTTCTGGATAGTGGCTTGATATTTGTCTTGAACAAGACATACATGCCAAAGACTGTAATGCACATTGATGACTATGACTCATTGTGGAGAAGAGACATGAGAAGATATGAGCTAGTATAGTACCAACTTCCAATTCCCACCATTAGATAAATTCACCCACAGTTTTTCATTTTATGTAGCAAAAGTAAGGATCGGGACAATGCTGCACTTATATTTTTATTTGAAAACCCAGAACTTGGTAGAATAAAGTGTGATTCTTTCCTGTTTTTACTACTGCCAGTAAATACTGATGTTAAGGCTGCAGGCATAGAAACATCACCCTCTTGTGTACATTGTTGCTTAACGTGGTGAAAGTTGTTCTTTTTGTGTTCATTGTGAGGACTGTTGAGAATCGGAACAGTCCAGTTTCTTTGGATATGTTCTCTTACTGTGTATACCTTTGGGGGGGAGACAGCCTTCTTCCCAGTGTTTTTCTGGAAGTTTAGGAGAATGTAGCTCCAGCCAACATACAATACCATAATCTAAGAGCAAAGTAAATAAAAGAGTGCATGGTGAACAGTTGGCTGTTTGATAATTTCACAGAGTTTTCTGAGACTGGTATCAGCTTGGTATAGAGCTGAATTATTTTCACCTGAGTACTTCCTAGCACTCAGGATGAAGCGGAGGTGCTGCTGAGTTTCTTCTTTACATTCATGCCTGGTTATGCCCAGATGGTACAGGTTGTGCCAATTAGATTGCATTGCCCTATGTGTTCTAAGTGTTCCAGTAACTTAGAACATAGTGCCAAAAAATAATTGGCAAATACCTGGGTTGTTTAAACTACAGTAAATTTAAATTTACTATGTATGTACCTATCAGCCTCTATGTTAAAGCTTTAGTTGTATTATTCTCATTTTAAATTTTGACTTAGATCAAATATGAGTACTTTACAGATACAAAGTAAATCTATAAATCTAGTGTGTAGTTTGCTTTGTGTGCCTATAATTTTACAATGTACTATGTGTGGTTTTTTTTTTTTTTTGTATTTTGTTAACAGTTTATCATATCCTTTTTAATTTCCACGACAAAAGAGGAACTTAATCATACTGTTATGGTGAAATCTAAAAAGTCGTCTTGTCTTCACATTTATGTTCCTTCCAGGTAGAAGTAACTGACAGTCTAGTAGGTAGGCTGGTGATAGCCTCAGGCAGCATATTGTTCACTTCCAGCTGACCTGTGCAGATCTTATCTGCTGAACTTGGGATTTGAGGGCCTGAAAGAATGGGCAGACTGCAGCTGAATGCTGTGGACCATCTTACTTCAGTTTCAGTGTACTTTTATACAAGAATATAACAAAGTAATGATCCAAGGAAGGTTGAGTTCAGAAAAAAGCATGATGAGATAAGCATGTAAACAAACCCCAGTAAGCACGTACTGAATATTAACAGCCCTTTCCCATAACTTTCTCAGGACAGGCCAATTTAAACACATACTATATTATGTGGCTGCTACATAATATAGGTTATAACTGGGAAAGCATGAAAACAAGGCAGAAGGCCATGTTCAGATTCAGGGCACACTGGGAATAGCACTTGGTATATTCTTTCACCACATTAGGTTCTATTGGCTATGTTCTGACATCCAATAAGAAAGAATAAGAATACCTTGTAGGCTGAATGTAAATGTTTGTCACAGGAGGCATGAAATCCCATTCAAGAACAAAAGGCACTTGAGGTAAAAGGCCCTCTGCCTTTTTTCCTGGAGCCTCTCTTTCAGTTCCCCAAGACATTGTTCACCATGTGTCATTCTTTTGACTGTGTTCAAACACATATGATTTGAAGAAAGGATCAGGGAGGGTTTTTTGGTAGGGGGGGTTATGTATAAAAATGAGTGTCAGACCCAGTGGGGATGACATTAGCTGAAATACCCAACACCAGGAAGATAGAACCTACCCAGTGGGGATGACATTAGCCGAAATACCCAACACCAGGAAGATAGAACCTAAAGAGACCACCTCCAGTGGAAGACATGGCTTCCAGTGGAGGGATGGGGCCCATCCATCTAAAAAAATTTTTTTTTCATTTTTTTTTTTCCTGGAGCTGAGGACCGAACCCAGGGCCTTGTGCTTGCTAGGCAAGCGCTCTACCACTGAGCTAAATCCCCAACCCCCCATCTAAAAATTTTTAACTCAGAATTGTCCTGTCAAAAGAAAATGCAGGGACAATAATGGATCAGAGGTTGAAGGAAAGGTCAACCAGACACCGCCCCACTGTGCAATCCATTCCATCCCTGCACACACCAAACCCTGACACTATTGCTGATGCCAAGATGTGCTTGCAGACAGTGGCCTGGTATGACTGTTCTATGAGAGGCTCTGCCAACACCTGGCTAAGACAGATGCAGATACTTACCATTGGATTGAGCCTGGGGACTCCAATGGAAGAGTTGGGGAAGGGCTGAAGGAGTTAAAGGGGATTGCAACCCCATAAGAAGAACAGCAGTATTAACCAAACCTTTCAGAACTCCCATGGACTAAACCACCAACCAAAGAGTACACATGGAGGAACCCATGTCTCTAGCTGCATATGAGGACTGCCTCATTTCGCATCTGTGGGAAAGAGGTACTTGATCCTGTGGAGGCTTGATGCCTTAGTGTAGGAAAATGCTAGGACAAGGCAGGATAGAGTGGGTGGATGGGAGAGCACCCTTATAGAGTCAAAGGGTAGGAGCATGGGGTTGGATTGGTGGAGGGGAGACTGGGAAGGGGGATAACATTTGAAATGTAAACAAATAAAATGGTTAATCAATTTTTTTTTTTTGGTTCTTTTTTTTCGGAGCTGGGGACCGAACCCAGGGCCTTGCGCTTCCTAGGCAAGCGCTCCAACCACTGAGCTAAATCCCCAACCCCAATCAATTTTTTAAAAAATGAGTGTCATATTCAGTATGAACAATGACAATGATGGCATGTTCTGTGAGAGAGAAGCCCCAGAGTCCAGGAGCGCAGCAATGGAGAACAGTTAGAAGTTGTTCTTCTGGACCACCTTCTCTGGAGAGAACTCTACTGAGATCTGTTATGCTTTAAATTCTTCACGTTATAGAAAAGGAACAGTAGGAGGGTGGTGGCACAGCCCCTTAATCCCAGCGTTTGGGAGACAGAGGCAGGAGGATCTTTGAGTTCAAGGGCAGCCTGGTCTGTAGGGGATGTTCCTGGACAGCCAGAGCTACACAGAGAAAGAAACCCTGTTTCAAAAAGAACATAAGTACATAACCTACATACACATGCGTGCGACACGCGCGCGCGCACACACACACACACACAGGCAAAGTCTTAAAAAAAAGTAGGCCAATACACCTTGCAAGGACAACCAGTAGTGCCCATTGACCCTACTTAGATCATAAAGATTGAAGAATACAAGTGCTCCCACTGGACTCTCCCAGGCTCTCAGGTATGAGGAGCAGAAGTGCCCACAGTGGATCTGCCCAAACTATTAGTAATAGACACAGGAATGTTTTCTCTGAACTTTACATAGGCTCTAAAGAATGAGGGGGAAAGGTGTTCCTTCCTTGGGTTGCCCATACTCTTCTGGCAATTTGCAGGTACCTAATTAAAAATATCCCATGTTCCGTAGACATGTAGAGCTTGGGCATAACCAAAGAAACAGTAATGTACTCAGATGTAAGTTTGTGAAATCTGAAAGGGAAACTTACAGCATGTTTTGAACTTATTCCCATGTCACTTTAGTTTCTAGAAAACGTTGAAGCAAAATAGTACTTATGGTGTTCTGTCCTGTACATTTTGTGTAGGTGGAAATTGTGTATTTATAGAAGATTGTTAGCCACTATGTAGGTGCTGAGAATCAAACCCTGGTTGTCTGGAAGAACAGTCAGTGCTCTTAACTGCTGAGCCATTTCCCAGTCTAAGCAGCATAGTTCTTAGAGTGCTAATGTCTCTGTAGTTGTCTTTGCACAAGATCATTTTCCCACCATTTTATTTATAGGTATCTTCTCCTGGTTTTGCTGTCGTTTGGTTTTTATTTACTTATTTTTATTTCATTTTAAAAGAGGCTTGAAAATAATTTATTTTTACATGTTAGTGTTTTGCCTGCATATTTTTAAGTATATTCATGTGTGCAATGCCTGTTGAGTGACAAAAGAGGGTGTTAGATACACAAGAACTGTAATTATAAATGTTTGTAAGCTGCTGTTTGGGTGCTGGAACCAAACCCAGGTCCTTTGCTAGAGCGTCCAGTACTCTCAACCACTGAGATTTGTCAACACTAGTATTCATTCAGCACCAAGTCCTATAATTTTTTAAAATGGGGTCATTTATTTTTGTTAAGTTCTTTTCTAGAATAGATTATATTTGAAGGAACTAGCACAATTCATGGGCAGGGTGTTAAAACTGTTGCTTATGGGTTTGTTTGCTATTTTATAATGGGAAAAATCTTAGTACTTTTCAAGAATTCATAAAACTGTTATTAATATAGAGTTAGCATGATCTACAATAGATACCCTGAACCTATTCCGCCTAACTGAAATTCATATCCTTTGATTAATAGTTCCCTTCTACTCTTTTCTGGTTTTCTTGTCTTGTAAAAGTTAAAAAATTATTAAAATAGTTACGGTTTCATTCTTTTATTTTGTTCCTCATTTGAGAGTGGGTCTCACATATGCCAGGCTAGCATCAAATCACTGTGTAGCCGAGGATTGTCCTCCTGCCTCCTGCTCCTGAGTGTCAGGTGTGTGTTACAGGTGTATACCTCCATGTCTGCTTTGTATGGTTCTGAAGTTCAGGACCAGGACCTCGTATAGCCTAGGTGAGCATCCTGCCAACTGAGTTATATCTCTAGCCCTAAAACTGTTTTTTCATTCAGGAAAGATATATTGAATATGTAGTCCAGAGGCTGGAGAGATGGTCCAGAGATTAAGAGCACTTGTTGCTCTCCCAAAGGATCTGGGTTTGACCACAGACACCCACATGGTAGCTCATAGTTAACTGTAACTCCAGTTCCAGAGGATATATGCCCACTTCTGACCTCTTTAGGCACCAGACATGCACGTGATTCACATACATATATTCAGACAAAACACATAAAAAAATGAATGGACTAAAAAATTAATAAAAATTAGCCTGTAATGTTCAAATGTCCTTTATGTCCAGAAGATTATAAACTAAATGAGGTTGCTGTGTACTTTTCTATATTGGTAAGTATACTAAAGATCATTTGTTTGGGAAAACTCTGGTGTAAAACTTTAATTTTCCTGGGCTCTGAACTACTGATTTTTTTTAAAGGTTATGTAGCCTTTTTTATTAAGTCATAGTTGGTAAAGTATATGCTCTTCTTCCTCCCTCCCTCCCTCCCTCCCTTCCTTCTTCCCTTCCTTCTTCCCTTCCTTCCTCCCTCCCTTCCTCCCTTCCTCCCTCCCTTCCTTCCTCCCTTCCTTCCTCCCTCCCTCCCTCCCTCCCTCCCTCCCTTCCTTCCTTCCTTCCTTCCTTCCTTCCTTCCTTCCTTCCTTCCTCTCGTTCTTTCTGAATGCTTCTAGAGCATTTTGTGCATTGAGTAGGGCAATAGTAATAATCTTTAAATCAATCCAATGTTAAAAAAGTGTTTTCATTTCCTTTTTGAGGTGGCCTTACCTCAAAAAGCCTCGTAGCTCAGGCTTCCTGGAACTCCCCGTGTGACCTGATTTGTTTCTGAACTCAAAGCATACTTTCCCCTAAGTCTCCCAAGTGTTAGGATTACAGGTGTTAACCTCCAGGCTTACTCAGTGATAACAAAGAGTTTCTGGATAAGAATTAAAACTATAAGGTGTACTGATGGTTATCCATGTGTGCAGATAGTTCTAGTCTTGTGCTGTGTTACTATTAATTGTTTTTTCTTAGGGATGCTTTATGGGCATTCTTTTCTGGAATGCCTCTGAACATCTAGTTCAACAGTGAAAGTGTCAGTGCAGAGGAAAGAGTCTCTTTTAGGTCACCGTGTGTACTGTCAGGTTTTTTTTTTTGTTTGTTTGTTTGTTTTTTGTGCCTGGTGACTGAACTCCAGGACTAGTCTATCCCACAGTGCTGGTGTGAGATCAGAGTAGGACAGCATCCAGTAGCCTTCATCCATGTTTGTAAAGCTATAATTGAAACCGAAATTGACTGTGTTTGTTGTTTAGTCAGACACCAATTTTTCTTTTCTTTTTAACAAATTTTCAATTATATTTTTTCTTTATAACATACGTTAGTGGATTAATAGGTATTTGAAACATAATTTTCCTGATGTAAGAAAAAATATACCCTCATTCTAGAACATTTTAAGCTTCCAAGAAGAATAAATGTGGGGGGAAAAGTAACCTCAAATCCTAATTAGTGATAGCCATTACTGATATTTTGGTAGGAAATTTATATCTACAGATATAGCTATACAGTTTTTAGTAATTTCAGGGGTTGAACCCAGGGCCTTTCATATACGAGGCAAGTGTTCTTTCTACTATTGAGGTACATGCCAAGCTCTTTTTTAATTTTAATATTTTTCTCGAGCTAAGTTGTTGACCTTAAGCTCACTGCATAGCTCAGGCTGACCTTGAACTTGCCTCTGCCTTCTGTCTATCTGGAATTATAGGTGTATGCTACTCTGACTAACATTTCTTAGTCCTGATATGTTTGATGTTTGGATGTGGGATATTATATATATATTACACACACACACACACACACACACACACACACACACACACACACACACACACACACACACGCAGGCGTGCATATAGTATTTTTGATACAAAACAGCTCTTGTTCTAAAGTAAGAGGAAGTTTACTTTGTAACAAATATAAGTAACCATGGCCCAGAAACAAATTCAGTTGCCCTGAGTATATAATTGGTTATATGAACTCTCTTTTTCTTCCGTTTTGTTTTTAGTAAATGACAAGAAAAGCTGCAACATCTTCCTTAGGGTTCTGAGCTACAAAAAACAATGTTTTCATGGCTTATTTTAAAACTCCATGTCTCTTAAGTGAACGTTGTGTCTTGCCTTTCCTCTGCTGTTTTCCTTCCTAGCTTTCTTTCCTACACTTTTGAAGGGTTTCACCTTGTTGTCCCTCCCAGTCTCTGGCTCCTGGATGAGAGGATCCTTTTATTACAGACCCTGGAATACCTGGAATTATAGGTGTGGTCCACCATGCCTGACTTCTTATGAGGCACTTGTAAGTGAAAGGACAGGAGTTACCCATAGATTTCTAAAATTTCTTCTGAATTGATCCAAAACATATGCAGACAAATAATGAAGAGAAATCTGGGACATGGAGGCAAGGGTGTTTTTGGGCTTCTGGTTTGAAGAACTGGTTGATTGCTGTGTCTGTGAATTAATTCCTAACCTAAATTGTCACTCATGGAAACATCAAAAGCCTTTTATAAGTTAAAAGTTTGTTGATACCTGCTAATGGAGAACTATCAGAAATTCTGTCTTTGAGACTCACTTCACAAAGGACTAGATTCTTCCAGACTTCATCTCTACTAGAAATTGGCATGAGGATATTCATCCAACGTATTGAAAATTGATTACAATTCCCACAATGACTTAGGTCATTTTCATCCTCTCCATTACATAGTGATTGCATGAACTTTTAAACCCTCAGAGTAAATACAGTCTTAACTTGGTGTGTTTACCAAATACATTGATGGGGACATCTAGTAAACAGTTTATTACCAAGTAATCACTTTTGTATATCTCAGATCTGTCTAATGACATTTTTAACTTTTGGGTTGTATTAACTTAGTAGTAGATACAGAGCTAGGCAATAAATAGCTTTTCAGGCTACTGAAGATAAATCTAGGTAATTCAGGCTCTTGTGTGTGATACTCCACATTCAGGAAGTTACAATCAGCTAATCAGTCTACAGAATCTTCAACCCAAGTGTGGTTTTCTTTTTCAGAAAACAACATTTTACTGCATTTTCCTTTCTCTATTGGACATTATTTTGTGGGTGTTATCTTTTTAATCTTCAGAAATATGACTATGATTTTTGGGATATTGTCTGTCTTATGGAAATATTATTGTTTGATAGAGACATTTGAAAAGCAAGAGTATTAGATATTATGTGGTCAGAAAAGATAAAACTAGATTTTAAGTGATTTCATCTGTTTTTTCAAGTTACAGAGAATACTTGAGTTACTTAAAGGCTATATGGATGATTTTTAAACACATTAGAATGATATAATAATTATATACTTAAACGTCTAAGTGTAAGGTAGTGTTTGTTTTGAATGGTAAGACATTATGAGATATGATAAAGGGGCTTGAGAGGTGAAGGGTTCTAGCTACTCTTTCAGAGGACCTGGGTTTGATTCCTAGGTTCACAACTGTCTATAACCCAGTTCCAAGGACTCTGAGCTCTCTTCTGGCCTCCACAGGAGTCAGGCATGAACATGGTGCACAGACTTGTATGCAGGGAAAGTACTCATCCACATAAAGTAGAGTTGCCTTCTTACAAAAGACATGGTAGGTTTATTCCCAGCTCTTCTTATAAAAAATGACTTTTACAAAAGACATTCCCTCCACAATGAGTCATAACTCCAGAATGTTCTTCCTGCGTGGGCGATATTAAAATTTGTTGACAAGAATGTTCTCATCTCAAATAGTGGTTTTATGTAGTACAATAAGATGATAGTTGCTTTGGGATTTCTGAGACTTGTTGGATTGTCTTATTCTGTAAATTTGCTCACATGGCTAGTTCATGCCTTGGATGCATTCATTTCTAATTGCTAATTGTGAGAAGTAGCCAGCAGAGACCAAGAGTTAAGACTCTGGATCTGGTCCTTGTGAATCACATCTCAATGAGAGCCACCCTTCCTAATTTTGTGCTTTTGGATAAACTGATGGCCTCATCAGAAAGAATTGAAATGACCCTCACTATACCCTGTGAGGCTGGAGTAAGGCAAGGTTCAGTGAAATGCTAGACACAGACAAGCAAACATATTCTTGGGTCACCACCTGAGTTAACAGACATGTGCAGCTTTGACTGATGTGCTCTAGCCTTCTGGCCTTAGACACTTCTCTCACTACTGTAGATACCCTTTGCTGCCTCTGTTCCCACTTCAATTGGAGTAGACCTAGAAGCCCTGAAGTTTTTGTTTCACTATAGTGTATCTATTTTATGTTGTCGCTAAGAAGTTATCTACCAGATTTTTGTTTGTACGCTATTGGGAGTTGAATCTAGGATCCTTGTACGTGGTAGCAAACACTCTCTCAATGGGTTATTTCCATTTTCTACTGTAGCCCTAGTACCTAAGAATTGAGTGTTTTGATATAGAATATATCCAACCAAATGTAATAAAAAAGACCACATAATTAGCAGAAAGGCAACTCTGAGAACTGAGATATCTCAACAGCAAAGCATGGCTCCGAAATACATAGTAGAGGAGTTTAACTTTAGCTGCCAGACCCTAGGTAAACATCAAATATGGACTAGTGCGGTAAGTGTTTTTTAAGAGACAAGCTGGTCAGTAACAGCCAGAGGGTCTGAAGATGAAGAGGAGGCCAAGTTTCATGGAAATGGTGCTAGGAGGGGAAAAGAAAAGTAGAAAAGTAGAAAGGGGGTGAGAGAGAATGTGAATGACAGCTCCAGGTGCAGAAATGGTGGCTCTGCCAAGAAAGATGATTTGAAAGTAGGTCACTGGAGGTCAGGACGGGAGGTTATTAAGTCAGTATTAAATGCCTACCCTGAATCTGCTTGCTGTTTCAGTAGGTTTACCTAGTCCGGATAGTTCATACAAAAATAAAATTGCGGGGCTGGGGATTTAGCTCAGTGGTAGAGCGCTTACCTAGGAAGCGCAAGGCCCTGGGTTCGGTCCCCAGCTCCGAAAAAAAGAACAAAAAATAAATAAATAAATAAAATAAAATTGCACAGCATGTGCCTAGTTTAATTTACTTGGTATATTAAAATATTTGTGTGTGTGTGTGTGCATGTGTGTGTGTGTCTCTATGTGTGTGTGTATGTGTGTGTGTCTGTGTGTGTGTCTGTGTGTCTGTGCGCGTGAGTGTGCGTGTGTGTGTGTGTGTGTGTGTCTGTGAAGGCACACTCGTGCCATGGCATATGTAGAAATTAAAGAGCAGCATGCAGGAGTCGGTTCTACCATGTAGTCCTGGGAACTGAGTTCAGGTTGCCGGTTCTGGTAGCAAGTGCCATCCAAGTTCGCTATCTTACCAGCCTTTAGCTGTTTGTTTGTTTATTTTTTTGAGACAGAGTTTCTTTATGTAGTCCTAGCTGTCCTGGAACTCACTGTATAGCTCAGGCTAGCTTCAGACTCAGAGATCTTCCTGTCTCTGCTGCCCATGTGTTAGAAGCAAAGGCAGGTACTACCACTTCCAGCTTATGGTTTTTTTAAGATTACATTCTTAAAGCTGGAGAGATGAGCCAGTAGATAAGAGTACTTGCAGAAGCCAAGGTTTGATTCCTGGAACCCACATGGTGGTTCACAGCCATCCTGACCTCCAGTTCCAGGGGATCCAGTGGGCTCTTTGTCTTCTTTGGGCACCAGGTATGCAGGTGGTGTACATACATACACATACAAGTGAAACATTCTTACACAGAAAATAAAAATAAATAAATCTCAAAACTTTAAAAATAATATTTTTATTAATTCTTTTAGAATTTTTATGTGATTTACTTTGACTCTTCTCCTTCTAAATCTACTCAGACAGCTCTATGTCTTGTTTTTTTGTTTTTTTTTAAACTCATCGAATTAATTTGTGCTCAAGTACCCTTCAGGGAGGGGGCTACTCTGAACACAGTTAACCTAACAGGGATTACACCCTTAAAGAAAATCGATTTCTCCTGTCCCAACAATTAGAAATTGCTAATAACTCCTTAGCTAGGGGTAGGATTTCATGCTTATCTCCCATAGCAGGCTGGGATTTTTGAGTTTCCTGTTTGCTTCCACAACTGTTATGAACTCATATGTGCATCTGTCCTATTATCTGGAAAACACTTTCCTTTTGGTCCTCCACCTCTGACAAATCTTTCTACTCCCTCTTCAGAAACGATCTCTCAGTGAGCCAGTCAGTCAGTCATATATTCTCTCTCTCTCTCTCTCTCTCTCTCTCTCTCTCTCTCTCTCTCTCTCTCTCACACACACACACACACACACACACACACACACACATCCCCCATTAATTGATGTCTGCAAGACACTTCTCTGATGTGGGCTGAGAGGTTTATAATTCTGTGGATGAACACATCTTTAGGGTTCATTTTAATACTCTGTCCACTTAGAAGAGTAACAGTAGTAGTGTCTGTGACCTGTCTAGTCACAGGTTCTTAGCCCTGCTAATGTATGGGCTGTGTGTGCCATCTTATGGATTAGGCCTGTAGATCAGTCTGAAAGTGCTTGGTTACCATTTTGGTTACTTTTCTATTGCGATGACAAAACATTCAAACACCACGGTCCACTCCCTGGCGCCCATAGGCTGGTAGCCATATAATAATACAAAATGTATTTAGTTCAAATTCAGAACTCTCCATGGTCTTTCAGTCTCAAGACTGTTTAAGAGTCTATCATCTCTTTGGAGACTCAAAGCAATCTCTTAATTATAACACCCTATAAAATCAAAAAGCAAATTACATACTTCCAATGTACAAATTATATACAATGGCACAGAATTTATATTGCTCTTCCAAAAATGGTGATGTGGGCATGGTGAGGAAATACTGGGCATGGTGAGGCAAGACATATTCCAACAGGGGTAATAAATCCTATAACTCCATGTCTGATGTCCAAGGGTTAGATAGTTTCATTCTTCCAGCTTCGCTGACTAGAATATACTTCTCTCTTTTGGGCTGGTTCTACTCCTTGTATGCAGCTCTCCCAGGTAGATATCCCTTAGCTCTGGCACCAGTATTTTGGAGTCTCCAGTGCAATCCAGACTTATAACTTTTATAGCTTCGTACAGTGTCCTCTCTGGGCCTCTATTCTCCTGGTCCACAGCTGGCCTCAGTGGCTTTCTTGAATCATGGAGTAAAACTAGAATCACATGGATGATGCTGTCAAGTTCTGAGACCTGCTTTGGATGGAACCTGTCCTCCACTTTGGATTGTGTTTGCATAAGCTATGGTTTTTTGTTGCTCTTAGGAACATGTAATTCCTTGGCCTTTTTTTCTCCCCCCAGATTGCAGACTTACCTGGGTGGGATCTGGCCCAAGGGCACACTCCCTTTATTACATTTCTCCCTATTTCTGTCAACACAAGATTTGGCTCCAATATGAAATTTCCTGGTGCTCTTTTTCTCTTCAAATGGTACATTTTTATTTCTTTTGCTCTGCTTGCTCTTTTTCATTGTACATCTGCATAAGAGTGATCATTAGTAACCATGTATATAGTCAATACTGGTCTGTCTTGAAGTTGTCTCTGTCAAAGAAACTAGTCTAAAATGTTTCAATTTAGCCTTAGACAGATTCTTAGGACAAGAGTAAAAGCCAGCCACTGTCCTTGATAAAATACCACTAGAATGGTCTTTAGCCCATTTGCTAACATTCCTCTGAAACTTCTTGAGCTGAGGCCTTCATAGCTCTCAACACTTACATTTTCTACGCTCCTACTGTGATGGTACATCAAACCCTACTTAGAACATTCAATCAATTTCCTAGTTCAAAGTTCCAAAGTCTTTACACTTCTGAAAAAAAAAAAAAGAAAAAGAAAAAAAAAGAGAGAAAAATGAAAGCAGTATAGTCAGGTCTGTCAGAGCAATACCCCACTCTCAGTACAAAATTCTATTTCTGTTACTTTGCTATTGTCATGACAAAACACCATGACTAAGATAACTTATAATCATTTAATATGAAGCTTATGATTTCTGGGGTAGTAGAGTCAATACATTTGGCAAAGAGCATGACAGCAGGCCGGCAGGCATGGCACTGGAGAGATAGCTGAGAGCTTATGTCTTGAGACACAGCCACCAGCCAGAGAAAGAAAACTAAATACAAATAGCATGGGTTTTTTGAAATCTCAAAGCCCACATCCAGTGACACACCTCCTCCTATAAGGCCATACCTCCCAGTCCTTCCCAATTAGTTCCACCAACTAGGAGCCAAGCATTCAAGTATATGGACCAATGGAGACCATTCTCATTCAGACCACAACAGTTATTCCCACAACATTCTTGCCACTATTGAACCTGTGGACATGCCTTGCCAAGCTAGTTGTTATAGCTCACAGAGTTCAAAGCTAGGTAAGACTGATGCTTACTTTTCTTCTCCAGTAGCAGCATAAGACCTTCCAGCACTATGAAAGCTAACTAGAAAGGATAAAGCTCCAGGATGAGTAATAAATAGCTTATTTTCTCCATGTTTTGTGATTGAAATTATATGGTATTATTTTCCTAACAGTTGAATAATGCACCGTCTAGTAAATGTACCACATTTTCACTATCTCATCAGTGTCTGTTTCTTGGTTGTTGTTACAGAGTAGCCATGAAGCTGGATGAGCAAGCAGCATTGTAGTAAGATGGAGACCTTTGAGTGTTTGCTCACGAATAGTTGTGTTGGTTTGATGAGAAATGTCCCTCATCATTGTAGGTGTTGCTACTTGGTGTTGCTCTATGGCAAAACTTAGGAGATGTAGCCTTGCTGGATGAAGTATGTTGGACTTTGAGAATATATAGCTTCACTGCCTTATTAGAGTTTTATTGCTGTGAGACACTATGATCACAGCAAGTCTTATAAAGGAAAATGTTTAATTGGGGCTGGCTTACAGTTCAGAAGTTCAGTCTCTTATCATCACGATGAGAATCATGGCAGTGTGCAGGCAGACATGGTGCTGGAAAAGGAACTGAGAGTTCTATGTCTTGATCCAAAGCTAGCAGGGACAAAACTGGATTGAGTTTCCAAGATCTCAAAGCCTACCCCTTATTGTCATACCTCTTCCGATAAAGTCACACCTACTACTCCAACAAGTCCATACCTGCTAATAGTGCCATTCCCTATAGGCCAAGTATTCAAACACATGATTGTGTGGGGCCATTCCTGTTCAAACCACCACAGTCACCGATGTCCACTCTCTTCTTTGTGTCTGCATTTGAAGATGTAAGCTCGCTCTCAGATTCCTGCTCTTCCTTGATTCCTGCCACTTGCTTCTATGCCTCTTTTCAGTGATGAACTCTTACCCTCTGGAACTATAATCTCAAGCAAACTTCCACCTTTTATAAACTTCTTCTGGTCATGGTGTTTTATCATAGCGACAAAAAAGTAACTACTACAGTAGTTTAGTAGGATCATGTGACAGATCTCTTTCTAGCTTTTCAAGAAACCTTTCACACCGACCTGCAGATTGTTTGAACTAGTTTGCACTGATACTAACAAGGAATGAGTGTTTCCTTTTCCAACTATTTATTTATTTATTTATTTATTTATTTATTTAATCTTAGCCATTCAGATCCGGATAAGATGAAATCTTAAAGTAATTTTAATTTACATTTCCCCAATGGCTGATGTCCTAGCTAGTTTCATGTCAACTTGACACAAGCTAGTCATCAGACAAGAGGGAACCCAATTGAAAAATTGCCTCTATGAGATAGGGTTATAGGTGGGCCTGTAGGACATTTTCTTAATTAGCGATTAACTGGGGAGAGTTCAGTCCACTGTAGGTGATGCCATCCTGAGCTGGTTGTCCTGAGAGCTATAAGAAAGTAGTCTGAGCAAGACGCCAGTAAGCGCACTGCACCACGGCTGCCGCATCAGCTTCTGCTTTCAGACTCCTGTCCTATGTGAGCTGCTGTGAAGCTTCTTGGGTGATGACAGTGATGTGGAGTTATAAGCTGATAAGCCCCTCCCCCTCCCTCCCCAAGCTGCTTTCTGTCATGGTGCTCCATCACAGTAGAAACCCTGACCAGGAGAGAAGTTGAATGTTGGAGAAAATGTTTTTCATTCGATTTTCATATTTTTCAAACTCCGTTTAGTTCCTTTCTCCAACATTTAGACATTTTTTCATGTTTAGTTTTTTTAGTTCTTCATGTAGAAACTAACCTCTGTCTAGTATAAAGTTGTCCTCCCACCCCCACCCCCCAACACACACTCGGTGAACTGCCTCTTCCCTGGAGTGAGACTGTTCTTCGTTATAGAGACGCTTTTTCCTTCAGGTGGTCCTATTGATCAGTTGTGAATGCGCAGAGGTCCTGTTCAGAAAGTTTTTCTTGTGTCTATAATTTCAAGTGTATTCCCTCTTTTCTTCTCTACCCAGTTCAGGGTTTCAGGTTTTATATTGATTCCTGAGGTTTATGCAAGGTCAGGGTTGAGGATCTGGTTTTATTCTCCAGCATGTAGCTATCAGTTTAACCAGCACCATGTGTTGAAGATAACTTCTTAACCTCTTTTATCCAATGTGGATTTGTTTGTTTGTTTTGCTTTATTTTTGCCTCTTTGTAAAATAATTAGGGGACTCATATCCAGGTTCTTAATTCTGTTCTATTGATTAATGCATCTATGTTTATGCCAGTAACATGCTATTTTTATTGCTATACATCTGAAGGATTAACTTAAAAGTCAAGGATGGTAACACCTCCAGCAGTTCTTTTATTACTCATGGTTGTTTTGTCTATCCTGGGTTATTTTTGCTTCCAGATGAAATTTAAGATTATTTTCAATATCTGTGAAAATCGTCCTGGGATTTTGATGAGGACCGGAACTAAATGTGTAGATTGATTGCTTTTGGTGTTGATTTCCATGGTATCTGTTGTTATTTCCCCCTTTTCATCTCTAATTTTGTTAATTTGGATCTTCTTTCTCCACCTTTTAATTTGGATAAGATTTGTCAATTTTATTGATTTTTTTTCTCAAATCAACTCTGTTCATTAATGTTTATATTTTTGTTTTTGTTTTCTTGTTTTATTTTACTCTTGAGTTGGGTTATTTCCCACTATCTACTCCTTTTGGGTGTGATTTCTTCTGTTTTTCTAGAGCAGGTGTGCAGCAAGTTGCAAGTATGAGCTCTCCTCAGGGTGGGGTTTTTTTTTTTTTAATGTTGGCAGTTAGTTCTATGAACTTGCCTCTTAGAACTACTTTCATTGTGTCCCATAAGTTTGGGTTTGTTGTGTATTAATTTTCACTCAATTCTAAAAACTCTTAATTTCTCTCTTGATCCATTTTTCATTTAGTAGGAAGTTGTTCAGTTTCCATATTTTTATAAGGTTTCTCTTGTTTCCGTTGTTGATGCCTGGCTTTAATCTGCGGTGGTCAGATAGGATGCAGGGTGTTATTTTGATTTTCTTGTGTCTATTGAGACTCACCATGTGTCTGAGTATCCAGTCAGCTTTGGAGAATGTTCCATGAGGTTCAGTGAAGAAATGTTCTGTAAATATCTGTTAGATTCATTTAGTTTATGACATCTGTCCCTTATTTCTCTCTCTCTCTCTCTCTCTCTCTCTCTCTCTCTCTCTCTCTGTGTGTGTGTGTGTGTGTGTGTGTGTGTGTAGGCTTGTTGCCCAGGCAGAAATTAAGACTGAGACCCAGTGGCTCAGGACCAGCATTAAGCTGGGGTGGGGGGTTCAGGGGAGGTGTTAAAGCTTCTTCCCCCTGGCCTGTCTTTGTGTTCTACTGAGGCTTAGCAGACTTCATTAAGGCCCCTCTCCTTCAGAGCATAGCAAGCGGACTACGAATCCCTGCCCTTGTTTCTTTTGGCTGGAGAAAGGATGCAGGGGTTGCGTTCTGGAGTTCAGACCTCCAGTTCCAGAAATAGGGTTAGGCTGGAGCCTCCATGCACAGGGAAAAAAACTTGACTTCATCGGTTCCTCAGAGCCAATAGATTGGATTTTTTTATTCCATTATTTCTTTGTTTTGTTTTTGTCTTCATGATCTGTCCTATTCGTGAGAGTAAAGTATAGTAGAGTATTAAAGTCTCCCATTATCAGTGTGTGAGGGTCAATATATGATTTAAGCTATAGTATTTTTGTTGTTTTGTTTTGTTTTTTAATAAACTTGTATGCCTTTGTGTTTGGGACATAGATATTACAAAATGCAATGTCCTTTTGGTGGATTTTTCTTTTGATGAGTGTGTGGTGTTCTTGCCTATCCTGACTAGTTTTGGTTTGAAATCTATTTTGTCAGAAATTAGAATAGGTGTACCTGCCTGTTTCTTTATTCCATTTGCTTGGAATATGTCTTCCCACTTTTTAGCCAAAGGGTGGTGACTTTCTTTGAAGGGCACTTCTTGGAAGCAACAAAGGGATGGGTTCTGTTTTTTTTCTTCTAGTCAGTTATTCTATATTCCTTCATTGGGAAATTGAGACCATTAATATTAATAGTTTTTATTGAACAGTGTATATTAATTCCTGTCATTTTGTTATAATGATGATGTTTTCTTGTTTTTCTTAACTGATCTAGAATTGTTTATTCTCATTCTTTCTTGGGTGTGTTTTTTCTTCAAACTAGAGTTTTTCTTCTGTTTTTATTATGGAGAGTGTTTCTTTGTTCTTCAATCCCAACTGACAGTTTTGCTGAATTTAATACTCTGAGTTGCTTCTGTAATCTTTCAGAATTTGTAGAACACTGTTCTAGACCCTTCTGGCTTTTCTAGTCTCTATCGAAAAGTTGGGTGCCATTAAGGGTGCTATTCAATGGGCCTGCCTTTTATATATAACATGGATGTTCTCTCTTGCAGCTTTCAATGTCCTTTCTTTGTTCTATGATTATTATATAATGTAGGGAGGTTCTTTTCTGCTCCTGTCTATTTGATGTTCTATATGCAACTTAATAATATAGGCATCTCTGTCCTTATATATTTTGGAAATCTATGATTTTGTTAAACTTTAAACCTTTAAACTAGGTTTATTCTTCTAATCCTATGCTGTAGGTTTGATCTTTCAAGAGTAAGCGAAAAGATTGTAAAAGCCAGAGGTGATGAAGACTCCAAGAAAACAGTGTCTCCCAGTCCCCGCCGGACTGATGCGCATATGAACTCACAGACCTGACTGGGAGGCTCCATGCTGCTGCAGGGGAAGCTCTGCTTTCTCTGTGTCTCAATTCACAGTTTGCAGCTGCCAGAGGTCACTGAGTCAGCAGCAAATTCTTAGTCCCCATTCCATCACAGAATCTGTTTTGAGCTTTCTCAGAACAAAACCTTGCAAAAGCTCTAATTTGCTCTTTGGGGAACTAGAAGAATCTTATCTTTGGAGCTTAAGAATTTATTGAGTTCCTCATTAGTAAGGTAGCTAGCTTTCTTTCTTGTGCCCAGCTGTCCCAGACTTAAGTTCCTGTCTCCTTGTCTTTGAGATACCTCTTTCCCCACCCCCTTTTATCCTGTCATTTTCAGCCTCATTTAGCTGGATTTCTCAGCCTTTTAACCATACTTCTAGGAGAATAGCCACAGAATACTGACTCTTCATTGCTAACAGATCCTTCTCTGCAGTTAGCACTTAGGTCCTTCCTGTTTAGAAAACTCCTAACAGTGTTTTTAGGTAGAGGGGTCTGTGTATGTGAGTGAGTGAGAGAGTGTGTGAGTGAGTGAGAGAGAGAGAGAGAGAGAGAGAGAGAGAGTGTGTGTGTGTGTGTGTGTGTGTGTGTGTGAGAGAGAGAGAGAGAGAGAGAGAGAGAGAGAGAGAGAACGCGAGCGAGAGCGCTGAGCTGTCCACATGCATGTTTCATCTTTATTGTCTCACTGCACACTCTGTTGTGACATAGCCAACATGGAAGATAATTTGGGGTTCCTAGTGGTGAGGTTCTCTTCCTCAGTCATCAGTAAGACTCACTTAGGTACCAAATGGATAATTAAATGTCTGATTAGTGCTGAATTAGACTAATAATTTATTTCTTGTTCTCTAGTAATACTTGATTCTATCAAGTTTTAGGAGGTACCTGATTAAAATTAATAAACAGTGGTAAGATGAAAAGACTTTAGAGATGGATTATGGTAGGAACCACACAATAGTAGTGAATGAATAAAGTTTGTTTTGATCCTAGGTTTTGGCACCAGATGAATGAAAAAGACAAAAGGAGATAAAAAGAAATAAAAAAGGAAAGGATGTGACTAGTCTGAGGTATGGTAGAGGAGAACATTTATTGTAGGTAAAAAGGAGACTATAGGTAGAGGCAGGGGCCTCTGGAAGAATCCCAAATGAACATGAGCAGACTGAACCAGGCCGTGTGAAGAAGGGGGAGAGATGAAGGGGAGAGCCAGACCAAGAGGCCAGGAATGTAAAGGGTGGATGCAAAGACAGGTAACGAGATGGTTAGATTATATAGGGGAGGGCAGCCCAATTACTGGGCTGGAGAAGTTTATGCCAGCCATACCTCTAATAGGTAGGGTCTTAGGGATGCAGGGAGAACCTGGCTACCACGCCCACTTTGATATGTTAAATAGGCCATTTGTCTCAGGGACTATACATGGACTGACCCAGGGCTCCAACTGCATATGTAGCAGACAATAGCCTTGTTGGGGCATCAGGGAGGGAAAGCCCTTGGTCCTGCCAAGGTTGGACCCCCGGTGCAGGGGAATATGGGGGGGGTGCAATAAGGGGAATGTATAGGGAGAATACCCTTACGGGGGAGGGGGAGGAGAGGGAATGGGGGCTTATGGACAGGAAACTGGGAAGGAGAATAACCTTTGAAATGTAAGTAAAGAAATATATTTAATAAAAAACTTTTAAAAGTTAATAAATAAGATGTGTTTGATGTCAGTTATTCAGTTAAAATGGCTAAAATGATCATTTATGATATACATGTTTTGCCACAGTTTTTTTTAAAAGATTATTCTGAAACCAAAAAATGATGTTGTGGTGGTTTGAATGAGAAGGGTCCTCATATATTTGAGTGTTTAATCACTAGTTAGTGGAACTGATGGGAAGGATTAGTTGGTGTATTAGGATTCTCTAGAAGAATAAAACTTACAGAATGAATGTATATAGATGTAGGAAGGAGATTTATTAGAGTGACTTACAGGATGTGCTTCAGATAGCACAACAATGTCCGTTACTAATGGAAAGTCCAAGAATCCAGAAGTTGTTCAATCTGTGAGGCTGAGTGTTTCAGTTGGTTTTCAGCATACACAGGAATCTCAAAGAAGTAAACTCTAATGCCTGTGAAGGAATGGACGTGCCAGGGAGAGAGCGGAAAACAAAGAACCACACAAAATGAACCATAATGCAGAAAGTACCCAAGAATGTAACAGGCAGAGACCAAAAACCCAAAAGTTAGAGAATTAAGGATACTGACTGTAGTAATCCTCTCAGCTGTGGTAGAAGTGTGTCAACAACTGTGCTGGTTTCATGACTTTTCCCCATTTCCATTGGATATGGCTGTGCCAGAGAAGACTACTGACTGACAGGGCAGACCTCAGGACATTGTGCTTCATAGGTCAGTCTCAGAAGGACCAAGTGTGCGGCTCTAAATACATGTAGTTCTTATTGTATTGATGAGATTGTAGAAATAAAGAACAGGTTAATGTTTACCAGCAATGGCAGGGGACAGTGAAAGGGGTGCCTGTGTAAAGGAGCATCCAGGGGACCATTTATGGAATTTTGAAAGTTCTGTGCCTTGATTCTGGTGGTAATTACACTTGATGAAATAGGTAAGAGGGCTAATATTGCATCATCTTCCTTTCTTGTAGTAACAGTCATTGGGGAAATGCTTTTGTAACCTCTATAATTATTTTAAAAACAAAAAACTTTAGGGGTGATTTTGAGCTCGTAAAGCACAGCGTTTCTGATGTGTAGATTTTTTTTTCACCCAACAACTAATTCTCTGTAGGTAGTAGCTGGGTTTCCTATAATTCAGTTCTACAGTGGTCTTACTCAGAATTAGTGGCAGACCTCACAGCTTCAAGGCCCTATTCCATGGGATTAACCAGCTTCAGATACCAGCCTACTCATGTTACTTCCCAGATGGCTCTTATGTTCAGGGTTCTTAAAAACAAAACCAAACAAACAAACAAAACCAAACAAATCTCTCTCCCTGTCTGATAATTTTCTAAAATGACTCATAGAACTTAGAAAAGTATATTTTATTTACTTTTATTGGTTTCTCACAGAGGATATGTTACAGAACAACCAGGCAGAAGAGATACATTTGAGACAGATATTGAGATGTGACATGGAGTCTCTTTGTTCTCTTCAGTCACACCACTCTTCCAGCATCCCTGTGTGTTTACCAACCAGAAGCTTTCTGGACCCAGAAATGTCTTTTCCCATCTGGCACTGGTATATAGGCAGGACTGACTTCATCACTGGCCTTTGGGTATTATTTTGACCCCAAGTCTCTAGTTCCAGAGGTTAGGAGTGGAGCTGGAAGCCCCAGCTTTCAGGGTCTGTTTGGTCAGTCTAGCGCCCAACATTCCTACAGCTATTTGAAAACCTACCAAAAGTCACCTGTCCTAGTTACTTTTCTATTGCCACTTCAAAACACTGTGATCAAGACAGCTTATAAAAGGAAGCATTTAACTGGGGGCTTGCTTACACTTTCAGAGGATTAGTCCATGAAAGAGCTGGCAAGGGAGCATGGCAGCCAGCAGGCACGGAGCTGGAACAGAGGCTGAGAACTCACATCCGATCCACAGCCACGAAAGAGGACAGTTAACTGAAAACGGGTGGGCTTTTGAAATCTCACAGATGAGGCCTCTTCCAGGAAAGCCACACCTCTTAGTCCTTCCCAAACAGTTCCACCACCTGGTTCCATCACTTCTGGTGACCAGGTATTTAAATATTTGAGCCTATGGGGGAGATTCTCATTTAAATTACCATACCATTAAATTAATTCTCAATTAAATTAAATCACCTAATTAGAACAGAAGATGCTTCTGTTTATGAAATATCACCCAGAACATTCCATGGGATTTAGGAGCTGTCAGGGACTAGCAACAAAAGCTGAATGTCTATTTTTCAATTCTATTGCAATGCTCTTATTATCTAATTCTGGTTTTTATATGCAATTATGCATGCATAATGCATAGATTACCAAATTTTCAGTAAAAATTGAAGCAAACTAAGAAATGGATCAAGAGATATACAAACTTTTATCATTTTTTTTCTGAAACTGAAGTTTGGTCATCACTTAGTATTCCTTTTGTTTTTGTTGTTAGTCTTTGGTTTTGAGATAGGATCTTTCTATATATCCTGACTGTCGTGGAACTCACTATGTTGACCAGGCTGGCCTTGAACTCTTAGAGATCCTCTTGCCTCTGCATCCTGAGTGCTGGGATTAAAAGTGTATGTTTCCACACCCACCTATTTTGTAAGATCTATTTTTATTCATGCACATATGTGTATATCTGTGAATCTGTACATCACAATGTGTGCGGTGTCTGTGGAGTCAGAAGGGGTCCTCAGTTCCCAGGAACTGGAGTTACAGTACTGAGGCACTCTGTGTGAGTGCTGGCCGTCAAACCCAAGTTCTTTAGAAGATGAGCTAGTGCTGTTAACCACTCAGCTATAAGACTCTAGCTCTGGTTGAACTTAACCTTGATGTGACTTCTGATTGGGACACTTATGCTTTTTTTGTTTCTTATCTTAATTCTAAAGGATCTGAATCCCATTTTCATAATCATACATATATATTTAATGCTACAATTGCATATCAATCTTGTTCATTCTAGTCAAAACACAAGTGTGTTCAATTGCTTGGCAGTATTGGATTTGGATTTTTAAAAACCAACCAGATTGTCTGTATTAAAGATAGACTTCCTCTTTTTGGACTCATTTTAGCATGTGATATTGATGAAGCTGATGCCAAAAATCCCAGTTTTAATCAGATTATCAAATAACTGTAACTTTCTGTTAGTAGTAACAAAAGGATGTTTAAAGATTTTGAAAATTTTATTAAAATATGCTTTAACTTTAAAAAAAAAGTCATTTAATGAGGTGTTAATAGCCCTAGCTATAAGCTATAAGCTGTCACTGTGTTGATTCTGCCATTGACTATCATCAGTCCTGACTTAGATTTTGCTGTCATGCCATACCTATGATGTACTGGCTGGTTGTGTTTGTCGACTTGACCCAAGCTGAAGTTATCACAGATAAAGGAGCCTCAGTTGAGGATGTGCCTCCATAAGACCCAGCTGTAAGGCATTTTCTCAACTAGTGGTCAAGGGGAGAGAACCCAGTCCATTGTGGGTGGTGCTGGTGGTCCTGGGTTCTATAAGAAAGCAGGGTAAGCAAGCCAGTAAGTAATATCCCTCCATGGCCTCTGCATCAGCTCCTGCTTCCTGACCTGCTTGAGTTCCAGTCCTGATTCTTTTGGTGATGAACAGCAATATAGAAGTGTAAGCTGAATAAACTCTTCCCTCCTCAACTTGCTTCTTGGTCATGATGTTTGTGCAGGAATAGAAACCCTAAGACATATGATGAAACATAAAATGGCTTAAAATCAAGCAGTTATATGAATTCTGTATGCCTGTTGTACATATGAAATTCAGTATGCTATCTATTACTGAAATAGAAGAGGTTTTTAACCAAGCATGTTGGCACAAACTTATAATCCAGCACTTAGAGACTAAAGCAATTTGATCACAAGTTCGAGACAGCCTGAACTTTATAGTTAGAGCCTTTCCCCTGAATATAATTGGCTTTCAGATAGTTTATACTTCTTGTAATAGACATTATACTAGAGTCACCTAGTTTAAAAATATATTCTACTCTGTTTCCTTAAAGTAGTTATCTGTCATTCAATAATAAGGAGACAGTGAATTATCAAATATAAAAGGCAAATGGCTTTGGACACACTGATCAGACACGTCCTCTCTGTTACTTCCTGTTCCTCCTTCAACTATCAGGAGTCAGAGCTACACCTCCCTCCCAAGCTCATCCTGCTGGCTTTCTTTCTTTCTTTCTTTCTTTTTTTTTTATTAACTTGAGTATTTCTTATATACATTTCGAGTGTTATTCCCTTTCCCGGTTTCCGGGCAAACATCCCCCTAATCCCTCCCCCTCCCCTTCTTTATGGGTGTTCCCCTCCCCATCCTCCCCCCATTGCCGCCCTCCCCCCAACAATCTAGTTCACTGGGGGTTCAGTCTTCCTGCTGGCTTTCTTAAGCAGCCATTCCTTGATTCAGACCTTTGCAGTTTGCAGTAACATAGGAAAGTTAAAATTTTACCTTAACTCTGTTAGCCCCACTTTGTGAGGAGACTATACTAGAATGATTGTGATCACCTATTGTCTCAGGTAAGGACTTGAGAGATGTTAATGCTGTGAAACATGCCTTAATGCTGTGAAACATGCCTTACTGAAATTTCTCCTTGGTAACCAAGCACCTAGGAAAGAATTTTAAATGTTCTGGTTTGGAAGCAGCCTGAGAAGTATATTTAGTATGTCAGATTACATGCTTATAGTGACCAAAGCTACATTACCATGGCACAAACCACTGACAAAATTATAACCTTGTGGATTAAAGAAAAATTTATTTATTTTATGTGTATGGGTAATTTGTCTGCTTGTGTGTTTGCTATTTTTCTCCAGGCCCTTGATCTCTGTTCCTTTTCCTGTCTGGTGCAGCCCATAGGACATAAAGAGATGCACTTGACTTTTTGTATCTTTCGTACCTGGAAAGCACAGGGAAGAGCGTTGCAGATGTTGGGTTGCTTGCATGCCAGCTAGGAAGGCAAAGGAAGGAAGATTAGCTATGCCACCATGGGCAGCTTGACCTCACCTTATTTAATAGTTCCAGCAATAGTTCTTGAGCAACCTTTCTGTCTTGGCCTCCCCATTGCTGGAATTACTGGTGCGAGACCCCAAACTCCACTCTGCTAGGCAGCTTTGTTGTGTAGATAAATATTTTGAGCATTTTTAACTTTCTTTAAGCACTCCCTCTATTTGCATAGATTTTAAGACTGGTTTATATGCAGACAAAAATCATTAACTATTTAAAATATTAAAAATATCTCTAGCTAGCATCTTCTCAAACTAAACTCTCTGTGTGCAGACCCTCTGTTGTAATAAGCTGAAGTATACAGTGTGCGTCTAAGTGCAAGTGTTTCCATGAAGGATTCATGGAGAGCAGCTGAGACTTGGCTGTGAGTTTTTGCTGCACCACTTTATGCTCCCTGCCATAGGCTGGGCACTCCTAAAACTTCCCTTGCCACCCAGACCCAATCGGGAAAGTGACCCTGAAAACTCACATGGCTGGTTGACTTTATCTCCTGTTTCTACTGTGTCCCCCTTTTCTTCTTCCAGTCCTGGCCATTCTCTCTGCCTCCTACCCATTCAACTCTAAGTGCTTTGCCCCATGCCCAGCCATTAGACCCTGGCATCTTTATTGATAGATTAAGAACCAGTTGGGGACAAGGAACTTCAGTTTCTGGACACAAGGATTGAAAGCATTAGCACCAATCTCCAACCCTTGGCACTCTGAGAGGCCAGGAGAGGCCACTGGTGAAGATGCAGCTTCAGTGGCAGTTGATACGCAGGAGTGAAGTGGTCATGTAGAGAAGTTGAGGCATGGCACCATGGTGATAGCCTATGAGAGGTTATTGGTGAAAGTGCAGTCCACTTGTATCAGAAGACCCCAGCAGTTTTGGAAATGCCAGTTTCATAGGACAACTCCATAGCAGCAGCAATGGAGCAGCAGCCGGAACATAGAAGACAAGCTGCATATGCTACAGAGGGCAGAGCTGGAGAAGTGACCTAAGCCCTTTGCAGGAGCCCAGAAGATTGTGGATTCCAGACATTGACCTCTCAGTTATTTATACTGTTGCTTAGTTTCACTTGGTTCAGATTGTGATTATACCCTCGCTCTTCCCCCTCGAAGAAGGTATTTAATCTAATTTTGATTTCTTATAGGAGCCCACAACTGAAAAGCCTTGAATTTTTAAGAGATTTTGAATTTTTAGAGAGATTGGATATTTTAAAGAGTCTGAAAATTTAATTTGTAAAGACTGCGATCAGTGAGGGAGGGCCCCATCCATTGTGGCTGGTGTCATCTCTGGGCTGTGGCACTGGGATCTATAAAAAGCAGGCTGTTTCATTGTAACAATAAAACCTAGACTAAGTTACTCATCTACTAACCTATTTTCAAGACTATGCTAGGAGGGCAGGGAAACAAAACTACTTGCTTAAATCTCTCTGTTTACATACTTTAGTGGGATCTTCCATATGCTATAGGATGGTTATTGCATTAAAATGGTGTCTTAGTTAGGGTTGCTATTGCTATGATGAAAGCCCATGACCAAAAGCTACATGGGAAGAAAGGGTTTACTTTGCTTATGCTTCCACATCACAGTTCATCATCTGAGAAAGTCAGAGCAGGAACTTAAATAGGACGAGACTCTGAAGGCAGAAGCTAGTGTAGAGACTGTGGAGGGGCACTCTTACTGGTTTGCTCATCATGGTCTGTTCAGCCTGCTTTCTTATAGAACCAGGGCCACCAGCCCAGGAATGGCACCACTCACAGTGGGCTGCATCCTTCCTCATCAATCACTAATTAAGAAAATGTCTTACATGCCTGCCTCTAACCCTGTCTTGTGGAGGCAGTTTCTTAAGTGTGTGTGTGTGTGTGTGTGTGTGTGTGTGTGTGTGTGTGTGTGTGTCTCCTCTCAGGTAACCCTAGCTTGTGTCAGTCAAGTTGGCCTAAAACTAGTTGGCACAGATGGTGTGTGAACTTGTCACCCAGCTGTGTGCTATGGCTGGAGATACAGCAGTCGAGGTGTGAACTGAGGCCCTGCTCATAGCCAGGCTGATAATCCCCTTTACTTTTCTTTCTTTTTTTTCCTGTCCTGCTTCACTAGCATCCTTGTCTACAAAGGGCTTTAGGAGCTACATGTTAAGGGCAGGGTCAGGGACCATGTATGTGTATGAGGTGAGGTGTGTGTGTATGTGTGTATACACACAGTGCACATATGTGTGTGGTGTTAAACATGCATACTGTCTAATTGTGGAATGTTAGTGAACCATCCAGGTAAGATCAGATCCCTAAACAGTGCTCTTCCCTCTCCAACACAAGTCTCTAAATGATGTATGCATGAGTTCTTCAGGTAGAACTTCAACATGTGTGCAGTAAGTAGTCATCCAGTGGCAAAAAACACTGTGAGGAAAGTCAAGGTTCCCAAGTGTTCACAGGTGATGGTTTTTGTTCTGGTGCACAACTGTGAATAGAGAATCCTTCAAGTTTGAATAGCATCATTCCTGGCCATAGTATCTGGCCAAGCTGGATAGCATTCACTTTGCATTAGCAGCCAGTGTTGGAAAGCAGGAAGGCTCCCACTCTGGAACACTCCCAGGAGTCATTGCATTGCAGTGTATTGTCAGACTGATGTCTGGTTAACTTGATGATTTGAAATTTTCTTTCAAATTTGGAATATATTGCTTACATTTTAAGAAAACCCTACTCTCTTATAAAGTATTCTTCAATTTGTGAAAATATAATTTTCATACAATTTTTATTATTTTATTAAAACTAGTACTTCTATGTTAGGAACCTTTCTCTTTCTTTCCTTTTGATTTGAGACAGTGTCTCTGTAGTACCCAGGCTTCCCCTTTCTGCCTCCTTTAGCGCTAGGGTTGTAGATGCATCTCAACACCCAGCTTGCAACATTGCTTTTTCTTTCTTTTTTTCTTTTTCTTTTCTTTCTTTTTTTTTTTTTTTTGGCAGTTTTTGTGGTTTTATTTGAACACAATAGGCACACAAGCCATCTATTCATTCTCTTTGCTGCGTAGCCTGGCGTTGGGATTGGTGACTCTGATGGCCAGCTGTGCTGCTCTTGCTACAGTGGCTTTTCGGTTCTTAGAAGACACATTGTGAGCAATCTCAGCACAGTAAGAGTTGTTGCACATCAGCAGCACTTCCAGCTCCATGACACTGTGGACCAGAAACTTCCGGAAGGAAGCCGCTAGGCAACATGTGCTTGGTTTCTTGTTACTCCCGTAACCAATGTTGGGCATCAGGATCTGGCCCTTGAATCATCTCCGCACCCTGTTGTCGATGCCTATGGGTTTCCGCCAGTTTCGCTTAATTTTCACATATCGGTCCGACTGGTGCCTGATGAACTTCTTGGTCCTCTTTTTGAAGATCTTGGGCTTCACCAGAGGCTGAAAGGCAGCCATGATGCTGCAAAACAGATGGCAGCCACCTCACAGGCAGTGCCGAGGAAGAAGGCAACATTTCTTGATCTTAATGTAATGATTAGCAAATTAATATTTGGTTGTCACAAAGAATTAAACTGTAACAACAGAAAAGAAAAATCAAGATTTTTTTTTTTTGGTTCCTGGTTCAGTACATATTTTTGTGCCCTGCATCTATTTACATATATTTTATGTATTTACATATTTACACATATATACACAGACACAAATATAAACACGCACACATATATGGCTACACAAACAATGTTTTAAGATTGCACGGCTCCTATAAATCACTTTTTATTGGTTGGAAATCTGGCTGTAGCTTGTATTACAGGAGAGTTCATCCTTAAACTTTTCGAAGACATTATTGGAAGCCAGAAGTTCATTTGATGGTATTTACAAATATGATTTAGTGTAATGTTTTGTCTGTCATGTGGCAAATGCTGACTTTCAGAGAACTGTAGCACTGTCAGTGGAGGTCTGGTTGGTCTCTAGGTGGCAAGTGCTGTGAGGGAAGCTGACCAAAACTAAAGTGAGCTGGTTCTTAGCGAAGGGCTGGCAGGAGAAGGTGGGAAGAGCATCATTCCATGTCCACAGCCATGGCTGCTCTGGCTTTACTCAACTGGGAGTATGAAGGTGGGGTCTTTGAGTTGTGACCCAGAAAAAATGACTGCATTTCATTGCTTTTGAAGCTCAAGCCAAGAAAGTTAAAAGGATTCGATAAACACATATGCACTCAAAGTCTTCAGTAAGGTGACTTGGAAAGGAAGTTCCTGTTTTCTAGAATATTGTTCTGTTAGCTAAATTTAGTATTTGGGAGGCCAGGCCAGGAGAGGCCTTTGGGGGAAGCAGGTGAGGGCAGTCAGACATCAAAGGGCAAGTATATTCAGGAGTTTGACCCTATAGAAATTTCAATGTAGTGTTCACTCTGAAATTGCAGAAGTTTCCATGTTAGCGAACAGAAGATATTCAATACTTGCCTTTGGTCTGTTGCTTCCAGTGGTTGGTTGGTTTAGAAGGAAAATGTAGAATGGGAGAGAGCCTCACAATAAATTAGAAGGATCTAAATACCTGCTTTAATGCTCTGCCTGCCACTCACTATCCCGTTCCTGATTTAACTACTAAACTACTTCCAAGTAATGCAAAGGAATGACAGTGTACTGATTACAAATGAATTGATTTTATGACCTAATTTGATGTCTAACAAGACTGCTCTCCTCGTTGTAACCATGAACGTTCATCCTCTCTCTTAGGGAGAATGAAGCCTTTTCTTGTACACTTGTTGATTTGGGTTAAATTTGCCCCTTTGATGACAGAGCATAGCATCTAGAGTTAGGCAAGCATGAACAGCCGCCCACTGACCTGACCCTTTAGCTTGTTGAATGTTGTCTTCCCCAACTTCTAAGCCATTGTCCCAATTCGGAAGGCTTTTGCACTCCCCTCCACGCCAGTGGATTTATGCTTATCTAATTTAGAAATAACTATGTCTACTCACTCTAGCATGTTTCATGGTTCAACCAAACATCCTTCACATTTTATGGTTCAAGGGAAGTAAAGCCTACTTATGCTTTTGTAGACACAGAGGGAAGCCATAACTACCAGTGTTACTACCCTGCTTATTTCCCTCTTGCTGACACTGCAGGAGGAGCAGTCGGCCTCTCAGGACTTCTGAGAGCCAGTATAAGCTACTGGTGATTAACAGCTTGATAGTGACCTCTCTTATGTCCAGGGATTGGCCAGATCCTATTTTCTGTTGTTTGCTTTCATAATCAAACTTGAGAAGTAGAGTTGGGTCTGAGAAACCTTGGAAGCCCCACGTCACCTTTTCACACTATATAGTGCTCAACTTCTGGTCAACTTCCTTTAGCCAGAGGACACCATTATTGGGCCGGGTGCTTTTAAAATTCAGGAAAGTTAATAAGCATCACATCTCCTTGGTCTCCAGTACAGAGTCTCTTGTGATCTGCTGTATCTCCAAATTCAAACTCTGTGTCCTGTGTTCTCGTTTGAAAGCTTCCTTGTGACTGAAAACAGCAGTAGCTTCCTTTGCAAAAATGGTTTATTTTAGTTACAACAACAGAGAAAACATTCTTTACCTATTTTTAATGTAGGTTTCTTTTTTGCATTTTCAATCACTTTCCCAGTATGTAGGCCTTGCCTGTGGAGAGCTATGATCACAGTGTGCATTTGGGAGAGGACAGACTGGTAGATGTGACCCTTGCATAGAAAAAGGGAAAATAAAAAAGGAGAGGTAGATTTTTGAAGTCTGAGTCTATATTTCTAGAATGATTGGAAGATAATATTTTTTTAAAAGACATTTTTCTATACTCTGATGTTTCAAATGCTAAGGAATACCCACTTTGGTCGTGTAAGGCAGAGAAGGCTCTGGTGATATTTGTGGGCCTCCAACCCTCTCCCTCCAGAATATGACAAGTCAGGTACCACACATTTCACTTTCTCTTCTCCCAGACTGTGCCAAAGCATTAGAGCAGAGTGTTTTAAGGAAGTTTTATATAAACACAAAATAGTCTATCAGTCATTTTGTTTGTGATTGTCAGGAGTCATTAAGTCATGTATGTGTGTTTTCTTTCTCAGGTTCATTTTCCAGACACTGAAAGAGCAGAATGGCTAAATAAGGTAAGATTAACATATTCCAAATATTCATTGGGAATTAGAGGGCCAGAGACCACCTTCCCATATTTGGGAGTTTGTGTTAATGTTGAGTTCAGATTGCAATGAGCAGGACTCTGCTCCCCGGAGGACTGTTGTGAGCACTGACTTTGCTTTAAGGAGAAAAAGACTAATTCATGTGCTTGCATGGCATTGCCATCTGGCCTTATACCTTCTTTCTTGAATAGAGGCTGTTCACATCTGCTTTATAGAAATCACAAGCAACCATTCTGGAAACATTATTATGAAGAAAAAAATAACTCCCAAGAAATTACCAATCTATAATACCTTTTAGAAGATGTCTTTGTTTCAGTAAGCTTTAGATTGAATCTCTCTTACCTTGTGTTTTGAGCATCTCTAAGACAATATGGTAACCCTAGCTAGACAGAAATCACCCTATATAGCAAAAGTTAATATATGGTTATTAAAGTGCAGGAGTAATTACTGAAGTCCATGCAGTTTTTCTTGGGTTTAGTTTAGTTTGGTTGTGGTATTGAGATCAAACTGAGCCACACTTCCAACCTATTTATTTAAGTTTTCCCACAGTCAGTTGAAGCCATGGGACTTTTAGTGATTATTAGATGTGCAGACATGTTTAAACAGAATGGCTAAATAAAAGCGCCCATCTGCAGGATAGTGACTAATCAGTAGTTTATTGCTGAAGTAAATGTTTAATGTTTGGAATACATTTTGCAGGAATGATATTGAGTAACAAGACCATTTCTTCTTTTGTTTTAGTTCTCAAAGCCAGCCTCTAAGAGACTACATGATTTTAATATTTCTTAGTGCTTGACTACATTATGTATCGTGTATTATGGCAGTTACCTGACATGAGATTCTTCCCTTCCAGACTGTAAAGCACATGTGGCCTTTTATTTGTCAGTTTATTGAGAAGCTCTTTCGAGAAACCATAGAGCCAGCTGTGCGCGGAGCAAATGCCCACCTCAGCACCTTCAGCTTCACGAAAGTGGATGTGGGTCATCAGGTCAGTTCTGTTCTTCTTCACTACCCTTCCTTATACACACAGTGGGATTGCCAAGAACACATGTACCCACTCTACAGGCCCTGAAGGGAATTGTTCCGTAGGAAGACCAGTTCAAAAGTCGACAAATTTCTTAGATTCTTCTTTCCAAGAATGTAGTTTGACTTTTCTTGCTTTTTAGGCTGTGGGCTTGTTGCCTCACTCTTTTTTTTTTTCTTTTTTTCTTTTTTTTCTTTTTTTTTTTTTTTTTTTTTTTGGAGCTGGGGACCGAACCCAGGGCCTTGCACTTCCTAGGCAAGCAGTTGCCTCACTCTCATTGTACTATTTGTTTTGTCTTTTTTCCCCTTTTTTGGAGCTGAGGACCAAACCCAGGGCCGAGCACTTGAGCAAGCGCACTACCACTGAGCTAAATCCCAACCCCTTATTCTAGTTATATTGTTGTTTCTTTTTTACTTTTTAAATTTAATTTTTACTTTTGTTTATGTATATATGTGTGTGTCTATGTGAGAATATGCCATACATGCGTACAGGTGTTCATGGAGGCCAGAAGATGGTCTCAGAGCCTGGAGATAGAGTTACAGGCATTTGCACAAATGCCTAATGTGGGTAGAACCAAAGTCAAGCCCTCTGGAAGAACAGCAGTGGTCTTAACCACTGAGCCATTTTCCCAGCCCCTGTTTTGACTTTTTAAAAACAGTGACAATTTTAAATCCAGTTTACTAGCTTTAATAAATATATGTATGTATGTGTATATATGTGTGTGTGTGTATGGGTATATGCATATTTTCTGTGTGTGTGTCAGTGTATAGAGAAGTGCTCTCTCTCTCTCTATATATATATGTATATATATATATGTGTACATTTAAACAAATATTTTTACATAAAGTATTGACTTTGATTTTATTCATATTCATTAGTTTTTCAATATTTCCTAAAAGTTAGATGAGAAATCACTTCTTGATACATATTTGTTGTAGAAAATTTTATGATTAAGTAAATTCTAGCATATGATAATTATTTTAAGACAACATTGAGTTTTTGCATTTACGGGTACTATTAGTTTTTAAATTTTTTGACCATTTCATGCTTGTATTGTATTTTATGCATGCATTGTACCATATTCATACCTTCATGACCGTCTCTACCCTCTTCCCACTACTGTCGACCCACTTTTTCTTTCCAGCTAATTCCCTCCTCCTTTTATGTCTTTCTCCCTCCCCTCCCCCTCCCCCTCTCCCTCTCCTTCCCCCTTGCCCTCTCCAACTTTTTCTCTTTCTCTGTGTCTACCTCTGTTTCTTGGCTTCTTGAGAGTCTTGCTATGAAGCACAGGCTGGCCTCTCAATACAGCTTGTGGACCAGGGAGATATTGCAATGGTTCAGAGCTTTTCTAGAGGATCCAGGTTTGATTTCCAGAACCCATAACAATTAGTTTACCATCACCTATAGTTCCAACTCAGAAGATCTTATGCCCCCAGCATGCACATAAGTAAAAATAAGTCTTAGTAAAAAAGAAATACAACATATTTTATGATCTGTCATTTGAGGTTGCATATTCAGTTTTCTGAACCATACATTAAGTATTCTTTTGAGACAGAGTCCCACTCTTTAGCTCAGACTGGCCTTGAACTGGCAATCCCATGTTTCAGCTTCTTAAGTGTTTGGTTATAGGCCTTCAGTACCACACTCAACTATACCTTATCTTTTTTTTTTCTACTCAAAAGCCCAATTTTTGGGAAAATTTAAACTGAAAACTTGTAAAACATAAATTTAAAATAATGGGAAGTATTAATAAGGATAGTGTAAAAGAAAATTAGATTAAATCAAAAGAGATAAGGGTAAAGGGCTTGATAGTAAAAGCAAACGTATTCATCCCATGTACTAACAGCACTATCCATGTTGCTGAGTCCTCACTGGGTGTCACTTACCTCACAGTACCCGTGTTGCTGAGTCCTCACTGGGTGTCACTTACCTCACAGTACCCGTGTTACTGAGTCCTCACTGGGTGTCACTTACCTCACAGTACCCGTGTTGCTGAGTCCTCACTGGGTGTCACTTACCTCACAGTACCCGTGTTACTGAGTCCTCACTGGGTGTCACTTACCTCACAGTACCCCTGTTGCTGAGTCCTCACTGGGTGTCACTTACCTCACAGTACCCGTGTTGCTGAGTCCTCACTGGGTGTCACTTACCTCACAGTACCCGTGTTTCTGAGTCCTCACTGGGTGTCACTTACCTCACAGTACCCGTGTTTCTGAGTCCTCACTGGGTGTCACTTACCTCACAGTACCCGTGTTTCTGAGTCCTCACTGGGTGTCACTTACCTCACAGTACCCGTGTTTCTGAGTCCTCACTGGGTGTCACTTACCTCACAGTACCCGTGTTTCTGAGTTCTCACTGGATGTCACTTACCTCACAGTACCCGTGTTGCTGAGTCCTCACTGGGTGTCACTTACCTCACAGTACCCGTGTTGCTGAGTCCTCACTGGGTGTCACTTACCTCACAGTACCCGTGTTGCTGAGTCCTCACTGGATGTCACTTACCTCACAGTACCCGTGTTGCTGAGTCCTCACTGGGTGTCACTTACCTCACAGTACCCGTGTTGCTGAGTCCTCACTGGGTGTCACTTACCTCACAGTACCCGTGTTGCTGAGTCCTCACTGGGTGTCACTTACCTCACAGTACCCGTGTTGCTGAGTCCTCACTGGGTGTCACTTACCTCACAGTACCCGTGTTGCTGAGTCCTCACTGGGTGTCACTTACCTCACAGTAATCTCACGTGGATGCCACTGTTAACTCTATAGAGGAAAACAGAAGAATGCAAGCTTAATAAATTGTCAAAGTTAAACTGTCTCATAAAACCAAAATTGCACTTGTAGTCTAATGCTTAACGTGTCCTTATTATGTCTGTTGCTTTATGGTTAGGTTTTTTTGCTTTTAGGCCTTTTTCTGTTTTAAATTAAGCTATTTCTTGTTTCAGCCCCTTAGAGTCAATGGTGTTAAGGTTTATACTGAAAATGTAGACAAAAGACAAATTATTCTGGACCTGCAGATTAGGTAAGTTTTCATTTGTGTTATGGTTTTGCCATGGCTACTGACGTGTAGTATTCATTTAGCAATATGTATAAGATGAAGGATAAAATAACTATCTTGGCTTTCCTTTATTGACTAAATTCTTCCAGGTCTACATGCTAACAACCTTTGAGTTACTAACAGTCTAGATAACCATCATTCATTAAATGTAATGTGGCTGGAGAGCTGCCTCAGCAGTTAAGAGCATTGCTGGACTCTTCCAGACAGCCTGGGCTTGATGCCTGGCACCCACATAGCAGCTCACAACCATCTGTCACTCCAGCCCAGGGAATCCAGTGTCCTTTTCTGGCCTCCATGGGCACATGCCAGGTCACAGACATAGGCGCAGGCAAAACATCCATATACATAAAATAAAATAAATTTCTAAAAATGTATTGGTTAAAAGAAATTACACACTCTATAAGAAAACTATAATAATAGTTATAGCATAGATTAGTAGCATAGATTACTATAGCATAATAGTAGCATACATTAATGCTATCAACAAGTAGAATTTATTCCCAGAATACAAATGTGATTCAGATATGAAAATCAATCTGTAAAATTCACTGCTTTATTTTAAGAAGGAAGTAGTATAGGGGGTAGGAGACCTTCATGGTTATCTCTGTTGATACAGAAGATTCATCTAACAAAATTTAGTGTTATTACATGTTCAAAAAAAAAAAGTTCAACCTAGGAATTCCAATTGAAAAGGAGTCTTTACAAATAATTAGATCTTACAGGAAAAAAAAATCACAGAAAGTTTTAAAGCCAGGTGTGATGGCATTTAATCCCAACACTTTGGAGGTGACTGGACTACATTTGAGTTCCATAGTAAGACTCTTCTTTTAAAAATAAAACAAACCTCTTAAAAGTAAAATGAATTCAGCAAAGTAGAAAAATGCAGTTAAATCAATTGCATTTCTGAACATTAATAATGAAAAGTCCTGAAAGGACATAAAGACAATCTCACCTGTAACATAGTGAATAGATAGTTGGTAAAATGATAACCTTGTTCAGTCCCCAGACCTACTAAGGAAATGAGTATGGTGGCAAGTTAGTAGTCCCAGGATGGGGAAAGCAGAGACAAGAGGCTCTCGGATGCTATAGCCAGCCAGCCAGCCCGCCCATAGTGAGCCCTAGACACCAGTGAAAGACTTTCACAGTAAACAAGGCAGATGGCCGTTAAGAGTTCAGTCTTCTTTTCTGAGGCTAGACTAAGAATATTTTTTTTATCATTTGTAAATTTCAAAAGTACATTAATAATAAAATTGTATAGAATTTTTACCTGTTACTTTTATTTTAGAAAGAAATGTTCAATATCTGTACTATGGGAAAATCTTCACTTTTAAAATATTTGACACATTTGTAAACATCATTTCCATCAGTGGAATAAAAGAGGAGGCACACTCGTGTCTCATGTTACCCATGCTTCAGGGGGCTCCCTGATAGTCCCCCTGTGTCTTAGGTTAGGCTGGATCCTAACCTCTCATGTCTGCTGTCATGAGTAGATGGCAAGCTCCATGGAAGAGACACCTTGTGCTCATTTAGTGTTTTAGCATTAAGTAAATTACCTGAGTGACTCCTTTCATGGGTATCAGTCTTAAGAAGCAGCTTTAATAGCATAAGTACTGTACTATATTGTATGCTTCAGACAAAGATCTTAACTACATTGGCAGCGAGATAGAGGAGAAGTTAAGAATCAGGAAATAAAGAAAACATGTTAGGCTTTATGTTAGTTTAAAAGGAAAAATATGACAGTCTTTCATTTAATTAATTAATTTTACTCCTTTATATCCTGATCACTGCCTCCCTCCCAGTCAACCCCTCCCCTTCTCTGATCAGGTGGGAATCCCTCTAAGTATCCCCCCAACCCTGGCACTTCAAGTGTCTGTGAGGCGAGGTGCTTCTCTCCCACTGAGGCCACAAGGAAGCCCAGGTTGTGGAACATATCCCATGTATAGGCAACAGCTTTTGGGATAGCCCTATTCCAACTGTTCAGGATCCATATGGCTCCCCATGTATGTTCTTGAGTTGGTAGTTCAGACTCTGAGAGCCCCAAGGGTCTAGGTTATTGGACTTTGTTGGCCTTCCTGTGGAGTTCCTGTCCACAATCCTTTCTCCTGTTCTTTCTTAAGAATCCCCAAGCTCCATCCACTGTTTGGCAGTGGGTGTCTGTATCTGTTTGAGTCAGCTGCTGGGTGGAGCCTCTCAGAGGACAACAGCTCCTGTCTGCAAGCATAACAGAGTATTATTAATAGTGTCAGGGATTGGTGCCTCCCTCCCCTGTAACTGCATTACTTGTAAACAGGATAAATTCTGGGTTGAAAGTTTTGTGGGTGGGTCGGTGTCTCTACTGCTCCATTGGGGTTCCTGTCTGGCTAACAGAGGTGGCCTCTTCAGGTTCCATATTCCCAATGTAGTGAGTCACAACTAAGGTCACCACCATTGACTTTTGGGCACCTCCCTTATCCCAGGTCTCTGTCTTATCCTGGAGATGTCCCCTACCTCCTTACCCCTGTCAGTCACAGGTTTCCATTCATTTTAATTTTATAACAGGTTATTGGTGAATTTAGCAGCAACATGGAGAACAATTTTGTTCATGTACTTAGATCAGCAGATCTCAACCTATGGGTCATGACCATTGGAAAACACATATTTCTTACGGTCTTAGGAACTGAGACCGAGACATTGCTCAGTAGTTATGAAGTAGTAATGGAAATAATTCCATGAACCATTTTAAGGAGTTAAGCATTAGGAAGGTTGAGAATTAATGGCTTAGACCCTTCCTGATCATTATTCATCAAATAGGCTTATGATTACCCCACTTCCAAGAAGCAAAGCATGGGGGTTGTGCTGGCAGTTGTCTGTTGGTTTGACACAGGCTAGAATCATTTGTAAGCAAGGAACCCCAATTGAGAAATAACTTCTATAAGATCAGGGCTATAGGCAGGCCTGTAGAACATTTCCTTAATTAGTCGCTGATCTGTGAGGGCCAGCTCATTGTGTGTATTGCCATCCCTAGGGTGGTGGTCTTAGGTTCTATAAGAAAGCAGGCTGAATCCTGAGTGAGGTAACCCAATCACAGAAAAACACACATGGTATGCACTCATTGATAAGTGGCTATTAGCCCAAATGCTTGAATTACCCTAGATGCCTAGAACACATGAAACTCAAGACGGATGATCAAAATGTGAATTCTTCACTCCTTCTTTTTTTTTTTTTTTTTTTTTTTGTTCTTTTTTTTTTTTTTCGGAGCTGGGGACCGAACCCAGGGCCTTGCGCTTCCTAGGCAAGCGCTCCACCACTGAGCTAAATCCCCAACCCCCACTCCTTCTTTAAAAGGGGAACAAGAATACCCTTGGCAGGGAATAGAGAGTCAAAGATTAAAACAGACACAGAAGGAACACCCATTCAGAGCCTGCCCCACATGTGGCCCATACATATGCAGCCACCTAATTAGGCAAGATGGATGAAGCAAAGAAGTGCAGACCGACAGGAGCCGGATGTAGATCGCTCCTGAGAGACACAGCCAGAATACAGCAAATACAGAGGCGAATGCCAGCAGCAAACCACTGAACTGAGAACGGGACTCCCGTTGAAGGAATCAGAGAAAGAACTGGAAGAGCTTGAAGGGGCTCGAGACCCCATATGTACAACAATGCCAACCAACCAGAGCTTCCAGGGACTAAGCCACTACCTAAAGACTATACATGGACTGACCCTGGACTCTGACCTCATAGGTAGCAATGAATATCCTAGTAAGAGCACCAGTGGAAGGGGAAGCCCTGGGTCCTGCTAAGACTGAACCCCCAGTGAACTAGGCTGGTGGGGGGAGGGCGGCAATGGGGGGAGGATGGGGAGGGGAACACCCATAAGGAAGGGGAGGGGGAGGGGCTAGGGGAATGTTGGCCCGTAAACCAGGAAGGGAATAACACTCGAAATGTAAATAAGAAATACTCAAGTTAATAAAAAAAAAAAAAAAAAAGAAAGCAGGCTGAGCAAACCATGGAGACCGTACCAGTAGGTGACACTCCTCCATGGCCTCTGTATCAGCTCTTGCCTCCAGGTTTCTGCCTTGATTGAGTTCCTGCTCTCACTGGCTTTGCTAAACTGTTATGTGGAATTGTGAATGAAATAACTCTTCCTCCCCAACTAGCTTTTTGGTGTTTCTTCATAGCAATAGTAATCTCCGCTAAAACAGGTGAGGTGAAATCCCAGACCATCCCATGCAGAATGCATTAGAGTTTCATGTTTATGTTGGAAATGAATGCATGCTTTGCATTATCATAGTAAGGAACCATTTGTTTTACATTTGTGTTTGAAGTTAATCTCTGAGTAAAGTGAAGGTTCAAAATAAGCTGGTTTTTTGTGACTAAGGAAAAAGGTGGTGAGCTCCACTATTGACAAAATAACCTTTGTTGTGTTTTAAACAAAGGTTTCTTATACGCATAAAAACACTTTCCATCAAATGAGTGTTCCAGAAATAACACATTGTTATTCATATTTTTCTTTGAAACTACATGTTTACATGCTTTTAAAATTTTTGCTTTTTGAGATAGGATCTGAGCTCTCTGTGTACATAAGGAGGACACCATTCTCCTGCTTATTCCTTTGAGTGCTAAGAATCCAATGTATCGTACACCCCCGATTTAGGTAAGACTGTGTATTAAACCCAGAGCTCTTATATGCTAGACAGCTAGTCCACCCACCGAGCTCCATTCTCATCTATTTTATTTTCGTTTGTTTTGTTTGTTTTGAGACAGGGTGTCACACTGTATAGTCCAGACTAACCTTAAACTGGTAGTCCTTCAGCTTCAGCCTCCCATGTGTTGGGCATCTAAATTTATCTAAGATTTTCACATGTGGGAGAAGTAAGAGCATATGCAGTGTTCCTCACAGGTGACACGGCAGTGTTGAGCCTGACAGCACTGTGTCTGTAACACCAAGAGTAAGACAATAAATAATCTTGTGGTATTGGTTACATTTTCAGTCCATTCTGCCTACAGTATGTCTATTTTACCATCGTGTGGTCTGATTATGTCCTTTACACTGCCTAATCTTAACAGACAGCTAAGAGGATGAGTAATTCCACTCACTTTATCTAATGAAGAATTTTTCTGTGCTAGTTTTGTAGGAAATTGTGAGATTGATTTGGAGATCAAAAGATATTTTTGTAGAGCTGGTGTGAAAAGTATACAGGTAAGTTTTTCAAATTTTTCATTTTAGAGTTTTCTAGGCTGTATTCAGAAAGAAAAATATGAGTTTTTATTAGCTTGGAAGGTTTTCGAAGTAAGTTTGTATTTGTGGTTATAGTTGAATAAAGTGAGAAGCCATGTGCTTAAAAATCACCAAGTGACTTTAAAGAACTATGTTTTCTGACTTGTGATTTCCTGTCTGAGTGCAGATCCATGGGACAATGCGGGTGATCCTGGAGCCCCTGATTGGGGACATGCCTTTAGTTGGAGCTTTGTCCATCTTCTTCCTTAGGAAGCCAGTAAGTGCATTTATTTCATGACGTCATGCTTATCTTTGCTCTCTGGGCAGTAACATGGATACACGGAAGGATAGAGTGGAGGAACAAAATCCTGCCATTAACTTTCCCCTATCTGATGCATGGTTCCTGAGTCTTTTAACTTCTGTATGCCTTAAGTGGGGGTTTTATCTCTTGATAAAGAATGGTCTTTCCTGAATATAAAAATGTTTGTGGAAGTTAGGAAAATCATTTTTAGCTAAGTAAGTTGAAGATACATTTGGCCTGTTATTAAGTATGATTTTATTCCATTTGCTTATTTAATCCTCATACTTGCAAAGTTAAATATTGTTTCCTTGTACTGATCTGGAGGTCACACGGCGATTAAGTATTATTAGAGCTTTGGCATAGACCCAGATTAGTCTGATACAGGTTTTATATTTCTAAACACTTTAAGGTAATGCCATGCCTGTAAATCTCCCTCTGACTCCCTCCTGAGATAAATACGCCTTCTTTGGTGGTGGACGTAAGGGGAGTATTTGATGAACTACAGGTGCAGCTCTGTGTTGTGCTTTTACATGGAATCTTTTGTTGGTCTTTTAATTGTTGGCTAAGCATGGTGTTGTCATTCATACTTTTAGATTGTATTTCTTTTCATCTTTGTTCTAAGTGCTCTGTGCTTGTTACACATTACTAGAATGGAAACAGGAAGACAAAGCTATTTCTTACCCTTACCTGAGTCCTGCAGCCCATGATTAGTGCTACCTTCAGTGCCTTTTTCTTTCTTCCTTTTTTTTTTTTTTTTTTAATGCTGAGAATCGAAGGCAGGGCATTGTGCATGCTAGGCAAGCTCTCTCATTCTAGCTGCATTTCCCTACTGCCTAACTGTGCATCCCAAGTTCCAACCATAGGAACTTAATGTCCTTTGAAGCAAAGTAGTTACTGTGTCCTCCACTTTTTCTTTTCTCGAGAATTCTCTCTTGATCTATTTTGTTTCACTTCTAGAAGGTTTCTATCTTCTAGGACAAGTGTGCACTGTAGTTTTGAAAGTTGTACAGTAGTGACCATTAGTGCTAAAATGAAGGGCATGTCTGTTTCCAATGTTCAGAGAGTCTAGATGAGCTACTTCTTAGGGGGATACTGCTTATGATCCTTGGCAAGTTTCTGGGAGGGACTACTAACATCATGTGTGGGCAGAGAAAGAAGACCCAGATCTGTGTGGTCTTAAATGGCCACGGGTAGTTAGGAGTATTTTTCAAGGGATGGATTTTTATAGGACAATTTGTCTTATCTAGGTGGGCAGATTATATCATTATCAATTGGTTATGAGTTTATTGTGTGGACATTTTGTCGAGTGAGAATTTAAGATATAAATCTGATTGCTAAATTACAAACTTATTGAGTTTTTATTTTAACAGGTAACTGGGAGTTGTGACTATAACCACAGGGGACGGATGCTGGGAATGTGAGCAGGGTCTGCAACAAGAGAGTCGCAAGAGGGTGGCTGCTGCTGGGCTCAGAGAGTAGCTGAGGGTAGCGTGTGGTGATTGGAAGCTTAGCAGATGAGACGCTTTGCTGACTGAGATGAAAACACCCCGCAGATGCCATGTGGCCCTCCAGAGCTGGCTATACCGTGGGATGATACAATCTTTTTTAATATTTACTGAAACAATCATGTGTGATTTAAAATAGATTAAAATGATTTAAAATTTGGCTCAAAAGACCTATTGAAAATTATTGGTTTTAAAAATACGGTATTCCTAGGCCAGACTATGCGCACAGGCAGTGCTTTGTGCATGACTCACACTGTGCCCTCACAGTCGTGTTGTGCGTCCTTACTTCCTGTGTTGTAGAACAGGATGTACGTTACAACTCCAAAAGCTATCAAGGACTTCAGTCATTTTTACTTTATTATAATTTTGAGAAATAAATCTATAAAAGATTTAAAATACATCTTTTTTTCCTCCTACCAATTTTTTTAAAGAGCAGTTTATGTAAAAACAGACTCCATTCATGAGTATTTAAAACGTTCTTTAATAAGTTGCTAAAAACTATCTGTCTTTGGAAATATTCTTAATATAAAGATCCTATCCCTTAGAAAAAGGAAGACCTTTAGTCTTCCTCAGAACTTAACTGTGCTCTTAAATAGTTTTGTTCTTCACAGATGACGGCACTTGTAAAATAAATTACAGCATTAACTCCCAGCGACAGGCTGTTGGAGTGCCGAGAAGAAAAGGATAGAGTTGAAGTGTTCGGTCACCTTTTCCTTATATGGTAAATAAAGCCACTGAACATGCTTTAGAGGGAAGGGAATTTTCTTCAGTTACTTTCAGCTGGAAAATATGAGAACTTACTGCTGTTAGCTGCCAAATAATTCTTCTTTAGTCTAGTGAAAAATACAGCTAGAAGGGCTTTTTAGTTTTACTGTTTTTTTTTTTATTGCCCAGTGACTCAGAAACAAATACCATAGACTCGTATAAAACAGTTTCATGTTTTCTGCCTTCTAGTTTGTTTAATTAGTTTTGGTAATGTGGTACTTGTGGAGTGACCCCTGATAATTCTTGACATGATGAAGTTTGCAGCCAAGTGAACAGTCTAGGTGGAACAGTGGTGCTTCGGCAACAGGGAGCACAGCAGTGTGGGGTCTCTGTGACAGCTTTGCACTGCCTCACCTCTACTTGTCTTCTTTTTGTGCCATGTCTGTAGGTCTCAGTCCCCTGTCTGTGACAGAGGAGTGACACTACCACCTAACACAATTAAATGTCTGTGCTCTTAAAAGCACACAGTAAACCTTTACATTTTTTTTTTTTTTTTTGGTTCTTTTTTTCGGAGCTGGGGACTGAACCCAGGGCCTTGTGCTTCCTAGGCAAGCGCTCTACCACTGAGCTAAATCCCCAACCCCAAACCTTTACATTTTTAAAGAATTAAATATAGTTAGCATTTTATTGAGGTTCTAACACTAGAGTGATGCTAGGGTAAGGGTAAAAGTCTGAATAAATATTCTGATAACGAACGGACAGGATGGACTCCAGTGGTAGAGTCCTTGGCTCCTGTCTGTCAGGCAATAGGCTTTGAATCCTTGGGAATGAAAAAAGTTGTGATAACCAAAAGGAGGGTTAGGGAGATAGATTAGTCAGTGTCTTTCGCATGCTTCAAGGACCTGATTCCAGATGCTGGACCTTTGTAAAACACCTAGATATGATAGCATGTGTCAGAAACCCAGTGCTCCAGGGCTCATTGCTCAGCTGTGAGAAAGCTACTCTAGAAAGCTGGTTAACTCTGTGTTTAGGGAGACCTTGTCATAAAAGTAAAGAGCAATAGAGGAAGACACCCAGTGTTAATCTCTAGCCTACACATATATGTACTTGTGCACATGCACCCACACAAGTACATACATAAAACATAATTTAGAGTCAGGTGGATTCCTTTTTGTCATTAGAAGTTTATAGAGAACCCAATCTAGGTAGAGATTTTGGATATGCCTAAAGCATACATCCTAAGGGTTTATATCAGCGCAAAACCACAGCTCTTATTTCAAGGGGATAAAGATAGTTTATTTTGGAGTCCACTATGAGTATCCTCAGCCTGGGAACACAGATTTAGGTTTTCCCAAATTCCATGTTCCAAATGTGGTAACAGTTTGAGGAAGTTTTTATAGTAACAGAACAAAGTCATAAATAAAAGCACCTTTCAAGTAATTGGTGGAAATTTAGACAGGCAGATGAAAGAAAAGTAGTGCAATCTCTGCCTTAGGGTTCAGACACTATCTGATAAGACTCTTAGTAGCTGGTGAAAGCTGCTGTGGTCTCCAATACGTTCTAAAAGGTTTTCCCTGAGAGTCACAAAGATGTGAAGTCAGACACAGATGTGGACAAGGAGTGACTATTAAGGAAGTTGAAAATAGCCCAGAATGAGTTATAATTAGATCCTGGTCCTGGACCATGCTAGCCCTATATCCCAGCTGTTCTTATCATTACTCAGACGTAGAGAAGGGGCAGAGGAGATGTGCTCCTCTTCAGGACTTTTATTCACAGGTTGTTTTCAGAGCCTTCACTTAACCCCAAAGAACAGATTGTGAAGCAGGTCTTTTCTAGAAGTCTCCACAGAACAACTTGGGCATGTTCTATGCAATTTTCTTTGTTAAGTAGAACTATCTTCCATTTAGAGTTATAATAGGAAGAACTTGAATCTTACTGGGCTAGAATCCCAGAACTTAAAATATTTTAAGTAAAGGGAGTGTTAAAGAAGGAGAGGGATTTCTAAAATGTAAAAATTATGTTTATTGTACAGTTAAATCTCAGAACCAAATTGGAACCAGGAGTTTGAATTTTTTTGTAACTAGAGGGAGACAGTGTACTGTAATGGTTAACTGGCTTTTGGAGGCAGTGGGAAGGCAGTGCAGTATGACAGGTTGAAAGATCATAGCTTTTGCTTCCTTCTCTCTCCCTCTGAGAACAGTGGGCTAGATCTGTGTCCCCGTTCCCCCCACCTCCCATCCCCTCCTTCCCTTCTCTCCCAGGTCTGGGATTAAGAGAGTCTGTAGTACACAGGCCATTCTACGATTCTTGCAGGTAAGTCTGCAGACAGGCCTATAGATTCAAACCACACCTTAAGTAATCCAAGATTATTTATTATGCTGAGTTTACTCTGATCCTCTGAAACCTATGGTTTGATGTTTTTAATTATTTGTACAGTTTTGTGCACCCTCCATAATCTTGTACCATCCTGAGTCTCAAAGTAGAGCTATCATTGACTGCTTTCCTTATCTATGCTGAGTGTATGCTATAGGTCTTCTGTAGGATAGGCTAAGCCTAGGATTACACCCTGCCCCAACCCCCAAAGACCGCAGTGCAAGGCTGTGTTTGTGCCCATCTATGGTGACAGCTGCTCTCCTTCTTGGCCACAGCCCTACAGGAAATGTTCTTTCTGGCCTGATGTGTACAAAATGCAGATGTATATATACAAGGCCCACGTTGGTTTCCATGCTCCTGTGCTGTGGATCTCTGGGTCATTCTTCAGCATTTCCTTAGAGCCTAGCATGAGTTGTCTCACCAGCCCCTGTGGGGGCTTACTTCATTCAGACTGCTTCTATCTCTCTTCAGAGTTGTCTCAGAGAACACATGTCTCCTGGGTGGACCCTAAGGACTCAGCTTTCCTGTGCTGTCAGAGCAGTGCTCTTTGCAGGGTTTTTTCCCTTCCACTTGCCTAAGTCATGAGGCTTTAAAACAACAGGAAGATACTCTTTAGCTTTCCTGCCAACCCAGAGCTACTAAACAAAGACATGGGGTAAAACCCCACTGAAGACTTGTGGAGCCAGGCATCAGCTTGCATTTATAACCAACTTCCCAAATGACCTGCCTGAGACGTGTGTAGTTGCTTAGGGCCAGTTGCTGCTGTCATGCTACCAGCTTTACTGCATCCCTCAGGCAGTCCCATCTTGAAGTAATAGTGAAGAACATCTCTTGTTTTTTGGTTTTTTTTAACATTAATTTAGTGTGTGTGTGTGTGTCTGTGTGTGTCTGTGTGTGTCTGTATGTGTGTCTGTGTGTGTGTCTGTGTGTGCTAGCGCACAGTGGTACACATGTCAAAGTCAGATGGCAAGTTATAGGAGTTAGCTCTCTTCTTCTACCGTAGATCCCAGGTCTTCAGAGTTGGCATCCCGATGGCTCATTTCTGTGATTTTCATGAAATGGGTGCACATGTTTTCTTGTTCCAGGTAAAACATGATGTTCTTTCATAAGCATGGACAGTATTCTGCATTGTGCTTCTACCACCTCCCAGAGATGGCTTACTGTGTTTGCAAACACATTCCAGTATGCATCAGCTTATTGAATTACAGATCTTTAGTCATCCAGGGGCCCTGGCTTTCATTGTCTTAACATGTATTCGGGAAATCAGGAGGGACCTGACAGTTGCATTTCCAAGGATGCTTCTCAAACGGCTGCCACGATTGCATTCCTCCTGGCCTTTTTCCATGTGTCCTCATGAACTCACATATGTACTCTCTCACACACATGCTCACCTGCACTGCTCTATAGACCTGTTCTCACACACTTGTTTATGTCACTCGTGTTCACAATCACCTGCACTTTGACAACTGATCTTTCTCACAGCCTGTGCTGGTTTGAATAAGAATGACCCTCATAGGCTCTTGTATCTGAGTGGTTCCCCAGATTGGTAGAACTGTTTGGTTGTACCAGTGGTATGTCCATTGATGCTGGATTTTGGGTTTCAAAATCTCACACCATTCCCACTTAGCTCTCTGTGGTTAAGGTATAAGCTCTCAGCTGCTACCCCAGCTCCATGCCTGTCTGTCTGTTGCCACCATGATGATGATGGACGCCAACCCTTCAGAACTGATTCCTATCAATGTTTCTTTTAATAGCTGCCTGGTCAGGGTCTCTCTTTACAGCAATTAAAAGTAATTATGAAACCCACTCATACTTCTAACATTCACTTTCTCTCACACTCACACTCATACTCATACAGACCGTGGGCATGCTCATTTACACAATTCTCTCACCCATGTATACATCCTTTCATTTCTTACACTCTGTTGGTTACTTTTCCTTTGGCTATGTTAAATAACCCTGATAAAAGCAACTTATAGGGGAAAGGCTTGATTTCAGTTCCCAGTTTGAAGATTCAGTTCATCATGATAGAGAGGTCATAGAGCAGGAGTCTAGGGGGCTTGTGACATTTCCTCCTCAACCAGGAAACAGCAAGAGATGGATGCTTTAAATAGCTTTCCCCTTTTTATTCAGTTTTGGACTCTGGCCTATGAAATAAATGATACCACTCTATCTAGGGCAGGTCTTCCCCTCAATTAATCTAATTGGATAACCATTACAGACATTCCCAGATGATTGTCTCCTAGGTAATAATCACTGTTAGTGTTCACATATGAAAACTTTGGTATGCTGTGTTTTCATGCTACATCCTCTCTCTGCCTACTCATTTTTTTCACATTCACTTTTCTCTCAGGTTCATGCTCTCTTTTACACACTTTTCCTTTCTAACATTCCACTCTGTTACTCTTAATTTGTTTTTATGCATGAACTTTTTCATATTCATCCTCACACACAGGCACACTTACATTCTTACCTTCCCTCCCTCACCTAACCCTAGTGCTTTGAACATCCCCATGGCCCAGAATCGTCCTTATTGGCAGCAAGTGTCTTGTAACATTTACCGTTACTGTATCTTGTGTTTTTATTTGTACGTTTTCATTGGCATTTTGTTTGTCGCATAATTCTGCTGGCAGTTGAAGTTTTTTTTAGCTAAAGCTAGTCCCTGTTTTACCTGAGTATTCTAACAGGTCCCCAAACACCATCTAAAATTGGTTTCACCCTCACTTTTCAAACATCGGTCTTTGTCTCAGCCAAGTATTTAATAGATCCAAAAATGTCATGTAGCTACTTAGGTCTCTAATAAAATCTCATTATAAGGCAAGTCTCAAATATGTATCATAAATAATGACAATGTAAACAAATACTACTAAAAGAATTGTTAATTTCAAAATGTTTAGGATAGAACTCTTCTGCTTACTAGTGTTAAGACTACTGAGATGGAATTGAGGATGGACATGCTTAAGATACATTGTGCATATATGCGTATGCCAGGCAAGTGTTCTACCACTGAGCTAACCCCAGCCCCGTGTATGATATTTTCAAAGCATAAAGATGAAAAATAAGCCTCTGCTCCAAAGACTATAATAAACAGTATAGTGGCATATAAACTATGCCTAGGAAACTTGCAACCAAGGGGTTTCTTTTTCTAAAGAAAATTATTAAATGACACTTTTTGGGTTCATCCCCTTTATTGTTCTCTTACTTATACTGATCCCACCTAGTCTTATTTAGACGCTTCTATATGTGCCCCTCAATAAACTGACCCTTTCCTAGAGTCGGTATGGCTTCTTTGACTCCTATCTCTTTGTGCAGTCCTACCATAAATAGGTGGCTTCTGGTAAGAGTACATATAAGGTGCTTAGATTTGAACTTGAGTTAAAAGCACACATTTTACATTACATTGCTGGTATATTTTTATTTCCTAAAGTAGATTTGTGATCAACTGAAAGGGCTTTTATAACTAAATCATAAAATTGTGCCATAAATGTCCTTTAATTTTATTTTAAAGGGTATATTTTAATCTTTTTAAATTGTTTTTCATATATTTTGGTCATATTCTTTCTCCTACCCCAAGTCTTTCCAAACCATTCACGCCTTCCTACTCAACTTGTTTTCTCTGGCTGTTAAAAAAAAAAAGAACTAAACAAACAATGAAACAAAATAAAAAAGACAAAAGTGCCAAACAGTAACAAGAGAGAAAAAAAAGCCAACACTAAAACCATGAAGCCCATTTTTGTATTGATCAACTACTCTTAAGCATGAGGCCTGTTTTGGGACATTTCTTTAAATAAAACTTAGTTTCCCTCTCCCCGCAAGTATCAATTGCAAATAGCTTCTTGATTCAGGGCTGTGACTTTGTGCTACTGTGCTGGGATTTTTGTCTAACTTGACATTGGCAGGTCTTCCCCATGCTGTAGTCTCTGAGCTCATGTGTGCATCAGCCCTTTTGAGTCTGGAAAGTGCTGTTTCCTTAGAGTCATTACCACCTCTCTTCTTTTCTGCTTACTCTTTGCCATAGATGCCTAAGTCACGAGGGAAGGGTTTGAAGAGACATCTCATTTGAGACTGAATGCTTCACTGTCTGCACATTTGTCTAGTTGTGAGTTCTGTGTTTATTAAGAACCTTTGCAAGAAGCCTCTTTGATGAAGGCTGAGTGACGCGCTTACCCATGGGTATAGCAGTATGCCATTAGGAATCATTTTATTGCTGTGCACATTTGGCAAAATAGTAGTAGTGGGTTTTCCCCTGGGTTTCAGGTTTTTGGTCACCATCACAGTATCAGGTGTGAGTGTTAGGTTGGTTCCTTTCATAATATTTTTGCTACCATTGAACCAATATATCTTGCAAGCAGGTTGCTGTTGTAGCTGGCAGGGTTTGTAGCTGGATGAGATTGATGATAGATTTTTCTCCTCTGGTGGCCTGTATATACCTTCCAGTAGTGTTGAGAGTTTCTTTTCTTTGTTATTGGATATATTTCTTTTTTCTTTTTTTTTTCTTTTTTTTTTTTTTTTTTTGGTTCTTTTTTTCGGAGCTGGGGACCGAACCCAGGGCCTTGCGCTTCCTAGGTAAGCGCTCTACCACTGAGCTAAATCCCCAGTCCCTGATATATTTCTTTATTTACATTTCAAGTGTTATTTCCTTTCCCGTTTTCCTATCCGTAAGTCCCCTAACCCCTATTCCTCCCCCATAAAGGTGTTACCCCCCCCCCATTAACTCCTCCTTACCACCCTCCTTCCCCCCCCCCGACTTTCTCCTGCACTGGGGGCGTCCAACCTTGGCTTCCCCATCTACTGGTGTCCAACAAAGCTATCCTCTGCTACATATGCAGTTGGAGCGCTGGGTCAGTCCATGTCTAGTCTTTGGGTAGTGGTTTAGTCCCTGGAAACTCTGGTTGGTTGGCATTGTTGTTCTTATGGAGTTGCAAGCCCCGTCAGCTCTTTCAATCCTTTCTCCAATTCCCCCAAAGGGGGTCCCGTTCTCAGCTCAGTGGTTTTCTGCTAACCTTTGCCTCTATATTGGACGTGCTCCGGTTGTATCTCTTAGGAGAGATCTGTATCCAGTTCCTGTCAGCATGCACTTCCTAGCTTCATCAATCTTATCTACTGTGGTGGCTGTATATATGTGGGCCACGTGTGGGGTAGGCTCTGAATGGCTTCAGTCTCTGCTCTAAACTTTGCCTCCATATCCCCTCCTATGGATATTTTTGTTCCCCCTTTTAAGAAGGAGTGAAGCATCTGCACTTTGGTCATCTTTCTTCTTGAGTTTCATGTGGTCTATGGATTTGCATCTTGGGTAAATCAAGCTTTTGGGCTAATATCTACTTATCAATGAGTGCATACCATGTGTGTTTTTCTGTGATTGGGTTACCTCACTCAGGATGATACTTTCCAGTTCCATCCATTTGCCTATGAATTTCCTGAAGTCGTCATTTTTGATCACTGAGTAGTACTCCATTGTGTAGATGTACCACATTTTCTGAATCCAGTCCTCTGTTGAAGGGCATCTGAGTTCTTTCCAGCTTCTGGCTATTATAAATAAGGCTGCTGTGAACATAGTGGAGCATGTGTCTTTGTTGTATGTTGGAGCATCTTTTGGGTATATGCCCAGGAGAGGTATAGCAGGGTCCTCAGGTAGTGTAATGTCCAATTTTCTGAGGAACCTCCAGACTGATTTCCAGAGTGGTTGTACCAGTCTGCAATCCCACCAACAGTAGAGGAGTGTTCCTCTTTCTCCACATCTTCGCCAGCATCTGCTGTCACCTGAGTTTTTGATCTTAGTCATTCTGACTGGTGTGAGGTGGAATCTCAGGGTTGTTTTGATTTGCATTTCCCTGATGACTAAGGATGTTGAACATTTCTTTAGGAACTTCTCAGCCATTTGATATTCCTCAGCTGAGAATTTTTTGTTTAGCTCTGTACCCCAATTTTTAATAGGGTTATTTGGCTCTCTAGTGTCTAACTTCTTGAGTTCTTTGTATATTTTGGATATAAGCCCTCTATCAGATGTAAGATTGGTAAAGATCTTTTCCCAATCTGTTGGTTGCTGTTTTGTCTTAATGACAGTATCCTTTGCCTTACAGAAGTTTTGAAGTTTTATAAGGTCCCATTTGTCGATTCTTAATCTTAGAGGATAAGCCATTGGTATTCTGTTCAGGAAATTTTCTCCAGTGCCCATGTGTTCAAGATCCTTCCCCACCTTTACTTCTATTAGTTTGAGTGTATCTGGTTTGATGTGGAGGTCCTTGATCCACTTGGACTTAAGCTTTGTACAGGGTGATAAGGATGGATCGATCTGCATTCTTCTACATGCTGACCTCCAGTTGAACCAGCACCATTTGCTGAAAATGCTATCTTTTTTCCATTGGATGGTTTTGGCTCCTTTGTCAAAAACCAAGTGACCATAGGTGTGTGGGTTCATTTCTGGGTCTTCAATTCTATTCCACTGATCTACCTGTCTGTCTCTGCACCAATACCATGCAGTTTTTATCACTATTGCTCTGTAATACTGCTTGAGTCCTTTTATTGTTGAGGATAGTTTTAGCTATCCTGGGTTTTTGTTATTCCAAATGAATTTGCAAATTGTTTTTTCCATCTCTATAAAGAATGGAGTTGGAATTTTGATGGGAACTGCATTGACTCTGTAGATTGCTTTTGGCAAAATGGCCATTTTTACTGTGTTAATCCTGCCTGCTCGAGTTCTCCATGTTCAAGGATGTAAATGGGTGATGTCTCAGCAGTATGGTCTCACTTCCATGTTGTGTAGGGTAATTGCCCACATAATGGCTTTTTAATCTTGTGCCCTGCAGGTGTCCAGGCATTTTGGGTTTTTATTTGTTTGTTTATGTGGGTTTATTTATTCATTTGTTTTTGGCTTGTTGTTTTGTTTTGTGTGAGACCTAGTCTCTCTAGAGGTATAGCCTTTTACTGTCCTGGGACTCACTCTCAATACCAGGCTGACCTTGAATTAGAGATCCACCTGCCCATGTCTTCAAAGTGCAGTAACTGAAGGTGTGTGCCACCATGCCCCACAGTCTAGGCTGTCCAATAAGATCAGAATACTTTGCTGAGATAAGGAAATCCTGCTCTCTTTTAAGTGCTACAGGAATTATTTGACCTAATGCTAGAAGGGGAAATAGAAAGAAAAATGAGCCTGTTAGTCATGGTGCTTTCAGTTACCTGTGTGACTGATAGAGAACCAGATGCCTTGAAATCAATGGCTTTTCCAGCTCTATGGTCCTGATCATGAAGCTAGTGGTTTGCGAGTTTGCCTAAGCCCTAGAATCAAGTGGATTTTGTTTTGCTTTGAGTGTTTTGTTTAATGTGTTTTGAAACTGGTCTCTTACTGTGGAGCCGCATTTAGAGATCTCAGTCGGGGGCTGGGTTGCTTTTACCCTGGGTTTGTGACTGCCTTTTGACCAAATCCAGAAGTAGACCTGGGAGAGTCTTGGTTTACGTACAATTCACAGTCCAGATTCAAAATTGACTATTCTTTTCCTTTCTGGGGTGGTGGTGGTGGTGGTGGTGGTGGTGGTGGTGGTGGTGGTGGCAGAGGCGACAGTGGTGGTTGGTTTGGTTTGGTGTTTGTTTCTCTGTGTAGCCCTAGCTGTCCTGGAGCTCTCTGTACACTAAGCTTTCCTCAAACTCAGAAGATCCACTTGCCTCTGACTCTCAGGTGCTGGGGTTAAAGGCATTTCTTTCATTTTTCTCATGCTGGAAAGCAGTCATGAAGGATGTTTTTGAAGTGAATTCCTTCTTCCCGTTAGCTTTGCTCTGTGCATATATGTACTAGATCACTGCTTGTACGCAGCTGAGTTCAGAAGGCACTTGAACAGTGAGCCTTTCCAGCTCTGTGTGTAATACAGAGACGCTGCACAGCGTCACTTAACGCGTCCTCTACGAGTAATAAACACTGCGTATTTTATTGTGCACAACATCTATTTGGAGAGAAAATCAGTATTTACAACCAGTAGCTTTAACTGTTTATGTTTACTTAATAGAATCCTACTTAAATATATAAGAAGTTCTAAAATGACTATAAATATCCAATGAAGAGACAGAACATGTTCTATTAATAGGAGTTTGCAAGTAAAAGATTAAAAATAAAGTACCATTGTTCAACTACCAAGGAGTTTTAATATCTGGTTTTGGTAACAATACAGAGAAGAATTGTTTCTATCCAGTACTTTTGCTGGCAATAGAAATTTAAGTGGTAATTTTGAAGGTCACTAGGTATATACTGAAAGTGAACATAATCCTTAGTGTCATGTTCCAATTCAGAGTTTTTGCTCTTTGTGGTATTTATGTGGAATTTCCTTTTGTACTCTGGGTCTTGTGGATGGGATCCAGATCATCAGGTTTTGTGAGGCAAGCACTTTTACCTGTGGGCTTATCTTGCTGACTCATACCCCCATTTTTAAATGTCAGGCTGTATGTATGTATATAAACATGTATATTCATGCTGGACAAGAAGCCATACAACTTTAATCCCAGCACTTGGGAGGCAGAGACAGGCAATCTCTGTGAGTCTGAGGCCAGCCTGGTTTTCTTGAGTTCTAGGCCAGCTGAGGGTACACAGTGAGATTCTGTCTCAAATAAACAAATAACAAAACTAACGAAACAAAGGATAATCACTGAACTGTTAGCTTTGATAAAGGAGAAACTGAAGATACTCCAGGGATCTGTGCATAAGAGGAAGAGCAGACAAATTATTACATGTTTTAAGAAGAGAAAACTATGGCATTAACATAGACATAGGGCAGGTCTTGATGTGTGATGACAGCAGTCCTCCTTTGTTGTAATACAAACTGGGAAAAGGTGCTGCAAAACTTATTTCATTTACACAGACCTGTGTGCATTTGCTGTGATACATGGAAACTGTTTTGATATTTAGTCTTTTTTCTCCTTTTTAACAAACAGCTTTTAGAGATTAACTGGACAGGACTGACTAATCTTCTGGACATCCCTGGACTAAAGTAAGTGTTGGCCTGCTTGTGATTGCTACCATGTTCTTTCCCAGCCATTGCTGCCTTTTGTCACTTTTATTCTTGAGAGAGAGAGAGAGAGAGAGAGAGAGAGAGAGAGAGAGAGAGAGAGTGAGTAGGTAAACATGGAACCTGAATATGAAGTTCCTAACCACAGAAGTAGAAGCTCTTGTCTATTCTGTAACCATTTAGTGAATAAAAACCATGGAAATTGTCCTTTAACAAGCACTTGAGTCACCAACAACACATTGTCCTGTGAGAGAGTTATCTGAGTCACTGTCGTATGTCTGACATGGTAGACTGACACAGAATGCAATCTGTCTGTTACTACTTAGGAGGAAATTACAGTTTTCAAACCTTTTTCATGTTTGCATTATTCTGTTTAGAGGCTGAAATGCATGGCTTATTAATTATAAACTACATTTGCTTCTAGTGGGTGTTTTGTAATCTGTGGATTTTTACCCTTAAGTAACTTACAAATGCATTTCCAAATCTTCGATTTCAGACTACTTCCTATTTCTCTATGCTTGTTTATGCCTCTGAAATGACTGCTGAAACAAGATTTTGTTTTATGACCAGTATAAAACAGCAGCTTTAATAATGTGAGACATAGTCACAAATAAAATGTATTAATGATTCACCAGGTTAAGAGAGAAATTCTATTATCTTTAAAAGATCTGTGGACAGAAAAGTATAACTTTAAAAGGTTTGTTGATGAGTGCTGAGTTCATCAGACTCTTGATTACAAACAAATGACTTATTTAAATTGACACAGGTAATTTTGTTTTATTTGCAGTGCTGGGGATTAAACTCAGGATTTTGTATTTGTTATGTTACCTCTGTGCTACCCACTCAGATTCCCAAATGATACTTTTCCATTTTTAAATAATAGTTTTACTATTCAGTGTAGAAATAGCACCTTTAAATTCAGTGCTGTCAGGCAGTCAGAACATGAGAATTGCACATCTGCTCTGAGCCAACCACTGTTCTTATCACTTGGGCATAGATGAGAATGACATTGTCGAAGGTTCTCCAAGACAGCTTAACCTGCACTGGCCTTTGCAGCTCATAGAGCATTCTTTGAGGGGTGTCAGGCTCAGGCAGATGGTGATGCCAAGTGAAATGGACTGTTGAGGCAGTCTCACAGGTGAGTCCTTGCGCTTGTCTTCAAATGGATTCTTGCTGTGTACAGCAGCTGTTCTGCAAACGGCATAGTGTTTCCTGCTAGTTTTACAGAAACTCCAGGGTCACCCTATGTATCTACCTGTCTTGGATAGGTTCCTGTGATTTTTCAAGTCAGGTTTTAGTTTTATTTACTACAAAGAAACCAAGAAATGTTCAATTACTTGAACCCCTTCCCTTCCAGTGAATGATCCCACACAAAGGGAGAGCTTACACTGGAAGCAGCAATACTTGCTAGATTATGTTAGCCGGAGGTAAGCCACAGGTGTCTGTAAAGGTTAATATATGAAGCTTCTTTTACTTGTCGTTATTTAGCATCATAGGTGGACTGAAGTAAGCAGGCTAATTGATCATCTTGTCTGTTATTGTAAATGACATAGTATGAGTTCTGTATGCAGCAGTGTGGCTTAGAACATGTGTCCTGTCCCCTCACAAGACTTCAGGCAATCCAAGACCATCTTATTTACCAAGGATCTCTACCCAGTCCTGTGGACATACTCATGAGAATATGCACATTTATTTATTTATTTACCAAGGATCTCTACGCAGTCCTGTGGACATACTCATGAGAATACGCACATCTCATTTGCGTGCAGAACTAGTTTCATCTCACTCAGTGATTTATAATGTAAGCCCAGTCTTTTTTCTTTTTATTATTGATTAAATTATTTATTTACTTTGCACCCTGTTTGAAGTTTCTCATCCCTCCTCTCCTCCTAGTCTCTCCCTTTCACCTCGCCTCCCCCTACCACCCCTGTTTCCCTTCTCCTCAGAAAAGAGAAGGCCTCCCATGGTTGTCAACCAGCCTTTGCATACCCAGTTGCAGTAAGATAGACGAAGCTTCTATTGAGGCTAGACAAGTCAGCCCTGTTGGGGCTGGCAGTGTAGGCAGAGACAGTCCCTGCTCCAACTTTAGGAGTCCCACATGAAGACCCAACTGTTCCATGTGTGCAGAGAGCCTATGTTTGTCCCATGAGTGCTTTCTGCTTGGCTGTTCACTGTCTATGAGCCTGACTTAGTTGATTCTGTAGGTTTTCTTGTGGTGTTCTTGACCCCTCTACTTTCTTTAAGCCTTCCTCCCGCCTCTTCCACAGGATTCCACAGCTCCAATGAATGTTTGACTGTGGGTCTCTACGTGAGTTGCTGGATGAAGAATCTTCTCTGATGACATATGTGCTAGGCCCCTGTCTGCATGTACAACAGAATATCATTAATTGGGTCAGGGCTGGGCTCCTTCTCATGGTTAGTCATTGGTTGGCTTGTTCCTCAAATTCTGCTTCATCTTTTACCCGTGCACATCTTGTAGGCAGTACAAATTACGGTTTTAAGGTTTTGTAGCTGGGTTGATGTCCCAGCCCTCCATTGGAAGTCTTGTCAGGTTACAGGAGATACAGGTTCAGGCCCATATCCCCATTGGTAGGAGTCCTAGCTAGGGTCACCCTTGTAGATTCCTGGGAATTTCCTTTGTCCTACGTTTCTAGTTCCTCCCAGAGATTCCCCTCTCCCATCTACTTGTCTCTCCCAGTACTCTCTCCCTCTGTCCTTCCCTCACCTTATCTCTCCTATTCCCATCTCCATCCCTCCCCCATCCAGTCCCCTCCTTCAATCCACACATCCCGTGTCTAATCTCTGTTTCCCCTTCCAGTGAGATTCCAGCATTCCCCTGGGCCACAGCTCCTTTGAGTCTGTGGTTTGTAGCATGGTTATCCTGTGCTTTGTTACTAATGCTCACTTACAAGTTAGTACATTACCATCTTTGCCTTTCTGGGTCTACCTTACCTTACTCAGGGGGATGTTTTCTAGTTCTATCCATTTGCTGTAAGCAGATTTTTACAGTAATATCTTCCAATTATTAATGTGTAAATCTTATGTGTGCATTACGAAGTATGTATTATAGTATATTACATATAGAACTATATCATTAAAATACATACATAAAGGGCCTGGGATTAGTTGAGTTGATGAAGTGCTTGCTATGCCTAAGGACCTTAGTTTGATTTCTGTCACTTATATAAAAAGCCAGGTGTAGTCACAAGTACTTACTTTCCTAGCACAGGGTTTGATGCAGGTGAGTCACTGAAACTTGCTAGCCAGCTAGCTTAGCTACAACTTAAAATTTAGGTCCCAGTGAATGCCTTACCTTAGAAAAACAAGATGGAAGACCTCTGTTCCCCACATGCAGGCACATACGCAAATGTGCATGATGCACACACACACACACACACACACACACACACACACGTTTAAATATATTATACATTCAGAGATAAATATGTACCCAGTGTATATGATGTAAGCTATCATATAATAGGGATATAAGAATATCCCTTTAGAATAAGGATATATTTAGACATACTATATATAATTTATATAATTTATATAACTGTACATTTATATAAAATGTAGTAGTCTATAGGATAATAAATTTTATGTAATATAATGTAAAATTGAGATGGCTGATCTTGAGACCATGATTTCCTGTTAAGCCAGATGGATACAGTAGTACATACGTGTCAGGAACCCCGTGCACGGGAGGGTGGGAAGAGCCGAAGTTCCGTGTTATTCTGGTCCACACAGCAAGTGTAGGCTCTCCCGCACTATGTGAAGCCCTATCAAGCATACCTTATTTAAAATATTCAAAAAAGGGCTAGAGAGATGGCTCAGTGGTTAAGAGCACTGACTGCTCTTCCAGAGGTCCTGAGTTCAATTCCCAGCAACCACATGGTGGCTCAAAACAATCTGTAATGGGATCAGATGCTCTCTTCTGGTGTATCTGAAGACAGCTTACAATGTACTCATATACATGAAATAAATAAATTAAAAAAATATTCACAAAAGGTAAACATTTAGTAATTGAGTCCAATCTTTCCAGGCTTTGTAAGATAGTATATATGTTGTATTCATGGGTTACAAAACGAATCTGAGTCATTACAAAATAGGAATAATGTCTGAATCAGTTCACTGTGCAAGACATTTTTGTTGTCATGATATAAAATCCCTCTTAGATTTCAGTAAAAGAGCTTATACTATATAGAGAATATGAAAGAGGATAAGGTTCTGGGTCAGGAGAGGCAGAGGATGGTGGTATGTGCACAACATTATTGAAAAGCAGACTTGGAAGCCAATGTCTGCAAGAAAAGTCGTGGATGCTTGGATGCTGGGGAGGGGTCTGAGAGTGGCATCTACACCTGATAATTGTGCAGAGTGCTGTGTAGCTGCTGGAATATTGGACTCAGGGACAGCTGGGACTGCCAGTTTCTAGGCATAGTACTGCCAGCTAAAGGCAAGTACTGTTATCCCAGCAGTGAGGATATGCAGAACGCTTCGTTAGGAAGGGATCTTCTGTTTTAGCAGGTATTTCAGTATAAACAAAAGCAGTTCCTTTAAGGAGAAATGCTGAAGGCAAGAAAGTGTTGGTTTAAGGCTGCGTAGGATCCTTACCTCCTTACAGAGGAGCAGGCGTGCAGTACCTGCCAGCACACACCTTCACAGCTCTTCAGAAGCATTAACAGATGGCCCACCGATAGGAGGAATGGTGCTGTGTGAGATGGAGTCCTTTTCTTTTATTGAACCAAAAGACTTATGAAGAAAGGCCCATACCTATTGTCACACATGGATCAGTTTTGCTTAAGTGATTATGATGACTGACAGGACATATTTACATGTGTAATCACATACATATGCTAGTAACTTAACACCAGAAGATTCTGGCAGTAATCATGGTCCTTTTTAGTAAAAGCTCTTTAGAATAAGGAAACTTGCATGGATATGTCTCCAAAAGTATTCTCATGCACACACTGTTTAATTCTCATATCTCCCTTGAAAAAAAAGGCAAAAGTAGATATAAAATGCTTTCCTATAGTTTTTTATTCATATCACTAAGTTTACTTTACAGTGATATAATAGTAGATCAAAATTATTTACATACGTAGAATTATGTCTACAGGATGAAGAAAAAACAACTAATTTATTTTACTTCTTGGAAGCAGTATATAACACTAAGCATGAAATGAGTTTGTGTGTGAATATATATATATATATATATATATATATATATATATATATATATATATATATATATGCATCTCCCCATCCCCATTGGTATAATATATAAATTATTTATCTAATTGTTTGTTCTTTATCTCCCAACTAATAGCGGCTTATCTGATACTATCATTTTGGATATAATATCAAACTATCTAGTACTTCCCAATCGAATCACCGTTCCTCTTGTCAGTGAAGTTCAGATAGCGCAGTTGCGGTTTCCCATACCAAAGGTAAGCGTGCATTTCTATCCACTAGTGTCTAAAGCTATACTAGGACCTGTTTAAGCACAGAGTGTTACCTTTAGACTTACCTTGTGGTTCTGGACAGCCCTCTTGCCACTTGTGTGATACATTGCTAGCTGCCCTGCATCCCCAGAGATGCTCTAGGAAGTCTCTGACCCTAAAGCTGTCCAGAGACCTCAGGAGTTCTTATGCTTCAGACATGTTTCTTCAGGGTGCCAGTAGGGCTCATTCTACAAATATAGTCACGAGTCAGAAGAATAGCAATAGACAACAGTCATCTCAGGAGGTGTATGCTCTATTTCTCTTCTGTGATGATATAATTATTGTCAACAACAAGTGAGATAATTCTGATAATACAGTGAAAATTCTGATATGATGATGAGTGTAAATTTCTTCTCAGGCATTGGAATGGACTATCTCTGGATTACTTTATACATGTACATGCACACGCACACATACACACACAGAGTTGTCAGGGACGTTAGTCTTGCTGTGAAGAGATATGGCCACAACGGCTCCCATAAAGGAAAAGGAAGCCGTCTGATTAAGACCGGCTCACAGATTTGTCCGTTTTCAGCATGGTGCATGGTGGGAAGGATGCTGACGTGCAGGCGTGTAAAGAGAGTAGCACTGGCCTGCCTTGGGCATCCGAACCCCCAGCGCCCATTTCCTCCAGCAAGGTCACGCCTCTTAATCCTCTCAAATAGTGCCACTCCCTAAACATTTAAATACGTGAACCTATTGGGGCCATGCTCCACAGTGACAGAAGAGGCCCTTGCATAACAGCTGCGCTAAAAAAAAAGGGAAAAACAAATTTTAAGTGTGGAGGTACTACTGGGCATGTGACTGTATATATTTCAGTTCCTATAAAATGTGGAGCACGGATCTAGGTCAAATGTCTGTGGAGTCCCCTTGAGTAAACAGAACAGCTGCAGACAAAGGGGAAGTGTTGCTCTGGTTATTAGAGGGCAGGTCTAAGTATCAGCCAGTTGTTATGGACCCACAGATGTCAAGGAAACAGTACTACACTGGCCTGTCTACAAGGGTACATACTGTTCTCTTTGCGTTTACTAAAACAGGAGAAGGTAGCTGGTGCCGTTTGATGGCTGTGTAGTTTTCAGTTTTATTTCCTGAAGTAGAAATAACATTACCTTGATGCTTTTTACTTTTTTCATTTAAATTTCAACAATACCCAAATGGACAGACATGTGTTAGCATGCATACATATAGATGCATGCTCTGCACACACACACACACACACACACACACACACATATCCTTCTTTCTTTTTTATCTCACTTTGCTGCTGAGGCTCAAGCCCAAGACTCATGTTCTCAGCCTGCTCCTTACCTTTTTTTTTTTTTAAAGAAAGCACACTCCATTTAATTTGATGATAAAATTATATTGTAGGTATTCAGATGATGTGATAACACTACATATAAAAAAAGAAACTTTCTTTAAAATATAAAAATTTGTTTTGTGCATTAAGTACAATAAACACTGGAGCTGACCTAGATCTTAACAGTCTTTGTTCTCTGACCTTAAAGCTGTAGACATACACCACTATAGGCAAGAGTCTTTTAGTGCTTTCTAAAGTGTGTTCATCTGTAGAGAAGCTTGTCTTGTCCTCAGAAGCCAGGAATATTAGCCTGTAGTTTTTTTTAAACATTTGGAGGAATAATATCACCAAACTTTATTTGTCATAAAAGAAATGAGTAAATAGTTTTCTCTTACAAATAAAATGACTTTGGGGAAGAACTGTTTATTTTTGATGAGCACTACTTACCTCAAAGTTTCAGTTTCTTCCTTTATAAAGTAGGCTTGATAACAGTATTACATAAATTGGTCTAAAAGTTGAATGTCATGGTTGCTGAATAAGAAATGCTTAGTAGCCAGTCTGATATACCCCAGCATGTTAGTTATTTCCTACTCAGTCTCAGAAGGTAATAATTTTTGGTGAGTCTTGTGGCCACGTGTTATCAGCTTCCTGGGGATAAGCATGCTGCCCCATTGGTCCCTCTGCAAGCAGTGTTCCTTCTACCAAGAAGACTTGAGACTCTCACTGCATTTCTGCTGAGGAGTCCTTGCTGCCAATCAACAGTCTTACCATCTAGTGGGATGACATACTGTTCTCGTTTTCATGTAACAGCTGAGCAGTCATAGTCTCTACTGAGGGGTGTGTGTGTGTGTGTGTGTGTGTGTGTGTGTGTGTGTGTATACATATATATGTATATGTATATGTATATGTATATGTATATGTATATGTATATGTATATGCATATGTATGTATATGTATATGTATATGTATATAATATGTCTTCCACAGCAAATGGTCAGTTGTTTGTTCCTCCCTTCAGGGTGTCCTAAGGATTCATTTTATTGAAGCTCAAGATCTTCAGGGAAAAGACACCTACCTTAAAGGCCTTGTCAAGGGAAAATCAGACCCCTATGGAATCATCCGGGTGGGCAACCAAATCTTCCAGAGCAAGGTCGTCAAAGAGAACCTTAGTCCAAAATGGAATGAAGTATATGAGGTGAGCAGTGGGATCAAGGCATGGTAACTGAGAGAGGGCACAAGCAATCTTATTCCAGACCTGCCACACCAAAGTGTGGCTGACTTGGATTACTTTTGAAGGTTTCTTAATTTCTCATTTTTGAGAAATTTTGTACTTTCTCTCCTTCCTCAAAACAGTCTTGTAATGTGAATACATGATAGTTTTAAGCGGTAGTTGCGTAAGGCTACCACAATGATTCATAGCAATATATTTTTAATATAAATAGGTTTTTGTGATTACAAAATATTGTATGTGGTTAAAACACATAAACATAGAACTATACTGTTTTATACATTTTCATTTAATATATCTAGACAGCTTTATATCTCAGTGGATAGATAACTGATATTATTTTTTGTTACATTTTGTTTTCATTTTATTGTTTTATTATTTTGTTTTTGTTTTTTGACATTTTATTTCCTTCCCTTGAAATGGGGTGTGTGTGTGTGTGTGTGTGTGTGTGTGTGTGTGTGTGTGTGTGTGTGTGTATTTATTTATTTATTTATATCTTTGACTGGCCTGTAACTTCTGATTCTTCTGCTTCTGTAAGCCTCCCAAGCACTTACAGGTGTTCATCGCCACACCCAGCTAGGATCTACTTGACTTTATGGTCATTCCATTGAATTTCTTGACCGGGACAGGCCTGGGCAACTGAGTGTAGTGCTATAGGTAGTGCTCCTTAAGTATGCTGCCATATGCATACATTACTAGATCCAAAACTAGAAGTTTTCAGAGGACAGAATTGTTGAGAACAGTGCTGTAGTCTACCCTTTCCTGCCAACCTCAGGCCTCTGTCACCTGGCAGTTCTGTACTCTTAGTGGCTCAGTGGTTTTCAAGATTAGCATCTAAATGGCGCCAGTTCAGAGTTTAGGACTATTTCCTGCATCTTCACCTTAGATCTTTGGTATAGGTGACTTCACACTGCCACCTAGTTTCAGGGGTTTATGCTTGGCCCGCTGACACAGACTTCAGATAACCAGAAACAGGGAGGCCTTGCTCTGTGGGCAAATATTTTAGAATGGCCTAGTCATCAAGAAGTGTGTGTGTTCTGACAGGAAGAAGTACACTTTTAAAACTGCTTACCACAAGAGAAAGTGCACGGTAGTATCTGTTATAATCATCATACTTAGTATCTGATGGGGTAGTAAAGCTGCCTAACTGCTAACCGTTCATTTTCAGGCTTTAGTCTATGAACACCCTGGACAAGAATTGGAGATTGAGCTCTTTGATGAAGATCCAGACAAGGATGACTTCTTAGGAAGGTGAAGAAAGAGCTTGGGAACACCCTTCTAATCACTCTCATTGGTGCAAGCTTTAAGATTCATTTATTTACATATATACATTTTAAATGACCTTTACATAGGACATCTATTTTACTACATATTTTTAAAAGTTTTTTACTTCTAAAAACACTCTGTTGTCCAGCACAATGGCTCGCACTAAGGTCCATTCCACCACCACCACCTCCCAGTTAGACTGAGCAAGCTGGAGAGCTGGTGAATGCAGCTCCCTCGCTGCCCCCCCCCCCAATCCCCTCTTTGTGCAGGGAAGTCTGAAACTACTTCCTTCGAGGTTGTAAATGTGGGCTTAGCTTTAAGCATCTCAGTTTGCTAGGGTGCAGTCACGTAGCATGAACCTATACTGGGATGGTAAATAAGAGTTGTTTACTCCAGTTGGAGAGCTAATATAACTGGGAAAATGGACTTTAAAAAACTTCCTGACTGTTGGGGATTTAGCTCAGTGGTAGAGCGCTTGCCTAGGAAGCGCAAGGCCCTGGGTTCGGTCCCCAGCTCCGGGGAAAAAAAAAAAAAAAAAAAACTTCCTGACTGACAGATGGCTCAGTGGTTAAGAGTCCTCAGTACCCAACACCCGAGTCAGATGGCTCACAGCGGCCTGAAACTGCACTCTAGCCTCTGTGGGCCCCTGCACACACCTGGTTTTTACACACACATACACACATAGTAAGGTAGCAAAAATAAATATTAAAAAATATGTTTCCAGGACTGAGAAGATAGCTCGGTTGGAATGCTTCTCATGATTCATTCCAGAAGCAAATTGTATTTATAAAAATAGTTCCAGTCATCATACTGTAATCTCCATTACTGTGAACTCTACACATCTCTGCCCTAATGCCGCCAGTGCATCATAGTGTGTCCACAATAAAGTCTGTTATTCTGTGCTTTTTACATCTTGTGAGAAATGGCTCAGTGGTTAAGAATACTTGCTACTCTTCCCAAGTTCAGTTCTTAGCACCCATGTCAGATGGTTCATGGCTGTCTGTTTTATTAGTTCTTCAACTGGAATAAACAAATTGGTATTTACTGTCCCAGTATGTGGGTATATCTCAGGCCTCCACATATGTGGTAAAATAAATGTCATATAGCAATGAGAATAATTTTATGGTTGGGGGTCACCACAATATGAAGAACTATATTAAATGGTCACAGCATTAGGAAGTCTGAGAACCATTGGCTTAGTGTTTAGAATGCTTTTATTGAAAGTACAAGAAACCATGTCCCCCCAACCACCAAAAAAGGCTGGAAAGGTAGCTCAGTGGTTAAGAGCACTGACTGTTCTTCCAGAGGTCCTGAGTTCAATTCGTGGCAACTACATGGTAGCTCACAACCATCTGTAATGGGATCCAATGCCTCCCTCTGGTGTGTCTGAAAACAGCTTCAGTGTACTCATAGATAAAATAAATCTTAAAAAAAGAATTGGGGCATACTGACACATACTTGTAATCCCTGGGGATTACATGGGGAAAGCAAAGACAAGTATATCCCTGGGGCTAATGAGAGCCAGCCTAAAGTACTTGGTAAGTTCTATTCTAGGTCAGCGAGATATCGTGTGTATGTTTGCATGTGCACACATAATGTCTATGTAATTAACATTATGTAATTGAGTTTCTTGTGGAGGGGATAGTGAAGGATTAGGTTACATTACCAAGGATTATGCCTCGTCAAGTATAGTCTTGTATGTTATTCTCTGACTTGAGAATCTCTAAGACCCATGTATTGTGCTGTGATCTCAGAATCTGTGATTGCATACATAGGCTAGGTAGGAGCAAGAACATGGTGCGATCAAATAGTACGTAAGCCTGTAGATGAGAGTCTGGTGAAGTAACTAGGAGCACGCTGTCATTGACTAAGTAACTAGGAGCACGCTGTCATTGACTAGGGCTAAGACTGGACTGATTGACCCTGGAACCTAGATTGTAAGGGAGAAAGGAGATGCATTCCAAAGCTCAAGTAGACTAATCCCTTCATCATCATTTCTGGCTCCAGTGTGGTAGTGCTAAGATTGAATTAAGCAGCATTGTTTAGTGGTAACAGAACCTTCTCTTAAATCTCTTAAACCTGCTAAAGAGCTTGCTGTAGTGTGGACTTATAATTCATTGTGCAAATAACTGTCCACAGTGATGATGATAGAACTAAAGGATAGCATGTCAAGACCCATCAGCTAGCTAAGCATGGTGGTGCACACCTTTATACTAGTACTTGGAAAGCAAAGGCAGGCAGGTCACTTGAGTTAAAATCCAGCCTCGTCTACATAGTGAGACCCTGTCTAAGAAACAGAAAATCATCTGCAGCTGGGGAGATCAGTGCATGAAGAACTTGCCACATAAGCTTGAGAATCTAAAGTTCAGACCCAGAACCCACATAAATGCCAGAAGAGCATTGCAGCTCCATATAATTCTAGCAATTGGAAGACAGAGACCAAAGATGGCCAGAACAAGCCTACTATTTAAACCAGCCGTATCAGGCTCTGGGTTCAGCTGGAAGACTATTGTAATGGATGAGTGTTTGAGGACTCCTGATGTATGTTTGTCTTAGGCTTCCACATGTGTGAACATTGTCAGTTCCTGACATTAGTCATAGGCCTCCACATACATGCACACATGAGCCCTGACAGTGTTAGCCTAGTGTATGTGTTCAATACTTTGACACAAAAATTTAACCCTGTTATTTCTTACTCTTGATTTTCTTGGACATAAGTTGTAGGAAGCATTGAGGAAAGTTTCCTGGTAAATTGTATTGGGTTTTTTTCTTTTCTTTTTTTTTTTTTTTCATTTCTAGAGTACTTTTTCATAGACAATGCTCAACTTCTTCAGTTGGAAGAAAGCGCATTTCTATGTTCTAAAATTTTTGTTGTTTTATTCTTATAGTCTTATGATTGATCTTATTGAAGTTGAGAAGGAGCGCCTTTTAGATGAAGTAAGTTTCCCTTGACTTTGGTCCACTTAATAAACACTGTAAGTACTTCCTGTGTGCCAGAATCATTGACCTACTGCTTTTACCTACCTACCTAGTGTGAGAAGTTTAGCTACCACCCAAGGAACAATATTCACTACACAAATGTTTGAAATGTAAGGGTATAGCTCAGTAGTAGTGTGCTTGTTTAGCATGTGCAAAGCCCTGCACAGAAAGTGTGGGTGAGCACACACTGTAAACCTGACTTTTATTGTGGACAGACTATGATGCCTTGGAAGAATTAGGGCAAAGGTGGTAAAAAGTTTACAGTTGGAAATTTTTGCCGTAGTTGGAGTGAATAGCAGAGATGCACAGAGCTGTCAGAACGTAAAAGATTCCTGCAAATGCACTAATAATTTGCAGCAAAAGGTTATTACTTCAAGCAGGGAGAGTGATTCATAATGCATTAAAAAAAAGAAAATACATAAAGGAAACCTGCACAATAGCTTCTGAAAGATAAAAGATGGGTGAGACTTGGGCAAATGTAGCCTAATCAGCTAAGCTGGTGCTACCCCTCTGTTCGCAGCAGCACCCTTTCCCCCACCTTGGCGTGCTTCCGTCCATTTCTCAGTGTTTCTTGTACATCTGTTAGGTGCCAGTCACTGAGCACAATGGTGAACAGGAGAGGCAGAATCCTGCCCGTGGCACTCCTTTTTAGCATTGAGTGTTTGATGGTTGTTGTTTAACTACTTTTAAACTGAAACAACTATGCACTGTTTTATCAATTGATGTATAGCAATGAAGTATAGTAGTAGAAAAAAACAAGTGTCTGAACTTGATTCTGCTATTTAGTCTTTGGGATGAATGCTATACACTGTTGACCTCTAAATCCTGTGTGAGTCCATATACATGGACATAAGCCTTGTTAGTTCTGGACAGTACTGTAGCTCTTGAACCTGTGTGTAGCGACAGTTCTCCTTACATCCTAAGGGCATAGGGGTCTTTGAGATGGTGTCTGACCAACCCTGCACATTGGAGCATGAGACATAAAATGTGCTCCTTCAGGGCCAGTTAAGAAATGTTGGTGCCACAAGGTCAGTGAGCAACTTGCAACATTTTTAGACTTGGTTTAATCAGAATTCCAGAAACACTTTTGCTGAACTTAAACACTTTGTCTGCAGTGGTTCACTCTGGACGAGGTCCCCAAAGGAAAGCTACATTTGAAGTTGGAGTGGCTTACACTGATGCCTGATGCCGCAAACCTTGACAAGGTGCTGTGCAGCGTCTTCTCTTCGTGACCACCTACCCCTGATTGTTAGGACCATTCCCTTTGATTGTGTTGGTACTTATTTTTAAAAAATTGCATTAGTAATTTTATTTATTTACCATAAGTCACTACAATGGTAAACAGGAATAAAAGTATAGATAATACAATTTATAGGTCATTACCTGTTCTGAGACCTTTAAATTTTATGCTTGTGGTAGCACAGGAACTTGAAGGGCTGTATGTCATCTTAGTGCTTGATTTTAATTGGTTTGTATGAATAATAGTCTTGTCATTTGGCAGACATCAGTCCAATTCTTGTTCTGCTGTATATATTAGATTGTTTGTGACTTTTATCTTCTTGAGCACAGTCTAGTGAAGATAGTTGCACTCTTGTAGACACACATTCACTCTTGTGCACTCTTGAAGACACATGCTCACTGAGACTTTTCTCGAACCACGTAGGTGCTGGCAGACATCAGAGCTGACAAGGATCAAGCCAATGATGGCCTTTCATCTGCACTGCTGATCTTGTATTTGGATTCTGCACGGAACCTTCCGGTAGGTAATACAGAACTAACTCCTGTGAGACTGTTTCTTACTTGGACACTACTACTTTGTCCAGCTACAATATATTACCTAGTCTTGTGTGGCAGCTACAGAGAGAGGGGCGTAAGGTAGATTTGCTTTGCACATGCGCATTTTTATCTAATTGTTATAGCCTAGTCGTCCTGTTAACATGAGGAGTAAATGAAGCAGCTCTGAACACAAGCCCTAAGTGTGTCTTAGGTATAGCACAGTGGAGAGTGAGCTGCTGAGCGGTGACTCTCCTCAGGGTTAAAGTGGAACACTATTAATGCCTCCAGGTAGGTGTGCTGACCTTCAGGTACCTGGGATACTCTGACTGAACAAAGACACAGACAGTGTCAAATAATAATGTTTAACTTAAAAGCCTGTTTATTTGTTTATATCAGATTGTTTTGGTTTTAGGAGGGAAAAGCTATAAAATAAAAAGTAATTTGAACATGTTAGGGGTAGTGAATTTTTTGCTGTCCTGCTGTAAACCCCCCTAGCTAAAGTAATATTATCCTCATTATAAATTCTACATTATTAAGTAACATTTTAGGTGCCAATGTGCTTGCATTTGAGGGCATTCTGTATGTCATTGTGTCAACAGCTAGTTTTGTTGAAAGAAAGAACACTGACATCAGTTACAGGTGGGGTACCCACCAAGATTGTCCACTGCATACTCCTTCCTTCATAGTAAACGCTCAGTCATGTAAGTGCATTTGTGAACAAACTCCAAACAAAGCAAGCAAGCACTGTGCTTATCTTGCCTAACAGTCTTTCTGGGACTTTTATCCTGTTAGCTTATGAAATTGCATCATTCAACACCTTTTAGTTTTTGAAATGTTTATGTTTATTTGAGCTTTGTGAACAAAAAAATGATATTAATATTATTTGTACATTAGTACATTTTATTTCAACTTAACAATTGAAATATGATTGACCATTTTGTAATAGGAATATATAGTTATTGTTTTGCTAATACATACCCTTTCTTAAATAGTTTAATCTTTCAACCAGTCTTTCCACTAAAGTCTGTGACTATACCTATTTTTATTTCAGTTTTGGAATATCTACTTTATTGTTATGTAGCCTTTCTGTAGAATTCCTCACAGAGTAGAGCTTTCTGCTTTTGACCACAACAATATTTGATATAAAAGTTGCAGTGTTTTATAATGCCTGAGGGAAGGTCCGGTTGGCAAGATAGCTCAGTGTGTAAAATGCACTTGCTTTCAAACCTGGCCACCTGTGTTCAGTTCCCAAAGCTCACATGATGGGAGAAGAGAACTGACTCCTTGGGGTTGTCCTCTGACCTCCACATGAATGCCATGACAAGTCCCAACCCCAACTAAATACATGTAAAAAATGTTTTAAAAGAAGTGAATTACACAGTTTAGGATATAGACACTAGTGATGATTATAGTTGAAAAAAGAGACTGGGCTTTTCTGTAAAGCCGTGTGTTTTGTCACTTCCATTTGAAATGCAGATAATGTCCCAGCCAGGAGCTCATGAGGGGGCACGTGCTACTCCTCTGTTCTGTTCCGAGAGAACTTCACTCACAGTGTGCTGTGCCCATCAGAGGCAAAGGATCCGCAAAGCCACTCCTGCTGCTTGTTGGCTTTAATGAGGAGGCTTTGCTGGCCAGTCCCTGTCTGTCCTGGGATCCGTTGACTCTCTCTGCACCCTGTTTATCTGTGCTTCTGGTGTGTGCCCACTGACCACAATCCACCATTCTTTGCTTTCTCTTCCTGTCTCCATTTTCCTAAGAGTATCTACGAGGGAAACTTTGGGTGTGGCTACTTAAAAGAGAGGCGAGCGTCGGGACTAGTGTTTTGTGAGAATACTACCTCAGTCTATAGAGCACTATTTGTGAGTCCTCCAGCTCCTTCTTCTGTGTTCATTGAAGACTGCCCGAGTGTGGCCTGGAGCTTCTGTGCAGTCTGCTCACTGGAATGTTGTGCATGATGGTTTCATTTTTTTGCATGACTTCAGTTACCGTGTCTTCATTTGATGCTGGTTTTGTCAAATGTGACTGTGCTGAGATGTCGGGAGTCCATCTGACATGAGATGAACTAACGTGAACTAACTCTACTGCTGCTCGTCCGTAGTGTTTAATAGTCCTGAGGGACATACAAAGGCATAAGGTTAAATTGATTTTGGGGTTCATCTCAAGAAGAGATACAAACATTGCTCTAACTTTCACAAAACTTGTCTGAATCTAATTTTCCTCCTCAAGAAGGATAGCAGCATTAGAATTTAGGTGGTCTTCTAGTCCACACCACCATGTCCTCTCTGTCACCAGTTATGGTCGGTCACATGAAGCCACGAGTCTGCACATCATGTAGAGCCTGCTTTTGCCTCATAGCCCAGCCAGAGCCTCTGCAGAAGAAAGCTATAGGGGGTCCATGATTTCTTTCTTTCTAGCAACTTAAAAGAGTTCCCCAAGTTTGATGGCATTATACCTGCTCCCATCACCTGCCTGCTGTTTCAACTCCTGTGCTGTTCAAGGCTCTCTGGTGGCTGCTGAGTTAATTTCCTCTGGGGTCATAGAAAACTACAACAGACCCTCTAGTCTACTAATTAGTGTACAGAATCGCCCTTTAGATTAGTATAATTAGTGAGATTTTTTGAGACTTCTTAAGGAAGGGAATGTGGGTATATAGCCCTGTTTCATGGACAAAGAAAAACAGTTCCCTGAAGAAGAGGCCAGTCACACTGCTAATAAGCAGCTCCTTGACGTCTCTAACTCTGTACTCAATCTGCTTAAGGCTGTTTTAAAAGGCAAAAGAAAGCCTGTGTAGAGGCATGTCCTCCTGTAACGCCTGCACTCTAGGGGTTAAGGCACGAACATTTCCTCTTTCAGTATTGTGGCCCTCTCTCAAAAACAGAACCAGAAAGGGGTGGCAGGGAGAACCTCAGAATGATAATGCCAGTAGAAGCCATCACTTTTTAGAAAATGGTTATGCTTCTGTCTTCTTAGGAAAAATGTCATCAAAAACTCATGTAAGTGATGAGGCCAATCTGTAATTCTGTCAGTGTGTCTCCAGTAAGGTTTTTAGGTCCCTCTTCTTTTTTTTTTTTTTTTTTTGGTTCTTTTTTTCGGAGCTGGGGATCGAACCCAGGGCCTTGCGCTTCCTAGGTAAGCGCTCTACCACTGAGCTAAATCCCCAGCCCCAGGTCCCTCTTCTTAATCTATAACTGCCTTTTTTTTTTTTTTTTTTTTGTACAAAGAACATATTTTTGAGTCGGCTCGAGTTGCTTTGTAGTTCTGACATCAATGCTCAGACTCTCAGGATTCATTCTCTTCAAAGTCATGTTGAGCTGCATGATGAAGATGTGCACGCCACATAGAATACTCTGTGGAGTAAACGCATACACACTTTTTATTCACTGGTTTCCAGTGTAAAGACAACACAGAGCATGTGGCTGACTAAGACCCGAGGTCTGGGACCTTATCACTGTAGAATGCTCACTGCTCCTGTTCTCTTAACCCTGTGAGTGAGTGAAGATTACCTGAGATGAATGGTGTCTCCACGCTTGCCCTCCTTACACGTAAGAACACGACTATGCCATAGCTACCATAGCAGACCCGTAAGGACAAATACACTTTTTACAGGTAATTTTAGGTTTTGTTTGCGATAGGGTCTCATATATCCCAGTGTGTCCTGAACTACCTGAACTTCTGATAATCCTTCATCTACTGGGACCATAGGTATGCACCACAGTTCAGATTTTTTTGAGGTACTGGGATCTGAGCCCAGGGCCTCCTCTATGCTAGGCAAGCAGAATCAAGTGACCTCTATCCCTAGTGCGTGGTTCTTTATTGGGGGTGGGGAGAAGGACACGTGTTGCTGTCTGCAGTGACCGAGAGGCCCAGGAATACATGGTACATGGCACCTGACTTCTGAACCTTACAGTATAGACATCTGCCAGTATTTCAGTAATTATTTCAGTAGCTAGTCTTTCCCTACCCCTTGTGCCATACAGTTCTCTGTGACCTCACACAGCTGTCGCACTCCTAATTCACACCGCCACTGTTGTTTTTGTTTCTCAATAATTGATGCATGCTAGAATAAAAGTCCATTTGGTCCAGCTGCTTCTATCCAGTGTGAGCTTCAGGAGAGGCCCTTCCATACCTGGAGAGCGTCAGTCAGGCTCCCTCTGAACCAGATGCTTTGTTGGAGCTACTTAGGGAGTGCCTGGCCAGGCTTCGTCCTGACACAGAGGCAGGAGTCCTGACACAGAGGCAGGAGCTCGTTAGGGGGTGCCTGGCCAGGCTCGTCCTGACACAGAGGCAGGAGCTCGTTAGGGGTCTTTGGAGAGCCCTGTAGCCCTGCTTGAATGAATTGTCTAGATTTAGACCCACTTAGTATAACAGGAGCCCAGCTAGGTCCTTTACCTCTCACTTCTCTTATACCATAGAAGACTGGGAAGCTATTTCTCCATCTTCTTTCATAAAACTTAGCTTTAATAAAACATTTAAAAAAATAAAAATTAAGAATCAAATTTAATGTCATTTTAAGTCAGTTACAACTAAAGTGGCAAAAACCTTTAACCTCAAATGTGAATTCTGATAGCTTCTAAAACAAATGGTTTGAGAATGAGCAGACAACTAGCTGAAAAACTTCAGTCAGGAGGACATACACCCTAGAACAGTAAAATGTACTTAAACCCAGGAGAAACTTATGATGGTTTTGTTGCCAGTGCCTCAGTACCTCAGGAGTTTACAAAAGAGATAGGCTTCATCTCTGGATGATGCTATAGCAAAAACACAGATGGCATTGCAATGGTGTCGGTCACCAGAGGGGGACCAGCTCCACCAGCACCAGTATGGAAGGCATGGTTGCCACTGTACTTCATATTAAACCCCTAATTGTGGGTGACATTAGGGTCTCGGGCAAAGGATAGTAAGCAGAGCCTTTCCTCAAGTCGCACTGTAGATTTCTGATAACACTAAAAATCAGAGGTGAAGAAGTGAAAGGTTACCAAGGATGAGGACGGTGTCCTAGTATTTTAGAGTATCAGTCATGGTAAATCTTGAGTGTAAATCTGGCAGTTTGTATGATTTTTGGTCTAGTTTAAGTATTTGTTCTCATGAATTTTTGTGTCATTAACCTTACATAAACTCCTCATTGCATGTTTTATTAACCCTGGTGTATTCATTTTCTTCTGACCTGAAAGAGTAACCCATTAGACTTTAACCCTGGTGTCTTGAAGAAGTCTGCAGTTCAGAGAGCTTTAAAGGTAAACGGAGTGTTCCCTTGAGGCTGCAGTGCTAATCAAGACATATTGAAAGAGATGGTACTTTGGCTTTCCTAAATGTGTGGGCAGGTGACCTCCCACCCTAGCTAATGATTGTCCAAAAGTAGAGATCCTACTTTTGTTTTCCCAGAATTTTTACTTAAAAGAAATGATATCAACCACAGTTAAATTTTAAAATTTCAATATATGAAATTTAGATTTCATTCTGTCATAAAACCATTGAAATATTTATTGTGTTTTGCTTGAATTTGAACTTGTGAGTGGCAATCTAAAAGTTCTTTTTAAAATCTTAACCAAATTTTACATTGTGATTTAAAGATGAACCTTGCAAACTGTTGGTGATGCATACTTAAGGAATTGCCTCTTCCAATATGTTGAGTAGGGTCTCACTGAATCAACCTCATGGCTTTGGTGCTGTGGGCTTGGGTGATAGATCTTTCCAGAAAGTTCAATTTTTATCAAATGAGGTATATTGAAAACTAAGCTCCACTTCATATCCAAGATAATTCAATAGCTTATATTCTCTGGCTAAATTGTTAATGTTTGTTCTTAATTAAACTTTAATTACAGTAAGAGCCAGGAACATTTTAAGTATAATTGTCTTAAGAATATTCCAAAAAAAAAAATAGGAATATTTTAATCAGTTTCATCTAGCAAAGTAAGTTAAATTTCTAAAATGGAGGAGACTGTCAGTGAGTTATCTAATACCATATTTGTAAACCTTACTGTGACCTGAACTAAGGGAAAAATGGTGTAGTTTTAGTAGGGCATCCATTGTACTCTGAGAGTGCTGGTTAACACATGGCTGAAACAACTATGCCTCGGCATAGTTGGGACCTAGGGCTACTTAGGAAGGGGCCTGTAGCAGCATTCTTTGCTCACCATTCTTTTGCTGTCTTATTAGACAACAGAGAATAGAGGTCAGGAAGGAAGGCTCTGAAGTCTTGTAGCTCAGCATTGTGACTCAAAGACAGTATTTAATATATCCTGTTTACAGGGTGGAAATAATATCTTCTTCATGGGGTTAGCAAGGAAATTAAAATATTACATATAAAAAATATGTGATAGGTAGATAAATAGGTGTGCTATAATTATCTGGCTTAACACATCAGCTCATTTACGCCTAAAAAGTTCTAAAAATGGTATTGTGCCTCCTTTGTAGACATAAGGCTGAAACGTAGATTCAGTAGTCTCAGTAGACAAGAGTTAAGAAGAAGAGATTTAATCTCAACAGTATAAGACTATGTTTTGGGAGATCATGTCTATATAGTATGTTAAGTTCCACATGTGACCTAAAAGACTATATGTTTTTTATCAAATTTTGTACTTTCGACATGTGCTTCTGTAATTTAAGTGTTCTTTTATGGTAGAAAACTTAATGATTTTTAAAAGTTTATATATATATATATATATATATATATACACACACATACATATATATATATATAATTATATAATTTAAACCATCTGTGTTAAGGCACACCCTTATGCTACAAACCATTAAAAAGATTATAAAAGTGCCAGCTAAATATATTTATTTTATATTTACTGCCACTTTAGATTAGAATGAATAGATTTTAATGTGGCATTCACACACACACACACTCACAAAAGTATGCACAATAAATTAATTAAGGCAGTGACAACTGCAAATTGTTCAGAGGCCGGTTTTTAATGTTATCAGTTATAAACTTCATTTTATTTTTAAAAATATTAGAAGGAGACTCACCATAAAATTGTAGATTCATTAAATCTTTAAAACTGAATGGTTCCATTTTCACAAATACAGTCTTAATATTAGTTAGAAATAAATTCATGTACCAAAATAAATTCATGGGGTTGGGGATTTAGCTCAGTGGTAGAGCGCTTGCCTAGAAAGCGCAAGGCCCTGGGTTCGGTCCCCAGCTCCGAAAAAAAGAAAAAAGAACTAAAAAAACAAAACAAAACAACAAAAAAAAAAACCAAACAAAATAAATTCATGTACCTTGGGGTAGACGTGACTTGAATCAGTGTGATTTTATGCTCTAGAACTGTGTAACTTCTCCTAGTAGTTTGAACACCTTGTACTTAGTATAGGCAAGGCCTGTGTGCCCTCCTTGAAAGTCAGTTTCTCAGCTAGCCAGGAGGAGAAGTGAGATGGCATCCCTATTCCCAGAGGACTTGTGTGCTCAGCTCAGGGTTAGAAATTCTCATGTTAAAGAAGGAGGAAATGAATTTAGGAAAAATCAGTTGGCTTTGATATTTTTAACAGTATTTATTTCATTTTGCAGAATTCATTCACATCAAAAAGATGAACCAGAAAATAGATTATCACAGTAGGTTTGGGTCAGTCATATCTTCTGAATAATCAAATGATTTTGACATCTATTTCTGTCATTGCTGCAGTGTTGAGGATTGACTCTAAAATTATTTAACTAAAATACTTTTTGTGACCGTCTAATTTACATTAACATTTAACTGCATCTTTCTGTGGGGCTAAGTTACAAATAAACCTCATGCCACATCTCTTGTGTTTTACTGTATTTCCTTCTATCAGCTCTCGCTAAAGTATGCTTCTTGTCAGTTTTTGTTTACAAATTTTTAAATCATATTTATATTTGCTTAATTTCATATAATTCTAAACTGACATTTATTCTTCTGGTGGTGTTTACTTAGCAGCCGGTAAGCAATATCCAACGTCTGATAAATGTTTACTTGAACAGGATGGTGGTAGGTTCAAGGTGTAAAGGTGTGAATTTGAAGCCAATGTTTTATACTGCAGCTGGAGAAGTATTCTGAGTTAACGTTTTTTACATTTGTCTTCTCTTTATTATTTATTTATGTTGATTGCACTTACATTTTTGTTATCTTAATAAGTCAGTTTTTAGAACTGTAGTTAATATTAAAGTTTTAAATTTTAAAAGATTGTATTGCCTTAAAGTAGCTTACTTTTGAAGTTATGCAAACACGTGACTGACCGTGTCTCAGTTTGCTTCATGATGGGCATAATAATGGTGGCGGGGTTTGCTCAGCAGCTGTTTACTCCTCCATTGTCCTTTGATGTTCTCCATGTTTGAAGTATCAGAGGTAAATAGAAGTGACTATTGTTCATAAAAGTGAACTGTAATCTTGGTTTTTAGAGAGACCCATTTCAAAGTGTGTTTATTTATTTTATCTGGTTTTGTTTTGTTTTGGTTTGTTTTGTTTTGGATAGTCAGGGAAGAAAATAAACAGCAACCCAAATCCTCTTGTCCAGATGTCAGTCGGTCACAAGGCTCAAGAGAGTAAGGTAAGAGCTCGAGCTGTTCTCCATGTAGCCCCAGCTGTCACTGTCCCCACAGGTGCTGTCCAGGCGTGTGACATGTGATGTGCTTCCACATGCAAGCCATTTCATAAATGCAAGCTGCTTAAGTGTAACAAATACATTCTCTAACTTTAAATAACATAGAACATACCATATAGAAAGACTTTTGTTTGATTTCATGCGGAAGATATGGAATCACTCCCAAGCCTTTAAGTACTTAATAATTATTTAGTTTAAAGGAAACACATTGTAGTTCAAATTCAGCAAACACAGACTCAAAAATTCAAAGAAGGTCTTGTTGTATGTTCATCTTTCCTGATCAAGGAGGGAAAATTAGAAATTACTCATTGTGGTAGGGCATTGTTAAATTCTACATGACAATGCTGTCAAGCGGGGCCATGTGGAGTGCAGTGCCAGGCACCAGGGATGGGGGAACTGAAGACAGTAGAGCGGCAGAGGTCTCTGGATAGGAGGCATGGACGCCCCGTCATGTCATGTCATACACCTCACAAAGCGCGTGCTCCATCCTTTGAACACTTCTGTGCTTACTAAGATGATAGTACATACTCAGTAAATGTATGTGTTTTGATTTAATCACCCTGTGCTTGTATATACATTAAATGAACTTGTTCTTACAGATTCGATACAAAACTAGTGAACCCGTATGGGAGGAAAACTTCACTTTCTTCATTCATAACCCCAAGCGCCAGGACCTTGAAGTTGAGGTATTTTCTTTATTGCATTCTGTGCTTATATTTTGAAATATGATTGATAAAATTATGCACATCTACAGTTTCTAGCTGAGTATATAGTACACTGGGACCCATTACTGCAGTCAAGGTAGAGAAATCCTCTTATTCTCTGTGTGACTCATAGCTCTCCCAAACCTATTGCCTTAATTAGGGTTTTTATGGCTGTGACTAAACACCATGTCCAAAGAACAAGTTGAGGAGGAAGGATTTATTTGGCTTACACTTCCAAATTGCTGGAATTACACTTTCATTAGTGAAGGTAGTCAGGACAGGCAGAATCCTGGAGGCAGGAGGATCTGATGTAGAGGCTGTGGAGGGGTGCTGCTTACTGGCTTGCTTTCCATGACTTACTCAGCCTGCTTTCTCCTAGAACCCCAGGATCAACAGCCCAGGAATGGAGCTACCCATAATAGGCTGGGCCCTCCCCCACCAATCACTAATTACAAAAATCCAGATCTTATGGAAGTATTTTTCAATTAAGGTTCCCTCCTTTTAGATGACCCTAGTTTGTATGTCAGGTTGATACAAGGTTAGCCAGGATGCCCATCTTACGTTTAGAACTATGTCAAGTTAATCTTCATTTGTAGTATCAGGAAAGGGTCATGATTATTTATTTCTTAATATTTAGCTACATAATTGTTCAGCACACTGTTGAAAAAAATTATTCTTTACTGTATATTGAGGTTAGAGCCTCTATTGAAGTCCAGGGCCAGTATGCAGTTTGCGTCTGGAATATTTCTGCTCACAGTTCTGTACTACCACTGTGCCAGCACCATGGCTCTGCTGCTACTGTGGAACGAGTGCATCGTAAAACAACTGTGTAAGCACCGAAGCTTCCTTTCTACATTGTTTTGAGTACTTCTGAGTCTACATTCCACATGACTAGTATCAATCGTAGATTTATTCAGAGAACCTATAATTTCAATAAGGACTCCTAACATTATAGAACCAGTGGGTAGAACTGACATCTCCACAGCAGGAAATAGTCCAGTGGGGGGCATGGATAATGTGTATTTCATTGTTGGTGTTTTTTTTTTTTTAACTTAGTAGTCTTTCATTTTCCTCAGTGGTATTTTATAGCTTTCTATGTTCAATGTAGGTCTTACACATATGTCAGACTTATCCCTAAATTTTAATACCTTTTCATGATGTTGTGAATGGTTTTATTTTATTTCCTTACTTACAATGAAGATAGGACCTTGTTCATTCCAGGCAAGAGCTCTAGCAATGTTTCCCAGCCATTAAATGGTTCTAATCTTGTATTTTATATGTGTCTATGTATGTGTGTGTGTGTGTGTGTGTGTGTGTGTCTGTGTATGTGTGTGTATGTGTATGTATGTAAGTATATACACACATGTACATACACACAGACACTGTAGTAGATTCCTCAGTAATCTTTTAGCATTTAGAAAACCAAGGCAGGAGGATCATAAATCAAGACTAACCTAAATTATCTCGTAGCAAGACCATATCTCAGAACAAAACAAACAGCAGAGCCAGTAGGAGACTAAGGCAATAGAGCAGACAGCAATAACTGCTTGTTGTGCAAGCATGGGATCTGAGTTTGAACCCAGAACCTATGTGAAAAGCCAGGCATGGCGGCGCAAGTTTATAATTCCAACTCTAGAGATGGAGACTGGTATATCCTTCGGGCTCGCTGGACAGCTAGCCTAGTCTACGCAGCAAGTTCAAAGCCACATGAGCGACGACATTTCACCATGGCGGGAGGGCGGGGAGGTATCCAGTTTATACTTACATATTGATACAGTCTCATACAGCCCACTAAAAATGGCTTCCTTTTTGTTGTTTTTTTGTTTGTTTTTGCTTGTGGGAATGGCAGTGGATTATATCACATGCTGGGATTATAGGTGTTTGCCACCTGGCCAGGCCTTCTTCCTTGTTGTCCCACTAGACACTGTGAAACTATCTAGGATTGTGTGTGGGGGACATCATGGTGTCTTCTAGTAGTGATTCTTCTCATAAGAATTGGATACCTTTTTCTTACTTTTCTTGGCCAGCCTCCCTGTTCAGCCCTCTTTACAGAAGTAGCCCATGAGTCTGGTCTCCCTAGAGACCTTTTTCTCCTAGTTTGCTTTGTCTTCATGAATAGATCCTGACTTTCACTAAAGACTTTGTACATATGTTGAGATGACCATATGCTTTTCAACTGTAAATGTGGTGAAATATATTGTTGATTTTCAAATGTTAAGTGTTGCAAATTTTCATTTGGTTTTCCACATTTAATACTTAAATACCTTCAACACAATATTTTATTGGGGATGTCTTAGGATTTTATGGCTGTGAAGAGACACCATGACAGCAACTCTTATAAAGGAAAACATTTCACTGGAGCTGACTTACTGTTCAGAAGTTTAGTCCATTATCATTGTGGTTAAAAGTATGGCAGTGCGTAGGCCGATGTGGTGTTGGAGAAGGAGCTGAGAGCTTTATATCTGATCGGCAAGGGCAGGAAGAGAATGAATCACACTTCCTTCTTCCAACAAAGCTATGTCTACTCCTGTGGGGCCATTTTTATTCAGACCACCACAGAGGATAAGCCCCACTGAGTCATGATTATTTTTACATATATCCAACTGTCTGGAGATTTGGCTGAAGCTCATTGTAGAGGCCTGGATTCTGTTCCTAGCATCCACATAGCAGCTCTCAACTGCCTGTAATGTTAGTTTCAGGGAATCAGATGCCTTCTTCTGGCCTCTGAGGACTCCTGCACACATATAATATACATAAACTCACTCAAATACACACACACACACACACACACACACACACACACACACACACACTTAATAAATAGGAAAAAAGAAAAACATTCTTGCTTCTTAATCATGAATTGTAATTTTGCTTCCTTTTTTTTTTTTTTTTTTTTTTTTTTTTGATGTCAAGATAATGGTAGCCTTTTGAATGAGTTAGGGAGTACTTTTTCCAGAGTTTTCTGGAAGAGTCTTAAGAATTGTTTGGGCTTTGCCTTTATTACTTGGATTTTTCATTTTGAGGAGGTGGTCACAAACAAACTCAGTTCTTGCTCTCTCGGTCAGCTCTGTATTCTTTATGAACTGAGGTGTTTTTCCTCTTAAGGAGTCTGTTCATTTTGCGCAGTTGGTTCTTCCTTTGATCAAACTGTTTTGAACAACCACGATGGGTGACATTCTCATAGCAGAAGCAGTGCTGCAGATTAGTGTTCATGAGAAAGAAACCGGGTGTTCTAAAGAAGATGCCCTCCATTTTCAAAACAAGTGTGTAGCCTTTGAACAGGGAAGACGTTAGGACACTTAAAAATGCATTTTCTCCACAAGTATGTCTTTAGTAGAAACTTTCGCATTACTGTCACTGTGTACTATATGATTTCAGAGTGTAAAAGGTGTTTCATTCTGACCTTTAGGTTTGTGTAGACCATTACTTTCTAATTTTTTTAAAGATTTATTTTATGTTTATGAGTGTTTTGCTAGCATGTATGTATACCTGTGAATGTCTGGTGCCCCTGGAGGTCAGAAGAGGTCCTTGCGCTCCTAGGAACTGGAGTTATGGATGGTTGTGAACCACCTTGTCTGTTCTAGGAATCAGATGTGGGACCTCTGCAAGAACAAGTGCTCTTAACTGCTGAGCCAGTTCTCCTTCCTGCCTCTAGACTGTCGATTCTTACCTGAAATTTCTCACAGTAGATTTATAAACAAGATGTCCTTTGTTGTGTTTATCATGATTTTGTGATGAGGAAAGGTACCTGTGGTATAAATACTGTTGTATTCTAAGAGGTTCCCTAACAGTTTTAGACACGCTACTTAAATAATATGTATGAAATGTATTGTGTTTTGTTTTGTGTTGGTGTGTCTTTGATGCTGATCTGTGGACTATTCTACATTCAATAGTTCCTTTTTTGTTTTCCTCAGTGTTCAAAGTGTTTTCTGCCTGTATTTTTCAGGTCAAAGATGAGCAGCATCAGTGTTCTCTGGGGAGCTTGAGGATCCCACTCAGTCAACTGCTTGCAAGTGACAACATGACCATAAACCAACGATTCCAGCTTAGCAACTCGGGTCCAAACAGCACCTTAAAAATGAAGATTGCCCTACGGGTACTACCTAGTTCTTAGCAGGGCTCAGTAGTGTGAGGGAAGAATACAGTTATGCCTCAGTCCCAGCCTGGGCAGAGGTGGTTCTACAGGCATGCATCAGGTGACATAGTAACAGGTCGACAGTTAGAGGGGAGCAGAAACTGTAGCAGAGTTGTGGGAGTACAGTCTAGACTCCATTCTGAACAAATGCTTTATTTCTAGATTCATTGACTGCCCAGGAGTCAATAGAGTTTGCTCCTCAAAGTTGGATCTTCAAAGGTTGTTCAGAAGGCAGTTTGATAAGCACCTGTAAGAGGCAGAGGTGACAAGAACAAAAATGTTATTGTTTAGAGTAGAAATACTTAAGTACTTAGTGACAGGAAATGCCACTAATTAAAAGTATTCACCAGCAGTCTCAACTAACCTGGACCTCTGAAATCTCTCAGACACTGAGCCACCAACCAGGCAGCATACAGCTGGTTGGAGGCCCCCAGCACATATACAGCAGAGGCTTGACTGCCTGGTCTGGCCTCAGTGAGAGAAGCCACACCTAACCCCTAAGAGACTTGAGGCCCTAGGGAGTGGGGTCTGGTGGGGTGTTGTTGGGGAGGGGGATGGGGACATCCTCTTAGAGACATTGGGGAGGAGGAACTGTTGGAGGGCAGACCAGGAGGGGGTTAACCACTGGACTGTAAAAAAAATAAAAGTGATAAGGAGGAGGAGAAGGTTAACACCCCCACCCCAAAAGTATTCAAATTGGTCCAGGAGATGGCTCAGCAGGTAAAGCCCCAGCCTGACCCCCTGAATTCAGTAACTGAAACCCTTGTATATGATAACTGAATCCACAGGATTGTTCTCTAACCTTGGCAAACTGCGTGGCACACATACCCCTATAAAAACAAGATCGTATAGACATTACAATAAAGAGCCAACTTTTTGCTTTAGTGCTGGGGTGTGAACCCTTTCCCTCCCACATGCTAGGCCAATGTTCCACCACTGAAATACACTCCAGCCCTAAGAATGAACATTTTGTTTTTAATTAAAACAGACTTAGTCTGACAGGGTGCTGTCAAAATGTTCTTCTTGCACATGATCAAGACATGGCACAACCTTATAGTGACAAAATAATGGTGACCCCACCGCTGCCAGTCCCAGAGCCCTCCTGGTTATGGTGTAAAGTGTGTGGAGTCTGTGAAGTAAGCTCAGGTGTTGCTGTAGCCATGGTTAATAAAATCAGAGACTCAGTAGCTCCAGAGCGCCCTGCTGCGGACAGGCCTGCCTTACCTGGTATAGCTATGGTTAATAAAATCAGAGACTCAGTAGCTCCAGAGCGCTCTGCTGAGGACAGGCCTGGCTTACCTGCTGTAGCCATGGTTAATAAAATCAGAGACTCAGTAACTCCAGAACGCCCTGCTGAGGACAGGCCTGCCTTACCTGGTTTGCCCTTCACAGTCTGCAGGATGATGCGGCTGTCTCTTGATTACTGTATTACACTTGTCTGGGAGTTTCTGGTATAAACCACCTGGAAGAATGAGAGATTTTATCTTTTGTGAAGGGTACATGGCCTTCTGGTTGACCAGTAGGTGCCTTGTCCCATAATTAGAATATGTTTAAGTGGAAGAGATAAGAAGGCATAGAAAAGTGTTTGTATTACAGAAGTAGCTTTAATTGCTTAAATTTTGCCCTTTTTAATTATTCGTTTTGTATTTTAGAGACAGGTTCTTTCTATATGGCCCTGGTTGTCCTTGAATTCTCTATGTAGACCATGCTAGTTTCAAACTCATAGACAGCTGCCTGCCTCCCAAGTGCTGGGATTAAAGGCATGTGCCATAATGCCTGGCAAAATTTGCTTTTTTAATACTCTGAAATATCTTATTTCAATAACTGCATAGCTGAACACATTAGAGTTGTAAAATTTTAGTTGATTGCTAACACTTACAGAAGTATTCAAAACCATCATCAAACTGTCACTGCTGTCCATGACTTCCCTCTAGGTCCTCCATCTTGAAAAGCAAGAACGGCCTCCAGACTACCAGCATTCAGCTCAAGTGAAACGGCCCTCTGTCTCCAAAGAAGGGAGGAAAATGCCTATCAAATCTCAGATGTCTGCCTCACCAGGCACTGGTGGTACCAACACTGCTCCATCAACACCAGTCATGGGAGTCGATGATAAGCCTGCCATGGAGGAGAAGCCCCAGCCCCCTGAGGCCAGCCCTCTTGGGCAGCGTGACCTAGGCAGGAGCTCTTCTAGCCTCCTGGCCTCTCCAAGCCACATTGCAGCCAAGGAACCCACCCCAAGCATTGCCTCAGACATATCACTGCCCATCGCCACTCAGGAGCTGAGACAAAGGCTACGTCAGCTTGAAAAGTAACTAATGCTCCCACCCTTGTTTTTCATTTCGGAGTTTCCATCCCATACACCACAGGGAGGGAAATAGGATCTTAACTGCTCTGGAAGAAGTTTGAGTTGTGCTATTATTTTGCTCCTTGAGTCTTTGACTTTCAAACACTTTGCTGTTTTGTAGGACCTTATTAGAAGAACAATAGTGAAGTGAGGTTTTGCAGATGGAAAAGGCAAGAGAATTGAGCTGTGTAGATACCATATACTCAGTTCATGCCAGGGATGGACTCCTGCAGGATAATCCATCACTAATGTGCTGAACATTGTGTCACCTGCACAGGTTTAGCAGAGGCTGGTCTTTTCTCCCTTGCAGAACACGAACCTCACCACCACCAAGTCCGTACCTTTTCTTTGGATATTTGTCATGGTTTATTGGTGGTATTTGTGCTCCTTCAGATAAGGAGGAAAATAGTTACCATATGCATCCGATATATGGTAACCTCTTACGACACCTAGTTATAAGGAAATAAAAATAGTGGTTATAAAAGTACTTCAGGACACAGCATTGGCCACATCTGTGTCTCTGAGGCTCCACTGGCCTATGCTCACCTTTTGTGAGCTTCCTCACATGGATCAGGTCAAGGCTGGGGATGTAGTGCAGAGATGGAGCACTTGCCTGGCAGCAGCCAGAGGGAGCATCATGCACAGGATTGACGTTTGTCTCAGGGAGAGCTCTGTCTCATTTGTACCTTGAGTGCTCATTTGGAAAGCTCTAGTTAAGACTTTTTAAGGAATATCAAACCCTCAAGTAAAATAATTTCAACTTGGTATATATTCAAAAGTTTCGAATCATGTTTAAGTTAGATCCCATTTTGTCTAAATGAGTGGACATTATCTTACTGTATACAGCACACCTTTTTTGAAGTTGGGGCAGAGATGGTGACATGTTGTTTCCACAGTGGGACAACGCTGGGGCAGTCTCCTCTGGGGCAGATCCAGCTGACTATCCGGCACAGCTCCCAAAGGAATAAGCTCATCGTGGTTGTGCACTCCTGCAGGTGAGGCCAACTGCCACTGGGACTGTCAGGTTATTTCTATCTCACGTGATCCCTTCCCCTCCACTGAATCAGTAGTAGTGTAGATATTTTGAGCTTATAAAAAATCTTTTGAAAACATGGGTAAATAAGAACTGGCGGCATTGACACACAAGCTCCTGAAGAATGTAGAGGTCAGTCCAGTAAGGGATTATATGGACCCTCCGTATCCTGGCTGCCGAGACACTGACTCACCAGTGAGGGTGGGCACCGCAGAGGCTGCTCCCTTGGCTCTGAAGACAGTTTGCTTGTGGTTGGGGGTAACTGAATGTGTTTGGCTTATACTAGTTATCCTAGGGAAAGAGCAGGGGACAGGTTCATGGAGGAGGTTGACCCTGTGTAGAAACTATGATTGGAGGTGCTACAGAAGTAGCCCATGTGGCCATTCAGAATCTTACTGACAGAAGGACAGTCTATGAGAAACAGAGCAAGGGCTGTGAATGTTCGCCACACTCTGGGCTTAGGTAGCAAAGGCAACAGTTACTCTGGCAAAAACTGTTAAAAGGGAAGTTTAAAAGTGATACCAGAAGCTAGCAATCAAAAACTTTGGGAAATTTGATATGTGTTACTCCTTGTGGTTCAGATAATATGAAGTCAAAACTTGATAAAATTATTTTAATATGAAATGTTTTATCTTTTAAATTATAATGTCTAGTCTTCTCTTCTTTGCATTATTAGAAACCTCATTGCCTTCTCAGAAGATGGCTCTGATCCATATGTCCGCATGTATTTATTACCAGACAAGAGACGCTCAGGAAGAAGGAAAACACATGTATCAAAGAAGACACTGAACCCTGTGTTTGATCAGAGGTAAAGTGACACTTCATTTAGCCAGGAGGCTACCTGGAGGAACTGTTAGGTTAGGGCAGGCCTGATGAGGCCTGTGGAGAAATAGTATTTATTCTCTAGCATATTCCAGCATAGCATATTCTGGCACATGTTGCTTGCTAAGAAGCTTTTGACCTTCGCTAGAGGTGTTAAGCATCACATACCCAAGTTAGGATGCTGCCCAGGGAGACTGATGACTACAGTGACTAAAGGCATATACTGCCACTGCCCCCCACTAAAAGTTGAATCTTACTGACGACTTTGAAGAATTTTGACTTGGTGACATAACACTAAGACTGCATTTTAAATCAAATAGAATTTAAAGAGGCATTAAAATTTAAATAATTTTATTTAAATAATTTTTTGTTTTTTAATATAAGCTAGTAACATAAAATACTTTTCTAAAACAATTTCAAAAATTAGTGGAGATATAATTTTTTTGCAAATCATAACAGTCACTTTAATAGAAGCTGCCTTTGTGTGGTCACGAGAGATCTTTGGATCCCCAGTCTGTGCAGACTGCCCCGTCCCATCGTTCTCTGGCAGTGCAGCAGCTGCTCGTGGAGGAGCGTCAGTGTGCATCAGCCCGCTCTGTTCCCCCCTTAGTGTCACCTTCCCCCACTGTTTCCAGGCAGCACTTTTATGTAAACTACAGTCAGCTGGGTCAGCACTGAAAAGGCAACAAGAGAAAAGGCAGTGTTTGGAACGATCTCCGGCACAAAAGTTTTTAGTTAGAAGGAAGTGCAGCAGGATCTTCAGGAGCTGACGGGGGTGTGGTTTCCATTTCAGCTTCGACTTCAGTGTTTCGCTGCCCGAGGTGCAGAGGAGAACACTGGATGTGGCGGTGAAGAACAGTGGCGGCTTCTTGTCCAAAGACAAAGGGCTTCTTGGCAAAGTGATTCTTTTTAAGTCCTTGTATCCTACACCTTGTAGAATTAAATGCAGTTTAGATCATAGCTTACACAGTGGGAAGGGAGGCTCACTTGGGTTAGTGCATGTTTATCACATTGTGGTAAGACATCAGTATGTAGCTGTTTCCTGTATCCTTACTATTGACTTATTACTCATCGTAAACAAGCAACTTAAAGGTGAAGAAACATTGATTCCTTTTTTTTTTTTTTGAAATTTTAGAAACTATTCAATATTACATTGGAAGAAAACATGAAGGAAAATACCCTCAAATAGCCTGCTGCCCCCCCCCCCATTCAGCTAACCATGTACTTCCTTCAGCATGCCATTGACTTTCTTTCTCCTAATTTTCTTTTGTTTTTTCCATCTCACATTTAATTTTGGTGTAGGTTTATTTATTATTTTACAGTGTAAAGAGGTTTAGATAGGGAAAGGAATTGTAGATGTCTCTTTGTCAACAGCAAAGTGAAAAACCTGCTATCAGCCAGGCCATGGCAAATACTTAAGAGAGGCACTGTAAAGCAGGGAAGGTTTTTTTTTTTTTTGCCTCCTGTCAGAAGTTTCGATGAATGGGCTCTGGTTTTCTGGGCCAGTTGTAAGGCAGAAGGTCATGGTGGGGGCCGTGAGACAGAATAGAGCTGTCCACCACACAATAGACAGAAGCACAAAGATGTGCAAGGAGACCAAAGAGAAAGCACAGCTTCCAGAGTGCATTGCTAGTGACCCTATCCACCCCCAGTTTCCCACTGCCATCATAGTATGTATGAGTCTGCCAGAGGACTAACCCATTGGTTAGCTCAGAGCCTTTGGGTTTAGTCACCTTGAGAAGCCCATCAGTTGGTTGGCAACCAAGCTTTAAAACACGAGCCTTTTATAGTCACTTCATGTCCAAACCACACTCTGCCATTAATGCCATGTTTGCTAGTATCTCCATAGCTGCCTCTGGATGTGTTTCACAGTCATTGTAGGACTATTAGATACGAGAAGAATCTCTTGGATAGACTCAGCCATGGAAAGGTTAAAAGGATTTTTAAAAATGAGAACCTCAAAACATGAGATTTCCATATTGTTCAGAAATTAGAACGGGTAGGAAGGAGTGGTGAGTGATGTAAAGGAGTTACTCAGTAGTCCCACAGTGCCTTCTTCTACCCACAGGTGCTGGTTGCTCTGGCATCTGAAGAACTCGCCAAGGGCTGGACCCAGTGGTGAGTGCCCCTGTCCCACGTTGCAGACAGTTCCCAGAGAAACCTAGCTGTGTCCACCATCCCAAAGCCTGACCCGAGTCTGTTGTACTTTTCTGTGCCTTCTCAGGTATGACCTCACAGAAGATGGGACAAGGCCACAGGTGATAGCGTAGCTACGCTGGACGGAGGCCTATTTCTCAGTGTATCGTGTGCCACCTCAACATGGAACAAGCCTTCTCACAGATGTACCAATGCTATTTTATAATTTTAAGTATGGACTTATGCATACCTTAATAATTTATAAAACTTGGCATTGTAGGAAAATTTGGCCAATATCATTGTTTAGTCTCCCTGTTGAGTTTCCTCCAGTGCCTCACCAGGCACTGCGATGTGCAGTGGTGGAGTGATGGTTCCTGTGTGGAGCTCTGTCAGCCGCACCTCACCCGCCGGGAAGCAGGCACCTGCACTTGTTTCTGCCTTGTCCTGCGTCCTGGAGGTGCACTACACCATGTAAATAGATTCTTTTTTATAATATCTACATGCTGGTTTGGATAAAGAAGAAAATGTATTAAGAAAATACATATTTTCTTCCAAGATTTATTAAATTCTGTGACAAATAATCATTTTCATCTTTTCAGCAAAAAGTTCTTATAGATCTGCTGTGTGGTATGGCTTTTTTAAGGGAAAAATGGAAAGATTATTAAATATAGAATTTTTATGTCAATGATAAAACAAACTTCAAATTATTAACATTATTATAAATAGGAAAATACAGTGAGAAGTCAGGGAATGGCTTATTTAAAAAGTCGTATAACTGAGTAATGGACAATACCAAGAGCATTGCCAAGGCTCTTGAGAATCACAGTATACTCATCTGAAATTTATTACATAAGAAAGAAATGTGCTGTTTATTTGTGTAATTGTTTGTTGTAACTGATTCATAGTACATTGAATAGTACAGAGAGATACATACATGCTACGTGTTGTACCTCACATCTGTAATCCCAGGGTATGGGAGGCCATGCCAGGAAGATCCAAGTGTTAAAGGTCAGCTTGGGCTATATAGCAACAGAAAAAGAAACATACTTTATACTTTGCCCAAAGCATAGGATCTAATCTCCAATATTAGGGTATAAGATGTTATCAAGATTGATGCAAGCCCAAGTTGTTTGTCCATGTTTCTAACCGTGTGAAGACAGGTCTGCTACTGTAAAGTGGTGAAATGGGATGGATGTGCAACAAAGGTGCTGTGCTTAAGATTAGCACTGCACTTGCTCTTGATGGGAGAACCTGGCCCTAAACTCACACACAGGATACACCTCTGGTGGAGCTTCCTGTGCGTCCCCGATACATGACAAAGTTCCTGAGCAATGTCCGCCAGCAGCGGTCAGGCTTGCGGTTTTCTGGATATCCTCTTTTTGTGCCATGCCAGATGTTAGTACAACTTTTATTTTGTAATCCTTTTCTTTTTAGATTGGGAAAAGCATGTTTTACATATGTAAGAGTCCCCAAACCTCTTCTGGGGTGAGGTTATGTCACAGTATTATAAGCTATGCGTGTCTGTAAACAAAAGATGCACAAGGAAGGCTTTTTTCAGTATACATTTTTAACCTCCAGGATGAAAAGGGCTTCTCAGCTGTAAGAGCATTTAAAACTATGTACACTTATAGCAGGAAAATACAGCTTTGTAATCAAAATTGGAGTAGTTCCATTCACATGCTTCCTGGAACTAAACAACCTACGGGAAGCTTATGTGACCAAGCATACCAAAGTGCCTGTGCTGAATATAGAGTGTCCTTTTACACTCTCCTCGTGTCTAGAAGATGAAGGTGCCTCAGTTTATAATGTACCACGTGCAGTTGTAATGGAATCTGGCTCTTCTCAGCACATCCCGGGTAGTTATAAGGCCAGAGTAATCCCTCTCCTGCCATTTGACATCTCCTCTGTATCCAGTTTATAAATCTTTTTTCATTGGTGAGCAGAATTGTGAGAAAGTTTATGTGTATGTACTCACAAGAACATATATCACATAAAATATTCAAGGGTGGCATTTTTAATTTCAGGACAAAGGCAGGTAATATCCTATTAAAAAGAGTTGCTTGACCATGGTATTAGATGTTTTTCTTAAGGTCTTTTTAATTAGGTGTATTGAAGGGCTTCTGTCTACAAAGGAGATTTCTTTTTTTTGCTGAAATTTTATCATGTCAGTGTTTTTTCACCAACAACCTATCTATCTTAGTTTTGTACCCATATACTTAATCTATTCGTGTGTATTGTTTAATGAAATGCTTTTCATAACTAATTAGGCAAATTGACTATAGTTAAGGGTACAGTACCCTAATAAGTCAGTGTGATGCCCCCTGTACATCATCTGAGTCTTCAAGTAGCATCTCCAGTCCATGTGGAAAGGAGAGAGAAGGTCCAGTAATGCTAGCCCACCTGGTTGTAGTTCTGCGTGCTGCATGAGGAGGGCTGACTTGCCATCAAGGCACACTCCAGTGTCCTGAAGATATAAAATATTTTTAGTTCTCAAAATGTTAACTTTTAGTTTTTAATGACTTATCTAAGAAAAAAGAATGTTAAGTTTTCTACTTTGAGCCAAACCAATGAGGGAAATTAGTGGTTTGAAGTACAGCTCTGGTAACTTATTCATGTGGTGGCTCGTCCTGTGCCTTAAAGTACAAAGGTGTTTTCAAGTTTCAGATGAAAACAGAAGCAGCCTTGCAACCATATTTCCCCCATTTGTATTTTGCACTCTGTATGTCTTGTGCAGGCCGTCCCTATGCAGAGGTGTTTAGGATTAGTTAAAAACCTCAGGCAGCTGCGGAGAGTACCAACTGCTGCAGCGACCGGTTCCATCTGGATTGCCCATGGTAGAGGTGGACCACAGAGGGTGGTATTTGTTTTTTGTTTGTTTTAGTCATAAAATGTCCTTTTTGCTTAATTTTATATAACAGCACATGTATTTATTCAATAAAACTTTTATGTTAGTGTACTTGTAGAATGTTTTTTGTTTGTCTCTCGAAATGAACAAGTCTAGCGTGGGAACAGTTAGTTTGGAAAGCCCACATGCCGTATCAGGTATACTTGCTGTTTGTGCATCTTTCACCGTCCACGTGGTTTTATATTCCTCTTGTTCCCATCCTAACTTGCCTCTCCTCCATGTAGCTACAGACTCTTTGAAGGGTAATGATTGAGTAGGAAAAGTAGACTAATAAGTAAGACTGAAACTCGAAGAAGTCCCCAGACAAGGTGCTGAGATAGAAGGTGTGAACAAGGGCTTCATTGTTTGGTTTCTGATTGAGGAAAAGTAAAAAGGTGCTGTGCCAATTGTACACTTGTCTGTTCCTCTCATATGTATTAAAGTTTGGGTGTAAATGGTTATATTAGTTTTATGGCACTGTGACCACAATGCCTGACTAGTTAGTATTTGAGTGGTATTTTTCCACATATTTATTTATTTTTCTTTTTTCTTTTTTCTTTTTTCTTTTTTTTTCGGAGCTGGGGACCGAACCCAGGGCCTTGCGCTTGCTAGGCAAGCACTCTACCACTGAGCTAAATCCCCAACCCCTTTTCCACATATTTAATACCAAAACTTGTGAGATAGATAAAATAACCCAGCTATCCTCAACAATATTTGTTAAAAGTAAGGAACTGTTAAGTAATATGAAATGCTGTTAAAGCACTGTGACTATAAATGACAGACCTTTATTTTAAGCACCAGCTTTAATGTTCATTTTTCATTTAAATAAGCTAAGGTATTCAAGGGCCAGGCACATATGAATCCTTGACAGCTGGTAGACCCTTTGCTGGACTCCACTTGCCCGGAGCAGGAGACTCTCAGTCCGGCAGCAAGCCAGGTGCATGCTTTGAACACTCATCAGATGCCGTGAAGAAGCTGTCTGCAGCCATAGCTGCTCTCTGCAGAAGACCAGTTCCACACGTGACTGTGGCTTCTGTTGGTCCAACTTTATGACCATCACAAGTCTCAGTGAAATCTAGGCCAGGGTTGGGGATCACCTCCTCTGGTGGCACATCAGAAAGTCTATGGGTGATACTCACACTGTTCTTCATTTGTATGAGTTGCCACACTTTCTCTTTTCCTGGTTCTATAATCAGGCTGTTCAGTTCATTTTTCAAGTCAGCTGGGAGACATCCTCTTGGGCTACCTCTCACTGTTACACATTAAACCTATTTACAGGTGTCCGTGTCTGTTGATTTTTTTTTTTTTTTTGCCTACTTTTGAGCTTCTTCATTAATACTTTTGACTGAGCTGGTAACACAAAGAGATGTCTGAATTGGCAATAAAGAGTAGCAGTGGTGGAGGAAATAGGAGTCGTAACCACAGAATGCCTGAAGAGTTCCAGAAACTATCTGGGACAGAGATAAGGGGAATAGAAGCAATAGAGGCAACAAGGGATAGTGAAAGTAGAGAAGATCAAAGAGGTGGGAAAGCCAAAGCTGACAAAAGATTAGCAGGCTGTGAGGACTCTGCACCTTTGGCTCTCTGCCCTGCCTCACCCTCCCCCACCCCCATCCCCACACCAAAACAAACAAAAAATCTGCAGGCCCTAGTCTCTGGGTGAGTTCCAGAAAATCACTAATGGCTTAGAGACCCAAGACCGGAAAACTGTTAGACAGTAGTTATCTTGAGATAACATCCCCCCAAAGCCTATTCTGGCCTTAACCTACCAAACACCATCTACTGTCGCTGCTGCTGTTGCTGCTGTTAGGGCTTCTGGTAGTTAAAAAAAAAAAAAAGCAATGCAACTCCAGCCTGAGTTCCAAATGTTTCTAACTCTAAAGTCTGGAACACTGGGCTCTTAGCCACAGGCACTTAGATACATAATCCTACATGGGCCTTCCCATCCTGCCCACAGGCCTTGGTCATACAAGGGCATGGGTCTGCCAGTGCCACAATACTACTTTGCCTATTCAAACTTCTGTCCAGCTAGAGTCTTTATATTCCTATTCCACTGGTGCTCCATCTCAGCTGTGTGTTTCTGGTCTGGTTCTTCTCATCTTTCTTGTTGATTGGAGCTGAAGAAATGAGTGGAAGCAGGTCTTCACCACTTGTGGTGACCAACATCCTCATACATATTGACACACATTTGTTGTTACCTGGCCACATTCCTCTAAGGTGGGTATCTGAGTCCTTTTCTTCCCTGAGAAGAACCTGATGCCAGCAGGGAGTGTTGTAGTTACTGCCAGAGCACTTAGAAGAGAATTAGGATCAGCAGGGGCCAAAGCAAACCTAATTTCACTTTTCCTCTACATAGAACAATATGATATTTTTCAACCATAAAGCAGAGTGAAAACAGAGCACTTTTAAGAAAATAGATCATCATGTTGAATACAATAAGCCAGACTCAGACAAAAGATAGTGTGTTTTCTCTCACGTGCAGAAGGCTTAAGTTTTAAAAAGTAAGACAAAAAAGAAGTGGAATTGTTGGGGAAGACAAAGAGAACCAGAGAGAATGGAATGACGGGAAGGGGTAAATATTATCAAAGTATGCTAGTAGGTTTTTAGAGGTCAGAGTGAAATGCACTTGTGCAATGAATCTACACCATATAAATGTATCTGTTGTATATATGTATGTGTATATATCTGTATGTGTGCGTGTGCGTGCGCACACACACACACACACACATACACACACACACACACACACACACACACACACACACACACACACAGACACACGCCAGAGGCTTGCCCCAGCCTTTATGGTAGAACAGTAGAACAGTACTGGGCAAGACATGGCATTGGATGATCTATGGCCTTGTAACCCTCCCTTACTGTTCTGGGGGCCAGAAACTGATAGCTTCTGAAAACTTAACTCTTTCTTACTGTTTGTGCTTTAATAAGCACTGGTTTCTTTTATCTGTAGCTCAAGGACCTCTTGCTGGCCAGGTGAGAGGCTGGAAACTCATTAACTCTTTGTGAACCAGAGATGTGATTTAGGAACCTACTGGAATAAAACATAGCTCAGCAGGTAAAGGCACCTGCTGCCAAAACTAATGATCAAATCTCTAGAATGCTCAGACAACACACTCTAGCAAGTTGTCCTCTCAACTCCACAGGCACATGCATGGTCTCTGTATGTCTATATATCTACGTCTCTCTGCAACCGAAGTACAAGGATGGTTTTTTTTAAATACCTGGAATAGGCTTTCTAATTTGGCAACACCTACAGTTAACTGAAGCCTCTTCAGTTGCTAAATCCTCTCAGAGAAGCTTGGAAAGTACTAAAAATTCATCTTGGAAACTATTTTACAAACTTAAGAAGACAAATTTAATGATGGTTTTGGCATTTTGGTTTCTTTTTTAAACACAGAAATACTATAATAGTTTTTGTTTTAATCCCAGCTACGGGATATGGGGCTGCTTCAGATTGTCCACAGCAACTAACTGTTGTTTGCCTTGTGCTCTAGCAGGGGTGGGGTTGGGTGATTTTCTGGTAGTTGCTGCAATTGTGTGTCATTTGGAACTTTGGGGACTTTTCGGGGGGGTATGTAAATGCTAGAGCCCCAAGAGGTGGGTTGGGTTGTTGGTGGTTACTGTTGGTCATGGTTTGTTATGTAGTCATGCATAAAGAAAACAACAAGAAGAAATTAGATGTTCTGACCGTGATGATCAAACTTGCTCCAAGGAACTTGATACCTCTAACCAGCAGGAAGTAAACTAATGATAATATCACCCCCTCTTTCTCCTCTATCATTTTTTCTCTCCTATCTAGAGTTGGGTTGAAAGGGTGGAAGAAAGAGGTGGAGAACAGTGGAAGAAAGAGGAACCCACAAAGTAGCTAACTCTGGCTACAGACAAATGCATTTGATTACCCTGGTTCAATAATCGTGAGAGACAATGAATTTTGTCACTGTATATAAAACGATTTACAATTTGTGGGAAAAAGGGGGGAAATTATTATTCTGGTTAGGACAGAAAAATTGTCTGTCCTAACATTTCTGGACAGATTGACAAAGGATAAGAATCAACCTGTGGAAGCGCTAGCTAAGACTGTTAGCTAGAAGGGATATGGAGCCTGAACAAACCATCTCCTATAACCGGGCAAGACTTCCAGTGGAGGGACTGGGCTACCAATCTAACATCAAAACCTTTGACCTACAATTTATCCTGCCTACAATATGGACTATGGTAACAGTGGCACAGAAACTGGGGGATTGGTCAACAAATGACTATTCCAGCTTGAGACTCATGCCACCAGAGGGAGCCCCTCCCCAAACACTGCTGGAGGGCCAGAAACCAGAAGCTAGGAAGAAAGGAAGGAAGGAAGGAAGGAAGGAAGGAAGGAAGGAAGGAAGGAAGGAAGGATGGATGGAAATAAAATGATTCCTGATGATATTCTGCTATACTTGTAGACAGGAGCTTAGCTTAATTTTCGTCAGAGCGGCTTCATCCAGCAACTGATGGAAACAGATGGAGAGTCTCACAGCCAAATATTAGGCAGACCTGGAGGCCTCCTGTGGAAGAAGGGACAAGGACAGCACAAGAAAACCCACAGAACCAGCTAACCTGGGACCATAGGGCCTCACAGAGACTGAACTGACAATCAAGGAGCCTGCATGGATCTAACCTAGATCCTCTACATATATGATATGGTTCTGTAGCTTGCTATTCTTGTGCGACTCCTAACAGTGGGGGTGGGAGCTATCCCTCACTGGTTTCTTTGGAGACCCCTTTTCATCATACTGGATCACCTGGCTCAGACTTAAAAGGAGAGGAGGTGCCTAGTCTTGCTGCAACTTGATATGGTTAACATGACTGGTTAATGTCCCTGGGAGGCCTGCCCTTTTACGAAGTAGAAAGAGGGTAGAGTGGATGGGGAGAGGAGAGGAAATGGAAGGAGAGGAGAGAAAGGGAACTGAAGTCAGGATGTAATCTATGAGACAAAAATAAGTAAAATTTTAAAAAATGAGCTTTGTGGGCTGGAGAGATGGCTCAGCAGTTAAGAGCACCCGATTACTCTTCCAGAGGTCCTGAGTTCAATTCCCAGCAACCACATGGTGGCTCACAACCACCTGTAAAGAGATCCGATGCCCTCTTCTGGTGTATCTGAAGACAGCTACAGTGTACTTATATATAATAAATGAATAAATCTTTAAAAAAAATGAGCTTTGTGATAAAATAACCAACCTCTAGCGTCTCGGAATGTGGTGAAGGACAACAGGGAACTCAGTGACAGAATTGGCTCCACCCTCAGCAGAACGTGAACACCCACACCCTGAAATACTGACTTCCACTTCTGACCAAGGAAATTAATCCTTGGTTGTCTGCTAAACCTGCAGTGACTTTCTCTGAAGGAAATGCCAAGCAAGACAATACTGATGTCCCTCAAGGCCCACCAATAGTTGCCTCTAGAACTGTAAGCAGACTTAGGCCAAAGCAGGCAGATAAAAAAGAGGTAGAAAGTGTATTCCATAAGGAGGTGTGCCACACTACTAAAGAGCTTAGTGAGTTTGCTAATTTATTCAAGCAGAAATCTGGGGAATAATCTGGGGAATGGATTTTAAGGTGGCATAATGGTAAAAGGAAAATAAAAATCAAGCTAACTATGTTGATATGGGCCCATTGAGTGGAGCGTCTAGGTTTAAAATGGATGCTGGGCAAAGTTTAAAACAGTGTCGAAGGATTGTTTAAATGGTTGCACAGCATTTGTTGAGAGATGCCCTACTGAAAAGTTTGAGATGCCTGATAGCCCCTGGCTTTGTGTTGATGAAGGGATTTCTAGACTTGGGGAAATTGAAATGCTAGAGTGGATACATTGTGTAACTTTAATTCTTACAATGGAAAAGCCAAGATGTCCTTCACTAACCCTGTAAGATGCAAAATGGTGAGTGGGGCATCAGCACACTTGAAGAGCTCTGTTGTAACTCTTGTCTTTGTGATAGATCTTCAGGTTGGAGATGCTGCTTGGTTGGATGAGTTTAATGCAGAGGATTTAGTTGGACCGTGAGGTGGTAGGTTCAGGTGGGTGTTTGTTGGTACTATAATGGGCAGCATACACAAAGCAATGTCAGTTATGGCCTGACCTGTATGGCATCACAGGCAAAGTGAATTTTACTGTAGCCTGACTCAGATGGACCTTTGGTACTGGCTAATCAGTCATGTTTCCAGGCGTGAAAGTGGTAAGAAGGCTACTGCCTTTTAGTTTGTTGAGTATAAGCAAAAAAGGCCTCAAACAAATGGTGGCGGGGGTGGGGGGCTTCCATTGGATTGTGCTAAAAGGGAATCTCAGGCTGTGAACCAATTTTCAGTCTTGAGCCACTTTAAAGACCCACAACCCCCTCAATGTGGGCATGAACAGCTTCTGAGGAAAGATCTTGGTAACATACCTGAGTTTTACTGTTAGCCTTTTTCTAGTCTCTCCCCAGAAGGACCTGTGGCTTTTACAAGGGTAACTGTACATGGGGCAAAAATAATCAGACATCACTAATCTATTGGAGACTGGTTTTGAATTGATGCTGATTCCCAATCATTTCTTGGGGACATCCCAAGAAATGCTGTGGCACTTCAGGTAAAGTAAGGGTTTATAGAGGTCAGGGAATTAATGGAGCTTTGGCTGAAGTTAGACTCACAGGTCCAGTGGGTCCCTGAACTCATCTGTGGTGATTTCCCCAGTCCTGGAACAAAGCTGGGATAGATATACTTAGAAATTGGCAGGATTTCACCTTGATTCCCTGACCTATAGAGTGAGGGCTATTATGGTTAGAAAAGGTATATAGAAGCCATTAGGGTTGCCTCTGTCAGGCAGTATTATGAGTCAGAACAGTATTGAATCCCTGGAGGTATTCCAGAAATTAGTGCCACCATCAAGAGATTGAAAAATGCTGGGTTAGTATGTGCCAGCTTATCACCCCTTAACTCTTCTATCTGGCCAGTGCAGAAGACAGACATGACAGTGGACTATCAAAAATTCAACCAAGTAGTGGCTCCAATTGCAGCTGCTGACCAGATGTGGTGTTCTTGCTTGAGCAGATTAACACATCTCCTGATTACATGGTATACAGCTATAGATCTAGCAAATGCCTTTTCTTGGTACCCATTTATACGGACCATCAGAAGCAATTTGCTTTCAGTTGGCAAGGTGATCAGTTTTACCTCAAGGATATAGTAACTCTCCTGCCCTGTGTCATAACTTAGTTAGAAGGGATCTTGATCACCTGTCTCTTCTATTAAATATCACATTGGTTCACTATAGTGATGGCATTATGCTGATTGGACCAAGTGAGCAGGAACTAGCAAACGCTTTGAACTTGTTTTTAACACATATGCACATCAGAGGATTCAAACCAAAATTCAAGGACTTTTCACCTCAGTGAAATTCTTTAAGAGTCTAGTGCTGTGGGGCATGCAAAGATATTACTTCTAAGGTGAAGGGTAAGTTATTGCACCTTGGCCCCTCGCAACACCAAGAAAGAAACCCAACATTTAGATCACCTATTTAGATTCTGGAGAGAGCACATTCTTCAATTAAGTGTGTTACTCCAACTAAGTGATTCAGAAAGCTGCTAGCTTTGAGTGGGACCTGGGACAGAGGGCTCTTCAACAGGTCCAGGCTACTGTTTAGGCTGCTCTACCACTTGGACCATGTGATTCAGCAGACAGGATGGTACTTGGTGTCAACGGGAGATACTGTTTCGAACCTTTGCCAAGCCTCTGTCAGTGAATCACAGAAGAGACATTTGGGATTTGGGAGCAAGTTTCTATCATCATCAGCAGACAGTTATTCTTTGAGAGACAGCTCTTGGCTTATTATTGGGCCTTACTGGAAACTTAACATTTTACAATGGGTCATTCAATTACCATAAGAGATGAGCTGTGTGCTTCATAGCCTGCTGAGTCATGAAGTAGGACACACTCAGCAGCAGTCCAATATCAAATGGAAGTGGTATGTATTCGATCCCGCTGAAGAAGGTCCTGAAGGTACAAACAAGTTACACAAAGAAGTTGCCCGGGGTTGGGGATTTAGCTCAGTGGTAGAGCGCTTGCCTAGGAAGCTCAAGGCCCTGGGTTCGGTCCCCAGCTCCGGAAAAAAAAAAAAAAAAAGAAAAGAAAAAAAAAAGAAGTTGCCCAAATGTCTATGGTTTCTAATTCCATTATAAAGCTGTCATCTGTGAAGCATATGCCTATAGGCTCATGGGTTTTATCCTATGATTAGTTGACAGAGGAAGAGAAGCCTGGTTTGCTGATGGTTCTGCACATTATGCAGGCACCACCCAGAAGTGGACAGATGCAACATTATAACTCCTTTCAGGAACAACCTTTCAGTGAAAGACACTGGTGAAGGGAAATCTTAACAGAAGGCAGAACTTTGGGCAGTATATATGTTTATACATTTTGTTTGGAAGGAGAACTAGCCAGATGTACAATTGTTCAATGATTCGTAGGTTATAGCCAATGAGTTGGCTAGATGATCAGGGACCTGGAAAGAGCATGATTGGAAATTTGGAGAGAAATATCTGAGAAAGAAATGTGTGGATACATCTCTACAAATGGGTGATATGTGAAGATACTTGTGTCCTATTTAAATGCTCATCAGAAGATGACTTCAGCAGAAGAGGCTTTCCATAGGCTGTCCTATTCTGTGGACAGTCTTTTTTTATTTTTTTTTTTAGGCTAGCCATCCCTATCGTTGCCCAATAAGCCCGTGTTCAAAATGGCCTTGGTGACAGAGATGAGGGATACGCATGGGCTCAACAATATGGACTGCCATTCACCAAGTCTGACTTGACTCCAGCTGCTGCAGAGTACCAGGGATGCCAGCAGCAGAGTCCTAACCCTGAACCCCAAGTGTGGCACCAATCCCCAGGGTGACCTGTCAGCGACCTGGTGACAAGCTGGGTACATTAAACAACTTCCTCCAAGGAAAGAACATGCTTTGTTCTTACTGGAGTGGATGCTATTCTGAATATGAATTTGCCGTTTCCTATATGTAAAGCATCTGCCAAATCGCCGTCCATGGACTTACACTATACCTTACCCACCATCATGGTATTGCACACAGAATTGTTTCTGACCAAGGAACTCACTTCACAGCCAGAGAAGTACAACAGTGAGCCCACAGTTCTGGAATCCACTTGTCTTACTATGTTTCCTAGCATCCTGAAGCAGCTGGCTTGATAGAAAGATGGAATGACCTTTTGAAGACACAATACAATGCGGACTACGTGGCAGCAGTCTGGAGTACCGTGCTAGGGTTCTCCAGAAGGCCAAATAAGCTTTGAATCACTGTCCAACATATGGTACGGTTTCTCCCGTAGCCAGGATCCAAAGGTCAGGAATCAAGGGGTGGAAGGGAAATGGTTCTACTCACTATCTCTCCAAGTGACTCACTAGGAAAATTCTGCTTCCTGTTTCTGGAACCTTAAATTCTGCTGGCCTAGAAGTTTTGTTTCCAGAGGTGGGAGCATTTGTGACAGGAGCCAAAACAAATGTTCCAGTGAACTGGAAGCTCAGTCTTCCTTCTGACTATTTTGAGCTTCTGATGACTTGAAGCCAAAAATCTAAGAAAGTAATAACAGTTTTAGGAGGGTTGGTTGTCTCAGATTAACCAAGAAGGAGTGGGAGAGAAAGACTATGTCTGGAGAACAGAACAGGGGATCCTTTAGGGAGTTTTTTGGTGCTGCCATGTCCTGTGATTAAAGCCAATGGGAAACCACAACAGCCTAATCCAAGCAGGATGACAAAGGGCACAGACCCATCAGGAGTGGAAGTATCGGTCACTCCTCCAGGAAAAGAGCTAAGACCTGCTGAGGTGACTGCAGCGGGTGGAAGTACAGAATGAGTAGTAGAGAAAGGTAATTGTAACTACCAGCTAAGGCCACGTAACCAGTTGTAGATATTAGGATTATAACTGATATGAGTGTTTCTGTTGTATTTCATTAAGAATGTGTTTGTACAAATATTTGTGATTTTTCCCCTCAATTTCCTTATCTTATAACATCAGTTAAAAGATTATCAGTGGTTATAATATTTTTTTAAGTTTGAGATACTCAAAAAAATGTCCCTCAAGGGACATCGTTACCTATTCTAAATGTATAATGTGTTTGTGGTCATACAAAGAATAGTTATATTATGTTAGACGTAATCATGACTTGGTTATTGTCTTCAGTTAGAAACTAATCACAACATAAGGAGATATGATTGTATGTCAAGTTGGGTAGCCTTGCAATGGCTATTCCTTTCTCTTTTACACAGTAAACATTTTATTTTACTTTAACTATAATAAATAGTAAAATAATAAAATAACAATAAACAGTGTTATTTTACACCTCCTCTTCCAAATTTTTATAAATACATTTAAATTTAAATAAACGTGTCTTCGTGAATTGCAGTTCTTTGCTGTCAGGAGGAAAAGAGCACTTTGGTGAGACCCCTGGGTGGTAATCATGCTTTGTTTCTTGAGTGGTGCTAATTAAGCAGCTACATTCCCTCCAGGGAAATGCAACAAGCTTTAGCTTTAGGATTTGTTCATATGTGTTTACACATATAATATTTAAATAAGAACATACTCCAAGAGTATATACATATGTTGTATTCTGTGGGAATATAAAATCCCAAAATAGCAAAATAGTAAGTATACTTAGACTTAAGCAAATGGATATTTTCATAGTGGTGGGCCAAAGATAATTCAAATGTTTGTGTATTCTGAAAGTCATAACAGGTACTCAACTAATTATTTTTAAATGTGGTATATAATGATTTTTTTAAATTGCCCTCCTAGTATCCCCCTCCCCATTCAAGTCCTTCCTCCATTACACCTTCCCCTTCTCTTTTGAGAAGGGGGGTCCCCTCTGAGTGTCATCCCCCTCCACTAACACATCACCCTCCCCCCACCCTTGCACATCAAATCACTGAGGGACTAGGAGAATCCTCTCCCACTGAAGCCAGACAAGGCACAGAATCCACAGGCATGCAGGCAACAAGCTCAGGGACAGCCCTGCTCCAGTTACTGGGGGACCCTCATGAAGACCAAGCTGCTCATTTGCTACATGTGTGGGGACAGATGGGGTTAGATCCAGTCGGTGCTCCATCTCTGTTGGTGGTTCAGTCTCTGGGAGCCCCACAAAGATCCAGGTTGGTTGATTCTGTTGGTCTTCCTGGAGTCCCTGTACTCTTCAGGTCCTCAGTCCTTCTCCCAGTTCTTCCATGAGATTCCCAAGCTCCGTCTAATGGGTGTGAGTGTCTGCATCTTTCCATTGGCCGCTGGGTGCAGCTTCTCAGAGGACAGTTATACTGGGTTCCTGCCACTGCAGGCCATGCCAGGATGACCAGCTATGGTTGTGCGTAGACCTGACTCTGCCATAATGACTACTCTTGATTGTCAACTTGACTACATCTGGAATTAACAAAAACACAGATGGCTGAGCACAACTGTGAGGGATTGTTTTTCCTTAATTATAGCATTTGAATTGGGAAGGAACACCTTTAATCAAGATCTTTGAGGTGGGAAAATACACCTTTACTCCAGACTTTATGTTGTTCTTTTCCAAGACAGGGTTTCTCTGTGTAGTCGTGGCTGACCTGGAACTCTCCGTACAGACCAGGCTGGCCTTGAACTCTCAGGGCCCCCCTGCCTCCTGAGTGCTGGGTTAAAGGCATGCTCTACCACCATCTGGCTTACCTGAGACTGTTTTTTCTGAGGTGGGAAGATTCTCGTTTGGTAGGGGCCACACCTTCTGCTGTCAGTCTGTATAAAGGGCTTGTCTGCTTTCTCTTGTTCTCACTGGCAAGTCCATTCCTTCTCTAGCATAGAGCCTACTTCTTTGGGATTCTGGCACATACAGCGGACCAGCTGAGACATCCGGATTTGTGGTCTAAACAACTCCTGGATTCTTGATCCTTCCTTTGGTAGATAGCTATTGTTGAGTTATCCGGACTAGCTTACTAGCCTATACGCCACTCTAATAAATCATATATGTGATTAGATATCATATGTATATGATTGTATATTTTATGTATGATATATATATTCATTCAGTAAGTTCTTTTACTCTGGAGAACCCTGACTAATATACATATCTAAGATAAGAGATTTGCCATTTATGTGTGTTATAAGCACTCATTGCGAAGTGTTCAGAATCTTCTGTATTTCTAAAGTTGTGAGTTACAAAATCTTTTCTATAGAAGATGTGCTGATTCTGAGCCACCCGATACCTGCAAAGATGCCAGGCTGTGACTGTGCAATGGTTCTGGTCAGTGCTGACTCCTCCTCTGCTTCCATGGGGTCCCTCCCACCAGCAGGTAGCCAGCCACAGTGTCTCACAAGACTCAGGGTGTATTGGAGATGAAAATCTGGCTGGGAAGATTGGTTCATGTCTATAATCTCAGTCCTTGGAAGGCTGAGGGATGAGAATAGGGAATTCAAGGCCACATAGGGAGTTTAAGTCCAGCCTTGGCTACATGAGACCCTACCTCCAAAAAAAATGTTTACGTTACACTTGTTCTTAGCACTCTTGAAAGAGTTTATCATGGCAGGGTGGACAAAGTCTTCCCCTTGTGAGCCCTGGTCCCCTCGGCCTCTGGATTTGGTACTGGTGTTCGTCTCTTTGCTTGTCAGCTCTTCTTGCTACCCCATGGGCCCCTCTCAGCATTCTAATCTTTGCTTAGATGTCATTGATTCAAGGACTTGATTGGCGTTCTGTCCAGCCTCCTCCCCAGGTGTGGACTTGTCTGGTTTGGGCTGGCCCAGATTTGTCTTTTTTTTTTTTTTTTAAAGATTTATTTATTTTATTTTATGTATATAAGTACACTATTGCTCTCTTTAAACCAGAAGGGGGCATCAGATCCCATTTCAGATGGTTGTAAGCCACCATGTGGTTGCCAGGAATTGAACTCAGGACCTCTGGAAGAGCAGTCAGTGCTCTTAACCGCTGAGCCATCTCTCCAGCCCCCAGATTTGTCTTTTTGAGACTTTGTTTTCAGCTCCTGCCTGGAGGAGTCTTTAAATATCATTACCCCTTGGAAGACTTCCTCTGGTGACTCTGGACTGTGGGGGTAGCAGCCCCAGAGGGAAGCCTCCACTGGTGCAGTATCTGATGCTGTGGTCATAGCTGTCTCCCTGTTGGATGGGGAGAAGCTTCTAATGCCAGCTCAGAAAAATCGTGATCTGAGCCCCACTCTGAGCATCCGTACTGATGTGCATGCTTTATAACATCTCTGAGATATAATAATTTCAACCATGAAAATCTCCCTTGTGTGTAAATGATGTGTCCATTGCTGCTCACTTCTGACAATGTGCGTTACCCCAAAGCTCACCACTGTGAGCGGTCATCAGCCGTCATTCTCTCGTCACTGTCTTCCACCCCAGCCAATCCTAATCTGCTTCCTGTTTCTGCAAATTTGAGAAGAATTGGAGCTTTCACATAAGAGCATCACTCCCTATGGCTATTAGCGCCTGGCTTCTTTCACCCAGCACAATGCTTCAAGGTCATCCCTTGGTTAGCATGTGATTGTGTTGTGGCTGAATACCATTCCACTGAACAGACAGAATAATTCTCTGTGTGCATTTGCCTGTTGATAGGCATTTGGGTTGCTTGCCTTTTTCGGTCATGTGATAGACCTGAAAGACTTGTAATCAGATATTCATTGGAGGGATGCTGGGAGGACACCTCAACAGACAGTTCCCAGAGCAGTTTCAAATGAATTTGGACCATCAGCCATACAACTTCCAAGTTTCCTCCTTGCACACTTTCTAAGATCATTTTCTGTTATTTGAAATTAGAAGAGCCTACCACTCCCTGGAAGCCGTAGGTAGGATGGAAGCCAAATATTACTCAAACACTGTTAAACGTGGTCGAATCACTGTTAATGTTAGTAGTAAGCCTTCATCCTAATTATCTCTTTTGATATTTATTTTCCTCTAAATAATATAAAATGTTGGGGCAGGATAGTCTGACTCCCTGATTAACAACTGTTAGACCCTTCCTTGGTGCCCTGGCTGCCCAGCCAAGAAGCCATCTGCAGTACTCTCATGTAAACACTGACGCCGACCGGAAGTCCCACACCCTCGGATCCCGGCCCGCAGCAGCTCTCTGCTCCCAGACCCGGTGAGAGAGAGACCCAAGACCCTGGTCAGGTGGGCACTCCTGAGGCTGCAGAGCGGAAGAGACCACCAACACTGCTCACCCCTGCCCACATCCCTGGCCCAAGAGGAAACTGTATAAGGCCTCTGGGCTCCCGTGGGGGAGGGCCCAGGAGCGGCAGGACACCTGCCTGAGACACCGCTGGAACCTGAAAGAAACAGACCGGATAAACAGTTCTCTGCACCCAAATCCTGTGGGAGGGAGAGCTAAACCTTCAGAGAGGCAGACAAGCCTGGGAAACCAGAAGAGACTGCTCCCTGCACACACATCTCGGACGCCAGAGGAAAAAGCCAAAGACCATCTGGAACCCTGGTGCACTGAAGCTCCCGGAAGGGGCGGCACAGGTCTTCCTGGTTGCTGCCACTGCAGAGAGCCCCTGGGCAGCACCCCACGAGCGAACTTGAGCCTCAGGACCACAGGTAAGACCAACTTTTCTGCTGCAAGAAAGCTGCCTGGTGAACTCAAGACACAGGCCCACAGGAACAGCTGAAGACCTATAGAGAGGAAAAACTACACGCCGGAAAACAGAACACTCTGTCCCCATAACTGACTGAAAGAGAGGAAAACAGGTCTACAGCACTCCTGACACACAGGCTTATAGGACAGTCTAGCCACTCTCAGAAATAGCAGAACAAAGTAACACTAGAGATAATCTGATGGCGAGAGGCAAGCGCAGGAACCCAAGCAACAGAAACCAAGACTACATGCCATCATCGGAGCCCAATTCCCCCACCAAAACAAACATGGAATATCCAAACACACCAGAAAAGCAAGATCTAGTTTCAAAATCATATTTGATCATGATGCTGGAGGACTTCAAGAAAGACATGAACACACTTAGGGAAACACAGGAAAACATTAATAAACAAGTAGAAGCCTACAGAGAGGAATCGCAAAAATCCCTGAAAGAATTCCAGGAAAACACAATCAAACAGTTGAAGGAATTAAAAATGGAAATAGAAGCAATCAAGAAAGAACACATGGAAACAACCCTGGATATAGAAAACCAAAAGAAGAGACAAGGAGCTGTAGATACAAGCTTCACCAACAGAATACAAGAGATGGAAGAGAGAATCTCAGGAGCAGAAGATTCCATAGAAATCATTGACTCAACTGTCAAAGATAATGTAAAGCAGAAAAAGCTACTGGTCCAAAACATACAGGAAATCCAGGACTCAATGAGAAGATCAAACCTAAGGATAATAGGTATAGAAGAGAGTGAAGACTCCCAGCTCAAAGGACCAGTAAATATCTTCAACAAAATCATAGAAGAAAACTTCCCTAACCTAAAAAAAGAGATACCCATAGACATACAAGAAGCCTACAGAACTCCAAATAGATTGGACCAGAAAAGAAACACCTCCCGTCACATAATTGTCAAAACACCAAACGCACAAAATAAAGAAAGAATATTAAAAGCAGTAAGGGAAAAAGGTCAAGTAACATATAAAGGCAGACCTATCAGAATCACACCAGAATTCTCGCCAGAAACTATGAAGGCCAGAAGATCCTGGACTGATGTCATACAGACCCTAAGAGAACACAAATGCCAGCCCAGGTTACTGTATCCAGCAAAACTCTCAATTAATATTGATGGAGAAACCAAGATATTCCATGACAAAACCAAATTTACACAATATCTTTCTACAAATCCAGCACTACAAAGGATAATAAATGCTAAGGCCCAACATAAGGAGGCAAGCTATACCCTAGAAGAAGCAAGAAACTAATCATCTTGGCCACAAAACAAAGCGAAGAAAAGCACACAAACATAATCTCACATCCAAATATGAATATAACAGGAAGCAATAATCACTATTCCTTAATATCTCTCAACATCAATGGCCTCAACTCCCCAATAAAAAGACATAGATTAACAAACTGGATACGCAACGAGGACCCTGCATTCTGCTGCCTACAGGAAACACACCTCAGAGACAAAGACAGACACTACCTCAGAGTGAAAGGCTGGAAAACAACTTTCCAAGCAAATGGTCAGAAGAAGCAAGCTGGAGTAGCCATTCTAATATCAAATAAAATCAATTTCCAACTAAAAGTCATCAAAAAAGATAAGGAAGGACACTTCATATTCATCAAAGGAAAAATCCACCAAGATGAACTCTCAATCCTAAATATCTATGCCCCAAATACAAGGGCACCTACATATGTAAAAGAAACCTTACTAAAGCTCAAAACACACATTGCACCTCACACAATAATAGTGGGAGATTTCAACACCCCACTCTCATCAATGGACAGATCATGGAAACAGAAATTAAACAGTGATGTCGACAGACTAAGAGAAGTCATGAGCCAAATGGACTTAACGGATATTTATAGAACATTCTATCCTAAAGCAGAAGGATATACCTTCTTCTCAGCTCCTCATGGTACTTTCTCCAAAATTGACCATATAATTGGTCAAAAAATGGGCCTCAACAGGTACAGAAAGATAGAAATAATCCGATGCGTGCTATCGGACCACCACGGCCTAAAACTGGTCTTCAATAACAATAAGGGAAGAATGCCCACACATACGTGGAAATTGAACAATGCTCTACTCAGTGATAACCTGGTCAAGGAAGAAATAAGGAAAGAAATTAAAAACTTTTTAGAATTTAATGAAAATGAAGATACAACATACTCAAACTTATGGGACACAATGAAAGCTGTGCTAAGAGGAAAACTCATAGCGCTGAGTGCCTGCAGAAAGAAACAGGAAAGAGCATATGTCAGCAGCTTGACAGCACACCTAAAAGCTCTACAACAAAAAGAAGCAAATACACCCAGGAGGACCAGAAGGCAGGAAATAATCAAACTCAGAGCTGAAATCAACCAAGTAGAAATAAAAAGGACCATAGAAAGAATCAACAGAACCAAAAGTTGGTTCTTTGAGAAAATCAACAAGATAGATAAACCCTTAGCCAGACTAACGAGAGGACACAGAGAGTGCGTCCAAATTAACAAAATCAGAAATGAACAGGGAGACATAACTACAGATTCAGAGGAAATTCAAAAAATCATAAGATCTTACTATAAAAACCTGTATTCAACAAAATTTGAAAATCTTCAGGAAATGGACAATTTCCTAGACAGATACCAGGTATCGAAGTTAAATCAGGAACAGATAAACCAGTTAAACAACCCCATAACTCCTAAGGAAATAGAAGCAGTCATTAAAGGTCTCCCAACCAAAAAGAGCCCAGGTCCAGACGGGTTTAGTGCAGAATTCTATCAAACCTTCATAGAAGACCTCATACCAATATTATCCAAACTGTTCCACAAAATTGAAACAGATGGAGCCCTACCGAATTCCTTCTACGAAGCCACAATTACTCTTATACCTAAACCACACAAAGACCCAACAAAGAAAGAGAACTTCAGACCAATTTCCCTTATGAATATCGACGCAAAAATACTCAATAAAATTCTGGCAAACCGAATTCAAGAGCACATCAAAACAATCATCCACCATGATCAAGTAGGCTTCATCCCAGGCATGCAGGGATGGTTTAATATACGGAAAACCATCAACGTGATCCATTATATAAACAAACTGAAAGAACAGAACCACATGATCATTTCATTAGATGCTGAGAAAGCATTTGACAAAATTCAACACCCCTTCATGATAAAAGTCCTGGAAAGAATAGGAATTCAAGGCCCATACCTAAACATAGTAAAAGCCATATACAGCAAACCAGTTGCTAACATTAAACTAAATGGAGAGAAACTTGAAGCAATCCCACTAAAATCAGGGACTAGACAAGGCTGCCCACTCTCTCCCTACTTATTCAATATAGTTCTTGAAGTTCTAGCCAGAGCAATCAGACAACAAAAGGAGATCAAGGGGATACAGATCGGAAAAGAAGAGGTCAAAATATCACTATTTGCAGATGACATGATAGTATATTTAAGTGATCCCAAAAGTTCCACCAGAGAACTACTAAAGCTGATAAACAACTTCAGCAAAGTGGCTGGGTATAAAATTAACTCAAATAAATCAGTTGCCTTCCTCTATACAAAAGAGAAACAAGCCGAGAAAGAAATTAGGGAAACGACACCCTTCATAATAGACCCAAATAATATAAAGTACCTCGGTGTGACTTTAACCAAGCAAGTAAAAGATCTGTACAATAAGAACTTCAAGACAAGACTATGCGGGGAGGGTGGCAATGGGGGGAGGTTTGGGAGGGGAACACCCACAAGGAAGGGGAGGGGGGAGGGTGATGTTTGTCCGGAAACCGGGAAAGGGAATAACACTTGAAATGTATATAAGAAATACTCAAGTTAATAAAAAAAAAATAAAATAAAAAAAAAAAAGAACTTCAAGACACTGAGGAAAGAAATTGAAGAAGACCTCAGAAGATGGAAAGATCTCCCATGCTCATGGATTGGCAGGATTAATATAGTAAAAATGGCCATTTTACCAAAAGCAATCTACAGATTCAATGCAATCCCCATCAAAATACCAATCCAATTCTTCAAAGAGTTAGACAGAACAATTTGCAAATTCATCTGGAATAACAAAAAACCCAGGATAGCTAAAGCTATCCTCAACAATAAAAGGACTTCAGGGGGAATCACTATCCCTGAACTCAAGCAGTATTACAGAGCAATAGTGATAAAAACTGCATGGTATTGGTACAGAGACAGACAGATAGACCAATGGAATAGAATTGAAGACCCAGAAATGAACCCACACACCTATGGTCACTTGATTTTTGACAAAGGAGCCAAAACCATCCAATGGAAAAAAGATAGCATTTTCAGCAAATGGTGCTGGTTCAACTGGAGGGCAACATGTAGAAGAATGCAGATTGATCCATGCTTATCACCCTGTACAAAGCTTAAGTCCAAGTGGATCAAGGACCTCCACATCAAACCAGACACACTCAAACTAATAGAAGAAAAACTAGGGAAGCATCTGGAACACATGGGCACTGGAAAAAATTTCCTGAACAAAACACCAATGGCTTATGCACTAAGATCAAGAATCGACAAATGGGATCTCATAAAACTGCAAAGCTTCTGTAAGGCAAAGGACACTGTGGTTAGGACAAAACGGCAACCAACAGATTGGGAAAAGATCTTTACCAATCCTACAACAGATAGAGGCCTTATATCCAAAATATACAAAGAACTCAAGAAGTTAGACCGCAGGGAAACAAATAACCCTATTAAAAAATGGGGTTCAGAGCTAAACAAAGAATTCACAGCTGAGGAATGCCGAATGGCTGAGAAACACCTAAAGAAATGTTCAACATCTTTAGTCATAAGGGAAATGCAAATCAAAACATCCCTGAGATTTCACCTCACACCAGTGCGATTGGCTAAGATCAAAAACTCAGGTGACAGCAGATGCTGGCGAGGATGTGGAGAAAGAGGAACACTCCTCCATTGTTGGTGGGATTGCAGACTGGTAAAACCATTCTGGAAATCAGTCTGGAGGTTCCTCAGAAAATTGGACATTGAACTGCCTGAGGATCCAGCTATACCTCTCTTGGGCATATACCCAAAAGATGCCTCAACATATAAAAGAGACACGTGCTCCACTATGTTCATCGCAGCCTTATTTATAATAGCCAGAAAATGGAAAGAACCCAGATGCCCTTCAACAGAGGAATGGATACAGAAAATGTGGTACATCTACACAATGGAATATTACTCAGCTATCAAAAACAACGAGTTTATGAAATTCGTAGGCAAATGGTTGGAACTGGAAAATATCATCCTGAGTGAGCTAACCCAATCACAGAAAGACATACATGGTATGCACTCATTGATAAGTGGCTATTAGCCCAAATGCTTGAATTACCCTAGATCCCTAGAACAAACGAAACTCAAGACGGATGATCAAAATGTGAATGCTTCACTCCTTCTTTAAATGAGGAAAAAGAATACCCTTGGCAGGGAAGGGAGAGGCAAAGATTAAAACAGAGACTGAAGGAACACCCATTCAGAGCCTGCCCCACATGTGGCCCATACATATACAGCCACCCAATTAGACAAGATGGATGAAGCAAAGAAGTGCAGACCGACAGGAGCCGGATGTAGATCGCTCCTGAGAGACACAGCCAGAATACAGCAAATACAGAGGCGAATGCCAGCAGCAAACCACTGAACTGAGAATAGGTCCCCTATTGAAGGAATCAGAGAAAGAACTGGAAGAGCTTGAAGGGGCTCGAGACCCCAAAAGTACAACGATGCCAAGCAACCAGAGCTTCCAGGGACTAAGCCACTACCTAAAGACTATACATGGACTGACCCTGGACTCTGACCCCATAGGTAGCAATGAATATCCTAGTAAGAGCACCAGTGGAAGGGGAAGCCCTGGGTCCTGCTAAGACTGAACCCCCAGTGAACTAGTCTATGGGGGGAGGGCGGCAATGGGGGGAGGGTTGGGAGGGGAACACCCATAAGGAAGGGGAGGGGGGAGGGGGATGTTTGCCCGGAAACCGGGAAAGGGAATAACACTCGAAATGTATATAAGAAATACTCAAGTTAATAAAAAAAAAAAAAAAAAAAACCCAATGGATTCTTATGGAGCAGATCCACAAACTGAAGGCAGAGGAGGCCTGCAAGGAGCTACTGGCTGACCAGGGTGAAGCTCACAGGTCTAAGACCAGGGAAGCACAAAAACGCGTGAGAGGAGCGCCTCCAGGCCAAGAAGGAGGAGAATATCAAGACTCTGTCCAAGGAGGAAGAGACAAAGAAATAAAGCTTATTTCACGTCTTTGCATAGTGACCTCACTGTAGCCTCACAAGATCAGTCATTAAAATAAAACAAGCCTTAAAATAAAAAAAAAAAAAACTGACGCCTTTGAACATTCCATAGAACATCACCTAGCAGTGAGGAGGCTACACTGCTACCACATCCACACACTGCCATAGTACAATTCTAGCTCCTTAAAGCACAACCAGACTTCTCGCCAACACAAACCATAATAAATTGCAGATAACCTTATAATATTTTTTGCCTAGGGCACTTTCCTTGATACTCCAGGAATTGGGCTGTTACTAGCGTAAAGAGTCTTTTATTTGCATAAAAGGATTTCTGTAATTGGTGAAAGCGCAGCTTTCATTTGCATAAAAGACTCCTCCATTATCGGTACAAACTTAGTCCATTATTTACATGGAGGACTGCCATAATAGGTACAGAATTTGCTTGGATGCTTTCTGACCATATAACCAGGCTGCTTGGTAGCTGGTATTGCAACCTTAGGCCAGTGCCAAGTCTTCTCTGGAGTGGCCTTTCCTTGTCTACTTTTGATCTTCGCCATTAGCAGAACAGAGTGATCTAGTAACAGCTGCAAGTAAGGTTGCTAAGGTTACAGCTACCAAATAGGCCTTTCGGGTTGGGATCTCACGACAGCTGTCACTGCTGGTGCCTTCTTTTCCCTTCCTCACAAAGGCAAGAATGCTGACACAGTATGTGGCAGTAGCAATGAGCAGCAACTGAACTTCCAGAGAACAACTGGGACCAAGGACAAGATGGGATGATGGAAGTCGACAGAAGACACCGAATACCGATGAGCTGAAGGGATAAGGGTTATAGTACTCAAAGCCTCCGTGTAAGAGAGCCGTGACACTATTACCATCTCCTCCTGCTGCTGCTCAAGGCTTCCAAAAAGCCAAGGAATAAAACGTCTGCAAAGTTGGGGCTGGAGAGATGGCTCAGTGGTTAAGAGCATTGACTGTTCTCCCAAAGGACCCAGGTTCAGTTCCAGTTCCACCTGTTTGTAACTCCAGTTCCAGGAGATCCAACACCCTCACACACAGATACATGCAGGCAAAATACCAATGAAGATAAAATAAAAATAATTTTAAAGAAAGAAAACATCTGCAACACATGTAGGCTTCTCTGGTTAAAAGCAATAAGCTTTTTGTGTGTGTGCCTGTTTCCTTCAAGCAGGGTGTGATTGTTGCTATCCTGAATCATATCAGCTGTGTTTGTCTGTATGAGATCCCATATGGAGTGGGGAAAAGGCTCACAAGCTTCTCTCCTCCCCAAGGATATAATAAGTAACAGCACTCTCTTGGAGGAGGAGACTCTTCGATGGCGGTGTTGTACTCCAGTAGTGAGACTTGTCTGAATCGTCACCTGGGATGTGGCTGCCTAAGTCACATTGGCTCATGTAAGTAGCTTCTCACCCAGGCTCCTGGAACCTTGCTGAACTCATTGATTTGTCACACTGGACTTGAATGGGAGCATTTGTTCAATCCGTTATTCCTCTTTGTATCTAGGGTGAATAGAAATAGGCTCCCAGGAAAACTCACACAAGGCTTGGCACCCAAATTAGGCCTTCAGAGCCAAACATGAGTCTTGGGGGAATAATTGCATGTCTGCTTCAATAAGCCACACACCCGAGGCTGAGCTGTCTGAAGGTTGAGCGTCCATGGAAGGAATCCCACGGTGGTCATCACCCTCTATGTATGAAGTAATTAATCTGCTTGATGAATGGGACCTGCCATTTGCGTACAGGATGCTCCCCAAATGGATAATGAACTAGGAATTATGTTGCAACCCTGAAAATAGCACACATAGGACAGGATTGTGAGCAGGCCATGCTGTTAGCTGTATGGCCTTTTCTGTGGCCAAAAGAGACATGCAACTGAAGCCTTGCTCTCTGCTCAGAGAGAGCTTACCTCCGTAAGGAAGGAATGGCAACTGGGGAAAGACATGTAGTGTTATCCTTCACATTAACTTTTGACATGGGATGAAAAGTGGGGAAAATAGAGGATGACAGGGTTGGCCATTTCTTAATATTGCTGGAGCGTAGAGGAAAAGAGCATAGATTCTGTGATCTATATAATTTGACACCTTTGGGAAGAACTGGACAGTGCAGAAGGGAGAAAATGAAGAATTATTAAAGATATTTCTTATCTCCAATCTTTAATACAGAAGAAGTAAAAATTCATGATCCAGCATGTAGATAAGGGATTTGATAATGGAAACTGATAACCAGGGGGTGTGCTGCCTCCGAACTGATTGAATTGGAGAAAGACTTTTTTTAAAAATTTTTTTATTAGATATATTTCTTTACTTACATTTCAGATGTTATTCCCTTTCCCGGTTTCCTGTCCATAAGCCCCCATTCCCTCCCCTCCCCATTCCCCATACAGGTATTACCCCCATACATCTCCCTTACCACACCCCCATATTCCCCCGCACTGGGGGTCCAACCTTGGCAGGACCAAGGTCTTCCCCTTCCACTGGTGCCCCAACAAGGCTATTCTCTGCTACATATGCAGTTGGAGCCCGGGGTCAGACCATGTATAGACTTTGAGTAGTGGTTTAGTCCGTGGAAGCTCTGGTTGATTGGCATTGTTGTTCTTATGGGGTCACAAGCTCCTTCAACTCGTTGAATACTTCCTCTAATTCCCCCCAAGGGCATCCTGTGGAAAAGGCTTTTAAATAAGAAATGAAAGAGCTCCCACAGCCTGACTCATGAGGGATATCTCATGCTCACAAGAGTCAGGTGGAAGATCCTGCCCATCCTCTGTAAAAAGCTTCATATAGGATCAGCCTGAGCTCTGTAGATAATTGAGAAATTCAGTAATATTAACACGGGTTTCTCCTAGAGACAAAGGCTCCATCGTCTGAAGTACTACGGGATGGATCAGTCTTGGATGAACTGGCTTGTGCAAGCATTAGGGACACTCGGTAGTACTGTTCATGGTCCTCATGAATATCAGATACCAGAAGACAACAGAGGAAAGACAGGCATTTTTGTGGAAAATGGGCACGAGAGAGAGAGCATATTTCAGATTCAGTGCACTGGACTGGGTGGGTCTGTCTTCACATGAGGGCTGAGAGTAGTTAATTTGGGAGGAACGCAAGACTGGTGAGTTTTGTGGCTTTGTTGGGTTCTATGGTGGGGTCTACTCCTTATGCACTAGGAGAGGCACTAGTGGATCTGTATGATTTTTAGACTGTCTTGTAAAGAGGGTTTTTAGGCTGCTGAAGCACCCAGGAAGGAGTAAGAAATTGAAAAGCAAGTGCTGGTTCACTTTCTTTTAAAGACATGGTCTCATATATCCAGGCCAGCAGAAAACTATGTAGCTGAGACTGACCTGCTTCTAATTCTCCTGCTGTTATTATAGGCATGTCCCATCACTTCCAATTTGATATGGGGCAAAAGTATCCAGTATCAAAGTATCCAGGGCTTCATTCACTCTAGGCAAACACTTCAACTGATCTACATTTCTAGCACTCTGACAGGTCTCTTATAAGTAAATAATGCAAAATTTGTGTCAAGGCAGAGTTCTCATGGGGGATAATGATTTTAAAAAAAGACAAATTTCAGTGCTTGTGAGCCTTGAAAATGCTCTAACTCTGGACAGTTCACTGATGGCATAAATGACAGCACAGTGCAGGTGAAAAAGACTAAGTTGTCCCAATGACAGAAAAGTATTCTTCTCACATGGGCCATGCCGTGTGCGTTTCTTGCAAGGAAGAATACTGATGATGAAGATTGCTCACCCAGTCCCTTTCAGAAGCCAGTGCAGCACCAGCCTGAAGACAGTCAGACTCAGGGTGGTGGGAAAAGCAAGCAGGAGCTTAGGTTGTCAAGGTTGGTGGCAAACGCCTTTACTTGCCAAGCCACCTTGCAGACTCCTAGTGATCTTAGTCGGGACAAAATCAGGCATCAGAATTTTCATAGGCAGTTCATACGTTCTCAGCAGTGATGACTAAATGTTTTCCTGAGGCTGTCTTATTCTTAAGAGTTACACCATGGCTGAAACTATGCCTCAGTTTTGCAGCAGTCTCCACGAGAGACCAGGAAGAACTCGAGCGGATGCAGGCTCATCTTTCCTTATCATTTTGTCCCTAGAAAGGTCAAGAATATAAGGGAAATTACAACCAGAAGAGGGAAGGATAGGACTTATTTTTGTGGCCACATTAGAGCCTCACCATTCAGGTCTTTCTCTGCTCCCAGTTCCACTTACCTGAGAAGTAGGCAGCCAATCCTGGAGACTCAGCCTTTCTCACCTCTGTCCCTTTTCCAAAGACTTCCCACAGACCAGCCCTTCCATCTCAAGGGAGTCCCAGAGCTTGGTTTGTCTCTTGGGTCAGCAAGAGTGTTGCACAGTGTTGAACCCAGCTAACAGGCCCACCTGAAGCTTTTGGCTTTGCTTTTGCTTTAATTCTTACTGTGAGAGTATGTTATCCATATCTGTGCTTTCTGAGATCTAATTCACTCTTAGAAACGGTATAGCATGAAGCCACCCAAAGGAAAGAAATATTTCTCCAATCACTTCCTCATTAGCTGCAAGCCACGAGCCTTTCACAGAATCCGTAACTCATTGATAGCTGGGTCCTGTGCAATTCTGGTTCTCACAGAGGGTAGGAAACCTTCACAGCTACCCACACGGCAAGGTTTTGTCCGGAATGACTTGAAGAACTCGCTTTGGTCAGGACTCTGTTGGTTCTGATTTACAAGTTTACACAATCATGATGAAATTGTAAAATTTTGCATACTTCTCTTTCTTTGTTTAAATAAGAAAAAATTTAAAAGCTCCCTGTATGTAGCTGAGGCTCAGTTGAAACTAGCCACATTCCTGCCTCGGCTTCCTAAGTACTGGGACTACAGTCGTACGTTACCACGCATGCTTTTGTATGACAAGTTTTGCATGATAGAAATATATTTCTGGGTGAGTTTTTCAAGGAACTGTTAGCATTGGTGTCCTTTGGAGAGAACTGCTATGAGTCCCGGAACCAGATTGCCTTACTCACTTTGAATGAGTCTTGTAATTGTCTAACCTATGCAATTCAGAACAAATATCCAGGCTTTGCCCTTCACATTTGGTCCATTGTTAAAGGTATTGCCATCATCAAAGGTATTATTTTAGTCGATTTTAACTATTTCAGTCTGTTTTATAATTATTTGCTATGAGGTCCAATTTTAACTCTGCCCTTTCTCAGTAGCCACACTGAAGGGTTTTAAGGACAGAGGTGACTTCACACATTCTTTCAGAAGACAGGTCTACAGTCTGAAGTGTGCTGGGCCTTGAGTTGTGGCTATAGGCGAGAGAATGACCGAGTGCCTGACTTCTAGAATCTAGTGGGGGAGGGGAGAGGGGAGAGGGGAGAGGGGAGAGGGGAGAGGGGAGAGGGGAGAGGGGAGAGGGGAGAGGGCAAATGTCTCACAGGTAGTAGAAGAGTGTAAGTTAGGTGCAAAGCATTGCTTACCATAGAAGTGGTGTCTTGAGATGAGTCTTGCAGTGGGTTATGCAGGAGAGGCACCTTCCTAGAGGAAAAGGCTGCATGAGCAGGGTGTGTGTGTGTGTATGCTGCCATGCACCTGGCATGTTCCCAGTTCTTCACGGATATAGAGATACGGGCCTTGTAAGTGTAACAGTAGGGGACTTCTAGCAGGTACACAACCTGAGATGTTCTAGGTCCCCAGAACTCCCTTTGATCAATTGCTACCTGATACTTGAGAAGGGTCTGACACCTCCATCCCAAAAGGAAACAAAAAAGTCTCCTGGTCTGTCACCTCTAGAAGTAAGTCTGGTTAAGAAGCCTTCTGTTTGGACACATAGGCGAGGTCAGACATACATGGCTGCTGATCCAGTGTCCTGGGTCCATGTGAGATCTGTCTCTTTAGGTGTATGAGTGTGTGGTGGTCACCTGTTGTTGTAAAAATATAAAAATAAAAAAGGTATGGTTGTCTTTTATCCCGCTTGGTCCGCACTGCAGTACCCCAAGATATCTGCTAGATATCTTGGCGGAAACACATCCTAACTCTGTGGCGGCCCATTGTCTCCTGCTCCTGCACACTTTCCTACATTCAAACTGTCACATAAAAGAACACACAACACAATAATCTTAGATTCAATTGATAAGATATAATTGCCCACTTAAACATACAAAGCCCAGTACCATCCATCCCTTAGGAACATTAATAACAACCTGTAAATACACAGAGCAGAATCTTAACATCACTTGCCATAGTTTCTTATCCTCTCCTCTCTCCTGCCTCTTCCTTCAAACTTCTCTCCTGCCCATACTTCCTTCTCCTCCAATGACAGGCCTCCTTCTATCCTGTACCTGCCCCTCACCAGTACTTTGCAAATTCAATGGGGAGAAGGCTCTGGTGAAGTCACCTGATTCCTGAGTATGTAACTAGGCAGCTGTCCTTGGGGCAGTGGAATTAGCATCAAAATACAGATAACTTCAGGGCAAACCACAACAACCTCCCTCTCCCCCTCCCTCCTCCATTTCCCTCCCACCCGTGTGTGTGTGTGTGTGTGTGTGTGTGTGTGTGTGTGTGTGTGTGTGTGTTTCTATGTGTTTCTCTCAGTTCTATTTCCCTGTATTGGACAATGGCTTTCTCTGGTGAATTCCCTGGCTTAAGACCTATGTCCCTTCCTGTCTGGGACCTGAATCCTTTTGTCTATGCCTGGTTGCCTAGAGGTTGCCCATCCCACTCCAAGAGCATAGGTGAAAAACTCAAAACCCATTGTCTTAGTCAGGGTTTCTACTCCTGCACAAACATCATGACCAAGAAGCAAGTTGGAGAGAAAGGGTTTATTCAGCTCACTTCCACATTGCTGTTCATCACCAAAGGAAGTCAGGACTGGAACTCAAGCAAGTCAGGAAGCAGGAGCTGATGCAGAGGCCATGGAGGGATGTTAGTTACTGGCTTGCTTCCCCTGGCTTGCTCACCCTGCTTTCTTATAGAACCCAGGACCACCAGCCCAGGGACGGCACCACCCACAATGGGCTGGGTCCTCTCCACTTGATCACTAGTTGAGAAAATGCCTTACAGCTGGGTCTCATGAAGGCGTTCCACAACCGAGGCTCCTTTCTCTGTGATAACTTGTGTAAAATTGACACCCCAAACCAGCCAGTACACCCATCATTCTCCCAAAAAAAAGTAGAAAAACTGCCCTTGGGTCAGACAGGTGATTGCTGCATGCAACCTGGACAGAACATATTTTCCCTTCTGTTCAACGCTGACCACAGAAACAGTCTTCATTCACTATGTCCTTTTAAAAAGGATTAAAGACTGCTGGTAAAAAGGTTGTGTCTTAGCCCCGGATATTAGAAAAAGTTATAAAAGTTAAGGGTATAAGTAGGTCCCAGTTGCTGGAGATAGCTCAAAAGATATTTAACAGAGAACCGATTGGAACAAGACCTATTGCATAAACTGAAAGCCACCATCACAGTTTCCAATAATGAGATATAGTTAGAACAGACATACAGCAAAGTTTTGGTCAGAGCAATATCTCCTAGCTGAAAGTTCTGTCCTTAGCCCAACTGACTCCACAATGGAAGTGCCATTCAGGCTGTAAAACAGCATGGAGACAGCATTACCTGCCAAAACTAAAGTACAGGCCTAATCCATCCACATCCATAGTGCTAGGAAAGTCTCCAAACCTACTACCCTTGCCTTTTGGCTTCTGCAGTTCTGTTTCTGACTCACTGCTCTTGCTAACTGAAGTGTGTCAACTCAGGACATGGTTTCTGTGCTTAAAAGATCACTCTGAGAAAGACTTGGGGCTACACAGGGATCCTGAACACCCCTGGCTGGCTAATAGAGGCTTTCTGTGTAATAGAATGTATAGAAATTAATGGAATAATAAATACATTGGCTTAAGTCCATGTCTGAGCCGTCTTCTTTGTTGACTATCCCATAACATTAGAGAATGAGAAGACATGGGTGACCTATTTTATTTTATTTAGAAAGGATTTCCTTTATCCCAGGCAGGCCTTGAACTGTGTAACCAACGATGAACTCACTTTCTGTTTCTCTTGGTTCCACCCTGGAGTGTTGAGACTGCAGGTGAGCTCCATCTGTTTATGTGGTGCTAATCGTTGAGCCCAGGGCATTGTCGGAAGACATTCTGCCAACTGAACTATATCACCAGCTCAGTTCTCATTGGGTTGTTTGCAGGTTTTTTTGTTTTGTTTTCGTTATTTTTTTTTTTTAAATACATGGCAAACCAGGGAAGCACATGAGTTACTGGCCTGTCTAGGTGCCTAGCTCTGAGTTTTCAGAACTCACTGCTAAAGTCACTGTCCGTTTCTTAACAGGAAGGAAGCATACCAGTCAAGAATGGAAAAGTGAGTGAAGAAGGGGAACAAGACAGGGGAAACTGATTTCTTTTGGACTTGAGTCAAACCACAATGAGAATGGCAGGAAGCCCAGAACAGTGCATAGCAAGTCCAGGTGGGAGTCCAGCTTGAGGCTGGTTGTTCACACTTTGACTGCAGATGAAACAGTGAGAGTGGTGAGGTAGGGTGTCCAAATTCAAGGGACTGTAGGGAAACAAGGGACTGGATAGGGAGGTGGTCAGAGATTAAGAGGTTCCTGTATGAAGAAGCAGGTAAGAGCTACGAATGGTAGCTTGCTGTGGGTGGGTTGACCCTGCCTCTGTGGCTCTAACTACTTCAAATTTCCTAACTGACCTGTAGCCTCTCTCCACTATCATCTTATACTGTTAAGACCATACTTTTGCTTTATCAAGATAAATACAAGTTTATGGCCGCCTTTTCTTTTGTACTCAACAGGCATCTTGTCCTATGTTGGATAGGCTGGCTTCCCCTGGGGTGAAATCTTTAAATTCAATCCAGGCAACAGAACTCAGTCTAGACCTTTTGAGCATTAAGTACAGAAAACGTTTCTGAAGGGACTTTCCATGAACTGGCAACAGTGACTTCATTTGGAGAAAAACTGACAGGGAATAGGGAATGGCTGAGGGAGAGTTAGCAGGGAGGTGGAAGGAAGCCAGAAGCTGGGGAGAGAAATGTAGGTTGGAGGGCTGGCTTTGGTTTCCATGTGCAGGAAACCACAGACAGGAAAGGTCATGAGTGGACTCAGGCATAGGACCAGTCTGTTTCCTAGCCATGGAGAGCTTCCCAGTTCCAGCAATGGGGCTAAGCACCATCCACTGTTGAATTCCCGGGAAGGACAGGCTAGGGCTGCCATCTTCCTCAGATGGCTCCCCACATCCCCCACCTCCCAGTCTTCATCTGTTTTATGCTATAAGAAGGCTCCAGAGATGGGTGACTTGTAAACAACACACACTTATTTTTTTTCTCATTTCTGAAGTTGGGAACTCTAAGTTCAAGACACCTTGGGTGCCTTCAGCGATGAAGGCCCAGCCTCTTCCTTGGGGTGCCTTGACATCACACTCCTTCTTCCTCTGCCTCCTCTGCCACCACGCCCAAGGCTCTTCCTCCTCTCCACTGGTCCTTCCCTTTCCACTCAGCCTCTTTAGCTTCTCTCCTTTCCCCTCCTCCTGTCTCCCCGTTTTCTCCTCAGGGTCCCCTTCTCTCTCTCCTAGTACCACCTCCTTCCTTCTTCCCTTCGGTCTTTTCCTAGCCTCCTCTTCTTGGTCTCCCTCCTCCGCCTGCTGCGCGATCTCTCACCGAGCAGCAAGAAACACAGTAGCAACCGCCGCGTTACCACAGAAGGTCTGTGTGTGTGGGCGGGGCGGGGAAAGGATGGCGCGAAGCGGGAAACATGGCCAGCAGCCGTGCGCGTGCGCATCCTGTGGGCGCGCCAGAGAGACTCCCGGGGGAGGTTCCGAGTCAGGCCCAGGAGGCGGTGATTGGGCGCTAGGGGGCGGAGCCTGGCCAAAGAGTTGCCGGATATGGGCGTGGCCTGGACAGCGTCAGATCTCGTGAGAGCGGCGACTGGTGACGGGCTGGAGGGCGGGTGGGTCCGGGATGTGCGCGGGTGTGTTTGAATCTAGTCCGAGCGCGGGAAACCATGGGTCGGTGGTGAGGTGAGCGCTGCGCGGTGAGTTGAGTGAGAAGTAAGTAGGACCCGGTGTCGGGCGACCGCGGCCGAGCGACGGATACTGTCGCAGGTCTCTTGTCCGCGGCCGCCATCGGTCTCGGGCGCTTGTGGAGTGGGAGGTGCTGCGGGAGGGCAGAGCCGGACCCCGGCTGACTAGGAAGGATCCTAGACCAAGACGCGGGGCTCGCCACGGAGGATCTCAGCTTTGAACCCGGGTTCACTAGGTAGAACCGCAGACTAGGACGACCCCGGAAGAGGGCCCGAATTTGACTGGAGAGGACTCCAAACGAGACCTGGGTACACAGGGGAGGCTCTCAGACAAGGACCTGATGCAGACTAGGTAGGACCCCCAGACAAGGAGCCAGGGTGAGTAGGTAGGACCAAAAGACTTGCACCCGGGTTGACTCGGGAGAACCCCAGCCCTGAATTTGAAACTGACATCCGAAGAACCCCAGACCTAACTAGAGAATGACACGGAAGAACCTGGCACCGGTCTGGGATGCTGACTAGGGAGGACATGAGTGTTGACACTTAACTGGGCCTGACGTTGATTTATACTTGGACCGACATACGGAGGAACCAGAACCTACACTTAGGATTGCTCTAGGGAGGATCGTAGTTATGAACTAACGAAAGAGACAAATCAAGAAATGGAATAACAATTTGTAAGTCTAGCACATGTAGACATTATATGGCATTCTAAGTCGCCAAAGGCATGCACTTAAATAAACAAGTGACCATAATCAGAGAAGTGTTGATACTAGTCACCCTCCTTTCCTCTCCATTTTATTCACAACAAAAAAAAGTGATGGTTCACAATTCAGCCATTTGAATTGAGGAACGAAGTGGCTGTATTTGAGATTTACTAATGTGAGGAGTTGTCAATTTGAGGTTATTTTCTATTTTATTCAGTTTAGAATAGGAATGTTTATTGTGATTCACGATCTCCATAATTAATGCCAATAATTTCGCATATTGCTGTATTTTTAAAGGTGTAGGGGCTTTTCAAATTATTCTTAAAACGAGAAGTCCTGTTGCAAATATGGTCCATCATTTGCTGTAACTGTATTGTTAGGCTTATGTTTTGAGTATGTCATTGTAGCACCTGGTGTAAAGGTAAAAGGGGTTTCCTGGGAGATCACATGTAAGAAGGAGAACAAGGTCCTTTGAGCTCTCATTAACCTGTAAGTGTGCAGAGGAGGTTGCTGAAGTGAGGCACAGATGTTCTGTCTAACAAGCTCCCAGGTGACCTAAGGGCTGTTGTGGTTTTCCTTCCAAGTCTCTCACTTGAAAAACAAGAGAGGATTGTTGGGTGGGATCTTCTTGGAAGAATGGGACTTTTAGATGTGGAGTCTGCAGAATTCAGCTGTGGAGATCAACTTGAACCTATGGCATAAATCAGGTCTTCCCCAAGCCAGCATCTAAAGACTGAAAGGAAGTGAAAGTAAGATTCCCAAGGGAGTTTTTAGTTTCTTGTTCCTTTCATTGTAGTTTCATTGACAAGTGGTGATAATGTAGATATTTTGTTTATAACATCAGTAGATCTTTTTTCAGATTATTGCAATTTTGTGTCAGAATGTTGTTATAAACTATCTTCTGTAGTGCTATAAAATTTCTTAAATGTTTATATTAAATTAAAACTTACGGGAAATTTTGCACATTTATGTTTTGGTCAGATTGTGTCCTAACAGGGTTGTAAGGCAAGCTCCCTTAGAACAGTCACATCCACCATGGAAAAACGGGAGGCGTTCATCCAAGCAGTATCTAAGGAGCTGGTGGAAGAGTTTCTGCAGTTTCTTCAACTTGATGTAAGTTTAGTGTTTTATTGTAGTAGTTTTGACTCTGGATATAAGTAATATTCTAAAATCATATCACAGAGTGAAATATAGTTCTCTCAGTGAGTCCTTAGGGGTGAATGTTTATTTTTATAAAGATAGGTAAATTCTTTAGAATTAAATGGACCCACTTTGGGGCTGTGTTAAAAAGTAGAAGATAAACATAAGTTATCCAAAGAGCCCATGGAGTTGAAGGGACTCCTCGGGCTTGGAGAAGGATGGCTGTGTTTTAACCTGAAGAGTTTTGGCAGGGCCAGAGTGCAGTGATGGGTGCTATAGAAAGAGGATGGAAGCTGAGTTACTTTTCTCTTGCAGTGATAAAACACCGTGAACAAAAGCAATTTACAAAAAGCCTTATTCTTGGCTTATGGTTCCAGAGGACTGAGCCCAGACAGGGAGGTATGCCTGATGGGAGCAGGAGGCTGAGAGCTCACATTCTCAATATGTGCATAACAAACATCAAGGCCTTAGCACTTAAACCTCCCCAAATAGAGCCACCCACTGGGAACCAACCATTCAAATACCAGAGTCTGGAGAGGGCATTTCACATTCAAATGATTGCAGACCTTTTAGGAAGTTCAGAGTTTGCCCAGTGGGCAGAGAGTGGCCAGCATGGTGACTGAGGAGCAGGAGTGGAGAGAGAATTAGAACAGAAGACAATGAGAGGCCGGGAGAAAGAATTGCCTCTGGGAATGCCCATCTGCCTGCCTGTGCAGAGCAGGTTGAGGGACCAGGCCAGGGAGGTAGACCGTGCAGCCCTGCTTACCACTGACACTGGGTTTAGGTGGAAGTTGGAAGCCTTCAACTGCATGGGTAGTGGTGCAGTTTGTTTGGATATAATAGTGAGGGAACAGCCTAGGTATGGGGAAAAGATGACTGTCATAACGGTATATCCAGGATGGTGGTCACGAGACAGACCTACAGCGTATTTGAAAGTCAGAGAAGTCTAGGCAAGAGATAGAAAGGTGCCATTCGCTATCAGTGGGGGCTTCTGTTATGGGAGTGCTTGATACAGGAACTCAAGTGGGGCTCTGTACTAGTGTTGTGATGTTGACCCTTTGTGCAGGAGGCCTGAGCCAACATGCCCAACCTGTTTTGATTAAGATCAAGCAATGAAAATCAAAAGGCCAACATTAGGGAAGGGTCTAATTGTGAGTTATTGCTGGTAACATTTATGAAACTACTTTTCTTCGTTAAGACAAATGATCTTGTCTCAGATCATACCATAGTAGTGTCTATAGGAGTCTATATAAAACTGTGTAACTGTCTGCGTTAATGGAAGTGTGTCTGTCTGGTGGTTTGTGTTAGAAATGTAATTCATCTGCATTTAATGCCCAAAGGCAGTTGTTGTGAGTCACATGCCACAGTGTAACTAAAACTAAAATGATGTGAGCTGGTAGTCAAGTAAGTTAATAATATTAAAAGGCAAGCAGAGAGCTGGGGAGACGAGTGAGTTTATAAAGTGCTTGCCACCCTAGTATGAGAATCACCTTTGTGAAAGGCCAGGTCCCGTTGGCATGCATGCCTATAATCCCAGCACTAGGAGGTGGAGACGGGAGGATTTCTAGAGCTTGATAGACAGTAGTCTCTCCAGTCAGTATGCTTTAAGTTTAATGAGAGATCCTGACATCCAGCATCAAGTCTGGTCTTCATACAAGTGCACAGCTGTACACACACAGATGGGAAGACAAATGCAGTAACTCAAGGACACGGTAGCGGCCTATTGATGCATCTTTCTGAAGTCCTCTCATCCTAGCAGCCTGTTGATGTTGAGTCTCCGTGGTACTGCTTGGCAACTAGCAGATATCTTGGTGAAATATTTATTAATCCCTTTTAGTCTAGCATTAGCGAGCTTTGTTTACATTTAATAACAATGTAACCAGTCACCATGAAGCTTGTAAAACAATATACATTTATGTGTGTATTAGAACTGTACATTGCTTAGTTTCATCAAATTGAATGTTATGAAATGCCATTTTCTGTAATGGCAGTTTTAGTTCTTTAACCTGATAGGAGCCAAGGAAAAGATGCTTATCAGTTTGAGGCCTGTTAGGTGAGTCTTTGCACCTTAGTGAATCACTGAGTTCTGACATGTGCATTGCTAACAACCACCACCTTGGAGCATTGGTGATAAAAACCAGAATGGTGGGGGTGTTGGTATACCCTAGCAATTATAGCACTCAGAATGCTGAGGCAGAAGGATCATGAATTAAGGCTTGTTGGGTTCGTGGTCAGTCTGGGCTAAAAGGAAAGTCTTTCTCAAGTAAATAATCCACAGAGATTATTAGAGAAAATAGGGCTAGAGGTACAATACTAAAACTTTTTGCCTATGACACATTAAAGATAGGACCCTAATAGAACACAGTAACACACATTAAGTCACTAAAAATAAATGCTATGGTAAATACGATGTTTTCCCTGGAGAGAGATTGAGAGTTTATAGTTAGAAGTAGATGGCCAGCTTACACAGCCCCTGCCATTCTTGTGGGGAAGGGGAAAGAACAATAGAGCAGAAAAGAGAAGAAAGAGACAAATTAGCCTCAGAGACATATGGAACATTATGGAAGGTGGGGGAGCTGTGGTCCATAGAGCGGTGGAGCTAATGATTTTTTATGTTGTTAAAGAAAATATCTTTGTTTTAGAAAAATACGCCCTGATCGAGTCTCATGTCTATAACTAACTGTCTTAAATGATTCCAAAACAAAGAATGATTCTAGGATAAAAAATTCAGTAATTGGTAACCACTAAGTACACCTTGAATTCTTTGTGTGTATGCTTGAACTTGTGTGTATGTTTATTTAACATGGGGTGCACATGTGGAGGTCAGACAATGGTCTCAGGTGTAGGTCTTCAGATGCCTTCCATCTTTTTTTGAGACAGGATATCTCAGTCGGGAACTTTGCCATGTAAGCTCTTGTGGGTGGACCAAGAGCTTCTAGACAAAGATCCTGTTATCTCTTGTCACCTACCTCAAGAAGCAGGAATTATAGTCAGGTTGCCATGCCCAGCTTTTAAATGAGTTCTGGGAATCCAAATGCGGATCTTCACAAGAACTTAACCAGTTGAGCTATTCCCATAGCTCTGTACATTCTTGAAACTTAAACTTGCAGTTAGGTTTCATTTATGGTATTTTTCACATTACTTTTTGTTGTTTTAATTTTTCCCTGCACTCTTTCCTATCTCCTGCCCCCTCCCATATGCTTCTATACTCAGTATCTTCCTTTCTGCTTGTATGTCACCTGTGTACTTTTCCTGTGCTCTCCCTTACCCCAGCAACACTTTTTTCCCTTCATGGTCTTTTAGGAAGTTTAATAACCTATACCCATCTTCACGCCTGCTTAGGGACATAGTACATGGAAGTATTAAAACTTGGGATCTGCATATGAGAAAGTACCGGTAATTTTTTGATGAATCTGGACCACGTTAGTTAATGCAGTACTCTGTAGAGCTATTATTTTCCTTCAAATTTCACTTTTCTTTACAAATGGTTGAAATTCCATTTTATATACTACATGAAGATCCTCAAGATGTGAAACTTGAAACACTATTTACAGTACATTTTTATGTTTGAACAGTTGTCACAATAATGCCCTTTCTAGTCATGCTTTTCCTGATCAGGATCCAACCCAGCGTCAGACTCTGCCTTTAGCTGTCACATCTCTCAGGTGCTCTTTAATCTGCCTTCCTGTGCTTGTCACAGCACTGAAGGCTTGTAGGTATGGGTGGCTCTTTTTGTATTCTTTCTTCTATTAGCCAGTCCAGTCAGATCAAGTGTCTGTATCAGAAGGGGCTGCTTGGAAATGTCAGGGCCTTTCAGGACAGCATTGTTATGTGGGGGTCCCATGGTAGGTGAGTAAGTGGCTGCTCATGGCCTATGCCAGTAACTTTCTGCTTTCCCTTTGGAACCATGGGCTCTCTGAGGAAATGAGTAACTGTGGAGGACCTGCCTCTCTGCACACTTGTATCTGTTTGTTTTAGTGTCTGTGGATAGTTCTTACCAGAGTCTGTTACTATTATGGCTATCAAATTGTCACTTGTGAACTCCATATTCCTTTAGTTTTATTCATTGGTGCCCTGCAGCATGCCAGTGCTATTAATGAATGATTTGGTTTTTATTAATTTATAACCTCATTGATACATTGATACTAATTTAGTCTGGAGGCTATAATCTATTATTGTCACTATACTTGTGCCTCAGTTGTTCTAGAGTAGCTGCTGGAAAATCCTTTTGATTGAGTTTCATATGTTTTGACAGTGCCTGTTCTTATCTCTCAGAGAGATGTGGTCAGTCTGCCCAAAGTGAGAAGAGAAGCCAAGGATGTGGGGAAAGACTCAGTGATTCAGGGAAAGGTTGCTGTCTAGGGCTGAGGAGCAGAGGGTTTGTTGGTAGCACAAAGAACTGGAAGGAAGGGAATCTGACCCTTTGCATTATTTACCCGCAGCATACGTTTGTACCTGACGACAGGCCTGGGGATGGTGGACATTTGAATTGATTATAGGAATTTTAAGTGGGTGAAATTTTTAACTTTAACTGTCTAGTATTAAGAAGGGGAGGAAAGGGCTGGAGAGAGCTCAGTGGTTAAGAGCATTGAATGCTTTTCTAGAAGTTCTGAGTTCAATTCCCAGCAACCACATGGTGTCTCACAACCATCTGTAATGAGATCTGATGCCCTCTTCTGGTGTGTCTGAAGACAGCTACAATGTACTCATATACATAAAATAAATAAAAATTATAAAAAAAAAAAAGAAGGGGAGGAGAGATTTGATGCTTTCTGCTTGGTAATTTGGTATTGTTTTCCCTATTAGGAAAGAATTTTGGAAAAAACTAGCCAGATGTTTAAACATGTAACTAATTTATTACTTAAACTTTTCTAGTAATACCAGTGTGAAAAGAATGCAATTAATTTTTCATATTTTGTGTTTTTTTAAATCTGTTTTCCAGAAAGATCCTTCTGATCCTTTCAGCTTAAGTGAGTTACTAGATGAATTGTCAAGGAAGCAGAAAGAAGAATTATGGCAAAGGCTGAAAGACTTGCTAACAGAAGCATTGCTGGAAAGCCCTGTGGATGGGTGGCTGACAGCGGAAGTCCAAGGCGCAGACGATATGGAACCAGAGCACAGTCCAAAGATGGTATTTGCCTTTCAGAAACAAAAATGTTCCTCTCTCCTGTACTAGGAAAAGACTGTTTATTTGAATAATTGCACTTTCTCTTTGAGACAGACTCTCACTATTAGTCCTGACTGGCCTGGAACTCACATGCATACCTGGCTGGCCTCAAACTGGAGCATCACCTGCCTCAGCTTCTTTAGTTGGGATTAAAGGCGTGTGCCACCATGCCCAGCTCAAATGGTTGAACTTTAAAATTAAGAAAATGCAATATGCCAGTCCTGTAGTTACCTGCTGCCAAGTCCTGCTTTTGCTGTTCTGCTACTCAGTGTTATGATTTTTATAGGACACTTGACTTATATTCAATTTGAATCCACCTTTTAAAAAAAGCTAAAGGTGGGGTTGGGGGTTTAGCTCAGTGGTAGAGCGCTTCCCTAGCAAGCGCAAGGCCCTGGGTTCAGTCCCCAGCTCCGAAAAAAAAAAAGAAAAAAAAAAAAAGCTAAAGGTTCCATTTTTGAAATTTAGTAACTATTTGATTTTTTAAAAAACAAGTGGAGTGTTACAAGTTGCTCATTTTAACTCACTTATGTTTTATTTTTAGAAAAAGAGCGTAGAAATAACATATGCAATTGTTACTGTAATTCTTGCTTCTGTACCTATAATAAATGAACATGAGAACTATGGCGCCCTCCTGGAGTGTGCTGTGATATTGAATGGTAAGTGGCATTTTCAGTAGTGGGCACTCACGTGGCACCTTTTAAAGGGAAGTCACCTACGTTCATGAGCAGGGCAGGCAATCTGAAACAAGAATTTAAAGGCATCTCTTTGCACTCAAGTTCTCAAGGGCACTGTGAGTTAGTAGGCTCTGTTCAGTGTTGGGGAGGGTGGTCGTGGTTCTGAGTTGCTGACACTGTCACTTGCAGCTTCTTCAGGACAGTGTGCTTGCTTGAAGGGACATCTCTGCATATTCTCAGTCTGTGCTATTGCCACACAGCCCAAGAATCTGTGTCGCTGAATTTCTTGTTAAGGATGACCATGGTCTTTGGAGTTGTTGATTCCAGTGTCTCTTGCTAACTTTAACTAAGCCAGTAAAGCTGTTTATTAAGTGGTATACTCACCTGAAGTGATGAAAACTGGTTATAAAATATTTACACAAACGTATTTTATAAATGTAATAGCAGTTTTAAGGATTCTGTGGAACTGTCTTTTGAGTACTTAGTTCATTTGGGTATTGTCTCCTCGGGCACATTCCCACGTTCTCAGTCTTAGCATCACTTGCGTTTCTTTATGTCTTTAGGAGCTACTTTGGTCTGATTTCCTGAAATTAGCATAATTTTTTCTTTTTAAATATTTTACATTTTTAGTATGTTTTTAATCTAGTCCCTTCCAGCTATTTCCCCCCCCACCCTTTCTTTGTTACTCCACAAGTCGACAGTATCTTTTTTTTATTATTATTTTAAATTACCCCAGGCAGTGTAGAAATTTGCTTCTAAATTCTCTGTGGATGTCACTATCAGTTTATTTATAGTCTCACTGTAGTTGCTCCAGACTCAGAATTACTTCAGGAGCTTTATATGCGTATAATGCTATTCAGGCATCTGTGGGTAATTGTTAGCATTATTAACAGTTATCGAGCCTTTATATTCTAAAAGCAATAGTTTTTATATTCATTATGTTATTTGCTTTGATTGTTTTCCACCTTTGAGCCAAGACCCAAGACCAGCACATTGAGCCTGTGGTGGTCAGAACCTATCCCAGTGAGGGAAGAGTTGTGGTGATAGCAAGATGTATTAGTATGAGGCTTCCAGGTCTGAAGTTCTCTGTTTTGTATTTTGTTTTATCTGTTTGTATAACACTTGTAAATCTTTTTTTGGCTAAGTATTGGCATTCTATAAATTATGTTTATTTAACAAATAAACTAATATTTGCTAAGCTAGGCCTTGTACCAAGTCATAGTGCTCTGAACTTTTTTTAAAGATTTATTTATTTTGTGAATTGAGTGCTCTATCTTCATGTATACGTGCATGCCAGAACAGGGTGTCGGATTGCATTCCAGATGGTGGTGATCCACCGTGTGGTTGCTGGGGATTGAACTCAGGACCTCTGGAAGGGCAATCAGTGCTCTTAACCACTGAGCCATCTCTCCAGCCCAGCACTCTGTACTTTTGAGTCTGAAATGGTAATAAACTGCTTAATAACAGAAAACATTTGTGCTTTACATTTAGGTATTTTATATGCATTACCTGAATCTGAACAAAAACTCCAGAACTCTATTCAGGATCTGTGTGTCAAATGGTGGGAAAGGGGCCTTCCTGCCAAGGAGGACATGGGAAAGACTGCGTTTGTCATGCTGCTGAGGAAGAGTCTGGAGACCAAAACAGTACGTTTCCTTTCTTCAGGGTATGTTAGTGAGGGGCGGATTAGGTAGAAAGGGGCTGGATTCTATAGCTTCCCAGTTTAGGTGAGTTCTTACAGTTAAATATAGAGGTCAAAGGTGGGAACACCATCCAGACCAAGATTGAAAGTTGGGCTTTTTCCTCCATGTTCTTTCCTTAGAGTGTGGCTGCTGTCCTCTTTGTCACTTCATGATGAAAAGGCAGTTACTCTACCTGTATGCCTTGATCCTAGTTCTGCAAAGGAAAGGAAGCGGGGGTGCAGAGACTAAGCTGTGCCAGTGGGTTTTAGTCAGGGAGTATCCTGGGTAAGAGGCAGGCATGATTTAGAATTATTATGGCAATTATTTCACATTGCTATGAAGTCCTAGGGAAATTGTAGCTGAGCCGAACAAAAATAATTTGGTAGTTGGAGGCTAGCCTGGGCTACATGAGGTCCTATTTAAAAAAAAAAAAAAAGCCCAAAGTGTTCTGTAGAACTACACAGAGCATTTGCAAACTTGTTTTTTGTTGTTGTTTGGTTGGTTGGCTTTGTTGTTTTTCAAGACAGGGTTTCTTTGTATAGCCTTAGCTGTCTGGAACTAGCTCTGTAGGCCTGGCGGTCCTCAAACTTACAGAGATCCTCTGCCTCCTGAGTGCGGGACACACCCCTTTTCACTTGTCACTGTGTCCTAATTTTTGATGATTTGGTAATCTAATCTTCATTATTCATGATAATTAGCTTGAAATACAACTTTACTTTCTTTTTATAAAGGTAAAGAAAGTAACTGAAACAGGTAGTATGTTATTGTCTCCTGTGTGGCTCTCTGTGTCATTCACAGGGTGCAGATATGTGTAGGCTGTGGCGCATCCACCAGGCTCTGTACTGCTTTGACTATGATTTGGAGGAGAGTAGAGAAATTAAAGATATGCTGCTCCAGTGCTTCATAAATGTTAATTGCATCAAGAAGGAGGAGGTGAGTTATGGCTGGTGTTTGCTAATTTGTTCATTTTTTTTCCCCGCCTTTCAGTCACTAGACAGGAGAAAAGGAAAGATAAAGAAGGGGAGGAGAAAGAGCTAGAGATCCCTGAATCTAATTTTTCTCCTTTTTTTCTTCTAACAAACCACAGTCAACCCCCTGGATAACCACCAACCACCAACCACACATTTCTCTGGCCCTAGCATTTATAGACCTTCTGAAAAGTCCCTAGAGCTCCAAATGTCACACAAGTGCAGACACTATCTGCAGCTGGCAAAACAACGCCTCTGCTAGAGCCTGAGGCAAATCACAGTGGCTTTGGACAGTGGGAAGCAGCTCCATATCCCCACATCTGGGATTAAAACAAAAACATATTCTTACAATATTTCTGTTTTTTAAACCAAAATTCTAGAATGGTCACTTCAGTAAGTAGGTTTTTTTGTTTGTTTCTTTGAGTTTGAGCACATCTTGCCTTATTTTCATCATTAAACTAGATGGAAATAGGTATCAATAAATTGGATTTACACATATAATTACATATTTACATATAAATGTATATTATACATGTAGAATCACTATATATATACATATACATACACACACACACACACATGTAAATATAAGAGTTATGTTCCTGTGGCTAAGCTCTGCTCTCTTCTTTCTACAGATTACTCTGTGTGTGTGTGTGTGTGTGTGTGTGTGTGTGTGTGTGTGTGTGTGTGTGTGTGTGTGTCTTAGAGTTATAAAATATTCTGTCTAAAAGCAACTTGGGGAGGAAAGGAATAATTTCAACTCTGATCACACCCCATCACGAAGGAAGTCAGGGCAGAAACTCAAAGCAGGAACCCAGAGGCCAGAATTGAAGCAGAGGCCATAGCAGAATACTGTTTCCTGGGTTGCTTCCCATGGTTTTCTTTTTCTCTTTTTCTTTTCTTTTTCTCGGAGCTGGGAACTGAACCCAGGGCCTTGTGCTTGCTAGGCAAGCGCTCTACCACTGAGCTAAATCCCAGCCCCTCCCATGGTTTTCTAAGCCTGCCTTCATTTTCCTGTTGTTGTTGCTGCTGCTATTGCTGTTTTATTTCTATTTTTTGAGATAGGAACTCTCTTATGTAGCCCTTGCTGTCCAGTCCTTCACATAGGTTATTGCTCTCTTAATATTATTGCTTGAATTGCCTTTTTTCTTTTTTGAGAAAGGATCTTACTACATAGCCCTGGCTGGCGTGGAACCTTCTATGTAGACCAAACTGGTCTTGAACTCACAGAAATCTGCCTGCCTTGCATCATGTGTACTGGGATTAAATACATGCACCACCAAGCCCTGCTCAGCCTACTTTCTTAAACCATCCAGGACCACTTGTCTAGGGGTAGTACCACCCATAATGTGCTGGGCCACGTCATTTATTTATTTATTTATTTTTGGAGCTGGGGACCGAACCCAGGGCCTTGTGCTTCCTAGGCAAGCGCTCTACCACTGAGCTAAATCCCCAACCCCGCCACGTCATTTATTAATCAAGAAAATGTCCTACTTGCTTGTACATAGGCCAGTCTTATGGCGATATTTTCTCAGTGGAGGTTTTCTCCACTCAGATGACTCTAGATTGTATCAAGTTGACGAAGTTTTAGCCAGCATGAGGTTGGAGAGGTGTGTGTGCTAAGAGTTGAGCTCAGAACCCCATGCATGCTAGGTAAGTGCTTGACTACTAAGCCTCCCCTGGCCACATGGCTACGTTTAATTGGCATATACACAAATATTAGCACCACACACCTCCATTTCTCTTTTCACCATTCAGGAACCAAACAACTTCAATTCATGTGGCCAGTTTCAGTTCAGATTTATCTCACATGTAAAGTGCCATGACTAGAGAACTTAGTATGAAATAAAAAGAGTGCGTATTGTCTTAGCTTTTTATTTTTATTATATACTTAATATAAATCACATTTTTAAGTACTCTTTTGTACCAGATATTTTTAGGGCTAGGGCTGTAATCTTGCCTAGCAAAGATTAGGCCCTAGATTCAGTCCCTAGATTCAATCGTTTATTAACATGGTTTCTAGGGAATAGTTCTGTTATGTGAGGTCACCGTACAGTGGTTATCGATGTGGACTGTGTGCCCTTGCTGGGGTGCAGGTGACTGTAATACAGTGGGTTTAGAACATGTCTCTGCAGCCGTTTCTCATGAAGCAGTAGAGAAGGCTTCCAAAATGCATTCCTCAGGGTCTCAGCCCTTAGTAGAAAGTCTGGTCCCATGGTAGCCCCCAGTCCCCATCCTGTAATTTGATTAGCACCACTAGAAAAGTCTGCATCTAGCCATGCCTATTGTGTGGAGGGCACGGGCTCTGAATCTGAAACCTCAGTGTTTGTTCCATAGCCAGAGCAGCAGGTGCCCTTTCAGACTTCAGGGATGAGCACGTGGCATGGCTTGAGTGAAGCAGCAGCATCTGTCAGTGGTACAGGATGTGTGTGGAGAGGGCTGCTTTCCCCGTGATGGTTACTATTGTTATTGGAAAGATGATAAGCACAAGGCTTGCACAAGGATTGTTAGGAATTTGGTGGCAATAAAGAGTTTTATGGTGGGGTCAAACAAAGATTTCAGGCATTCTTTGGTTTTGCATCATCCACTCTCCATGATAGCGAGAATGAAATGTCTGTAGACCTGTGGTGGAACCTCGTATGGCTCTGTTTCTGAGTTTTGAAGACAGATGTTCAGTGCTGCTCTGTTCGAGGGAGGGATGTCTGTAGCCCCTCTGCTGTTAGGGCCACTGTAGCACTTCCCAGCTCAACCTCCGTGCCAACTTGCCAAATGACAGTGACATGGGCTTCATTTTTATAAGTAGCTGACTTTGGGTGTATTAAAGAAATACTTGTTTATATTAGAACAGTTTCATTAAGTCGTTTATTATTTGAGATGATGTTTGTGTGGCCAGGATGACTTGACCTTGTCCTATTCTGTCTCAGCCTCCCGGGTAGCTGGGATTATAGGTGTGTGCTCCCATGCCCAGCTTGTCCTCATTGTTTTTCATTTACAGGGAAGAAGATTTCTTAGTTATCTCTTTAGTTGGAATATAGACTTTATTAAAATGATCCATGACACCATTAAAAATCAGTTACCTGGATTACAAAAGTAAGTATTAGAGGTTCTCTTGGCTTGTTTTAAAAGTTTTGTGTGTTTCATGTGTGTGTTGTAAGGAGGTCTTGCTGTATAGCCCAATCTAGGCTGTCAGTACACAGCGGTCTAAATGCTTTAGCTTCCCCATTACAGTTTATATTAACATAAATGAAAGCTTTAGAAAATACATCGTGTTATTCACTATTGTATTATTAGGTAGGTTTCTTTTTCCTCTAAGCATTTCTCCCATACTGATTAAGATCTTGGTTTTTTTTTTTTTTTTTAGTTCTCTGCTTTTCCCTCAGGAGGCTGGCTGTATTTGCTGCCCAGGTTGATTTCTAGTCTCTGGGCCCATGTGGTCCTACTACCTCACTCTGGAACAGAAAGTAGTGGTGGTTTTTTTTTTTTTTTTAGGCAGATATATGACAGTTATAGCTTTTGTCTTACATAAAGCTCATGTCATTAGTATTGAGGGGACATTTTGAGTACAGGGTACACCGTCTAATGAGTGTGGGCTGAACTGTGGTTGCCGTGAGGAGCCGGTGGTGTAAGTCGGAGGAACCACGGGTCTGCAGCTCTAGACCTAGTGCTTCCTGTATTCAGCAGTCAGACTGCCAGGCAGAGCGTGCATTCACTTGGGTGCTTTCTGTTGACATCCTTCCTTCCTGCTGAGGTAGGCCACGGTTAGTAAATCCCTTAGTGTCAGGTAGCCGTGTAAGCACTGAGGATTTGGTTCTAGTGTGAATGCAGAGCTCTTGGTATATTCTAGATTGCTTCCTCACATTTCCTTTGTAAAATGCTTATGCTGAACTAATTTCTAAACATAGATGATTTTAAAGTTGAATCCTGGTGTATCTTTTTCTATATGTAAAGAATTAGTATTTAAAGTTTTTAATATTTTAAAGTTTATTTGTGTTTTGGGGAGGTGTACGTATGGGTGGGGTATGCCATGGCACACATGTGTGTTTGGGGAGGCGTAGGTGTGGGTATGTGTATGACATAGTGCACATGTGGAGGTTAGAGGACAACTCGCAAGAGTTAGTTCTCTCTTCCCACCAATCGTGGTCTAGGTATCGACAGCTCACTGGGCTTGGTAGAAAGTGCCGTTACCAGGGAAGCTCTCTCGTCAGTCCATATTGAAAAGTTCTGACTGTAGAATTTAATTCTGGGCCTGTGCTGTCAGGGTTAGGGTTGGTGGTAACATTGGCTAAGGAGGAGTTTTTATTCCAGCTCCTCTACCCTGTTTTGTCTCTTCCTCTTTCCATTTCAGGTAGGTAATATTGCAGATGTTTGTAGAACCATATTCTGTATCAATTCCTTTTCCTGAGACAGGAGAGTAACTGAAGTGTGGTATACAGTAAAATTATTTAAACATGTATTAACTTTTTTTTTTTTAAATTAGGTCTTTGATGGTACACATTGCAGAAATTTATTTCAGAGCTTGGAAAAAGGCTTCGGGAAAAATACTGGAGGTATTTTCGTTTTATTTAACATCTAATGTATTCTAGTTACTTAAGTATCCAAGGGTGGGCTATTTAAAACTTGTGCTTAGTCTACCTGAACATAAAGCTGATTGATTAGTCATGCCGATAGAAGTATGACAGGCCGACTCATTGTGGCCCACGTGCTGAGGCACAGCCCCAGCTATCACCTTGCTGGGATGCACAGTTTCAGAGAAGTCAGTGGGTTTTGTGTTCCTTATTTTGTTGTCTTTGGGCCTAGACTGTCTAGTTACCTCTAGTTATTGGGTTGCTGGGATGTGGCTAGTCAAAGGGAGATTCGTTGCGAGATGGATGTTCTAGGCTAAACAAAATATAATATTATGTAATTTGACTGGTTTCTTTGTTTTTATTCTGGCTACTTGAAAGTGAAAAACTGTGTTTGTGTTTGGGTTCTCTTTCCGTGGATGGTGCTGTTGAGGACCCCCTAGTGCCTCTTCTATCGGTTATGTTATCGTAAGAGGTCCGTGACGTTCACTTTGAGCACAGTGAGCCCTGCGTGTGTTAGGGAGATCTAGTCTCACTCACAGTCTGCATTAAGATCCAGGCCATCAGCTGCCCATCAGCTGCCCATCAGCTGCCCATCAGCTGCCCATCAGCTGCCCATCAGCTGTGTGCCGTGCCATTATCTGCCTCTTCCTTCTACATCTTCAGGCTGTAACCTGTGCTTTTCCATCCAGAAGTATTCTCTCTCTCTCTCTCTCTCTCTCTCTCTCTCTCTCTCTCTCTCTCTCTCTCTCTTCTCTTCTCTTCTCTTTGGAGAACTGACAGTGACTAGTGCAGGTTCTGTCCACACTGCCTTTCTGCCTGCTTATACGTGGTCTTTATTGCTAATATTCTTTGGACAATTTTAATAAAGTAGATTAAATATGTGTAGTCTTTTACGTGTATGTAGTCTTTTAAGTCTTGTCTTAAGTGTGTGTGGTGAAACGGCAGAGCCCAGGCATTATTCTCCATTATTTTGTTTGCTCGTTTCTATTTATTTATTTATTTGTTATTTTAATTACGTATCTGTAGAAGTGCTTATTTGTAGGTTTATTTACATTGAGTTTTAGGCCTGTGGAGGCCAAAGACATTGAATCCCCTGGAGCTAGAGTTACAGGAAGTTGTGAGCTGCCTTACATCATGTGTGCTGGGAATTGAACTTGAGGGCTCTGGAACAGCAGTACTCATTCCCAGCCCCTGAGCCATTTCTCCAGTTCCCCTACTTCCTCCTCCTGCCCCTTCTTTTTTTGTGTGTGTTTAGGCTGGTCTTGAAGTCATGGTCCTCTTGCTTTAGCCTTTGTGAGTGCATGTCTGCCGTGGTAGAAGTGGAGGTTAGAGGACAGCTCTCAGGAGTCAGTACTCAGGTTGTCTGGCTTGGCTGCAAGTGGATAAAAACGTTGCACTCATGGCTTCGCTTATTGCTGTCCTCCTTAACTCTGTGCCATTGATGTGTTGGAGGCGCCCGTGGAAGGGAACACCATATTCTAAAAGCTCCAGTTTAGTTCCTCTATGTCTTTATGTAGCTTCCAGGACATGTGGCATAGCTCCTGTCTCATCACTGGTCAGATAGGGCATTACCCCACGTTCAGAGGCTTATCATTAACTTCAAGGAAGGTAAATTTTCAAGATGATATTGATAGCAGTATTTATGTCTCTGTCTAATGCTGTGGGGTCCTTGCACCCTGGAGTGTAGGGTAACATATACTGGGTTGGACCTATCTTTTTTTTTTGTTTTTCCCTGTGACTTGTTTTCATTGGGAGTTGTCAAGGAGTCTCTCACACTCCTTCCCTGGCACTTGTCAGAAGCCCCCAGAAGATCCCATGTCAGTCTCTGGAGTCTGACCTCCTCTGTAGAGGCAGTTCCACTGTGTTTGTGGAGAGTTTCTTCAAACAGGTGCAAGCCTGTGATGTTCCCAGGACAGTATAACGTTTTTGAGATCTCTGTCTGGCCTAAGTTCTTTTTGTCTGTATTTTGAGTAATGTGAGCTGTTTTCTAATGATGCTGGGGTTCACTGTTGCCTCAGATAAAGTAGAAGCAGTGTCCTCTTTTATACTGAAACTAAAGGAATAGATACATAGTAGCAGCTCTGACAGAAGAGCACAGGCTTCCTCTGAACAGGGGGAGGAGCTTAGGCCTGCTGGGTGGGGATTCTGTCTCCAGCTCACTGGCTGCCTGAGTGACCCATGCTTGCTACTGCTCTTACTGTTTCAGACCATTGAAAATGACTGCATCCAGGACTTCATGTTCCACGGCATCCACCTTCCACGGAGGTCTCCAGTGCACTCCAAAGTTCGAGAGGTAAGGGCGGCACCTCTGAGCCACCAGTTGTGAGCTCTATTTGTGGATAAGTGTTTTGGCTAAATGTAAAAATTCCTAATTTCATCCAGTCAGGCAAAGGGATTTCTTAGAATCTTGATATTTGTTAACTTGGCATTTGTTCTGCTGCAGCCCTGTGGTGGGTGAGGAAAGAAATGGTACTGTCATTAAGCCAGCCAGGATGTGCTTTAACTGTATGGAAAGTGCTTTGTGTAGTGAGAGAGATTTTCTAAGATTTACAGAGAAAATGAAATCTTTCATCAGAAAACCATACCCGGGGCTGGGGATTTAGCTCAGTGGTAGAGCGCTTACCTAGGAAGCGCAAGGCCCTGGGTTCGGTCCCCAGCTCCAAAAAAAAGAACCAAAAAAAAAAAAAAAAAAAAAAAAGAAAACCATACCCATGCTGTAGTTAATTCAGTGTTTTTACTAATACATTTTCTGGAGGAGTGGATTCCAATAACAAGGCAAATCTGATTGTTTCCAGGTTCCAGCATTTATACAGAATTGTGGGGTGATTCTATCAAAGAAAGTGGAAGGTCTATTTGTAATTTATTACTTTTGGGAAGAGCTTGGTATCTCATTTAAACCAGTGCTATAAAGAGTATTGAATAGATGCTGGTTCTGTATGAATTTTTCAGGTAGAGAGCTGGTACCTGTCCCTGGTGGGCAGCAGAGTTGAAACCTGATCCTGTTGGGCAGTAAAGGGCTAAGCAGCTGGGCCAGTAGTTGGTTCAAAGAGCATTTGAGTGAAGATGAATCAGGCTAAGCCTTGCTCCTGAGCCCCTTTTAGCAGTGTCCATGCTTCCATTTTGTCCTTACTGTCAGAGCTCTATGGAACTTATGTGGTTCTTGGTAGGCTAGAAATTAATTTTCATATTATTTATTTTTTTGAGATAGGGTCTTAATGGATGGTCTAGAGTTCCTGGGTCTTGGTTTCTTCTGCCTCAGCCTCTTAATTAGTGTGACACGAGGCATGTCTCACTGGTGTAGGTCTTAGAGCCCGGGTGGCATTAGAATTCAGAGCCATTGATTGCTATTTTGGCTATGACTTCTTTTTTCTGATTGTTGTATTCAAGGTTGTCTTGGCTCTGTTGTAGGTCTTGCCAGAGAATGTTGTAAGTGTCACAGGGGTGGGATGGGACAGAATAATCTTTCTTCCCATTCTCGAGCTTTTGTGTGTGCTTGTTTTGAGACGGACTCTTCCGTAGCATGGGCTGACTTCAAACTCACCAGCTTCCTGAGCAGTGCACCACTACATCTGACTCAGATGCCTTACAGATAACTGTATTGCCTTTGTTTCCTTTCTCTTTTAGGTGTTGAGTTACTTTCACCAGCAGAAAGTCCGTCAGGGAGTGGAAGAGATGCTGTATAGGTTATATAAGCCCATCCTGTGGAGAGGACTAAAGGTAACATCTTACTGGTGTTTCCTAGTGCACGATGTGCTTTGAATTGATCCTGTGCTGATACAGAAGGCAGCTCAGAGACTGGAGACAGTGTTTTATGGGATTTCAGAACAACATTTCTTATGGTTTTGATCTGTGCTGTCACTGTATTCCATATCCAACTACCTAGGTTCAAGTGATCCCCCTGCCTCAGCCTCATGTGTAGATGGGACTCTAGGAATGTGCCACCATTCCTGCTCTCAGTTTTTAACCTTTGTGAAGAGCATGTCTTTGATCCACTTAACAGTAAAGGCAGGTCAGTTCAGTACTTAGTAAACAGTTGCTATGAAATCCAGTCCAGAGGGTGACTGGGTATGCACGGACTGGGCAGAGTAACAGCTGCCCCGCCCGCCTGTTCTTCTCTCATGCCTGTAATGAGGGCAGAAGACAGACACTAGTTAGCGTTCTGATGAGCACCCAGGTCTACACAAACTGCTCTGCTTGATTAGAAGGCAGCAACCACTTCTTAATAATCTCTTAACATCACTACTCTTTTTTATAGTCTGAAAATTTAAAAGTGTAATCAAATACAGCTTCGAAGTGAGAAAACTGGTCTTTAATATCTACTGACACTGAACTGAGAGTTGGGTTTAATTTAAGGATGACCTCACAGTTTGGCTATTTACTTCTGTGATGCCAAGGGCAGAGCCCAGTGCCCTACACGTGCAAAGTGGATACTTTGCCACCAAATTATATCCATCCACAGCCTGTTTTTGCTAACTTAAAGATTAAAGTTATGTTTTCATTTTTATTACAACTTATTTGTTTATTTACTAGGCAGTGGGAGCATATGTGGAGGGCAGAGTGTAGCCTGTAGGAGTCAGTTTTCTCCACTGTGTGTTCCTGGAATTGAACTCAGGTTGTTAAACTGAGGTGCAAGTGCCCTTAGATCTGAACCATCTTGCCAGCCCCAAAACTGTCTTTCATTTGTAAATAAATCTTTACTGAAATTGTGGAAATATTAGCTTGGAAACAGTCTCTGAACTTCTAAAAGTACCTATATTTTTATAGGCCAGAAATTCTGAAGTTCGATCAAATGCTGCATTGTTGTTTGTTGAAGCATTTCCTGTTAGAGATCCAAACTTCATTGCCACTGAGATGGACAGTGAAATTCAGAAGCAGTTTGAAGAACTCTATGTAGGTATTGCTGTGTGGGCATTCACTGCTTGCTAACCTGTGTGCCTCAGAGCTATTGCTTATAAGCAGGGCCACCCTACAGAGGAGTGAGTACCCATTCTGCCCACATCTCCAGATGCACAGGTCCACACTCTCCCTCCTCTCTTTAGTCACTCTTGAGACATCCCATTATATATGCTTATGTAGTTTTCAGGATAAAGCTATGCATGCCTCGCTCCCAGTAGCCATGTGTTAGCACTTTGACTTGCAGATTGTCTCTACCACTCCCGCTTTATAGCATTGTGGCCTGATTGAACATGTGCAGCTTTTATTTCATGCTGTAGTTTGTAACAGTGTAGTAGAATAGTTACTCATACAACTCTTATGTGGGACGCATGGGTCGATGCTGCGTTGCTTTGTCTGAGCAGCTGCGGGTTAGGCATCTTGGAACCACCCCTTCAGACCTAGAGACACTGGATTGTGTGGCCACAATTTCTGCAACTCTTAAGTATCTGTTATTAAGTTTTAAATTCCCAGAGTACTAATATGTAGCACAAGCAATAATTTAAGAGTTATACATCTTTTTTCTCTCCTACTTTTAGAGCCTTTTAGAAGATCCTTATCCATGGGTCCGTTCCACTGGCATTCTTGGTGTTTGTAAAATAACTTCTAAATATTGGGAAATGATGCCCCCCACCATTCTTGTTGACCTCTTGAAGAAAGTCACAGGGGAGCTGGCATTTGATATAAGCTCAGCTGATGTTCGGTGTTCTGTTTTTAAGGTAGGGTTTTTAAAGGTGTAAAAGTAACATTGTATTACACAATAGTTTTGTAAAACTATAAGGATATTGTAGAAAATAGAAGGGGAAAGTAATAGAAAATTACATATTATCCTACTCAGGAGGGAAAATGTTACTGATACTATAGTTGTATTTCTACACCAAAAAAAAAAATTTTTTTTTTGTAGAATTTTATTTTTAAAAATTAAAACTATTTTATGCATATGGGTATTTTGACTATGTGTTATATGGTACCCATGAGTGCCAGAAGAGAGTGTTGGGTCTAATGGAACTAGAGTTACAGATGTTTGTGAGCCTCCATGTCGGTGCTGGGGACTGAGTAAGGTCCTCAGCTAGAGGAGCCAAGGCTTTGATCCTCTTGGAGCTGGTGTTAAAGGTGGTTGTAAGATACCTGTCACGATGCTGGGAACACTGCAAGCACAGTATGTGATTTAGTTGCTGAGCCGTCTCTTCAGTCTCCAAACTAAGCTTTTAAAATCTAAATGTAAAGTATTGTCTAGCTAGGTGTGTGGCCAAGACCTATAACAGCAGAAATACTCTGGAGGCTGAGACAGGAGGATTCTGAGTTTGAAGACACTTGAGTTGCCTAGAGACCTTGTTTGAAAGAAAAGTGTTTTCTCTATAAAATGTCTAGTTGCCGTAGTGTTAGTTTGGGGCTGGGCATAGTATTCTAGCTCTGCACAAGTCCTCCCTTTTGCCTCTTTGGAATGTCTTACTGAGCAGTTTCACCAGTCCCAGAGCGTGCCTTTGATGTGCAGTCAGTCTCATGAAGGTGGTGTCTGCCAAGAGTCGGACTCAGTATCATCTGAGCTGCCTCTTAGCTGAATGTTTTATCGGTGTGCTCTGGTTTGAAGTGCTTTCTCCTCTCCCCCTTCTCTGTAGTGTTTGCCAATTATTTTGGATAACAAACTGAGCCACCCATTATTAGAACAGCTTTTGCCATCGCTCAGGTACAGTCTCCATGATAACGCAGAGAAAGTGCGGGTGGCTTTTGTGGATTTGCTGCTGAAGGTCAAGGCTGTGAGAGCTGCAAAGGTAAGAGGACAAGTTAAGAGAAGCTGAGATAGACAAAGGACGTTCGTCACCACCCAACAGAAGGACCTCAGTTACATTTTAATCAATTTAATAATGTATTTGCTAGGTGGTCAGAAAACTTGGCTTTATGTTTTACATGAAAGGTTCTAGAAGTAGTGTGTTTCACTTTGCAAAGACTAATATAAGTAACCATCTTTAATAATTTTAAACATTATTTCATGTATGATGGGGCATGTGTGCACATTATGTTTTTGGAGGTCAGAGGAGAACTTAAAGGAGTTGGTTGATTCTTTCTACCATGTGGGTTCCAGAGCTTGAACTCTGGTTGTCAGTCTTGGTGACAAGCATCTTTGTCCCCTGAGCCATCCTGCAGGTCCCCTGGCATTTTTTATTACTGTTAAAAACATTGAAATATTTGATGGATCTATACATATTTAGGACCTAAATACTACTTGCAATGGTTAGCTGGTTCTGCCTTTTTTTAAAAAATAATTGCTTGTAACGTGGTAAACATCCACTGGGCACAGGCCAATTTATTGACACCGTAAAGAGGACATAAAAGTTCCTTCTTTCCAGTTCCAATTCAGTTTTTTTTTTTTTTTTTTTAAAATAACCCTTTTTCTCTGATACTGGGAATTGAACTCAGGACCTCATAAATGCTAGGCAGGTGCTTTATCACTGAGACAAGAGTATTTCAAGGTTAACAGGAGTGCAAGGCTAGTGTGCCTGTCTGTCCATGGAAATTCTCATTGCTGGGGGCATTGCTACCCACATATCTGCTCGTGTGCCATTCAGAGTGACAACTTGTACCTTGTACGCGTGTATAACTTCTCTGGACTTAACTTTTTGGCTAAGAAGTATGTGTGCGTTGGTGAGGACAGACATGGGCTCTATGGAGGAGCTGCCCAGGTGCTAGAAGCCTATGATAGAGTTGGGGTGATAGCTTAGTTGGCAGAGTACCTGTGTAGCATACACATAGGCCTGGGTTCAATCCCTGGCATAAATATGTGTGGTGCGGTATGCCTGTGATTATAGTATTCAGGTAAAGGCAAGACCAGAAGTTTAAGTTAATCTTCAGCTACAAAGTACTGGCCAGGATACTTGAGACCCTGACTTAAAACACACACATGCGCACACACACACGCCACCACCCTAAACAGTGCTAATGTGTGTCTCTTGTGGAGTATGTGATTGTATTGTGTGAGCTTCCAAGTTGGACAAGGAGGGTGCTCACAGTACCAGGAGCAAGCTAGCAGTCCTAGAGTGTTAGGGAGGGGGATGGTGTGGATCTCTTAAGACAGATGAGTAAGGTGTTCACATCAAACCTATTAATAGATGAAATTTATCTTTCTGTTTGTAGATCAGTTAGTGGATTAGTAAACCTACATATGTAGAAGTGATCATCTGTGCATGAATCATGCTGCTAAGGAATCATAGTTGGCCTTTCCACAGCCTCATGATATACCTTACATGTTACATTTCTTTAAGATGTAAATTATGGTATAGGTATTTGAAAGGATTTTTCTTGAGTATAAAACAATTAGTTCTTTGGTTATAGTCTGGAAACTAGCAGTTTTCAAGATTATAGGAACCACTGCTTGTTTTCTTTTGCATGTCTCCTCCTCTACTCCCTAGTTTTGGAAAATATGCCCAATGGAGGACATTTTGGTTCGCCTGGAAATGGATTCTCGGCCTGTGTCTCGGCGCCTGGTGAGCCTCATCTTCAACTCTTTTCTGCCCGTCAACCAGCCAGAGGAGGTGTGGTGTGAACGCTGTGTCACCCTGATCCAGATGAACCGTGCAGCTGCCAGGAGGTTCTATCAGTACGCCCATGAGCACACCGCCAGCACCAACATAGGTCTGCATCTCTGCCTCTCTCGTGTCTCGCTGCCTCTCCCACAAAGTGCATGGTCCAGATGCTCAGTGTTCTCACTCAGTAAGCCTCATGCTCTCTGGCATCCCTTAGTGATTTTCCTTAAGGTGATACTCTTTACTGTTTGAGATTATAGTTTTCTAATTGGAAAGCTAATTTTATAGATGATACATCTATTTGTTGATTCTCTTAACCACTTTAGCAAAGCTCATCCATGTCATCCGTCACTGCTTGAACGCCTGTATCCAGAGGACCCTGAGAGAGGGCGCAGAGACCCATAAGGAGTGCGAGAAGGAGAACGCCAGTGTAAGTGTTGCTCTTGCTTCACAGTAAAGACAAGCAGGGTTTGGTTTGGTATCATTTCCATAGGCTGTTAGGATGTTTTATTTCCCATTTGTTTCAATAAAGATACCTAGGTACAGCTTTGGATAAGTCATAAATTATATGTTTTAAAGAATTGTGGTGTATCTTTTGTAGTTAACTTTTAGAATGTGGTAGGATATTGTAAAGAGTGTTCTTACTAGTGGCACCTTGTCCCATATTTCTTTGCCCTGAGCCCCCTCTGTTCAGTTCATCTTGGGTGTAGCACTATTGAGCTAGATTTCGGACATGGAGCTGGTGCCTGTCAGAGTCACTAACACGGAGTTCTAGAAACATGGGGATGAACTTCTGGGTGCTAGCTTTTTGTAGAATTGTCTTAAATTAGCTGGTCTTTTAGTAAATCTGAAAATATCCACTAATAGCCAGTTGAGACTTGACTACACTTGCTGCTTTCAAGCAGTATCTTATGTATAGTCACTTCACAGTCAAACTTGAGGGATTTATTTTTTTTATTTTTTTGCAGTCCCCAAATAGATTAGAAATTTTTCCTATAGAAGAAAATCACAAAACAAAATTTCCTTTGCTAAAGTTGCTTAAGTAAGCTAGTTTGCTTGCTACATGACTATGTCCTGGGGCTTGCTACTACTACCCTATGACCTGTCTAGACAGAGTAGGCAATATTCAGACTGCCTCTTCCATGAGCTATGTCAGTGTCATGGTTATCTCAGTGCATCTGCCTTAGTGCATCATGACAGGCAGCTAGCTCCACCCCTTTTCTCTTCGTCCCTCCGTTTGGCAAGGCGGGGGTGAAATTGTCAGTAAAACCTGCTGAAGATCTATGGAAAGTAGGTGTGCAGCAGAAGGAAAAGAGAATACAGAACATTGTGACTTTATGTTCATACCTTGGCTGACCAGTACCTTTTCATGTGCTCAGAGCTGTCGGGTAGAGTTTGAGTCCCTTCTGCTGCATGGTAGATAGCATGTGTGAAGCTTTTCCAGGGCAGTTAGCTGGGTTGCAATGTAGCTTTTGTGATTTCATGTGTAGGTGATCTACTTATCAGCCTGGCACATGATATAGTTGGCATTGGCAGAAGCGGGTGAGCATATATCCTGCTGCGGGCCACTGCAGCCTTATACTAGGATTGAAAATGACTTTGCAAAAGAGAATATGAATTTGGTTTGAAAATGTTTTACATTTTGTAAATATTGAAGACATTTTTTAACCTTGTTACTAATAGCTATATACTACTGTGAAAGCTTGCAGTATCTTTTAGGTCAAGTTCTTTATCATTAAAAAAAGACAATCATTTCCATTGTACATTGTAAAAAAAAACATGTAATTTGCTATATAATTCTCATTCTAGATTGACAGAGGTTCAGAATACACATCTACACTGTAACTCACATTAGAAAAATGTATATAAGTTGTGGCATAATTACATTTAGAACATATATGTAGCTAAAATAGTTTACTTTGTTTTTGAGATAGTCTCACTATGTAGCCCTAGCTGTCCTGGGAGTCCCAGGGTCGTTTTAAACTTGTGACAGTCTTCCTCACTCCTCCTTATTGCCTCCTGAGTGCTGGGATTATAAACACGCACTACTACACTGTGCCCGTGGTTTTAAAGAATTTTTTTTTTTTTTAATTTGCTCATGGAGCCAGGAGTCATACAAATTTAATCCCAGGCCATGGGTGGTAGAGGCAGATAAATCTCTGTGAGTTCAAGAATAGCGTGGTCTACATACTTCAGCCCTGCCAGGGCCATGGCGAATGGCCATCTATTAGTGTCCAAAGATATTCTTGGCTAAAATAAAACATTGGAACTATTACTTAGCAGCCTGGTATTGCTAAAGTATTATAGCCTAGCCTGTTAAAATAAGGAACCATTACTTAAGAACCTAGTACATTATTCAAGTGTTATTCTCAAAGGGGAAGAGTGGGTTTCATAAATTTTAATGAGTCTGCTGTGCTAAAATATTGAGCTTCTGTGGTTTACTTTAAAATAAATAAACCACTTGTGTTTCTTAGACTGGTATTACATAAGGACCACATGCTGTAATGCTCATTATCGATGTAAGTGTGCTCCATTTAGGTTTTCTGTTCACAAAGTTAGAGTGCAGAAAAGGTAAGGTTAAGCCAGAAGGAAAACTTTGATCAGTTTGTTACATTTTGCTTCTGGTAGCATCCAAGCCACTAGCAGGTTGCTCTGTCAGTCTGATTGGCCTTATTACATTTCAGAGCATTTAGTGCACACTGTCATAGCTACTAGGCAGAAAGTATGTTTGCTTTTTGTATTCTTATTAATCAGGATCAGTTTTGTACTCATTAGGAAGTTACTTCGATCATCTCATGTGTATCTCCATGGGCCATCACTAATAGGCAAGTCACAAACCAGGTCTAATCAGTAGCTCTGGAAACAGATTTTGTTATGCACCTGTTCATTCTGGTATGAGATCATTGTGTACTACCAGCATAATAGGAACATATAGTCAGGTTTGTTTTCAATAAGCCAAAGAAACCTATGATTTTAGTGATTGCTGACTACCATTAGTCACTTCCAGCTGTGAGTTATATCTTGATGTCCTCAGAAAGTGTCTAGCAGTCAGTGCCTACGGGTCAGGCCAAAGTTGTACAGCCGTGCTTAGCAATTACTTTGTAGTGCAGTGTAATCCCATTTGCATGGGGTGTGTGATAAAGAGTATTAGTTTCTGAGTTTAGAAAAGTTTTAGTTCATATAGACTTTCATTAAAAAAATATAGTTAATTTAGAATTTATTTCTTGGATGGAATTTGGAAATAAATCTACATTCCTAGTCTAGATAGGTTCTAAAGTAGTGAAGAAAATTTTATTGTACTATAGAAGTTGACATTGTGTTATTTATATTGTTTTGTGTCTGTAATTCTGAGCTGTGCTTTTGAAGATGGTACTTTTAATACTTTTATTAGATTCTTTCACAGTAACATTGTCTGTGTCTTAGGTACTAGACAAAACGTTGTCAGTGAATGACACTGCATCCATGGCAGGTTTGCTAGAAATCATCGTGATCCTCTGGAAGAATATCCACAGGAGTCTGGAAAACAATAAAGAGGCCAAAGCTTATACCATTAACAAGTTTGCGTCTGTGCTTCCAGAGTACCTGAAGGTATTCAAGGTAAGTCTGGGCCATTCTTAGAGTAAGCTGTTCTGGGGTGGCAGGTTTCCTCTTTAGAAGTTCTGTCTTGTATAGGACAGGAAGGTTGTCATGGCCCTTATTTTGGCATATAACAATAAAAATATAGATTTATTAAATATAAATGCATTGTAAACACGTACTCTGGTTTAATTTAATTCCTTTATGGTGCTATGTACTGCTCCTGTTCTTTTCTCTTGTTCTTTCGTCACACTCTCTGAGCCCTTTCTTCCTAACGTGACCTCTTTATGTCTTTTAAGAATTTTTTATCTCTTGAGTTTAATTAAGGTTACTTGTGTACATATATATGGGTGCCACTTTATTTACCAGATTATGGATAAGAAAGATGACTTTTGATCCAGCTGCTACTAACTCCTAAACTAGGAGTGGAATCTCATAAGCTCATTTCATGCTGGATATTGATGGGGTCAATCTTGTATGCACTTGTCCAGCTAACCACAGCCTCTATAAGTTTATCGGTGCTACAGCTGTGTCATGTCAAGAGAACAGCAGTCTTCTGTGTTCTTTGAGTCTTGCTTTTTTTCCCCCTGCTCCCTCTTCCATAATGTTCTCTAAGCCCTGGTAGGGAAGGAGTTGATGGCCATGTTCCATTTATGGCTGAGTATTCAACGGTCAATTTCAGTACTTTAACTAGTCATGAGTCTCTGCACTAATTGATGCCTACTTCAAAAATAGCTTTCTTTGCCCAAGGTTGAGACTGGCAATAGTCTGTGGGTTTGAACTCGCAGATTCAGGAAGCAGTTTGACAGCAGAGAAGAAGCAGAAGAATTAGAATCCTAATTCCACTAGGATTGTAGTGTGACCATGGCTTTGGCCAGTTTTTAAAGTGGTTGGTTGTCTCCAGAACACTTATGCAGTATTATACCAGTGCATATATCTTGCCTGACACATCAGTACTGTTGCTTTCAGAGTCGACTGCAGGGAAAGACCATCGATTGCCTCTCAGCAGCTTGCATAGCAAGCCAGCCCGAAAGAAGAAGTCTTCAGCCGAGTTCCAGCTTGATTTCTCTTTGTCTTATACTCAAAGTGTAGTGTCCTCCACAATTAGATCTTTTTTTTTTTTTAATTGTTTATTTATTTATTTATTTTTTATTAACTTGAGTATTTCTTATATACATTTCAAGTGTTATTCCCTTTCCCGGTTTCCGGGCAAACATCCCCCTCCCCCCTCCCCTTCCTTATGGGTGTCCCCCTCCCAACCCTCCCCCCATTGCCGCCCTCCCCCCATAGACTGGGGGTTCAGTCTTAGCAGGACCCAGGGCTTCCCCTTCTACTGGTGCTCTTACTAGGATATTCATTGCTACCTATGGGGTCAGAGTCCAGGGTCAGTCCATGTATAGTATTTAGGTAGTGGCTTAGTCCCTGGAAGCTCTGGTTGCTTGACATTGTTGTACTTTTGGGGTCTCGAGCCCCTTCAAGCTCTTCCAGTTCTTTCTCTGATTCCTTCGACGGGGGACCTATTCTCAGTTCAGTGGTTTGCTGCTGGCATTCGCCTCTGTATTTGCTGTATTCTGGCTGTGTCTCTCAGGAGCAATCTACATCTGGCTCCTGTCGGTCTGCACTTCTTTGCTTCATCCATCTTGTCCAATTGGGTGGCTGTATATGTATGGGCCACCTGTGGGGCAGGCTCTGAATGGGTGTTCCTTCAGTCTCTGTTTTAATCTTTGCCTCTCCCTTCCCTGCCAAGGGTATTCTTTTTCCTCATTTAAAGAAGGAGTGAAGCATTCACATTTTGATCATCCGTCTTGAGTTTCATTTGTTCTAGGGATCTAGGGTAATTCAAGCATTTGGGCTAATAGCCACTTATCAATGAGTGCATACCATGTATGTCTTTCTGTGATTGGGTTAGCTCACTCAGGATGATATTTTCCAGTTCCAACCATTTGCCTACGAATTTCATAAACTCGTTGTTTTTGATAGCTGAGTAATATTCCATTGTGTAGATGTACCACATTTTCTGTATCCATTCCTCTGTTGAAGGGCATCTGGGTTCTTTCCAGCTTCTGGCTATTATAAATAAGGCTGCGATGAACATAGTGGAGCACGTGTCTCTTTTATATGTTGAGGCATCTTTTGGGTATATGCCCAAGAGAGGTATAGCTGGATCCTCAGGCAGTTCAATGTCCAATTTTCTGAGGAACCTCCAGACTGATTTCCAGAATGGTTTTACCAGTCTGCAATCCCACCAACAATGGAGGAGTGTTCCTCTTTCTCCACATCCTCGCCAGCATCTGCTGTCACCTGAGTTTTTGATCTTAGCCATTCTCACTGGTGTGAGGTGAAATCTCAGGGTTGTTTTGATTTGCATTTCCCTTATGACTAAAGATGTTGAACATTTCTTTAGGTGTTTCTCAGCCATTCGGCATTCCTCAGCTGTCAATTCTTTGTTTAGCTCTGAACCCCATTTTTTAATAGGGTTATTTGTTTCCCTGCGGTCTAACTTCTTGAGTTCTTTGTATATTTTGGATATAAGGCCTCTATCTGTTGTAGGATTGGTAAAGATCTTTTCCCAATCTGTTGGTTGCCGTTTTGTCCTAACCACAGTGTCCTTTGCCTTACAGAAGCTTTGCAGTTTTATGAGATCCCATTTGTCGATTCTTGATCTTAGAGCATAAGCCATTGGTGTTTTGTTCAGGAAATTTTTTCCAGTACCCATGTGTTCCAGATGCTTCCCTAGTTTTTCTTCTATTAGTTTGAGTGTATCTGGTTTGATGTGGAGGTCCTTGATCCACTTGGACTTAAGCTTTGTACAGGGTGATAAGGATGGATCGATCTGCATTCTTCTACATGTTGCCCTCCAGTTGAACCAGCACCATTTGCTGAAAATGCTATCTTTTTTCCATTGGATGGTTTTGGCTCCTTTGTCAAAAATCAAGTGACCATAGGTGTGTGGGTTCATTTCTGGGTCTTCAATTCTATTCCATTGGTCTATCTGTCTGTCTCTGTACCAATACCATGCAGTTTTTATCACTATTGCTCTGTAATACTGCTTGAGTTCAGGGATAGTGATTCCCCCTGAAGTCCTTTTATTGTTGAGGATAGCTTTAGCTATCCTGGGTTTTTTGTTATTCCAGATGAATTTGCAAATTGTTCTGTCTAACTCTTTGAAGAATTGGATTGGTATTTTGATGGGGATTGCATTGAATCTGTAGATTGCTTTTGGTAAAATGGCCATTTTTACTAAATTAATCCTGCCAATCCATGAGCATGGGAGATCTTTCCATCTTCTGAGGTCTTCTTCAATTTCTTTCCTCAGTGTCTTGAAGTTCTTATTGTACAGATCTTTTACTTGCTTGGTTAAAGTCACACCGAGGTACTTTATATTATTTGGGTCTATTATGAAGGGTGTCGTTTCCCTAATTTCTTTCTCGGCTTGTTTCTCTTTTGTATAGAGGAAGGCAACTGATTTATTTGAGTTAATTTTATACCCAGCCACTTTGCTGAAGTTGTTTATCAGCTTTAGTAGTTCTCTGGTGGAACTTTTGGGATCACTTAAATATACTATCATGTCATCTGCAAATAGTGATATTTTGACCTCTTCTTTTCCGATCTGTATCCCCTTGATCTCCTTTTGTTGTCTGATTGCTCTGGCTAGAACTTCAAGAACTATATTGAATAAGTAGGGAGAGAGTGGGCAGCCTTGTCTAGTCCCTGATTTTAGTGGGATTGCTTCAAGTTTCTCTCCATTTAGTTTAATGTTAGCAACTGGTTTGCTGTATATGGCTTTTACTATGTTTAGGTATGGGCCTTGAATTCCTATTCTTTCCAGGACTTTTATCATGAAGGGGTGTTGAATTTTGTCAAATGCTTTCTCAGCATCTAATGAAATGATCATGTGGTTCTGTTCTTTCAGTTTGTTTATATAATGGATCACGTTGATGGTTTTCCGTATATTAAACCATCCCTGCATGCCTGGGATGAAGCCTACTTGATCATGGTGGATGATTGTTTTGATGTGCTCTTGAATTCGGTTTGCCAGAATTTTATTGAGTATTTTTGCGTCGATATTCATAAGGGAAATTGGTCTGAAGTTCTCTTTCTTTGTTGGGTCTTTGTGTGGTTTAGGTATAAGAGTAATTGTGGCTTCGTAGAAGGAATTCGGTAGGGCTCCATCTGTTTCAATTTTGTGGAATAGTTTGGATAATATTGGTATGAGGTCCTCTATGAAGGTTTGATAGAATTCTGCACTAAACCCGTCTGGACCTGGGCTCTTTTTGGTTGGGAGACCTTTAATGACTGCTTCTATTTCCTTAGGAGTTATGGGGTTGTTTAACTGGTTTATCTGTTCCTGATTTAACTTCGATACCTGGTATCTGTCTAGGAAATTGTCCATTTCCTGCAGATTTTCAAGTTTTGTTGAATATAGGTTTTTATAGTAAGATCTGATGATTTTTTGAATTTCCTCTGAATCTGTAGTTATGTCTCCCTTTTCATTTCTGATTTTGTTAATTTGGACGCACTCTTTGTGTCCTCTCGTTAGTCTGGCTAAGGGTTTATCTATCTTGTTGATTTTCTCAAAGAACCAACTTTTGGTTCTGTTGATTCTTTCTATAGTCCTTTTTGTTTCTACTTGGTTGATTTCAGCTCTGAGTTTGATTATTTCCTGCCTTCTGCTCCTCCTGGGTGTATTTGCTTCTTTTTGTTGTAGAGCTTTTAGGTGTGCTGTCAAGCTGCTGACATATGCTCTTTCCTGTTTCTTTCTGCAGGCACTCAGCGCTATGAGTTTTCCTCTTAGCACAGCTTTCATTGTGTCCCATAAGTTTGGGTATGTTGTATCTTCATTTTCATTAAATTCTAAAAAGTTTTTAATTTCTTTCTTTATTTCTTCCTTGACCAGGTTATCATTGAGTAGAGCATTGTTCAATTTCCACGTATATGTGGGCATTCTTCCCTTATTGTTATTGAAGACCAGTTTTAGGCCGTGGTGGTCCGATAGCACGCATGGGATTATTTCTATCTTTCTGTACCTGTTGAGGCCCGTTTTTTGACCAATTATATGGTCAATTTTGGAGAAAGTACCATGAGGAGCTGAGAAGAAGGTATATCCTTTTGCTTTAGGATAGAATGTTCTATATATATCCGTTAAGTCCATTTGGCTCATGACTTCTCTTAGTCTGTCGACATCACTGTTTAATTTCTGTTTCCATGATCTGTCCATTGATGAGAGTGGGGTGTTGAAATCTCCCACTATTATTGTGTGAGGTACAATGTGTGCTTTGAGCTTTAGTAAGGTATCTTTTACTTATGTAGGTGCCCTTGTATTTGGGGCATAGATATTTAGGATTGAGAGTTCACCTTGGTGGATTTTTCCTTTGATGAATATGAAGTGTCCTTCCTTATCTTTTTTGATGACTTTTAGTTGGAAATTGATTTTATTTGATATTAGAATGGCTACTCCAGCTTGCTTCTTCTGACCATTTGCTTGGAAAGTTGTTTTCCAGCCTTTCACTCTGAGGTAGTGTCTGTCTTTGTCTCTGAGGTGTGTTTCCTGTAGGCAGCAGAATGCAGGGTCCTCATTGCGTATCCAGTTTGTTCATCTATGTCTTTTTATTGGGGAGTTGAGGCCATTGATATTGAGAGATATTAAGGAATAGTGATTATTGCTTCCTGTTATATTCATATTTGGATGTGAGGTTATGTTTGTGTGCTTTTCTTCTCTTTGTTTTGTTGCCAAGACGATTAGTTTCTTGCTTCTTCTAGGGTATAGCTTGCCTCCTTATATTGGGCTTTACCATTTATTATCCTTTGTAGTGCTGGGTTTGTGGAAAGATATTGTGTAAATTTGGTTTTGTCATGGAATATCTTGGTTTCTCCATCAATGTTAATTGAGAGTTTTGCTGGATACAGTAACCTGGGCTGGCATTTGTGTTCTCTTAGGGTCTGTATGACATCAGTCCAGGATCTTCTGGCCTTCATAGTTTCTGGCGAGAAGTCTGGTGTGATTCTGATAGGTCTGCCTTCATATGTTACTTGACCTTTTTCCCTTACTGCTTTTAATATTCTTTCTTTATTTTGTGCGTTTGGTGTTTTGACAATTATGTGACGGGAGGTGTTTCTTTTCTGGTCCAATCTATTTGGAGTTCTGTAGGCTTCTTGTATGTCTATGGGTATCTCTTTTTTTAGGTTAGGGAAGTTTTCTTCTATGATTTTGTTGAAGATATTTACTGGTCCTTTGAGCTGGGAGTCTTCACTCTCTTCTATACCTATTATCCTTAGGTTTGATCTTCTCATTGAGTTCTGGATTTCCTGTATGTTTTGGACCAGTAGCTTTTTCTGCTTTACATTATCTTTGACAGTTGAGTCATTGATTTCTATGGAATCTTCTGCTCCTGAGATTCTCTCTTCCATCTCTTGTATTCTGTTGGTGAAGCTTGTATCTACAACTCCTTGTCTCTTCTTTTGGTTTTCTATATCCAGGGTTGTTTCCATGTGTTCTTTCTTGATTGCTTCTATTTCCATTTTTAATTCCTTCAACTGTTTGATTGTGTTTTCCTGGAATTCTTTCAGGGATTTTTGTGTCTCCTCTCTATGGGCTTCTACTTGTTTATTTATGTTTTCCTGGAATTCTTTCAGGGATTTTTGTGTCTCCTCTCTATGGGCTTCTACTTGTTTATTTATGTTTTCCTGGAATTCTTTCAGGGATTTTTGCGATTCTTTCAGGCATTTTTGCGATTCCTCTCTGTAGGCTTCTACTTGTTCTCTAAGGGAGTTCTTCACGTGTTTCTTGAAGTCCTCCAGCGTCATGATCAAAAATGATTTTGGAACTAGATCTTGCTTTTCTGGTGTGTTTGGATATTCCATGTTTGTTGTGATGGGAGAATTGGGCTCTGATGGTGCCATGTAGTCTTGGTTTCTGTTGCTTGGGTTCCTGCGCTTGCCTCTCGCCATCAGATTATCTCTAGTGTTACTTTGTTCTGCTATTTCTGACAGTGGCTAGACTGTCCTATAAGCCTGTGTGTCAGGAGTGCTGTAGACCTGTTTTCCTCTCTTTCAGTCAGTTATGGGGACAGAGTGTTCTGCTTTCGGGCGTGTGGTTTTTCTTCTCTACAGGTCTTCAGCTGTTCCTGTGGGCCTGTGTCTTGAGTTCACCAGGCAGCTTTCTTGCAGCAGAAAAGTTGGTCTTACCTGTGGTCCCGAGGCTCAAGTTCGCTCGTGGGGTGCTACCCACGGGCTCTCCGCAGCGGCAGCAACCAGGAAGACCTGTGTTGCCGTTTCCGGGAGCTTCAGTGCACCAGGGTTCCAGATGGTCTTTGGCTTTATCCTCTGGCGTCCGAGATGTGTGTGCAGAGAGCAGTCTCTTCTGGTTTCCCAGGCTTGTCTGCCTCTCTGAAGGTTCAGCTCTCCCTCCCACGGGATTTGGGTGTAGAGAACTGTTTATCCGGTCTGTTTCCTTCTGGTTCTGGTGGTGTCTCAGGCACAGGGGTCCTGCTGCTCCTGGGCCCTCCCCCACGGGAGCCCAGAGGCCTTATACAGTTTCCTCTTGGGCCAGGGATTTGGGCAGGGGTGAGCAGTGTTGGTGGTCTCTTCCGCTCTGCAGCCTCAGAAGTGCCCCCACAATTAGATCTTAACATGTATGTTCAGGAGGCAACTAAGAACACTGGAGAAAGCACGTGTTATTTTAGTTCATTCTGGGACCTCCCTTATCAACAATTCAGAGGAATCCCATGCCTGGCAGTAGGGTTTTCATTTAATAGCTTGTGTTTTCCAGGAGTAACATTAGCCACCCATGCGAGTACTTCTATTCAGTCACCATTCAAAAAGAAACCTATTTTTCATTAGTTTACAAAGTAGGTTTCTATAAGGATTTTTAATACAGTCTTGGTTTTAGTTAACTCTCTTCTCCATCTTGTCCCTTCTCCCATCCACTAAACCTTTCTACCCTCAATATTCTCCCTGTTTACTTTTGTAAAATGTGCACAAAAAGATACTTTTACTTGGCAGATGAAAAATTTTATACCTTTTCTGGCATGTTTTGCAGTGTGTGTAATTTGATGGGATGGTTAAACTGAGCAACTACGGGCATTATTGGGAGATAGTTAATTGAATGCAGGTAAATAATACATCACACTTTAATTTTACTCTCTTTTTTTGTATTTATTTTATTTTTAGGAAAAAAATTTCCCCCTTTGGGAACCTCATTCTCTTAGCAAAGAATTATGTTGTGTTTTGGTCTCTCTCTCTCTCTCTCTCTCTCTCTCTCTCTCTCTCTCTCTCTCTCTCTCCGTGTGTGTGTGTGTGTGTGTGTGTGTGTGTAGGATGGACAAAGTTATTCACTTGCTTATTCATTGAGGGATGGTCTTTTAAGTTCAACCTAGAACTCATCAATACAGCTAGTTTAGCTAGCCACCTTGCTTTTGGGACCCCTTGTCTCTACTTTCTGAGCACTGAAATTACAGATAAGCTGCCACAACCACTCAGAATTTGTGTGGGTTTTGGGAATCCTAACTCCAGCCTTAAAACTTGAATGTCAAGGACCTTGGCCACTGTCCCTTATGTGGTGGTCCTGATGGAATTTGAGCAATTAAAGTCTGCTCAGTTTACTTTACTGTTGCAGTAATAATACTAATTAAGCTACAGTTTGTTGCACTTAATACACTTTAGGTTTCACTGTGCCGGTTTTCTTTTGGTTTGGTTCATTCAATCTCTAATAGCACTCTGCATTTTAGGAGGAGGAAACTGACTACATTTAGGCCCTTTCCTCTGCATTAATTGATTCAAGCTCTTAGGTGTAGGCTCCAGTTAGACTGAAATTTATTTTGCATCTACAAAGCATGTGCATTCCCTAAAATAACATTGTCTGATTCATCTTGTATAATACTATCTGAATAGCATAGTCTTCTCAAGAGTGTTGTTCAGGTAAGTAATTGATCAACTTTCCCTGTCATCTGAAGTGTTCTGAAGTACATACAGCTCCATGACTGTGCTGGCTTCAGTTTGTGTTTGCTTAGTAGTAAAGGTGGTGTAGAAATGTCAGGATAATTGAGTGAAGTATACTGTCCTCAAACACCAGGTGCATCTTTAGATTTGATTTTTTTTCTAGGCAGTAAAAGAATTAATGGAGTACTGTGGAAATAGGTTATTAGGAAAAATATCCTATTGTCACATCTTGCATTAGCCTGATGTTTCTTTTTGTGTTCCCAGGATGAGCGCTGCAAGATCCCTTTGTTCATGCTAATGTCCTTCTTGCCAGCCTCTGCTGTCCCTGTGTTCAGGTATGTTGCCACAGCTCAAGAGTCTGTCCTCACTGGGGTTTGCTGTCACCTACTCTATGTTCTCCTTCTGCCTCCCATGCTGTTGTATAGAAAGATAGTATCTTATTTCAGTAGGCTCTGGAGTTGTTAAAGAGAGACCATGAGGACCTCGATTATGACTTCACCTGATGTCTGGGCATATTCTAGTGTTCAGAGTGGTTATCTCTAGAGTCAGAGGTCACTGTTGACTGTGCTATGAATACACGTGTGAACAAGAATGTCAGAATACTGAGTACATGGTAGCGTTGTTAAGAGGAAGGTAAAGTAAGCTGTTGAGGGCTAGAGAGATGGCTCAGTGGTTAAGAGTACTGACTGCTCTTTCAGAGGACTTGGCTTCAGTTTCCATCACACACACGGTATCTCTGATCCAGTTTCAAGTAATTTGATGCTCTCTTCTCTCCTCGGGCACCAGCATGCATGTGGTGTACAGATAAACATGCAGACAACCAACCATATATGTAGCAGTAAATATTATAAAAGGAATTTCCCAACCCACGCTATTGCTGGCACTGTCGGGCCACATGGCATCTGCAGGGTATTTTCATCTTAATCAACAAAGCATCTCAACCCAACTCCCTAAGTTTCCAATTTCCATCCCAGCTTGTTGCTGGCCACGTTCTGGCCCTGGAGCAACCTCACTATCCATCTAGTTCCCAAGGCAGTTTGCTGCCACTCTGGTTCCATACAGAGACCGCCTTCTTGCAACTCTCTTGTTGCAGGCTCTGCCCACATTCCCAGCATCTGCCGCCTGTGGTTATAGTCCCAGTAACCCGTTAAAATCAAAACTCAATAAGCTTGTAATTTAGCAATCAGGTTTATATCTTAAATTCTCATTCCACAAAATATCTGCACAGTATACTCATAACCAATTGATAATGATGTAAACTGCCCACCTAGATAAGACAAACTGTCCTATAAAAATACGAAGTATTCGTAACTGTCCATGGCCATTTAAGGCCACACAGATCTGGATCGTTCTCCTTCTCTCCCATCTTAGTTCTTCTCCCTCTTTCTCCTCTCTCCTGCCCTAGAAAAACTCTGTCTCTCCTTACTTTTTTACTGCCCAGTCACAGGACTTGCCTTATCTTGTGCCTGCGCTTACCTGCATATAGATATCAACTATAATTCACCCTTTCTGTCTAATTAAAAAGAGAACTTTTCTCTCAAATGTAAGCTGAGCACAACTATTACCATTTTATAATTTACAAAGTATAAAATACACTTAACACCCAGTCTATCATTTTGTCATTAAATAGTGCATTCTGTTATCTATCTTAGCTTAAGAAAGGCTTAAAATCTATGTGCTATGTCGTGGCTAGCTTGTATACTATGTGAAAACTATCCAATTAAATAAGTATTCCCAATGTTAAATAGCCTGGGTAGGCTATGAGACTATAATTAGTCTTCATCCCTGTCAGAAATCTGGGAACAACCAATATGGGAAAATATGGGAAGCCTAAAATGGCTTTATGAACTGAGACAAGTTGAAGAGATAACTGTCTACTTATTCTGTCCCCTGTTAGCACATATCAGAGCATCGGTCTTTAGCCTTTGGCCCAGTATCATCTCACAGACCTTTGTAACACAGAGTTTTGAAGGACTGATAATTCTGACTTGGCAGAGATTATCAGTCGACTATTCTGCGTGTCCTTTTCTGGACAGTAATTTGTTTGTAGATGTAACAGATAGGCAATTTCTGCCCAGTAGCTACCTAGTATTACAAAATGTATTACTTCACTTGGAGGTAGAGACGCTCAATTTCTTCTTTGAAACCACAAAAGGGGAGCTGCAGGGAGCAGATATATCTCAACAACAAAAGGATAAATAACATTAAATGTCATATTTTGTAGATTTCTGACTTTTTTGAAAACCATCTATCAATGTAAAGTAATCTGGACAGTTGTCCATTAGCTACTCTTAGCTATTTCTAATAAATTATCAAGAAAACACCCTAACAGTAATCTCAGAGCCATGAATTTGCTATCTGGCCTTTAACTCACATGTTAAATCATCTCAGCTCAGTATATAATAGCAGTTATAGGGCTGGGCCTAAGCCTTGTATTCTTTTTTTTTTTCTTTTTTCTTTTTTTCGGAGCTGGGGACTGAACCCAGGGCCTTGCGCTTGCTAGGCAAGCGCTCTACCATTGAGCTAAATCCCTAAGCCTTGTATTCTTTTTTTTTTTTTTTTTTTTTAAAGATTTATTTATTTATTATATATAAGTACACTGTAGCTGTCTTCAGATACACCAGAAGAGGGCATCGGATCTCTTTACAGATGGTTGTGAGCCACCATGTGGTTGCTGGGAATTGAACTCATGACCTCTGGAAGAGCAGTCGGGTGCTCTTAACCGCTGAGCCATCTCTCCAGCCCAAGCCTTGTATTCTTAAATGTGTTGTATAGGCACAATGCCTGTATGAAAGTAACTGTTAATTCCAATTTTATATCAATAAGAAATCTGTACCAATGAAAACTTTAAATTTATATCAAATAAATTCTGTACCAATATAAGAAGTTACAACTTTAACTTTGCAACAAATATAAGGATTCCTACCAAATGAGAGTATGGCTGTACAATCAATTTTAGCTAATTTCTCCCTGTTAAATTATGTCCATTTCTAAATTTCCCAGAAGACAACTTCAGAACAACTAAACTACCCTCAGCATCCTAAGTCCAGGACATTGGGTCGATGACTCTTCATAACTTCTTCAGGCTTTGAATATGGGCATTGAGATATCTTGAAGGGTGGGGTTAGGGGAAATGGAGTTGTTTGGCCTTAAGAAGGCCACCCAACGATTGTTGTAGTCTCTGATGTCTGTCCTGACCGGATCTGGCTGAAAGTCCCTGAGATTGGGAGTTCAATTAGGTCAGTTCAGCATGTTTGGTGCTGAAATTCATAAAAGCTGTGCATTCTGTAATATATAAATCTCAGAACAGAGTTTCAGTGTCATCAAGATGTTGGTGTGGATTGTATCAGTCTGTGTAGGGTGTGCAGACTCGTTATGACGAAATTTTGTTCTTGTTTTATTTTCTTGAATCTAGTTCTTCAGGAGGCCTCCTTCTATCAAATCTGATCCATATAGCTCTGGATGATGTCCAGAGCCCAATCACCTTTTCTAAAAACGAAAAGACAAACCTTTTTTCCTAAATCAGCATATCCGTTAGTCAGCAACCAGAAAAGCTTGTATCTTGTATTCTCTCCCAGAGGAATAATCATAAAACTCAAAATCCATTTTGAAAATTAAAACAATTTAAAATAAATGAAGTAAACTAAACAACACTTATATTCTAGGCTTCTCTAATCTGTCATGCCAGGAAATCAACCCAAAATTCCTGTGGAGCCTATGTTAGAAAGAATATGAGCCTCCTGCAGACCAAAATATACCATTTATCTGTTATGCTCTCTACCTGGAGCGTCAGTCTTCCACTCACTGACTACTTCTGTAGCATACGTCTGTTATGCACTCTACCTGGTGCTACAGACTTCCATTTTTCCCTATACTAGTTGTGAATTGTGGGCAAAATTTCCTATCTGACTCAGCAAAATCTATATTTTCTCCTTCTAACCATAAAAACAATTTAATCACATTTCTATCAATACCTGCAACAAGAAGCAGGCAGCTTGTCAAACCAGGAGTTTAACCCAAAATTCCCGTGGAGCTCATGTTAGAGAATATGAGTCTCTGTAAGACTTATTAGTGTGTTATATCTTTATACCATCTGTCTGTTACACTCTCTACCTGGAGCCTCAGACGTCCACTCACTAGCAACTTTTATATATGTCTGGTGCTATAGACTTTTATTTTTTTCTACCTTAGTTCCAATTGTAGGTAAAATTCCTCATGTGATTTGACAAACTCTATATAAATCTATTCTAAAAGCAAATAAACCAGCCTTTGAATTAAGCCGTACTCTCAGCTCTTTTACCTGAAGCAGCCTGTTTGTTTTCATAGCAGGGGAACTAAAGTCTGTGAGCAGAGACTCCCCTGTGTTTTTCTTTTGTTTAAGATCCCATGCGTGAACCATCATGTGATTTGCCATTAATTAAAAATTTTAAAAAATTAAGCTGTTGAAATCCACTTCTCTGGTTCTCTTTATGTAGTTTGTCTCAACCTTTTTGTGTGGCGGCGAGCAAACACTGGGCCTGGCCTCTTGCTATCAGGCCTTTGATCTATTTGCTTCTATTCACATGCTATTTAAAAACTTCTTTATGTGTGTCTGTGTACTGAGTGTGTGTGTGTTATCTGTGTGCAGGAACCTGTGGAGGTCAGAAGTTGTTGGATCCTCTGGAACTAGAGTTGTAGGTTGTGACCCACCATGTGGGTGTTAGGGATTGAACCTGAGTCCTGTACAAGAGCCTCAAGTGATTTTAACAACTGAGCCATCCATCTCTCCAGTTCCCACTGTGTTTTACTAGGTAGTGTAGTCCTGGAGCTTGCTGCTTATGAGTAAAACTTACTTGGTTTTATTTACAGTCAAAAGAAAAAAAGTGTTTTCTAAAATTTATTTTACATGTAATTTGTTTGTATGTATGTGTATGTACCCACAAACGTACACCACAAAGTGTGTAGAGGCTGGAGGACAACTTTTGAGAGTTCATTCTCTTTGTAGATTCTGGGAGTCAAACTCAGGTCACCAGGCTTAGAGGCAAGACACTCTTACCCTGCTGAGCTAGTTCGCCAGCCTCCAAAATGAATGTTTGTGGCATTACAAAACTAATGGCTTATTTTTTGTTTTATTGGTCTTTTGCTGTTGCTTTAAAATTATGAAAAAAAAATGCCGTCTTTTATCCCAGCACTAGATATGGCACCTTGGTGCTCTAAGACATCCGTTGGATGTTGTCATCTCAGTCAGCAAAGCATCTCACCCGCTTTGCTCCATCCCATATCACACTGCCAGTGGCTACTCTGAGCCTGGCAACAATCTTTCTACCTATCTAGTTCCCAAGGCAGGTTGCCACCGTGCCAGGCATACATATCTCAATTTCGTGGCGGGCTAGCTTGTCTAGCCACCACACACTCTTTTGAACTTAAATTGCCACATGAAAGGACACACAACACAATAACCTCTGATCCAATTGATAAGATATAATTTGCTCATCTAGACATACAAAGCCCTGAACACATCCATCCCTTAAGAATATTCACACCGCAGCAGCTCTCTGCTCCCAAACCCCGTGGGAGAGAGACCTCACCGCCTGATCAGGTGGGCACTCCTGAGGCTGCAGAGCGGAGAGGAGACCACCAACACTGCCCACCCCTGCCCACATCCCTGGCCCAAGAGGCAACTGTGTGGGGCCTCTGGGTTCCCGTGGGGGAGGGCCCAGGAGCGGCAGGACCCCTGCGCCTGAGACACCGCCGGAACCTGAAGGAAACAGACCGGATAAACAGTTCTCTGCACCCAAATCCCGTGGGAGGGAGAGCTGAACCTTCAGAGAGGCAGACACGCCTGGGAGACCAGGGGAGGCTGCACTCTGTGCACGTCCAGACGCCAGAGGAGAACACCAGGCGTCATCTGGAGCCCTGGTGTGCGGAGGCTCCCGGAAAGAGCGGCGCAGATCTTCCCGGTTGCTGCCACAGCGGAGAGGACTTAGGCAGTACCCCACGAGCAAACTTGAGCCTTGGAACCACAAGTGGGACCAACTTTTCCCCTGCAGGAAACCTGCCTGGTGAACTCAAGACACAGGCCCACAGGAACAGCTGAAGACCTGTAGAGAGGAAAAACTACACGCCCGAAAGCAGAACACTCTGTCCCCATAACAGGCTGAAAGAAAGCAGGAAAACAGGTCTACAGCACTCCTGACACACAGGCTTATAGGACAGTCTAGCCACGGTCAGAAATAGCAGAACAAAGTAACACTAGAGATAATCTGATGGTGAGAGGCAAGCGCAGGAACCCAAGCAACAGAAACCAAGACTACATGGCATCATCGGAGCCCAATTCTACCACCAAAACAAACATGGAATATCCAAACACACCAGAAAAGCAAGATCTAGTTTCAAAATCATATTTGATCATGATGCTGGAGGACTTCAAGAAAGACATAAAGAACTCCCTTAGAGAACAAGTAGAAGCCTACAGAGAGGAATCGCAAAAATCCCTGAAAGAATTCCAGGAAAACACAATCAAACAGTTGAAGAAATTAAAAATGGAAATAGAAGCAATCAAGAAAGAACACATGGAAACAACCCTGGACATAGAAAATCAGAAGAAAAGACAAGGAGCTGTAGATACAAGCTTCACCAACAGAATACAAGAGATGGAAGAGAGAATCTCAGGAGCAGAAGATTCCATAGAAATCAATGACTCAACTGTCAAAGATAATGTAAAGCAGAAAAAGCTACTGGTCCAAAACATACAGGAAATCCAGGACTCAATGAGAAGATCAAACCTAAGGATAATAGGTATAGAAGAGAGTGAAGACTCCCAGCTCAAAGGACCAGTAAATATCTTCAACAAAATCATAGAAGAAAACTTCCCTAACCTAAAAAAAGAGATACCCATAGGCATACAAGAAGCCTACAGAACTCCAAATAGATTGGACCAGAAAAGAAACACCTCCCGTCACATAATTGTCAAAACACCAAACGCACAAAATAAAGAAAGAATATTAAAAGCAGTAAGGGAAAAAGGTCAAGTAACATATAAAGGCAGACCTATCAGAATCACACCAGACTTCTCGCCAGAAACTATGAAGGCCAGAAGATCCTGGACAGATGTCATACAGACCCTAAGAGAACACAAATGCCAGCCCAGGTTACTGTATCCAGCAAAACTCTCAGTTAACATAGATGGAGAAACCAAGATATTCCATGACAAAACCAAATTTACACAATATCTTTCTACAAATCCAGCACTACAAAGGATAATAAAGGGTAAAGCCCAACATAAGGAGGCAAGCTATACTCTAGAAGAAGCAAGAAACTAATCATCTTGGCAACAAAACAAAGAGAAGAAAAGCACACAAACATAACCTCACATCCAAATATGAATATAACAGGAAGCAATAATCACTATTCTTTAATATCTCTCAACATCAATGGCCTCAACTCCCCAATAAAAAGACATAGATTAACAAACTGGATACGCAATGAGGACCCTGCATTCTGCTGCCTACAGGAAACACACCTGAGACAAAGACAGACACTACCTCAGAGTGAAAGGCTGGAAAACAACTTTCCAAGCAAATGGTCAGAAGAAGCAAGCTGGAGTAGCCATTCTAATATCAAATAAAATCAATTTTCAATTAAAAGTCATCAAAAAAGATAAGGAAGGACACTTCATATTCATCAAAGGAAAAATCCACCAAGATGAACTCTCAATCCTCATCTTCGGTTGGTTTATATACAAGTGTGCAATTTCTAGGCTTGAAAGTAAAATGATGCTATCTGGTGCTAGATAGAGGAGCCTTATTTTTTATTATGGCAGCTTGCTATTTTTGTAACATGGTGATTTGGTTGAACACAATAAAGTACAGTAGTAACTGAAAAAAAAAAAGAATATTCATAACAACCTGTACATGAGCAGAGAGAAATCTTAACATCCATCTCCATGTGCTCTTGGCTGCTGCTTCTCTCTCTCCAGTCTCTTTTCCTCTCTAAACCTTTTCTCCCACCCATCCTTCCTTCTTGTCCAGTGACAAGCCTCATTCTATCTTGTACCTGCTTACACCTATATAATGATATTGTCCTATATTTTGCTTGGATATTTGGGTTTTTAATTTTGTGTTTTTTCTTTGTGTGTGTGTGTTAGATGAGAAGGATCTAGGAGGAGTTGGGGGAGGGAAAATTATGATTGAAATATATGAAAAGAAAAAAGGGAAAAAATAATGCCTTAAATTAGGACCTCAGGAAGACAGCTGGTGCTAGAAACAGGAGGCTGAAGTATGGGTCATGTCCTTTTGCGCAGTGCACTGTTGAGGGTTTCATGGTAGAACAAGTACCAGAGTAACTGTGAGGCTTATGTTCCCTAGATACAGTCAAGTTATGTCTTGGTTTCCTTCACCTGTGTGAAAGTGGGTGCTTTCTGTAGAGATTTTAACCATGCTTTCTGTTCTTCACATTTTCAGCTGTGGTGTGATTTCTGCTCTGAGAAATCAGGAGGAGAGTGTTACAGGCAGGAGCTACTGTACCTTGCTCGATTGTCTCTGTTCCTGGGGGCAAGTGGGGCATGTCCTGGAGCTCATTGTGGACTGGCTGCCTACAGTGCCACCGCAAGCCAAGGTTTGTATGCAGCCATGCCCCTGGAATGTGAAGAACAAGGGCATCTGGAAACCGTACAATGTTCTGGGAACACAAGCTCTAATTGCCTCTTTGTTTCACTGCTTTCCTTCAGAGTAATTTGGCCTCTAAACGAAAAGTGCAAATCAATGACATGTGCTCAGTGAAACCTAAGTTAGCATTGTTGTACATGGAGTACTTGCTAACCCATCCAAAGAATCGAGAGTGTCTGCTCTCTGCACCTCAGAAGAAACTGAACCAGCTTTTAAAAGCACTTGAGGGATCCAAGGTAACTACTTATCTTGGAAGTTAAAGTGACTTCATATAGTAGTAACAGTGATGTAGTATGATAGTGTTTTCATGTTCTGGTGCACTAATGTTTGCAAGCTGGAAAGGAATTTAGAATGAGCATCTGGAGCATGCTGAAGTGTACAGGTGAGGCCAGGAGCAGAGCCATTTCCAGGACCTGTCTCATTACAAGCAGTGTTCAGAGCTCACATTTCTCCACGGTGTGTCAGGGCACCAGTTCATCTCCTCTTGTCTCAGAATAGGCTGTCCTGGACAGTGCTCAGTGAGGAAGTACTAGGTCTCTTAAGTCTTAAGCTGTGTTTTCTAGGAATCTTGGAAAATTATGTGACATGACATGAATTCATTGTTCCCAAGTGCCCTTTGGAATCCTTTTTTTTCCTGTGTTGCAACCCTGGCCACCTCCTGTATAATTCTCCACTGAACAGTTCTTATTGCTACCGCCTAGGATGGTGGTTCAGCAGAGCCTGCTCTAGGAAATGAATTGTGGTACTTGTGGGCAGTGGTCCTGTGGCCCTGTGCACCTGCCAACTATGTTGTGTGCTTCTAACATTCAGCAGGTAGTGCTAGGTGCAAGCATGGTAGCCCGAGCTGCACTGCTGCTAACCTTCTTGTGTGTCTGTGAATCAGGCACTTTCCACCTCGTTTTGATGTAGTCACATGTCACTCAGTGTGGCCCTCGCTTGTACTTTACAGGCAGATCTGGAATCATTGCTTCAGTCTCCAAGTGGGAATCCCCTTAACAAAGCCACTGCCCTGCATGCCTTTGGTCTGTACTGTAGGATGAGCGTCCATCTTCAGTACAAGGTATGCTGTCTCGTTTTTGTGGTCTAAGCATCATGTGTCAAAGCTGCTCTTGTTATTCATTAGCTTCCTTGTTGTGTTGGACAGTTCTGCTCAGAAGAGAAAATTCATCTGTCCATCCTGAGTGACACTGGGTCTTGGTTAGAAAACAAAGTTTTACCTCTTCTTGAAGACCAAGAAGAGGAGTATCTGAAGCTTCAGAGGGATGTTTATCAACAGATAATCCAGGTCAGCAGCTGAGATATAAAGCTCTTCTCTTGACCTTTTGCTCTATTTTCAAGATGACTTATTTTGTTGTAAAGTAGTTTTAGATCTTGTATTGCCTATAATACCGACAATGGCATTTCTTTATACAAAACACAACCTACATAATTTCAGTTCAGTATACCATGTTGCACATGGACGAGCATTAGGTAGGTTGCATACACTGTCTCTAGCGTTCTTACAGAAATAATGAAAATACGTATTTATGGAAATTCCTCTAGCAGTATAGTTGTAGACATCTGGCTGTAATATTTGTACATCACATCCTGGAGAGGTTTTTTTGGGCTTGTCTGCCTTCCTTGTTGAATGGTTTTTGTTGTTGATGGACCCATGAATGTCTTACAGACTTACCTGGCTGTGTGTAAAGATGCTGTCATGGTGGGACTTGGAGATCCTAAATTTCAGGTGCAGCTTCTACAGCGGAGTTTTGGAATAATGAAAACAGGTACCCTAGCATTATCCATTCATTAAAGGAATGTTTGAAAGCAATAAGTATTTATAGCTGGTCCCTCATTCCCTCCCTCTGTAGATCAGAATCTGGCTTCCAAGCAACTGACATATGTTCCAAGTAACACACACTGGCTTTTGCCAGAACAGTTGTTTATTATCTAATGCAGCTAGCAGTTTTAGAGATGCTTCTGATGTCAGGCACACCCATCCAGTTTCTGACAGGGTCCTTGGGGTTCTGCACCCTGGATCTGCCTTGTTGGTGGGCAGACTTCACCTGGCATCTATGTAGCGACCCTCCCAGAAGAAGTGTTGTGAGTGATGTGACCAGGAGTGTGGTACACCTGGGACCAGAACTAGGGATGCCTCTGACACAGAGTATGACAAGAAGAGTCCTATTGAGCTATGCCCTTGCATCTTCCCAAGGCCCCAGTCATCCTCTGTGGTATGGACTGTTAGTGGTTTTTACTACACATCCCAGTTACTGAGCTCTGTGCAGATGTCTTTTCACATTTGAAATTTTCATTTTTAAAAGTCTAGTAATTTAGTGAGAGAAGCCATCCTTATTCATTTTTTTAAAGTCTAGTAGTTTAACGAGAGAAGCCGTCCTTCATTGAATTCTGTTTAACACATTTAACTGGGTGAAGTTAGCCATTGTAGTCAAGTGATGTGTGTCATGTAGTTTGTCCTCATCCTTGTAGCTTAGATCCTTTCAGGCCGGCCTGAGTGGCCTACTCTCCCTTTGCTTCTGAACACTAGTTGGCAGCTTCAAGTATAGCAAGATACTGTATCAGTTTACAAATTCTAAAGTTGTAGGATTATTTCTTGCACAGCTCTTTTTAATCAACTCTATAGTAAAAACTACATTCTATATAAAATTATTAATTGAAATAATCAAAATTCAGTCATCACTTCATGCATCATTTAGGAATTGTTCTGCCTAAGGGCTGAATCTATTTTTAATTATGTATAAGAGTAGTATTGTAGAGCTAACCAGATTTTTGCTGTCCAGTGAGTCCATTTTTATCACATGGTGGTGCCCAATCCCTTTAGATCAGGTCAGAGCTAAACCTGAATCCAGCAATTTAGGGAGGTAAGACCTAGAGTCTACTTTGTTTTGAACTTCTTGCTCTGCTTGAAAGAGGCAAAATAAAGAAGCCATTTTCAGAAATTAGTTATATGTCTTAGTTACTTTTCTATTGCTCTGATAAAGACACCATGATCAAGGCAATTTGTAGAAAACAGAGTTTACTGGGGAAGTGAGTCCCTGTCTTTCATGGTAGGGAGTGTGGCAGCAAGCAGGCAAGCATGAGCTGGAGTAATAGCTGAGAGCTTACATCCTGAGACATAGCTATTCAAAAAAGAGGCTCTCACTGGGAATGGCATGGGTTTGAAACCTCAAAGCCTGTCCCAAATGACACACCTCCTCCAACACAGTGACATTTTCTAACCCTTCTCAAACACTTCTGCCAACTGGGCACCATTCTCTTTTAAACCACCACTTTATGTCAATATTAATTACACCCAGGTAGGGTATTCTTTATAAATTCAAATGCATATTCTAAAGAAGCCATTTCCAGGACACAGTTGGGTGGCCAGGTATGTAAACCAAGTAAATTAGGGGTCTCAGCTCACAAACTTCAGGTGCTCCCACTATAATACAGCGTACGGATTGTCGAAAATCAGGCAACAACAAAATAGGGCTGTGGGAAAAGATACTTTACTGAAAAATAAAAGCCCAGTTAAGTAATGTTTAGGGGCTGGGGATTTAGCTCAGTGGTAGAGCGCTTGCCTAGCAGGTGCAAGGCCCTGGGTTCAGTCCCCAGCTCCGAAAAAAAGAAAAGGAAAAAAAAAAGTAATGTTTAATTTTTAAAAGTAACGACTATAAGAAATGTAGGGCTTCCATCTTAAATGAAAGAAGAAGACCACTGATGACGTAATGTGTCTGGGACTCGAGCACCTCAGTGACCAAGGCTGCCACGTACATGCCGTTGCCTGCAGCCAGCGTGTGAGGCTGTCTCTGAGGCTTTCCATCCTTGCTGAGATAACGAGCTGTTAGTTCGTTGGCAGGTGCTTGGCAACCTAAAGATGAGCGTAGCGAAGGGCCGTGGAGCCAGCACTGCTTCAGTTTCCTGTTTTCTCCTTGTTTTCTGGCTTTGAGCTCTGCCCTGGAGAGGACCTTTTTTGCTGTAGCTGTGCTAGCAAGGCAAGAGAGAGCAAGCAGGCAAAGAGAAAGCAAGCTTCCTTCTTCCATGTCCTTTATATAGGCTTTACATAGCAGAACATGTGGCCCAGATTAGGGGTGCATCTTTCCACCTCAAAACACCTGTCTGGGCCTTGGTGCGCAGTATCCTGGTTTAAAGAGTTCATCACCTGTCCCGTCAGTAGATGTTCCACATGATCAATGTATATGAGGAGTTGAGTTCTTCCACCCTCCTATGAGTGAGAGTAGTAGATCCTTGAAAGTTTCTCTGGTGGTTTAGTGATTTTATGCAGCTGCTTATTGATTCTGGCAGTCTTAGCCCTGGAGAGGATTCATAGAGAGCCTCTGGGATACAAAGTCTCTTCCTTAGGCAGGAAGGTTTGGGGTATAGTTGGTTATGGTCTATGGCAGCTTGCTGCATCCTTAGTCCATTTTGTAGGTGGATGGTTTTACCCTTCTTATCCAGACCCATTCTCTGGTGTCCTTCTGGTCACCTGGACAATAGGCTTCTGTGAGTGTGTGCTTATTGCATGCTCGTTTTATTTCAGTGTAGCTTGTACCATGGGTTCTGCCAGGATGCTTGCTGTCCGTACCCAAAAGTTAAAGGTGAAGCAGCACCTGAGCCATGTGTTAGGGTGGGACAGGGTGATACAGGGTGCCCTTGAGGCTTACTGGGGGCAGACCACGGTCTCTGTTTTTGTAGCTTTTACTGGAAAGATTGATTAGAAAGGTAAATGGAATAATAGTGTTATTGGGCTCATACACAGAATTAATTTTCTAAATAATATACCCAGTAGGAGGTAGTTGAAAAAAAAAAAAAAAACCAAAAACAAAGGAAACCAATTACTACCAAGTATCAGAAATCTCTGAGGTTATCAAATGATAGCCTCACATGAGTTGTCCTTTCTGGGTTTTCACCTAGGTGTTAATATAAGAGTTAAGTCTGTGTTTTCTAAATCATGTGTCATAGGAGTCACACTGCCAGTTTTTCACATGCAGTTCTTAAGAACCAAAGTTCTTGGTTTACTGACAGAATCAGCTATACTGTAGCTGTTGGGGAACAGGTTTTTATGTGTTGGGTTGTAGTTTGGATCGATCTGACAAGGTGCTTCGTGCTCACTTGGTAGTAATAGATTCTTCCATTACAACCATGTACAAGCATTGAGCAATTGCAGCTAAATCATGTGTTTAGGTAATTAATGTTTCTTTTCTTTTTAGTGAAGGAATTTTTTTATGTTTCATTACTTCTTGGCATTCTGAAGGAGATAGCTGGGAACTCCATGATTTACAGAACAGATTCAGATGAGAAGGTCACAGTGCTGTTTGACTTAGTCCAGGAGGTGTTTCAGAAGATGTTGGAATGTGTTGCCTGTGTCTTCAGGAAGCAGCCTGAGGAAAGTCTGCAGGTATTGTGCTAGAACGGGCCAGCGGGGGAAGAGGAGGGGTGGGGTGGGAATTCTTCGGGTGGCAGGGTAAAATGTGTGGAGACTGGCTGCATGCGCTGACTCTCCCTGTGCTGCCTGCTGAGGTCGTTGAGTGTGGTGATGCCAACCCTGAAGCGAAGCCTGCAGATCCACGCTCTAGGGCTGGGGATCGAGGTCCAAATAGAACGTATCTGTGAAGATGAGCATTTGAACAGAAACAGTGACCGCCTGGGAGAATGCTAACTCCCGCCACCTGTCATGTCTCCTTTAGAAACATCCTGAAAGGACCGTGGCTTTCTGTTGATGGTGGAAAGCTCATAGACTGAGGTGACTGAAGAGGCAGGTCCTAAAATATCAAAGGAATAGACCTATCCTTAAAACAGTACAAAGCCAGTTCCTGAATAAATTATATTGTTATTTTTCTATCAGTAAACTGTTATTGTTATAATTTAAGAAATGTTTAAATGTTTATGAAATACTAAAGAGTTTCAATTTTATTCTAGCCTTAGCTGATGGAAAGACGTGAACATTGCTGACACATTGTTTATGTGGTTTAGCCCAGTGTCCCTGCCAAGTCTCCCATTGTCCACTGAGTAGTGTTTTTCAGAATGCACTGCCCAAGCTGATAATTTTATTTTAATATTATTGCCTTTTTCCTGTCATCCCTCCCTCTTCACTGTTGATATTTTTTTTATATTATTGGTTTGTTTTATTTTATCTTTGTTGTTTTTGAGAGAGGTTCTTTCTTTGTGGAGCTCTGGCTGTCCTTGAACTCACTGTGTAGAGCAGGCTGGCCTTGTAATCACAGAAGTCAACCTGCCTTTGCCTCCCAAGGCATATACCACTGTACCCAGCAGCCATTGTTATTATTATTTTGGGGCGGGGGGGCAATATCTTACTCTGTAGCTTAGGTTGACCTAGAATTCACAGTGTAGCTCAGGTTGGCCTCACACTCATCTCCGTCCTCCTGCCTCACCCCCCCTGATTTGCGTTTATACAGATGCGAGCCACATCTCTGGTACTTGTTTTCTTTCCTCCTTTCTGAGTCTTAGCTCTCCTGACAGTGACTGATGTGATTTCTTGCAGCTCTTTCATTCTGTTCAGACCCCTCTTCATGAATTTATCACCACTATCCAGTCCTGGCACCAGGACACTGCGGTGCATCACGCTGTGCTTTCTACTCTGATCGCTGCACCAGTGGTTGAGATAAGTCACCAGCTACAGAAGGTGAGTGTTATCCAGTGTGACACTGTTGTTTTCTTCACTGTTCTGCTTACAGGACTTGGTTAGGTGTTTCCAGTTTTAGTGAGAATTGTTCCTTGCCATTCAGCTCGTTGGCTGTCTGTCATCCACATGGCAGCTGTGGAGCACATGCTAAGGGTACTGTCCCTCCTGACTGAGATGCGTCTGGCTCCAAGATGTGGACATCATGCTGGGTCTCAGACTTTTGAGTGAGTTCATAGTTTCTCAGGGAGAGTTGGGCTGACAGTTCAGGACTACTCTGGACTGAATTGGTATACAGTGGTTTACATCTCTGCATGTCTTTTTTTCTTTTCACTCCAAAGGAAGCTTGAATATTATGTATGGATGTTTTACCCACATGTGTTTATGTGTCTCATATGCATACCTGGTGGTCACAGAGACCATAGAGGATATCAGATACTCTACAACTGGATATACAGGTTGTTGTCAGTGCTTTTGGGGTTCTGGGGCCTAAGCCTGTGTTATTCTGTAAAAACAACAAGCTCTCTTAGCAGTCAAGCCATCCCTCTAGCTCCAGAAACTTGAAGTTTTGAAATCTGTTTTCCTAGCATAGTTCAAGGTGAATGGAAGACTCTTATTTACACAGATTTAACCTTTTTGGTTAAAGATTGATCTGATCAGGGAATCGTTTGAGCTAACACAGAAAGTGATTGAATACCATAGAGAGCATGCGGTATGGTCTTTATCTTCTTGGGCTCTGAGATGCGCCACATGTACATATGTAGTGACTTGGAGGAGAATGAACTAACTCACTGAATGCATGTACTTAGAGATGGTCATGTACTGCTTGACCATGGGTATTCTGAGAAATGAAGATGCAGATTCTCATTGCGCCACTCCCTGAGTATGCTTGCACAGATGCTAGCACATCGGCATAAAGCTCTGGGGCATTGCCAGAATACTTGCCAAAATGTCAGCATACAGCATGATTAAATACAAATTACTCTGTTTTTATGTCTGTGAGTGTTTGCTTATATGTATGTGTGTACATGCCTGGTGCCTGTGGAGGGTAAAAGAAGGCATCAGATTCATTGGAACTGGAGTTAACAGATGATTTTTTATTTTATTTATTTATTTTTTTCCGGAGCTGAGGACCGAACCCAGGGCCTTGTGCTTGCTAGGCAAGCGCTCCACTACTGAGCTAAATTCCCAACCCCAACAGATGATTTCTGAAGCAGCACGATGATGCTAAGAGCCAAACCTAGGTCCTCTGCAGGAGGAACTAGTGCTCCTAACCACTGAGCTATTTCTTCAATCCAAAAAGATTATTTTAATCTTACAAATTTTGTTGTATAAAATGTCAATGTGATGTTAATCAAGTTTTAAAACATATATTAGAATTTATAGTTATCTGAGTAAATCTAGGATTAGGACTTAGCTTCAGAAGGCTGCACAGCTAAAGTTACAAAGAATTAGTGGCCTTTGCACGGACCTGGACCCTGAACTGCCTGGCTCGGCCCAGTTCGCTCATTTTGTTTGTACTGCCCTGTGCTGTGTGAGCCAAGTAGAGCAGCAGCTGATCGTGTCCTTTCCTAGTTAGACGTGCTCTGCTCTGCCCCTTCCAAGAGTACTCACTGGTGACTGGCAGGTCTTCTGAAGGCCTCTCCTTGACTGCAGATTGTTTTGTTTTTTAATTTATTTTCTTTTCAGTTTTCCTTTGGGGATCTTCCTGGTTGGTTGGTATACACATTAAAGAATACAGTTTCTTTTTATGTCCTATTTTTGACTCCTTTAAGAAAATGTGTTTTCCATAATGCTTCACAAAGTCTGCTTTGTTAGTTTTGTAGCCAATCTAGTCTTCTCATGCTTCTTGTTTGTATAGGAACTCTGTTTTTAGATTTTACTTCTGACCTGTCTTCATAGTTAAGGTGTTGTGAGTATACCGTATAATTAGTTTGTAAAATTCACTCTGACTAGTGTCTTCATTTGGATGCTTATAGTTTATCTGTTGAGCTTAATTACATCAGCATTCAAGACAGGGACTCACACCTTAGGTCATCCTGGCTGTGAACTCTTGATAAACCCCTGCCTCAGCCTCCGCAGTACTGGCTCACAGGCATTAGCCACCATGCCTAGCTTTTTCTATTGCTACATTTTATCTTTTCTGTGGATTGGCTTTTACTTGGTTTCTCTAGAATATTATTTCTCAACCTGTGGGCCACAATTCCTTTGGGAGTGTTGAGTGACCCTTTCTTTCACTGGGGTCACCTAAGACCATTGGAAAACACAGTTATTTACATTATGATTCATAACAGTGGCAAAATTATAGTTATGAAGTAGCAATGAAAGTAATTTTTTTTTTTGATTGGGGGGTTACCGCAACATGAGGAACTGTAAGCAGCTATAGGAAGGTTGAGGACTACTGGTCTTGGGGTTCATCACAGTGCCTTAATGAATTCACCTTACCTTATACTTCGTAAGACTCTCCTAGTAATAGTCTTCTTATTAGAGCTTCCTTGAATCTTTGCTGTAGTCAGGTGTTTTATTTTGACATAGGCTAAACGTGTTATTGTATTTTAAATTACCTTTATTTCACTCAGTAGTGCTTTCAGTGTATCATAAATGTATTCTCAACACTTAGGTTGGTGGATGCTAAACCTTATCATTTAATGTAATGTGCCCAAGACAGCAAGACTTAGGCAAAAGACAGGGAGGAAGAAATAAGGCGAGATGTTCATACTGCAGCTATTACAGGAGAAAACAGACACAAGCCTCCTCTGGGAGTGGGAACTACAAATTACTTCAGGAACTGTTTCCATGAGGAATTTACTCAACAGTGAATGACCTGTCAACCCTCATGTGACTGGTAGTAGTGTTGTCCAGGGTGTGACCTATGAGGACCTAGCCCATTAGTTACAGGTATCTTCTGTCAAGCAAGTAGCAGAGGCCAGGGATGCTGTTCCACATCTTGCAGTGCATAGCCTGGACAGTATATCCCTACCTTGCCCATTGTACCACAGGGCAACTTTAGACCAAAACACCAGCATTCTGAGACTGAAATTCTAATCTGGGCTGAGAAGGAGAACTGGTTAAAGTGGCTTAGCATAAAGTGTATTGTTTATAGAAGATGATACCAAGTTAGATAAAGGCCATTTGATAAAGGGCTTGCCAAGTGATTGATATATCCTTTATTTCTATGTCCTTGGGTGAAATAATGCCACATTCATAACTAACTGTAGTGAATAAAGCTTGTTCTTTTGAGTTTCTGAAATGCTTTTGTCAGGTAGAAGAAACCCAAATCAGTGTGAACCAAGTTGTCATTCTAGATCATTTATGATATACTGATCTGAAACATTTCTAGGTTTCTGATATAGAAGAGCTGACTTCACCACAATGTCTTGCTGACCTTCCTCCATTTTCAAGGAGTTTAATGGGAGTAATAATGAAGTCTTCGGATGTGGTCAGGTAATTGTCTTCTCTCTCTGATCTTGGCACAGCCCTTTCTGTAATTGTTTCCAGTGCCTCCGCTTTATTATCTTACACTCTCAGGCTTTCAAAGGTATTTTTTACACCCTTGAGAAAAACATTCCATCGAATTTTTCTTCATTTTATGAGTGATGGAAAATGTTAACACTAAACTTTTGTAAAGATGACCCTGACTTTCTATAAACTGTTACAGTCACTTACATAGTTTTGGCTATGTTTATCACAACTAAATTCTGGTAGAAGGGGAAAGTGTACAAAAATGCTTCTTGCTGGGTGGTGGTGGCACAGGTCTTTAATCCCTACACTCATGGCAAAGGCAGAGGCAAAGATCTCTTTGAGTTTGAGGCCAGCCTGGTCTACAGAGCTGGTTCTAGGACAGCCAGAGCTACACAGAGAAAACCTATCTTGAAAAGCAAACAAATAAACAAAACAAAAAAATTCTTGCTGTTTGTTCTAGTTTGCTTCTCTGTTGCTTTGATAAAACACTAACCAAAATCAACTTAAGGAGGAAAGGATTTATTTAACTCACAGGTTATATAGTTTATCGTGGAGAGAAGACAAAGCAGGAACTGGAAACAGACCGTCTAGGTGCAGTGCTTACTGACTTGCTCTCTGACTTGTTCAGCTTGCTTGCCTACACAACTCAGGGTCACCTGTCCAAGGGTGGCAGCTGCCACGGTAGGCTTGGGCCCCCAATAGTAATCTTAATCAAGAGTGTCCGTAGACATTCCCACAGGCCAGTCTGATGGAAGTATTTTCCCAACTGCGGTTCTGTCTTGCCAGGTGACTCTCGTTTGTGTCAAATTGGCAAAAGCTAAGTAACAAAATTCACCCATTGTCATTGTGACGTACATGTCACTATTAAATCATCACCTTTGCTTTCTTGTTTAACCCCAAGATTTCATGTTAATATCACAATATAAAACATAGAAAAACTTTACAAGTACCAGTATAAAGATCCATGGTATTCAAAATTTTCAGTACTTTGAAAGTCCAGTTTCTTTTTTTTTTTAAAGTAAATTTCTTTAACTGGGCTCCAGAAAAACAAAAAAAACAAGTTATGGGTTGGGGATTTAGCTCAGTGGTAGAGCACTTGCCTAGCAACCGCAAGGCCCTGGGTTCGGTCCCCAGCTCCGGGGGGGTGGGGGGGGGACAAGTTATATATTTTGTTATTACAAGAGTGAAGAAGCAAGGCATAAAAACAGTAACACTTAAGCCAAACCAATGACCATCAGTATAGCCTCAGATTATTTGAAATTCTTATAAGATCTAGTGGGCTCCAAAGTCCTTTAATACCCCATACAACTTGTCTGGTAGACTCAGGCTGGCTCTTTGTAATACCTGCTTTTGTCCTGAATGGCTGTCCCAAGACCTGGCATCTCCAGTGTGTTGGAATCTCCATTACTAAGGCTTTGCATTCACCAGTGTTTTTCTGGCTTCTCTGGGGACTCCAGCTTTGCCATGTGGTGCCAAGCTTCCTCTGCAATCTATGACCCCTTCATGCTTTCAAAACTAGTTCTATGTGGGAAACTCATATGTTTTAACATGGTTTGGCTACCAGCTTGGGTTACAGTCTTGCTCCAATCCCCTTCCCCCAAAAAGACCCCCAACTTCTGTGTGCTGACCCTGTGGAAGCACTTTCCAGATATTACCTAGGTGATGCTAGTCTCTTACTAATCACAGCTGATTCTTCAGCTCCAGCTAACCAGCATCATTTGTTTCAATAACACAGAAGTTTTCGTTTCCATAGATTGTTTAAATTAAATCACATAAACAACCCTGTTAGAAGTCATGCTTTCCTCTGAAATTTCACAGTCCTCTGTATCTTTCTCAACAACCCTATCTTCCCAGAGCAGCTCAGTATGCTCTGAACACTCAGTGTCCTCTCTAGCTCAAAGCTCCAAAACCCTTTCATGACCCTCTCTCAAAGCAATGATGACCATCACAGCAGTATTTCACTTTTTAGTATCACTTTTTGTCGTAGTTGCTTCTCTGTTACTCTGATAAAACACCAAACAAACAAAACCAATGTGGGAAGGGAAGGGTTTATTGGCTTACGTGTCCAATTACATTCTATCATTGAAAGAAGCTGAGGCAGGAATTAAAACAGGGACCATGGAGAAACACTACCTGCAAGTCTCCAAGGCTTGCTCAGTTTGCTTTTTTATAGAATCAGGAGTGCCTACCCAGAGGTGGCTCCACCCACAGAGGGCTGGGTCCTCCCACATCAATCATTAATCATGAAAATGTGCCATAGACTTGGCCAGAGGCCAGTCGGGTGGAGGCAGGCCTCAGTTGGAGTTCCCTCTTCATGGTGACTAGTTTGATTCAACACAACGAGAACTCAGCCAGCACACTGTTTTCCGCAAGCTGCAGGTGAAACATCAGTGCAGTTTTTGTTCAACATTCAGCTGTAACTTAGCTCCGCAATCCAGTTATCCCTCACCTGGGATTCTAGACACAGGGACCACAGTATAGAGGGGCTTGTTTTTCAGACTCTGAACACATGTGGCACTATATAGTCTAGGTGCGTCATTTCCAGGGCTGTGCATTGCCTTTCAGTAGCACACTTACTACATTTGGAGTAGCCAGTGCATTTCAAAGGCCAGTTTTCTTGTTCTCCTTCTACGCACACCATGTGGTTTCAACATTTTATTTTCAAGAGCTGACATGTAATACACGTAGGAGAGGACCTCAGCCAGCTTCCCATGTTACCTGAAAAGTGGTGGTTATGATTGTGGGTGACCCTTGTCCGTGTTTATTTTTCTGTGAAGTATTAGGATGTGGAGTAATTTCAGATGTTTGCTGATTTTATAGGTCATTTTTGGATGAACTAAAGACATGCGTAACTTCCGGTGACATTGAAGGCATTGTGTGCCTCACAGCTGTTCTGCATATTATTTTGGTTTTTAACAGAGGTTGGTTACCTTATTTCTCCTTCGTTGTGCGTTACTGATAATGTCCTTCTTTGCTCTTTTTTTTTTTTTTTAAATTTTTATTTATCATATATGAGTACACTGTAGCCGTCTTCAGACACACCAGAAGAGGGCATCAGATTTCACTACAGATGGTTGTGAGCCACCATGTGGTTGCTGGGATTTGAACTCGGGAAGAGCAGTCAGTGCTCTTAGCCACTGAGCCTTTTCTCCAGCCCCTTCTTTGCTCTTAATGTTAGAGATGTTTGGAAATTCGGCCTCTGTTTACCTCGCCTCTGCCAGAACAGGCTTCTCAACAGCCTTTTCAGCTGTGTTCCCTAATGCTGTCTGAGTGTAGTCTGCCTCACTGGGCCTCTCTGCATGAGCTTACTTCTCTGCTCCTGTCTGCCTTTCACGTAAACTGTTGGGTGCAGGTGACTCTCACTCTGTACTTCAGAATTGGATCCCTCCTGGCTTCCCCTTTCCCTTTTTACCTTTCTTCCTTACCTCCTTTCTGACTTTCCCCTCCCCCTCCCCCTTGCCTTCCTTAGGCTAGATACATGCTCTATCCCTGAGCTGTGGCACCAGTTCCTATGGCACCAGTTCCCCTTTTAATTTTGAGACTGGATCTGACTAACTTATCTAGGCTAGCCTTGAATTTACTTTAACCTAGGCAGGCCTTGAACTTGGTGTTTTCCTGCCTTAGCCTTGCTAATAGCTGGGATTACAGGTCTGGCCCACTAGGCCCAGCTCCAAATTGAACTGCTATTGATTTTGCCCAGTGTTACTTATGTCTAAAAATCTGGGTGAAACTGGTAACACAGGTCTGCAGGTCCTGCAGCTACCCAGGAAGCTGACGCAGGAAGTTTGGGGCAACATTAGTGAAATCCAGACTCAAAAGTTATTCTAAAAAAAATTTTTTTTTAAATAATGGACATTTTGGCATTATACGTCTTGAATACTTAGCCATTAGAAGTAGTACTGGAAAAATAATTGGCAATACCTGTAATCTGTCAGCCTCAGTGTGAGGTAGAGTGACATCCTCGTTGGCTGACTATATTCTGGTTTTCATATTTTTGGTAAAGTTTTACTTTAAAATATCTTTCAAGTCTTTACACTTTACAGGCAAAGATACCTTTCATCCACATGTCTGGGACAAGAACTCTTTCAGATATGGGAGTTCATAGTGGCCTTTTTTTTTTTCTATGCAAAATATACTGGTTGAAAATTCTTGAATTAAGATTTTAAAATCTGAAATACTTCAAAATTTGAAACATACAAGTGTAACAAAATATTTTGAATTTTCACATGTTATAGATTACAGATTTCGGAGTTAGGGTGTTCGGTCTATTATGTTTTAAGTTTATTAGACCCAGTTTGGGCACCAGAAGTCTGAGGGACTTCCCCGACTTAGGTGCACAGAGAGAGCACTTGTGATCTGAGGAGCAGAGGCCATGCCGCATGAGCAGGTGGCCCGATGTCGGAGGGTGCTGAGCACCTGTCAGTTATGTCAGTCGTGGGGACTGTGATTCCTGCAGGCTTTCATTCCTTTCTGATAATTGCATTGTCACTCATAGCAGATGTACTCTCATAGCATCTCTGTGGAAGGCACAATTATCCTGCAGTCGACCACGGTTAACTTGTAAAACAAACAGAAACCAAAGAGCTGACCCCATGTGCACAGCTGAGTGAGTAGTGTTGTGTACTGATGTTGAGATCTTGTGATTTTTCACTGCAATCGTCTTTCAGGTAAACATGTAAGTGCAAAGGTGCAGGAAGTGGCAGCATCCGTGAACAGAAAGCTGAAGACCTTTATGGAGATCACTTTGGAGGAAGACAGCCTTGAAAGGTAAATATGAGACTTACTCCAGCCGAGAGCTAGGCGTGCTGGGGTTTTGCTCTTATTCAGTTCACTGGAGCCAGGTGATTAGAAGCTGGGTATAGGATGCAGATTGTGGGAGTTTAAATGAGAGTGGCCCCCATAGTTCATATTTGAATGCTTGGTTGCCAGAACTATTTGGAAAGCATTAAGAGTATGGCCTTGTTGGAGGAGGTGTGCCACTGTCTGTGGACTTTGATGTTCCAAGCCATTTCCAGTTAGCTCCCGCTCTGCCTGTGCTTGTGGATCGTATGTGAGCTCAGTTTCTGCTCCAGTGCCATGCCTGCTGCTTTTAGTTTCTGCCACTATAGACCATGACACTCTGGAACTCTGAGCCCCCAAATTAAAAGCTTTCTTTTATACTTGACTTGGTCATGGTGTTTTCTTGAGGCAGTAAAACAGTGACTAAGACAGATGTTTCTGTTTGGAGTACTAATGCTTTTCAGAAACAAAAGAAAACAAGCTTTTGTGAAATTTGCTATAGAAAAAAAAGACCATTTACTTCAACTCATGATTTTCAAATGAGATATTGTTTTGGGTGTTTCACTTTATTTGAAAACCACAGGTATTTCCCAGGTATAAATGCAGGTACATCTGGAGTGTCAAGATTCGTTTCTAGCCCTTGGTGGTGTTATGGGGAGCCCACCAGAGAAGACCACTAAGACAGTTTATAGCCAATTGAAAGTCTTTATTCCAGCGAGCCGGGACTATACTCAGCTAGGACCCAAGTGTAAAAGCAAAACATTTAGAGTTAAGGGGTTTTTGAAGGCATAATCACATCCTGGTATATCCCTCTACAGCTTCAGGGGGAGGTCAGTCCTACACAAAGAAGTTTCACAGGCCCTAAGTAAGTTAGTTGGGACATAGAACTAGATCTAGAATACAGTTGAGTAATTTTCCTCCATCTTAAGTCTCTTCAGTGTTTTTGGTGCCTCAAAATTTTTATTATACAAGTCTTTCGCTTCCTTAGATTTATTTATTCCAAAGTTCTTTTGTTTTGTTATGGTTTTGAGGTTATTGTGAGTAGATTTGTTTTGGCTTTTTTCTTGGTATGCTTGTTGGCGATATAGGAAGGCTAATGATTTTGTGTGTGCCAGTCTGTATCCCACTACTATGTACTCTGCAGAATGTAGTTATTAGCTGTTGGAGTTTTGTGGTGTGCTTTTTAGGGTCTTTTCTACACAGAGCCATATCATGTACAAAAAAGGATACTTTGACTTCTTTTTTTCCCCTCTCTCTCCTTCATTTGTCCTATTGCTCTGGCTAAGGCTTCAAGCACTGTACAGAACAAGAATGGAGAATAAACATTTGCCTTGTTCCTTATTTTAATAGAAGTGTTTCAGTTTCTCTCCATTTAGTGTAAGGTTGTCTGTGGACCTTTTGAAATCTGCGTTCATTTAATTTAGACCCCCCCCCTCCCCATCCCTAGATTCTTCAGGACTTTTTATCATGAATGGACCTTGGATTTTGTTAAAGATCTTTTCTGTATCCAATGAAATGGTCATATGATTGAGTTTATTTATGCGGTGGATTGGATTTACTGATTTGTAAATCATCTGTGAATATTTCTGTTCCCCCTTTTAAGGACTGAAGCTTCTGTACTTTGGTCATCCTTCTTGAGCTTCATGTGGTCTGTGGATTGTATCTTGGATAATTCAAGCTTTTGTATATGTTGATCTATTCCTGCATTTCCAGGATGATGCTGACTTGATCATGATTAGTAATCTTTTTGATGTGTTCTTGAATTAAATTTTTAAGTATTTTATTGAATTTTTGCATCCATATTCATCGGAGTGATTGACCTATAATTTTTCTTTTTGTTTAATCTTTGTTGGTTTTGGAGTCAGGGTAACACTGGCTTCATTAAAAAGGCTTTATTTATTTATCTTGATTTAATTTTGGTACGTCATATATATCTTGAAGTTTGTCCATTTCTTTTAGATTTTCTAGTTTAATTGAATATAGGCTTTTAAAGTATGTCATTAATATTTTCTTGAGTTTTCTTGGTTTCTGCTGTAATACTTACCTTTTTATCTGTTCTGGATCCTTTTTCTCTGTTCTGGCTAATTAGGCTAAAGTTCATCTTATTATTTTTTTCAAAGAACCAACTCATTTTATTGTTTTTGTCTGTTGGTTTCTTCTTCCTCTTTTTTTTAAAATTTTTTATTTTATTTTTTAATTTCTTTTAAAAGCTAGCTTTCATTCTGTAGTGCTGGTTGGCCTTTAACTCATTGTGTAGACTATGTTGGTGTTGACTTCAGAGATCCACCTGCTTCTGTTTCTTAAAGTACTGAAATTAAAGCTATGTACCACCACTTCTGACCTGACTTTGAATACTGTCTTTAAGTGTTGTTTGTTCTTGTTTTACCAAGGCCTTCGGGTGCCACATTAGTTCATTAGTATGAAATCAAATCAATCTCTCTCTCTCTCTCTCTCTCTCTCTCTCTCTCTCTCTCTCTCTCCCCCTGCTCCCTCCCCCTATCCTTCCCTCCCTCCTTCCCTCCCTCCCCCATGCTTTCCTCCCCCTCTCCTCTCTTTTCTCACTTTCCCCTCACCCTTCTCCCTCTCCCCTTTCCCTCTCCTCTCATTCATAGGTCTTAGTGTGATAAAACTGTCTTCATAGGCCTGCCTTCATTGTTTTATATACCAATGTTGTGTTTTTATTTTCATTCAGTTCTAGTACTTTTAGTTTTCTTCTTGGTTTCTCCCTTGATCCAATTCAGTCAGTAGTGTACTCAGTGCCATAAGCTCTTGTGCTCTGTAGTTTCTAGAACTGTTGATAGCCAGCTTTATTCCTTTGTGACCACAGAACACAAGATGTTCTCTTCATTTTCCAATATTTGTTGAGATTTGCTTTGTGTCCTAATATGTGGTCAGTTTTAGAGGAAGTTCTATGGGCTGCTGAGAAGAAAGTGCATTCTTTGGTGATTAGGTAAACTATTCTGTAAATGACTATTAAATCTATTTGATTTAAGATGTCAGCTGAGTGTGGTAGTGCAGGCTTTTAATCCTAGCACTCAGGATTCATGAGCAGGTAGATCTTTAAGTCTGAGACTAAGCTGATCTACATAGTGAGTTCTAAAACATCCAGGGCTATGTATAGAGAGATACCATATAGAAAGATCCAAAAATGAATGAATGAATGAATGAATGAATGAATGAAAGAAAGAAAGAAAGAAACAGGGTATTGAAGTCACTGTACTGAGATCAATCTATGCTTTTTGTTTTTGTTTTCTTTATTGGATATTTTCTTTATTTACATTTCAAATGTTATCTCCTTTCCTGGTTTCCCCTCTGGGAACCCCCCATCCCATCTGCCTTCACCTGCTTCTATGAGGGTGCTCACCCACACACCTACTCCCTCCCTTTTCCCCACCCTGGCATTCCCTACATTGAGGCATCAAGCCTTCACAGGACCAAGGGCCTCTCGGCCCATTGATGTCCTACAAGGTCCATCCTCTGCTACATTATGCAGCTGGAGCCATGAGTCACTCCATGTGTACTCTTATATTAATGGGTTAGTCCCTGGGAGCTCTGGGGGTCTAGTTGGTTGATACTGTTTTTCTTCCTATGGGGTTGCAAACCCCTTCAGCTACTTCAGTCCTTTCTCTAACTCCTCCACTGGGGACCTTGTTCTTAGTCCAGTGGTCGCTGTATTTGTCAGGCTATGGCAGAGCCTCTCAGGTGACAGCTATATCAGGCTCCTGTCGGGATGCACTTGGCATTCACAATAGTGACTGGGTTTGGTGACTACATGCGGGATGGATTCCCCATGTGGGGCTGTCTCTGGATGGCCTTTCCTTCAGTCTCTGCTCCACACTTTGTCTCCATATGTACTTCCTCCTGTGAGTAGTTTGTTCCCCCTTCTAAGAGGGGCTAAAGCATCCACACTTTGGTTTTCTTTCTTCTTGAGTTTCATGTGGTCTGTAAATTGTATCTTGGGTAATCTGAGCTTTTGGGCTAATGTCCACTTGTCAGTGAATATATACCATGTCTGTTTTTATTGTGATTGGGTTACCTCACTCTACTCCTCTTGGGTGAAGTTGCTTCTTTTTATTCTAGAGCTTTCAGGTGTGCTGCCAAGCTGCTAGTGTATGCTCTCTTCAGTTTCTTTTTGGAGGCACTCAGAGCTAGGAGTTTTTCTCTTCTCACTGCTTTCATTGTGTCCCATAAGTTTTGGTACGTTGTGTCTTCATTATCAAAGTCTTGAATTTCTTTCTTTTTCTCTTCCGTGACCAAGTTATCATTGAGTAGAATATTTTTAAACTCCCATATATATATTTGTATGTATTTACATACACACACACACACACACACACACACACACACACACACACACGTATATATGGACTTTCTGTTGTTTTTGTTATTAATGAAGACCAACCCTAGTCCGTGGTGATCTGATAGGATACAAGGAATTATTTCTGTCTTCTTGTATCTGTTGAGGCCTGTTTCATGACCACTTATATGGTCAGTTTTGGAGAAGGTACCATGAGGTGCTGAGAAGGTTTATTGTTTTAGGATGAAAGGTTCTATAGATATCTGTTAAGTCCATTTGGTTCATATCGTCTCTTAGTTTCACTGTGTCTCTGTTTAATTTCTGTTTCTATGATCTGACCATTGCTGAGAATTGGGTGTTGAAGTCTCCCACTATTATTGTGTGAGGTAGTGTGATTTGAGCTTTAGTAAAGTTTATTTTATGAATGTGGGTGCCCTTGCATTTGGAGCGTAGATGTTCAGAATTTAGAGTTTATCTTGGTAGATTTTTCCTTTGATGAGTATGAAGTTTCCTTCCTTATCTTTTTGATAACTTTTGGTCAAAAGTTGATTTTGATATTAGAATGGCTACTCAGCTTGTATCTTTGGACCATTTGCTTGGAATTTTCCAGCCTTTTACTCTGAGGTAGTGTCTGTCTTTGTTACTGAGATGCATTTCCTGTATGTAGCAAAATGCCAGGTCCTCTTTACATATCCAGTCTCTTAGTCTCTGTCCTTTTATCTGGGAATTGAGTCTATTGATATTGAGATAATAAGGAACAGTGATTGTTGCTTCCTGTTACTTTTGTTGTTAGAGGTGGAGTTATGTTTGTGTGGCCATCTTCTTTTGGGTTTACTTTCATGCTTTTCCTGGGTGTAGTTTCCCTGCTTATGGTAGAGTTTTCCATCTGTTACTGTTTGTAGGGCTGGATTTGTGGGAAGATATTGGTTTTGTCATGGACTACCTTGGTTTCTCCATCTATGGTAATTGAGAATTTTGCTGGATATAGTAGCCTGGGGTGGCGTTTGTGTTCTCTTAGGATCTGTATGACATCTGTCCAGGATCTTCTGGCCTTCATAGTCTCTGGTGAGAAGTTTGGTGTAATTCAGATAGGTCTGCCTTTATATGTTACTTGACCTTTTTCCCTTACTGCTTTTAATATTGTGTGTGTGTGTGTGTGTGTGTGTGTGTGTGTGTGTGTGTGTGTGTGCATCTGGTGTTTTGATTAGTATGTGATGGAAGGAGTTTCTTTTCTGGTCCAGTGTATTTGGAGTTCTGGAGGCTTCTTGTATGTTCATGGGCATCTCTTTCTTTAGGTTAGGGAAGTTTTCTATCATAATTTTGTTGAAGATATTTACTGGCCCTTTAAGTTGGGAGTCTTCATTCTCTTCTATACCTATTATCCATAGGTTTGGTCTTCACATTGTGTCCTGGATGTTTTGGGTTAGCAGCATTTTGCATTTTCATTGACTGTTGTGTCAATGTTATCTTCTGCCCCTGAGATTCTCTCTTCTATCTCTTGTATTCTGTTGGTGATGCTTGTGTCTATGACTCCTGATCTCTTTCCTAGGTCTGTCTCCCTTTGTGCTTTCTTTATTGTTTCTATTTCCATTTTTAAATCCTGAATGGTTTTATTCAGTTCCTTCACTTATTTGGTTATGTTTTCCTGTAATTATTTAAGGGATCTTTGTGTTTCTTCTTTAAGGACTTCTACTTGTTTACCTGTATTATCCTGTATTTCTTTAAGGGAGTTACTTATGTCCTTCTTAAAGTCCTCTATCATCATCATGAGATGTGATTTTAAATCCTAATCTTGTTTTTCCCTTGTGTTGGGATATCCAGTACTTGCTGTGGTGAGAAAACTGGGTTCTGATGATGCCCTGTAGTCTTAGTTTCTGTTGCTTAGGTTCCTGTGCTTGCCTATTGATATCTGATTACCTCTGATGTTAGTTGGTCTTGCTGTCTCTTGCTGGAGCTTGTCTCTCCTGTGGGCCTGTGATCTTAAGAGTGAGAGCGCTCCTGGCAGACCAGCTCTCTGTCAGCAGGTTTTGTGTCTGAGGGCTGTGGAACAGTCCTGGCTCTGAGCACAGATGGAGACTGGAAGGCAGGATATTTTCATAGTGGTGGACCAAAGATAATTCAAATATTTGTGTATTCTGAAAGTCATAACAGGTACTCAACTAATTATTTTTAAATGTGGTATATAATGATTTTTTTAAACTGTCCTCCTAGTAACCCCCTCCCCATTCAAGTCCTTCCTCCATTACACCTTCCCCTTCTCTTTTGAGAAGGGGGATCCCCTCTGAGTGTCATCCCCTCCACTAACACATCACCCTCCCCCCACCCTTGCACATCAAATCACTGAGGGACTAGGAGAATCCTCTCCTACTGAAGCCAGACAAGGCACAGAATCCACAGGCATGCAGGCAACAAGCTCAGGGACAGCCCTGTTCCAGTTACTGGGAGACCCTCATGAAGACCAAGCTGCTCATTTGCTACATGTGTGGGGACAGATGGGGTTAGATCCAGTCGGTGCTCCATCTCTGTTGGTGGTTCAGTCTCTGGGAGCCCCACAAAGGTCCAGGTTGGTTGACTCTGTTGGTCTTCCTGGAGTCCCTGTACTCTTCAGGTCCTCAGTCCTTCTCCCAGTTCTTCCATGAGATTCCCAAGCTCCGTCTAATGGGTGTGAGTGTCTGCATCTTTCCATTGGCCACTGGGTGCAGCTTCTCAGAGGACAGTTATACTGGGTTCCTGCCACTGCAGGCCGTGCCAGGATGACCAGCTATGGTTGTGCGTAGATCTGACTCTGCCATAATGACTACTCTTGATTGTCAACTTGACTACATCTGGAATTAACAAAAACACAGATGGCTGAGCACAACTGTGAGGGATTGTTTTTCCTTAATTATAGCATTTGAATTGGGAAGGAACACCTTTAATCACGATCTTTGAGGTGGGAAAATACACCTTTACTCCAGACTTTATGTTGTTCTTTTCCAAGACAGTGTTTCTCTGTGTAGTCGTGGCTGACCTGGAACTCTCCGTACAGACCAGGCTGGCCTTGAACTCTCAGGGCCCCCCTGCCTCCTGAGTGCTGGGTTAAAGGCATGCTCTACCACCATCTGGCTTACCTGAGACTGTTTTTTCTGAGGTGGGAAGATTCTCGTTTGGTAGGGGCCACACCTTCTGCTGTCAGTCTGTATAAAGGGCTTGTCTGCTTTCTCTTGTTCTCACTGGCAAGTCCATTCCTTCTCTAGCATAGAGCCTACTTCTTTGGAATTCTGGCACATACAGCGGACCAGCTGAGACATCCGGATTTGTGGTCTAAACAACTCCTGGATTCTTGATCCTTCCTTTGGTAGATAGCCATTGTTGAGTTATCCGGACTAGCTTACTAGCCTATACGCCACTCTAATAAATCATATATGTGATTAGATATCATATGTATATGATTGTATATTTTATGTATAATATATATATTCATTCAGTAAGTTCTTTTACTCTGGAGAACCCTGACTAATATACATATCTAAGATAAGAGATTTGCCATTTATGTGTGTTATAAGCACATAGAATTCATTGCAAAGTGTTCAGAATCTTCTGTATTTCTAAAGTTGTGAGTTACAAAATCTTTTCTATAGAAGATGTGCTGATTCTGAGCCACCCAATACCTGCAAAGATGCCAGGCTGTGACTGTGCGATGGTTCTGGTCAGTGCTGACTCCTCCTCTGCTTTCTTTTTCTTCCTCTGCCTTCCTCCTTCCTTGTTCTTCTTTCCTCTTCTTTATCTTTCTTTTTTCTTCTACTCCTCTTCTTTCATGGTAGTTGGTACTCCTGCTTTTAATGCATATTTATAATTATAATATCCTCTTAGTGCCTTTTTTTCTTTAATGAATGTGAAATATCCTTTTCTGTTTTTCTGATTAGTTTTTCCTAAAGCATGTTTTGACAGGTATTAGAATAGTTCCTCCTGCTTGTTCCTTTGTTTCATTTGCTGGGTGTCTTAGTTATGGTTTTACTGTTTTGAACAGACACCATGACCAGGGCAAGTCTTATAAAACATTTAATTGGATCCAGCTTACAGGTTCAGAGGTTCAGTTCTTTTTTGGCAAGGCATGAGCCGGGCAGTGTCCAGGCAGGCATGGTGCAGGCAAAGCTGAGAGTTCTACATCTTCATCTGAAGGTTGCTAGCAGAAGAGTGACTTTCAGACAGCTAGGAGTAGGATCTTAAAGCCCACGCCCACAGTGATACACCTACTCCAACAAGGCCACACCTATTAATGCCACTCCCTGGGCCAAGCATATACAAATCATCATACTTGGAATACCCTTTTCTAGCTTTTAATCCTCATTATTTTGTCTTCTGCTCCCCAAACCCCCCAACCACCCCCTGAGCTGCAGACTGTACCCAGGGCCTTGCGCTTGCTAGGCAAGCGCTATACCACTGGGCTAAATCCTCAGCCCTGTTAGCTTTTAATCCTAAAGTGGTGTCCATCATTGATGCTGAAGTGTTTTTCTTAGACGTAGCAAAAAGATGAATCTTGTTCTCTAATCTGTTACTTTGTATTTAGTAATTGGTAATGTTGATACTATGAGTTATTATTGGACAGTGTATGGTATTTTCTTAAACCTCTTTTGATTAATCAGTTTTATATTCCATGTCCCCTCCTGGGTGTGTTTAATATTCTCCCCAGAATGAGGTGTATTCCAGTACCTGGCTTAATGGACATGTACTCCTTAAATCTTACTTTACTAAGGCAGAATTTTCTTTCCTTTTGATTACAGCGAATAGTTTTGCTAGATATGGTAGTTTGGAGTTGGCGTCTGTGGTTTATAGAACATCAGTCTAGGCATTTCTCTCTGTTTTGGTCTGCCTGCCATTAGATTCGAGTTGGTCATTTTTTCTTGCAGCTTTCAGTGGACTTTCTTTGTTCTGCACGTAATGTTTGGATTGTTATGTATGTGGGAGAGGTTTTTCTGATCTACTTGGTTTTCTGTATGCCTTTAACACCTAATAGGATCTTTTCCCTTAAATTTGGTAAATTTTATTTTATGATTTTGTTGAAAATGTTTTCTGTTCCTTATAGGTTTAGACTTTACAGTTTCCCAGAAGTCCTGCATGTTTTGTTCCTGGGTTTCTCAGTATAACCCTGGCTGTTCTTAAACTTGCTCTGTAGATCAGGCTGGCCTCAAACTCTGAGATCTGCCTGCCTTTGTTTCCTAAGTGCTGGGATTAAAGGAGTGTGTCACCATGCCTGCCCTGAGATGAAGCATGCTCATTTCATCTGTCTTCTCAGCTTCTATCATCTATCTTCCACTTGATCAGTGCTATTGGTGAGACTTTTCTCCTTTTTGTCCCCAGCGTGTTTCATTTTGAGTCTTACGTTTTAGCTTTTCTTCAGTGATTCTCTTTAGTAAATTCCATTTTGTATCTTAAAGTTTTTCATTATTTTATTCAACTGTTGATACCTTCATAGCCCTCATTCAGTCATTTGTTAATATTCTCCTCGAATTTCTTGACCATATTTTTAATTCCTGTTTTGTAATTATTGTCTTATGCATTAGCTAAGTTGCTTTTCTCAGGGAACATTACAAGGAAGGTGCTAAATTGGAGATACTTTGTTTATTAGTGTTGCCTGTGCTTTGGAATGGGACCTTGGTATCTGGAGTTGGGTTTTTGGTAGTTTTTCTTGGTGTTGATATATGGACTCAACTTTCTTTACTAAGTTTCTAGAGTTTTGTTCACTATTATATCAAGTTGTCAGGGTGTGGATCAGCTGTATGTTGTTTGGCATTCAGTCCTGAGGCCACTGTGTGGATGTGTGGATGGAGTTTGAGAAGTGTCCTGGCTTACCTTGGTATAGGTGCCCCTTCTGCATCTAGGAGTCAACCTTCTATGGGTTGAGATTCTTGCAACTGATCTTCAAAATTCATGCAGGACTCTGGGCTCTTGAGTTGGTTCTTTGTTTAGCAGGATCTGGGGCCACACTGGTAGTTTTGGCAGTGCCCTCGGGAGCAGAGTGCAGGACTCTGTACTGTCCTAACCTAGGTGGCCTGGAGGTCAGTCTTGGGGCACTTATTTCTGTATGATCCCAGGGCATCTTGGTAGGTACGATAGCTGATTGGCTCTGGGCATCATTACCTCTAATTCTGGTCAGATTACTCACTGTACCAGATGGGTGGTTTGTCTGATAGGTATGTGGACAAGCAAAATGGATTTGGAAGACCTACCTGAGTTCTTGTTCAGTTTTCACTTGGTACTGTCTGTCCTGCTTAGTATGATGGCTTGATAGGCAAGTAGGCAGACACAATGGAACGTCTGTTCAGCGTGTTAGTCATGGGCTGGAGAGATGGCTCCATCGTTGTATCCTTCTTGGTTCTCTAAAGAGACAGAAGAATGAATGTATATTAGGAAGGCTCTCATTACACTGACTGACAGGCCGTGGTCTGAGTAGTCCTGCAATGGCTGTCTCACTAGTTGTGTAGTCTACAAGGCTGGATGCCTCAGAACCAGTCTGGTGCTGCCATGTTAGACGATTCCTAGATGGCAGCTGGTCTGTAGTCTGTGTTGGAATCCTGAAGAAGTGGGATTTAATACTGGCAGCAACAGTATGGATGAACTTATCGTTAAGAGTGAGGGCATGCAACTGAGAAAAAAGTACTTCCATATCCTTTTGTGTAGTTGTCTCCAGAATGACCTCCCATTTAGGTGGATCTTCCTACCCCAGATAATCTGATTAAGGAGCTTGGGTTTTAGTTCATTCTAGTTCGTAGTCAAGTTGACAACCAAGAGCCATCTCAGCAATTAAAAACAGTGGTTGTTCTTTCAGGGGCCAGACACTGATTGCCACCACCCACGTGGCAGCTTAAAACTGCCTGTAACTCCAGTCCCAAGGAATCTAACACCCTCATCTGGGCTCTGCAAGCACTAAATGCATGCAGCCAAAACACCCATACACATAAAATTAAAATGAAGGGACAAAAGGATCTTCAGCTTAGATTTAATCAGGTCGATTATTTAATTTAGTTGAGTGGAAGGGGTCTTTGTATATTTTGGGTACCACCTCTTTATTATATATATTTATGCCTTTATTGCCTTGATTGACATTAGTTTCCCTCCACCCCTTCCCCCAATTGGCCTAGGTTCATGTTGGAAGAACATAAAGTTTTAGTTTTAACAAAATTTTGGTGTTGTATTTAGAATGTGTCAGAATATGGTCCAAGAATGCAGTCGTGTGGGAATTCTGAGGGCTTGTGAGAAAACAAGAGTCTTATAACCTCAGTTTCTTTAAGTTGTTCTTGAAATGTGTTTTTGTGCTTCCTCCAAGTGTAGCAGATAGGAGTGAGTTTACTTCAGATCACTCATTATTGTTTGCTAATATCATTCAATTAAATGTGTAAATTATCTTTGATATGCCTGTATGGGAAAACTTGTTCTTGTCACATGTGGCTTGTCCTTGTGATTACATACAGCAATGGAATGCCACAGAACCTTGTACTTTGTAAATGCGTGTGTTTAAATCTGCAGTGACACCCTGCAGTAATTTATATAGAAGTTGTCCAACCATGTTTCTTAAATTTGAATGGAGCCCTGAAAGAGAGGATCGAGAGACTGCTTCAGGGTTCCCATTCCTGGGCCTGGGTATTCAGGCAGTCCAACAACAGCTGGAGGCAGAGAAGGGGTGACCATAGTAGCTGAGTGTGGTGGTGAAGATGGATGGTGGTTTGCATTTTCCTTGTTTGCTCCTATGCAGTAGAGTCAGGACTGAGTGCAGGGTAGAACAAGCCTCTGTGTGCTACGGAGTTAATGAGAGTAGAGTTCAGGAAAGGGTAGCACTAAGGAAAGCATTCCCAGCTGAAGGCTGCCACATGAGCAGGTGTTACTGAGCCTCAGCCTGGGTATGGTTACCAGGGTCCCAGGGTATTCAAGTGTGTCTGCTGCAGATCATGTCTAAAATCTGCTCATCTGAGGGGAACTGAATCTGTGTCTTTTCCTTTTCTTTCAGATTCCTATATGAGTCATCAATGAGAACTTTGGGAGAATTTCTGAATTCATGACAAAACCACCATCTCTGGGTGTGTAGAAATAGAGAAAAAGAGTCATGAAAGTGAAATGTGTGTATATCTTCCTTGCTTTTATTTTTTTTCGTCAGACTAAACGTGTAGTCCTGAGTCTGTAAGGACCACAGCAGGTCTGTCGGTACCCAAAGATGGAGACCAGTACAGCACTGGTGCTCTACTATACACCTGTGCCTTTAACCAGCTTGCAGAGATGGAGAGTGCAAAATGGTGTAAGAGAAAGACTGTCAAGCAGCCCACCACTCCTCTCCAGAAGACCCAGCAAAGCTTATGAGAACTGTGGAGGGGGCAACTCTTACGTTCATTGGCCTGTGACTTATCCATTATTTATTATTTGTTGTGAAATTCTCCTGGAACAGATTTCTCTGGCCTTTCCGCAGGGCTATCATTAGCCCGCACAGGACCTTTCTTCAAGTGACGAAAAGAATCACTTCATCAGAATATTTTACTGCCATCTGTTGTACAGTTGTAATAAACACACAGAGTATGTAGAGCGGATGTGAAGTGTCTGCTTGGCTTCGTTGCACTTGGGCTCAGCTCAACTCTTACACCTGAGCTGTAACTATAAAAGGCGTTCTCAGTCAGAGAGGGCTCCTTGCTTGAGTGCTGCTGTGTACCATGCACAGTCAGGGATAGAGCAGGAGTTAAGAAAAGACAAAACAAAGCAAAACCCTACCGAAGTGGAAGTAAATTGAGGAAGGCCTGGGCTAGGAATGAGTTGCCACCTAGAAATGATCGTCGTATCTCAAGGCCACAGTGGAGCGTTGCTCAGTGGATGCACATGCCCAGTTGTTTCTGTTTTTGCTGTGCGGGACAATGGCAGAGGCCTTTCCCTGTATGATTATTGAAGAGTCAGCAGAGATCTCACGAGTTAAAGAATTGCCCTGGTCCTGTGTAAGTGGTGGGTTAATGATCTGAAAGAGAGAAGGATCCTGTTCTAAAGTGGTGTAATCTGCAACCGTGCATAGGCAAGGACAAGCCCTTCATTTAAAAATGCTGGGAGAAGCCATGGCGCTAGCTCTGTAGTAGAAGAATCTCCTGGGCCTCAGGGCAATACTAGGCTTCTCTAGCCTATGTCACTCCCTCAGCACCCTTTCCCTAGCAGAGACTCTGGCATAGGGTTGAGTGGCCTGAATCAGGATAGAGAGCTCAGGGGTGACTGACTGCACTTGTGATGGTGATGACCTCAGCAGGTGGGAAGGATGAAAGGTAGCCAGATGAAGCTGGGGACTTGACATCACACAGTATTAGACAGTTGTAGAGCTTGAACCAGTTTGTCTTGCAGACAGCTATAATGACAAAGGCAATGAGGATATGTGGGAAGTTAGTAACGGGACTTTTAATGACATAGCTGTAGATGTAACATACTGCCGGAAGGATCATTAGCACAATGAGAAGGATTTACATGACATAGCTTGCCTTGCAACTTACTGAAGACCCGGGAACAGGAACAGAACTAAAGTGTTAGTTGCACTTTTGACAGTATGACCAGATCAGCATCGAGAGAGAGATTCTCCAGGAAGTTGGCCCTGAGATAATTGAGACAAGAACAACTACCACAAGAGCACAGAGCCTTCAGTGCTGATCTGATTCAGAGAAGACTCCAACTCTCTTCTGGATGGAACCCACATGGACAGAAGACCTTACTACTGAGCAAATCACAGGGTTCTTTTGAACTTGCTTACGGCCAAATAAACGAGAAGCTGTTGATTACCCTTCACCTCTTAGGACTTTTAAAAATACCGTGATTGGATTGTTTTAGTTCTCTTATTTTTGTGAGGTGAAGAAAGGAGAAGGAAGACAGATATCAAGATGTCTGGTCCCTGAAAGTTAGATGTCAGATGATTTCAAAATTATAGCTGAATTTTTTAAAATGCTCTGCTTTTATATTGATGGGTGAGATCTGCAATATTGTTCATGTTAATAGACAAAAAGGAACATCAGCAATATCTTGTTTAATTTATAGACGAACGAGTGTATTTGTAGTACTTTGAGATTTTAAAGACTGTTGAATGCTAATCCCCAGACGTTACCTTTACCCTCAGTCTGAATACTCTCGTGAATTGAGTTGGACCACTGTTACCTTTGTAAGAAGTAATAAGATTATGTTTTAAAAGCAATTTTTCTGGTGTAGTTGCTTATGCATGGCACAGTTTGGATAGGTAGTGTTATTCCTTGGTCAAAATATGTCAGTTAAATATTGAAAATGGTTTGGAATTATTAGGCTTATTTTTCTTGCTATTAATCTTGTTAGTAGAGGCATTACATAAAGATTGGGCTGATAAGATTAACTTTTAAAAATATCCCTGCTAAAAAAAAGTATGTCTGAAGGCCCTGTTAAAAAAAAGAAGCAAAAACAACTGGGAGGAGTACACAGCAGGAGATAAACAAACTCATGAAAGAGTCTGAAGGTGAAACCTCAAGAGACCATCTCAGACAGAAAGGGACTCCATGTGGAGGGATGGTGTCAACAACCCCCCTTCAAGGAGCTGTAGGGAATGGCAGTGCAAAACAAAGCCCAACAGTGTCAACTAACCCAGAATCCCGGGATTTCCCAGAGTCTGCTCTACCAACTGAAGATTTACAAAGGCTGGATCCAGGCCCAATGAATGTATGTCGAAGAGGACTTCTGTTTTGGTCTCAGTGAAAGAGGATGTGCCTAATCATAGAGGAACTTGATGCTAAGAAAATGGGGATACGTGGAGGGTAGAGGGAAGAAGGGAGGCCTGTTTCAAAGCAAAGTGGAGGAGTAAGGAAATGAAGAAATCTGGGAAAGAGGGCCAGGAGGTAAGGCAACATTTATAATGGAAAGATTAAAAGTTAATTTGAAATTATTACTGAAATAAATTTTAAAATATTACTGAAAGGAAAAAAAATCCCTGCTAAAAACAAGGCCTTTAACTGACCTGAGAAGTTGGCTATTTCTTTTCTTTCTTTTTTTTTTTTTTTTTTAGTACATCAAATAACAATGTGTGATACAGGTGTTTTCTCTTGGGCATAAAAAAGAACCAAAACAAAAGCAAAAACAAACAAGCAAATACAATAACAACAACAAAAAAATGTGTGAACTTGTGGCACATTGTGCTTAATGTCAACTAATTCAAGTTGTTAAGCCTGTGGCTACAAAGCGTTTGGTAATGTATATGGAAATCTCTACACTGTTTTTGAAATAGAACCTAGCTAATGCTGTGGCTTATCTGTTGAAGAATACCCAAGTTTTATTACATTCTAAGCCTTTATGCCCAGGATTTGGAACGAATGGAATTATTCAACATTCCTGCTATTTTTGGAAAGATAGAAGTATACGTTTCAATGCAAATATCACTGTGACCTCCTACTGACACTGGCTTATGCCAGATCATTTTCAGGCACTTAGGGAGGAGCTCACAGGTTGATAACTTTGTGAGACATGAGAGACATGGGAAATGCACCCGTCTTCTCACAGTGTCCTAGCACCAATACTTACATATTTAGATTGTCAGAAATCATTGATGTTTCAAGAAATGTTTGCATTAGACATTAAAGCAGTACAGAAGGTATATTTTTCTCTCATTAGACTTTTCAGGGAAATTTAATTCTTTTATATAAATTTGTATAAAATTCTTGTTAAAAATAGGTTAAATAATAAATTTTTTGCATAAGAGTTTTGTAAATACTTTATAACATTAAGCTTTTATTTGAAAATGTAACATACAAAATAAAATGGACTTCAGCAATCTTAACTGAGTACAAAGAATGATATTTAAAAGCAGAATGGTTGCTAAATGCATTTATAGAATTTAATAGTGACATAGTGAGTATGTCTTTTAGAGTCAGTTTTTGCTATATTCCCGTAGCAGAATAATAAGTTTTTTCCTTGGCCCATGACTTAGCTAGTCTTGGGTTCTTGGCCACTTTAGCAGTGTTATTTATGTGTGGGTTCCATCTCATAGTGAGCTTTAAATCTAGCCAAAGGGTGGTTGGTTATTCCTATAGCACTTATAACTGCTATTGCACCAGTATAGCTTGTCCATGTGTTACTGTTGCAGGTCAAGGGTTTTTAATTGTCTGATGATATGCACAGCACCTTCCAGAACCTTTTGTGATAGTAGTCAGTAAGGGTGAAGCTTCTAGCTCACTTCTCTGTATTCAGTGACATAAATGTATTTATCAATAGGGCCTTACCATAAAGGTTGTGGTAGGTTATGGTACACAACTAACTGCCTTGGCCATACCTGTGATGTTTGAGAGAGTCATGGAACCTCTTCGGCCAAGTACTCAACAAGATGAGGCCCATTCCTGGCACTGGAGGTTTTACTTGATAATATAAGATTTCTAGTTGGGTCGTTACCTCCTCATTATATGGTTAGCTCCATTTAACTTCCTTTTGTATATGTATATTTAGGAAGTTTTTGCATTAGTAGATTTACATATGATTTTTAAAAATGTCTTTGGTGTTAGTTTTCCTCAATCCCATCCCTCTCCCTATTTAATGCTCCTATTACAGTTTTTCTCTTTATCTCTCCATAACACTGTATGCAGTTTCCCTTCCTTGAGAGATCTTCTCCCTCCAGTCCTTTTGGATAAAGTAGTGCACAGCCTACAGAATGGGAAAAAGTCTTTACTAATTATATACCTCATGGAAGTGAGTATCTAGAGTATATAAAGAACTAAGAAAACTAAACATTAAGAAAACAGCGCAGATAAAAATGGGATACAGATCTAAGCAGAGTGTTCTTAAAACATGGGACACAAATATCTGAGAAACAGCTAAGGAAATATCCAACATCCTTAGCCATCAGAGAAATTAAAGTTGCTTGGAGATTCTATCTTACTCCTGTCAGAATGGCCAAGATCAGTAAAGCAAATGACAACTATGCTGGGTGTGGACCAAGGGGGACACTTACTCTTTGCTGATAGGAGTGCAGGTTTGTACAGCCATTGTGGAAATTAATGTGGCAGTTCCTCAGGAAGCTGAAAATAGATCTCTCAGGATCCAGCTATACTACTGTTGAGCATATACCCGAGTGATTCTACATCTTACTATAGAAATATTTGTTCATTCATGTTCGTTGTTGCCCCACTCAACATCTAGAAATTGGAAAGAGCCTATATGTCCATCAACTGATTAATGGGTAATAAAATATGGTACATTCATACAATGGAATATTATTCACCTGTTAAGAAAAATGAGATTGTGAAATTTGCAAAGAAATGGATGGAGCTAGAAAAAAAATCACCCCAGCTGAGGTAACAGAGCACCCCCCCCCCGAAAAAAAAACAAAAAAAATTGTTATTTATGGATGTTAGCTTTTCATCTTTGGATATATGAGTACATTCAACTTACTAAATGGCTAAGAACACGTGTTCTTCCAGAAGGCCTGAGTTTGCTTCCCTGAGCCTATACTGTGTGCCTCTTAGCCATATGTAACTCCAGGTCTTCTGGCCTCTGAAGTACCTGCATACATGTAGACACACCAAATGTATATGTATAAAATTTTAAACATTTCAATTTTAATATTGCTGTTACATCTGAAGCAACCATGGCATTCTGTTTTACAAGAAAAAGTTTCTAGGAGCAAGGAGACCTCTAGACATGTTCCTTAGTATGCCCAACATCAAGAGTCTAGTCAGCTAGCCCAGGCATTGTGCCACTCCCACCCCTAGGCTACTTAATAGTGAGGAATGTAGAATCCAGGAGGCTTAGTCACTATTGTATCTTTAATCTTTTTCAACCCTACTTTTAATACAGGTTCTTAAATGTTTTAACCTCCTTTCTAGCCCACCATCCACCAGTGGTGGTGGAAAAGAAAGTTACTAGACCTGTTTAGAAATTGTTCTTTGGAGCAAATCCCATCTGTGTTGTCAGGAAATCATCAGTTCAGTTCACAGGATTCACCAGCAGCAGCTCAATCCACTCACAAACACTTGACAAATATACCAACAGTCCAGTTGAGTAGAGTCAGGATAGTAAACAAGGATCAGCAGCAGTGAAACTACCTAGCAGAGACAACCAGGCTTCAGCTAAATCAGCAGGAGGGGTTAGAACCAGTGGGGGTGCCAGTTCTTTGCCATGGCTATCTCAAGGAAGTGAAGATCAGGCAAGACTGGAGACTAAGAGCAGTGTTGCAGGGCTAGCTATGCCAGCAAGCCCCCTCACATTCCTTTCAGTCCAACTTACACTCCCTCCAGACATCATGTGACTTCCATGGGTTATGTGAGTCTGTGTGGGCTGACGTCACTGCCAATCTGCCTGAGTCGGAGGAAGTGGCAAGGGATGTGGCGCATTTCTCTCTGTGATAGAGTCATGACAAATGGAGCTCAACTACACAATACAAGTAAGGCAGACCAATACATGTGTCAGTAGCGAAAAATCCTTTATGTCTTATGTGCTTGCTTTAGCAAAATATCCTTAAACCGTTGTCCACTTTGGGCAGGTGTTTTTTCACATGTTTACTGCAGCAAAACACCATCCAAGACAACTGACTTTCCAAAGAAACTGGAAGTTTTCACTTCACACCATGTCCCCAAGACTTTTCATTCTGATTGTGAAGTTGTGTCCTGTTACTTCACATTCTCCTCAAAATGGATGTGTTGGTGTGTGCACGCTGCTAGATGTGGGATAGTGACGTCTTTAGGGCTTTGGTTTACATTGCCTAGAACTATAACGCCCCCCTCCACACACACACAGAGTGTGTCGTGGAGAGGTAGGTGTGTGTGTGTGTGTGTGTGTGTGTGTGTGTGTGCCCTATGACTGTAGTGTACACATTCCAGTGCATTCTGCTGACTGGATGGCTGCTTCAAGGCTTGGTTCTGATGCATCCTGCTGGGTGTGGAGCACTGACTCACTTAGTTTTGGTTTGCATTGCCCAGTGCATGCTGCTTGGATATCAATATGGGGTAGCTACTCCTGGATTTGGCCTACACTACGTGACACACCTTCCGGGTGTGGTTGGCGACTCAAGTGCCTTGGCTTTGCACTGCCTGATGTTTGCTCTTGCCTACCTTACTGTTCTTGGATCCTTGCAGGAAAATGTCTGCTCTGACCTCTGATCTATTTTTTTTAATATACAGTGGCCCCTTATGCCTTGCTGCATTGTCTGACTTCTTTACATGCCTCCTTGGTTCTGTCTCACCATTGTTTGTTTTCCTTGGTGGTCCTTTGTGAATCTTTGCTCTGGGGGTTTCTAAAATTGTTTGCCTCTGACTCCTTTTTAATTCTGGAGCCCCATCCTGCTGCTCCCAGACTCCTACATCCCAGAGTAACTTGAGACTGGTCTCTGTCTTGTATTAGTGACTTCATGCGAATATCTGCCTGTCTTTACTGAATTGTAAGAGCACTGAAAGACAGATTGATACTGAACATGTCTAGAGCAGTTAAGATTGAACCAACCCCCTGGACAGTCAGGTGTTCTCTGTAGGACCCTGGTATATGCATTAGGTGGTTATGTGTTAGGTTGCTGGGTTGCCATTGTCCATCACAATGCTACATGTTCTCTTTGTGTGGTCCAGGTGATGGTGTTACACTCTTGTCTTTGTCTGGTGTGTTCAGTAAGTTCTCAGTCCTAGTTTTGCTGGTGTGCCTTTAGTATTCCCCTGTGTTCATGTGTTCCCAGTCTCCTTTGATAAGTGGTTTCTGTGGTAGTTTGAATGAGAATCACCCCCATAGCCTCATATGTTTGAATGCTTGGTCCTGAGTTCATGGATCTGTTTGGAGGAGGTGTTTTACTGGTGTGTGTGTGTGTGTGTGTTGTGTGTGTGTGTGTGTGTGTGTGTGTGTGTGTGTGTGTGTGTGTGTGTGAGGCTTTCAGGTTTCAAAAGCTCAGGCCATTTCCCAGTTAGCTGTCTCTGCCTCCTACTTGCAGATAAAATGGCTTTGAATCATGAATTCTAACATCATGAATTCTAACCCTCTGAAACTAATCCTAATCAAACACTTTGTTTATAAGTTTCCTTGGTCATAGTATTCTGTCACGGCAATAGAAGGTAACTAAAACAGGTGCGACTGTATGCATCACATGGTGGTGTGATGCCAGATGGAACGTGTTTATGTGTATGTCCTGCGTCTGCATCTACTCTCCAGTTGGAATCAAACGTTGCTCATACAATGGAGTCATGAAGGCAGGGTAATCTGAAAAAACAGCTTCACACAACATGGAATAACTTGAAGCAGGGCACACAGCCTGGTCTCAAAGGTATCCTTTTAGTCCTGTCAGAGTGAACTCTCACGGTACCATGGTTACCTGTTTGGTTTCATAGGCGACACTCCCCCACTTGTCTTGCAGTGACATGGCCAACCCAGGCCACTGAAGGGATAATGGGAAACATCTTTAGGCCTGCCATAGTTATGCCTTAGAGCATACCCCAGCCTTGTTTTATTTTTGTTATTGTACTTCTGACAAGTGAGCTTTGTTCTTTCACCACAAACATGTGGACATTGTTTTAAATTTAAACTATGTCTTTCTATAATTAAGTTTGCATGGTGCCAATATCAGATTTTCAAAACCAGTATAAGGATGCGCTCTAAGCACATCACTTATTCTATTAAAAAAATAAGGAAGTCTAGATTGTACTCGTGTCTTAGATAAATGGAGCATACCAGCCACACTTCTTGTTCAGTCTCAGACTCCTGGATCCGGGAAGTGCTTTGCAGCGGGTGGAGCTCGTGTGTGTGTACCTGTGTAGCCACTCCTGTGCCATGGAGACTGTGTCTGACAGGAGGACTGTAGTGGGCAACCTCCTACACATTCCTCTCTGCTTCTCTGGTCTCTAGTGGAGTGGACTTCTGAAAGAGCTGGCCAGACAGGAAGACTGGCTCTCCCTCCCCCCTCTTCTTTTCCCTCCCTACTCCACCCCTTTCCTTTGTCCCTGGGCAGGTTTCTCACTATTTAGTTCAGGCTGGCCTTGAACTTAGAGTCTTGCCTCATTCTGAATGCTGGGATTCCAGGTAGGCAGTCTGTCTGATTCCTATCTCTCTCTCTGTCATGAGGGTGCAGTTCTGTCCATCCGCCAGCAATATATAAGAATGTCCTTTCCCTCAACCTTTCCGACCCCATGGTGTGTTATCAACACTTTGGAGATGAGTGAGGGCAAGTACATGACCCAGTTTTAATTTCAGCTTATGAGTCAGTTGGTTCTTTCCTAAACACTGGATATCTTTCTCCAACTTCACTGCTCATTTCTGAGTGGCTTGTGCTGCCATCTGTCCTGGACTGGGTAGAGGAGGCCAAGTGCTTCTCCCTTCGCCTCTGCCAGCTTCCAGTGTGGCTTTCCTTGATATGTTGAGATATACCACTATACATTCTGATTTCCATCTTTTAAAATGGGTACTTTCTTCAGTTGGATTTATGCCTTTTAAAAACATGTCTTCACCCTTGTTTTCCTGGTGGTTGAGCAGCAGAGATAAATCCCTCATATTACCCTGCCCTTCCATCATTATTTGTCATTATAGAATCAATCATTATAGAAGCAAGTAGGCAGATGACCCATCCAGAGGGGCAGCAGCTCTGTGAGGAGGGCGCACATTTCCTCTGCCAACGTCAGTTGGGTTTGATGATTTGCTTTGCCCCTGGTCATTACCAGGCAGTTCCACAGTTTGAATCTGGGACACTACCAGATGCCCTGGGTGGGCTCTCTCACTTGGGTGTCTGATGAGGAAGCCTAGTGGATGCTTCGTTGTGGTGCTTCACGGTGCTCCAGAGAGGATTTCTGTAGCTCCTTTCATTCCCAGGGATGGTTCTTCACTGTCTTGCTTCTATGTTTTATGTTAGGAACTTATATGAAAATCACAGAAGCCCTAGTAAATCACTAGTGTGCCCTAGGAGTCAATATCAAAAGTGACAGGAAAGGACTTTGTATTCATTTTCCCCTGTGTTTTCACCTTAAGTTTGAGTGTTGCAGACAAGGGTTGCCTTAGTCATATCAGAAGGACATCAGCCTGACCTCTCTGGCTTTACACTGCCCGTTAGAAGGGCGCAGAGGTGTTCTTGTGTTCCTTATCACATCCTGTGACATATTCCACAGAGGTGTCTTCCTAGAGGTCCTTTTCGTACTGGGTTTAACTAATTCCATAGTATCCCACTTGAGGACAGGTGACATGCTGAGTATGCTCTGTTATGGGATTATTTTGAAAGGAAAAATATCCTCAGGTCCTGACTTCATAAAGCTTTTGGTAATAGTACATTTCTAAAAGCACAATGATAAAATGTAAAGGTGAATCAGACACTGCGTCTAAGGTGGATGTTCCTGGCCAGGCCTCAGTGCCATAGTTCTGAATATTCATGTGCACATTTTGCATGGTGCATGCCACCCTCTCACAAATACAGGCCAATAAATGCTGGTTGAAGCACCCTGGAACACTCCACGCTTGTATGCTATGAATTCCTGGTTTTACACTACATGCCAAGGTTTTTGTTTTTCTACCGTTAGTCCTCAGTGTGTATTAGTATACCAAGTTCCAGTGTACTAGAATCCTTGGCTCTAAAGATGGCTATTTAAGTTGTATATTTCCTACAGGAATAATAGCAATAGAATGAATGTACATCAAAAAGAAATCATTAGATTAGCTTACATGATATGATCTGAGTCATCTAACAAGAGCTGTCTTCATCCTGGAAACCTGGTAAGAGCTCAGCCCTGGATCACTCAGCCATCTACTATGTTACTAGAGGATTGCTGGGGAGCCAGTGGTCTTCAGTCCACATTGGAAGGCTAAAGAATCTGCAATCTGGTATCAGTAAAGTCTGGTAGCAATAGGTAGATGAACTAACAAGCAGAACAAGTAGGCAATCAAACCAACAGTCCAAAAGCTTTCCCCTTAGACCTGTTTATATTTGGACTACTGCTGGAAGGTGCTACCCACATTAAGGTGAGTCTCCCTATGTCAATTTTACCTAATCAAGAAAATTCCTCAGAATTGTGGGAGCCGGAGGTGTCAAGGACACCACAAGAAGGTCTACAGAGTCAACTAACCTGGGCCCATGGGGGATCCCAGATTAAACTACCAACCAAAGAGCATGCAGGGACTGGACCCAGGCTCCTAAACATTCATAGCAAATGTGAAGCTTGGTCTTCGTGTGGGTCCCCTAACAATTGAAGCAGAGACTGTCTCTGACTCTGTTGCCTGCCACTGGGTCCCCTTCTTCATCCTGGACTTCCTGGTTGGGCTTCAGTGAGAGAGGATGTGCTTAGGCCTACTTCAACTAGATGTTGCAGGGTGGGGTGATGCCCAAGGTGGGGGGGTCTCTTTCTTTGAGGAGAAGGGACAGGGATAATTCGGGAAGAATTTGTAAGAGTGGCCTTGGTCAGGATGTAAAACTGAATAAATTCCTCACATCCCTGTCCAGAGGTAAACCTAATCTTGATAATCTCTGTGGTCGGAAGTGTGGGGTCAGTACAGACTGAATTTAAGGGCAGGGGATGAAAGTGGGTAGTGGACTTCTTGTGCTGAATGTAAGCTTGAGAATTAAACAGTCATGAAGTCACACCATCTCTCTACCTGCAGATGCTTGGGTGGCAATTGCTGCCCAGTCCCAGCACTGAAAAGATGGCGTTATTTGTGTTTAATACTGGCCCACAGTTACTCAAAACATGGCTAGGCCATGTTAGCTGTAGTCTGTTACTGGAACATGCAAAGAATGTGCAAGAATACCACTTGGGATGGAACTGGAACTGATTTTCCCTGAAAACACACTGGGTATTTTTTGGTTTAAAATGTGTGTGTGTGTGTGTGTGTGTGTGTGTGTGTGTGTGTGTGTGTGTGTGTGTGTGTGAGAGAGAGAGAGAGAGAGAGGGGGGGGGATATGGGTGTGTAATGTGGACAGGACCATGGAAGAGGAAGTAGGCAGGTTGAAGGGGCAGCAGAGTGACCATGCTGGAGTGCTGGTAACAGCATAAGTTGTCTGTAGTGTGGTGGCGGCATTGGTGGGCAAGTAAGAACAGGAGAGGGACAGTGTAGAGAGAAAACAGTGCACCAACCTGTGACCGCTTCAAGAGCCATGTGTCAGGAGCATGGTGAGGAGGAAGATCTAAGTCTAGAATAATACAGTATAATTTTGCTTATGTAAAGTTTAAAGTATGCAAAACTGGCAATTCTGTCATGGATTGAGAGTATCTTCCAGAAATTCATGGGTTAGAAACAATCCCCAAATTTTTACATTGATGTTATACGGAGGTGGGGCCTGTGGATGGTAGGCAATATTTAGTGAGATTTTTGAGGCTGTGGCATTGTAATGATGAAGTCACAGAAAGAAAAAGACTGGTTTGACACATTTGCTGCCCCACTATGTGACAGTGCGACCTGAAATCCTCACATGAGAAGATGCTGGGAACGTGCTGTGAGCCAAGTGAACCTCCATTCCTTGCCACCCAGACTGCAGCAAAGAAAAATGGGTCGAGAGCATACTGCTTATGCACATGTACGATAATACCATGTCAGCAAACAAAATCTAGCATACTTGTCATGGAAGGACGATGGGAGAGTGTGGATCTCTTCTTAGTAAACACAGAAATCTTCATCTTAAAATTAGTCCTTTAAGTGTTCACTTTATCTTCTAAAATGTTTTGTGTTTAACATTTGAACAAACTTTAAAAACTCAGGTGTGAAGAATAGTTAGGATAAAATTTGAGTATTTTTGTTGTTGTGTGCATGCGTACGTGCATGCGTGCCTCTGTGTGTGTGTGTGTGTGTGTGTGTGTGTGTGTGTATTGTTTTTGCTTGAGACAGGATCTCATTCTATCCCCTACCTGGTCATGGTAATCCTCTTGTCCCAGGCTGTCAGTTGCTGGGATTACAGGTAAAAGCCACCACATTAGTTTGCAAAGACTGTTTCTAAGGACACATTTGTCTCTCCTAGGCTCTCTCTTGGGAGTACCACACACAATGCACTGTTTAGAACTCTAGGAGATGGCCGGATACTCCATTTATCTCGCTGCTTCCAAGGACACATGCCACAGCAACAAAGCCTGCTTTTTGACGGGGTTCCACGGAGAGACCAGGCCCATACCACCCGCAGACGAAGCTGTTAGAAGTTTAGTTCTGTAGCTTGGAGGGCCTTGAAACTATAGGAATGGGCCATGTCATATGTCCTCTTGGGGGCAGCGCCATCATCATGTGAGCATGTCCGTAGGTCACAACTTCCTTTTTAGACATGCCCGACCTGAGCCATTGTCTGTCGTTGGCCTATTGCATAACAGACGTGCACCCGGTCCCATGTCCGTAAGTGATGAAGCCTGTGGGCTAGAAAAGACTGAGCAGCTGGACACGGCATCCTTCTGAGGTGCTCAAGAACTAGGCAAATTGCTACTGCTCAGCTCCAGTTGTGCCTCTGCTTTACAAATCTGATTTCACGTTTGATCGATATTGCTGGCATTCATACCTGTCATCTTATTGTATTGCTTTCCCCCCTTCATCGTAAATATTAGGTTAATCCACGTGGATCTCCTCTAGGTCAGAATCGACACATAGTAGAAGTTGCACAGGGATCAGCCTAGTGTGTATTATTGTGACAGAGACTGCCAGCTAGCTTTGGCACCGTGAAAGTTAATCTTGACTGTCAACTTGACAGGACCTAGAATTACCTTGGAGATAAGCCTCTTGGGCATGCTTCTGAGCGGTTTTTTATACTCTACACGTGGGTTAAGGTTTTGGGCTGTATCAGAAGGAGGAAGTGAGCTGAACACTTAGAATTTATTGTTCTCTTCCTTCTGACTATAGACACAATCTGACTGGCTCTATCATGTTCTTGCTGCCATGCCTTCTCACCATCCTGGACAACACCTTGAACTTCCTTACATTGTTTAGCCCTAGTGTTTTATCGAAGCAGTAAGAAAACTAATATGGCCATATGTGTATCTTTAAAGCCCTACTGTTTCCACCTTCCCTTTACTGAGACAACAACAGCCATTTGAAACGGACAGGCCCATGAGATTTGAAGAAACAAAATGTGCAAGAGAACCCTCTTCGTGCCACCTGGGGTGATACCTTCCTGCCTTTACTGTTTCCTTCTGCACACAAGAGCTGGAAGTTGGAAATCAGAGCTGCCAGTGCACCAGGATGGAGGGGCTAACAGCACTTGGTTCTAGCCATGAAGAGCAGTAAACAGCCCCAGTGTTCCATGGGTAGATTTATATTGCACACAAAAATCAAGAAAGAAAAATCCCTAGCTTGTTTAAACTGCTGGGGGCAGGGGTTGTATGAGCCCTGAATCAGGATTGACAGGTTGACTTATTCCTGCACTCCCAGGAAAAATACTTTACTCACAGTCAGTGCTTTAATGTGAGGCAGCTTTCCTATCCAGATGTGCAGGAAAAGCACATCTGAACAAGACATTGTTTCAGCAGCCTCATTAAACTTCCTGTTTGCTTTTTTTTTTCCTTCACAATGATATTTTACAGCAAATCTCAAGCTTTGCACAATTTGCCTCATAAATTCTCTGAATGTGTTTCTAGTCGTTAAACTGTCTTAAATAAAATAAGACAATTACTACCCTTAAAAGTTCCTCCCAAGCATGGTGTTACATGCCTGTAATCTCAGTAGCTGGCAGCTGGGACAGGAGGATAAGCCTGGGCTTATCTCAAAACACTTTCTTCTAGACAGCAAGATGTCTCAGCAGTTAAAGCTCTTGGCACAGAACACTGACAAGCTGAGCTTGGACTCTGGAATCCACACACAGATGGTAGTGAACCAACTCCCAGAGTTCTCTTCTGACCTCCACACATGCACTGTGGTGTACACACACCGCATACACATCAAACGTACAGCAGGAACTTCAACAAACACCTTAAAACGAATTAAAATTCTAAAAGGCGAAATAAAGCTACTTAAAACAAATTCATTTTGCACCAGACTTACGTTGATACTACTAAACTTGTTAACTGATCAATTTCATTGACATCTAATTCTGATTAGACTTTTTTTTGTCTGAAAATACATTTCGCAGTGGTTTTCTTGAATCTAGTTTCAGACTAATTAATCCATATGTTCTTTAACACTCTCAATATATAACAAGTTCTTTCTTCTCTCCCACACGAATCTTTCGAAGAGACTGGGTGACTTGAGACATTTTGTACATTTGCCATGCATTTTAATTCATGTTCATCCATCTCCCATCTCTCCTGTAGATGAGGAGAGGCTAGACTCATGTTCCGTTTTCCTCAGAAACACTGAGCACTTCCTGTTATAGTTGTGGGCATTGCAGGTGCTTTAACTCTTCCCCTGAGTGATCAACAGTCTTAATGATTCTTATCTACGTTGTTTTTTTATTAACCCTTTGAGAGTTTCATACAATGTATTCTGATCATACTCATGCCCTCCCTTGGCTCCTTCCAGATTCTCTCCCACCTCTCTACCCACCCAACTTCATGTTTGTTCTCTCTCCCTCTCTAATTTTTTTTCTTTAAAGCTATCAAGTCCAATTTGGGAAGGCTAACTGTTCCTGAGTCTGAGGCATGCCCTGGAGTTGTGCTTGATGCACCAGATATAGAAGACTAATTTTTCTTCTCTAGCAGCAATCAAATAACAATTGCTCCTCGGCTAAGGGTGGGGCTTTGTACTCCAAGTTCTTTCTTTTGGCTGGGATTTTGTCCGTCTTGAGCTTGTAAGTGCTGTCATAGTCATTGTTATTTATGTGTTTACCTTTCCTGTTGTTTCTAGAAAGCACTGTTTTCTTGAAATCGTACACTACCTCTGACTCATAAACTTTTTGGCCCCCTTTCTACATAGATTCCTCATCCTTGGGGGGAATATCCAGTTCAGGGCTAGGCACTCTAAACTCTCCCACTCTCTACATAATGAACCTACAGCCCTGAGATGGAGTCTTGTGCTTTACCGACTGAGCATGTTGTGGGTCTTTGTGTTAGTTGCCATCTACCACAAGAAGAGGCTTCGTTGATGAGGGTCGAGCAACATGCTGGTCTGAAAATACGGATCCCTGCAAGCATTTGTGTGTAATCCCCCTCAGGGCCCACGCAAATCTCTGTCATTCCAGCTGTAGTATATGTGCTGCCAAACAAAGCAAACACATTGCATTATTTTATACTGTGAGATAAAAAATGGTAATTTTCTAGACCCATCATTCTTTTGTGTTGGTCACATGCACTTTTATTATAAAGAAAACTTTTCTTCAAAAATCATTTAGTGACCCAAATATCTGATGCAGCAAGGTGAAGAGTACTAAGGCTTCTACGCTGACCAGCTTTTAGAAGAGTGACTTGCTACCAGAATTTCTTAATTGTCAGGGAGTTTTCTCAACATTCTCTCTCTCTCTCTCTCTCTCTCTCTCTCTCTCTCTCTCTCTCTCCTTCTCTTAGTTTATTAACAGAGGGTTTCTCTGTAAAGCCCCGGTTGTCCTGGAATTCACTTTATAGACTAGGCTGGCCTTGAACTCAGAGCTGCCTCCCTCTATCTTTCAAGTGCTGGGATTAAAGGTGTGTGCCACCACCACCTGGCATGTCTTTATTTCAGAAATATTTTATTACAGTGTGGGCATTATTTTTAATGCTTGTGTTTTTTCATCTTTGACTTAGAGAAGCTTCCTTAGGTTTATTATTATTTTGAGACAGAGTCTCACTTTTGGATCTTCTGTCTTTGCCACCAAGTGTTGAAGTCACAGGTGCGTACCACCATTCCTGGGTAAGCCACAGATTTGTTCCTGTGGCTCTTTACAGCACCCCTTCCCTTCTCCTGACAATACATCCATGCCCAGTGTCCGTGCAATGACCATTGAGATGCCATTTGGTAGGTAAATCCACACTCTGGTTTAGACTTTTATTAGTGGTTAAAGTTGCAGACTTTCAGAGACTTCTGATCTTTTAAACTGGAGTTACTACTGCCCATCTCACACTGTCACACCAAGATGCCCACTAATACAACGTACAGATTAGCTGTGTGAGTGTGTGTGCCTGGGTGCTGGAGTGGCACATGGGGACAGAGTACACGGTACTCAGGCTGGGGATTTCTGTTTCCTCTCCAGAGTCACTTGATTCTCAGATGTCCTGCCAAGGACCAGCCTCACCTAGATCCAGGTTCCTGAGAGAGGGGTGTTTGGGAGTTGAGAAACAAATGAACTCTCTGGTTGAGACAGAGAGTCTCTCTCTGCTAGTAAAAATTCCAAAAACTCTCTGACCAAAGTCAGAAAAGCTGCTATAAAAAGTTCTTAGATCTTCCAACCCAGTCGAAAATCCTGTTAGAAAAAAATTCTAAAAGTAATTCTTGGATTTTCCAATCAAACTCAGAAAGCTGGAAAAAAAATTCTAAAAGAACCGTGTTCGCTCTTCAGACAGCCTTCTCTGGATAGCTGCTAGAAAACATTCTAAAAGAGCGGTATCCGCTAAGTAAGTTTTGGGGTTTCTGACCTAACCCTGACCTAGTCAGAAATCCTGTTAGAAAAAAATTCTTCAAGAGCAGTTTATTCTCTCCAGAGATCTTTAGACAGCTCAGCTCTTGATAGGGAAAACAATTTTAAGAACTGCTATTGCTTTCTGCTTGCCCATCTCACACAGATCAAAAGCCCAGTTTTTAATTTACATATCAATTTAGTTATTTACTTCAGGTTTCCTTTTAATTATATTATTAATCGGCATCCTGTGACCCTAGCTAGCCCCTTAATTCTTAGCAGACAGCAAACACACATTTTCTTCTTCTTTTTTTTTAATTGGAAATTTTCTTTATTTACATTTCAAATATTACACTTTCTTTTAACATTGCAAAAGAATTCAGAGACCTGCCTGCCTCTGTTAGGCACAGACCAACTGTAAACTAGCTGGGTGGGACCCTGTCCTGAAATTACCATTTCTACCACCCTTGGGTCTGGGCCTGGACTGTGTTCTAGGCTGACCTTAACCTCAGGAATCTGCCTGCATTTATGTGTATCTGCCTGTCTTTGTATCTTTCTGACAAGCTGGCTAATAGTGTAGCTATCTTTGTTCCTTTGGATCTGTGAAGCCTCTTATACAATTCATATTGCATCCTATATTTTTGTACAGTTGAGAAATTATGTAGTTTTGAACTCTTGTTTTTAGAATTCTTTTCTACAACCTTATGGGCTGTTCTGAAGGTCCCAGAATTTACCATCTTGCTGAGACATTGGCCACACCCTTGCCTCCTGGACTCGTGCTGTTTCAGATTATCATGGAGTCATTCACATTAACAGGGAGGCCATTCCTCCCAGGAACATGAAAATATATACATTATTATACAAACAAGCTTTATGCCCATGGTAGCCATTGATGCTCATGAAGGGCCCAGTTTCACTGGCCCTGTCCCAGTGGTAGGAACCATGTCAATCTGTCTGCACCAAGGTCATGCTGGACTCAGCAGTGTGCCACAGTGGAGACTTACAGTTCAAATTAGATGCAAAGTTGTTTGGTTTGGCTCTGATGATATACATCCTTGACACGTGGTTAAGGACTTAGGCTCAGTTCCAGGTAACCTAGACTCTGCTCCACTGTCAGAAATGCAAATCTCTCCAAAGAGCTCAGTAGTGTAACTAATTAAGGTACACAGTGTCCTTCGTAATCCTCAGTCTGAAAGGCAAACTGTAAATTAGGCCCTCGCAATTGCTAACGAAAACAGAAAGCCTCCCTGTAGGCACACTAGTGAATTGAACACAATCCAACAGAGGGGGCGCTGGCACACCTGGGCACATTCAGATTGCAGGCTGCCCAGAACAAAACTGGAGAAGGAAATGATCCCAGGCAGCCCAGACTCTTGGCTCAATGTGCACTAGGGATAAGGAGGTAGCCCTGGCTGGGCAGTTAGTTGGTGATAGAAGAATGTTCATGATGTGGACACCCCCAGGTCTTGGTTTTGTATTGTTTCATCAGACCACAAATGAAGAGTTTATAGGAGCTGTTTTATACTGTTTGCCTAGTGTGGCTGCCTTAGGGATGGAGGGTGAGTCAGACTGATGGGTGTTGTTTCAGGTCCTCAATCCCTTGAGCTTTCTCTTTTGGAAGATGTGAGCACACAAACCCCTCCAGACACCAAGTGTTTCAGCACCCAGCCTTGGAGTGTCAGTCAGTCAGTCAGTCAGTATCCTGGTGCACCGGCTGACCCTTACTCTGAAGAACGTTGACTACTCTCTAAGGAGCTGACTTCAAGGATGTTTTTTTTTCAAGCATTATATCATTTCCTGGCTAAGGACCCAAAAATATGGTCAAGGACTCAGGTCTGAAGGCCACATGCACCCCAGCTTGGTTTGGATGTGTAAAATTATAAACTTAAAACAATATAGGATTTCCTTTGAATTTTTAAATATAACCTGGCTGGTGCTTCAGAAGGTTATGGATATTTTTTTATTACTATGAATCACTTGTTGTTTACTAGTAAGGGGTTTGTGACAACACCTCCCACCCCTTACAGGGGCTGCCAGGTTTCTCAATCGGGTGACTAAGAAGACCAGCAGCTGCAGACCTTATTAGAAGGCAACTGTTCCATAGAGTCCAGGAAATAATGCAAACAGGGACTTGAGCCATGAACATTGATTGTGCTGGCTAAATTTATGTCTACTTGACACAGACTGTAGTCATCGGAGAGGGAAAAGCCTCAATTGAGAAAATGCCTCCGTAAGATCAGGCTGTGTGCCAGCTTGTAGGGCATTTTCCTAGTTAGTGATTGATTGAGGAGAGCCTAGCCCACTGGGGGTGGAGCCATCCCTGGGCTGGTGATCCCGGGGTTCTATAAGAAAGCAGGCTGAACAAGCCATGGGGAAGCAAGCCAGTAGGCACCACTCCTCCACAGACTCTGTATCAGCCCTTGCCTCTAAGTTCCTGCTCTGTGTGAGTTCCTGTCCTGCCTTCCTTTGGCGATGAACAGCAATGTGGAGGTGTAAGCCGAATAAACCCTTCCTCCCCACCCCCAACTTGCTTATTGGTCATGGTGTTTCGATTCAGCAACAGTGACACCGATTAAGACAAACACTAAAGCCTGGATCTTGGTGCTGTAGCTACACGACTGCCTCAGCCTCATCCTGCCTAACTCTGTCCACTCACATTTCAGGAAGGTGAGAGATGCTCTGAGGTCTAAGCCTTGCTCACAACCACTTGACAGACGAGAGTTCGAGGTTGGAAATCCTGAAGGAAAATCAGAGTTCCCTTGGCTATGGGATGGGGAAGGTCTGTGAAGGCAACACCATTGCCAATACCTACTCTACTACCACCTTTGTATCACCACCCCTTATTACCATAGCCATTGCCACCACTACCATCACTTATACAACTACCACCTCTGTGGTCTCCACTGTCTAACCACTGTCATAACAACCACCACTGCCACCATCACTCTATCTCCAACACTACCTCCATTATCACTGTAGCTTTTATCATTGCGACTGTCACTGTTACCACCAGCACCACGTCCACACCCGGGCAATAATTTCTACCACTTGACTCACTCCATCGTCACCAACCCAGCACTGCTACCACCATCATCACCACTGTTATTGATGCACTTCAACCAGTGTGTGTGTGTTGTTCCCGGGGAACAAGAGCACCAGATCCATGTGGAGCTAGAGTTACAGGCCGTTGTGAGCCTCTCACAGGAGTGCTGTCAACTGAATCCAGGTCTCTTGCAAAAGTAGTTATGTGTTTTCAACTGTTGAGCCATCTCTCCAGCCTTGTGACATTTTTAAAAAACAAAATCAGAGGCATGACAACACCATTTCGAATGATTTCGAGTTCTTGTTAGACGTCACCATTAATTCCAGTCAACTTTTATGTAATCGCACTGACAAGTGCAGTGAAGTCATAGATTAACCAAGAGTTTGCAGAACAGGAGTAGAAAGCCTTGCCACTCCTAACAACCCCTTTCTTCCCTGCCTTCTACATTCGGTCTGTCCATCCATCTGTCTGCCTGTCCATCTATCTCGTTAGTGTTTTCTATCTGACCTCATCAAAATTCCGAGCCCAGAACAGGAGGAGCAGTGCTGGCCATGAACTCTCTGTTCTATTTATAAGTGATTACAGTTCCTCCTTAGCTTTTATTATTTTTCCTGTGGTGTAGGTGTGTGTATTATTATCTGAGCGTGAGTGTATTTGTGTGCATGCATATCACGGCATGGAGGTCGGAGGTCATGCTTGGCTGTCCGTCCTTGACTTTGACCTTGAGACACAGTCTTCCTTTTGTTGTTCGCTATAGCATATACCGGGCTAGCTGGCCCACAAACTTGCTTCCAGGTTCTTGGCTTCTTATTGAAAGGATTGAAATAATGGATCACATAGATTTGCAAAAGTAGCAAGGTAATTTTATTCACCAGTACACCAGTACAGAATAGAGGGTTCTACTGTCATGATTGACAGCCAGCTGTGAGGGAGGAGACTCGGGTCCTGACTGTCATGATTGACAGCCAGCTGTGAGGGAGGAGACTCGGGTCCTGACTGTCATGATTGACAGCCAGCTGTGAGGGAGGAGACTGGGGTCCTGACTATTGTTTGGGGCTTCCTCTTGTGGAGTTCAAGAGGAGGAGGAAACTGGTTATTATGGGGGTCTAGTGAGAGTGTTTCTCTGTGTTGATGAATAGATAAGATCATATAATCATTTTTCATATAGCCCGTGGCCTTCCCCATAATTTATATGATTTTAACTATATGCATACTCAATTACTCATAGATATAATGTAGTAGATAGATTCTTCTTAAAAGTTCACTTGAGGACACAGTTTTCATTGTTTTGCCCTATTGTACATGCACCCCAAACCAGTTCAGGCTGTCCCTCCAGAATGCATTAGCGTTTGGGTATAAACTGTCCACGTTTGACAGTAAGGGGAGGAGAATCTTATCGCATTGCTCAGAGTCCGTTGAGGTCCAAGGTTGCTAGCACATCAGAGGGGGATGTGTATGCAGGATAGCAGCAGTGTAGGCTGCTAAGCGCAATGTCAGAACAGGAATGTGCACACGGTTTAGACCAAGTACAGTTCCAGGTGAGTAAGTTGCCTCCTATGCTTGACTGCCTCACTTCTGCGGATCCTCTCATCTTTCTGTAGGAGCAGGTTGACAGGCATGAGCTGCTGTGCCCAACTTTCCCTGGGTTCCGGGAATCACTTACTCGGAAGCACTTTACCTATTGAAACGCCACCTCCCCAGGCCCTGTGCTGTTTCTGTTGCTATAATCCTTGCAGTCCCTCACACACCCATGCTGTTTTCTCTTCTCCTGTTGGGCATTTTCTTCTGCCTTCATGTTGACACGGAGCTCTGAAGTTCAGAACGTTGCCATGAGATAGGGCCTTGCTCAGGAGAGTGTGAAGCAGCAAGTCAAATAACGACAGGACAAATAATCCCAGCCTAGAACCTGTCAAACAATAAACAAGACTAGATGGGGAGAGAGATACCACAGCCCAAAGCAAACAGTGCTCCAGGATGTAGGCCCAGGAAGTCCAGGTAAACTCCTCTGGGTCTTCCTGCTGCCCTTCTTAGTTGCCTGTTGTTGTGACAGATGGTGTGGGCTTTACAAGTCCCTGGGTCACTGCAGGTGTGACCAGATCTGGCTTTGTGGAGAGTTGGCCCTTCTACATGGAGGTGTAGCAACCTCACCAAGGGAGGGTGTGAGGTTTACTGTTCTTCTGTACTGGAGAAACTGTACTGGGGCAGGCTGATAAAGCCTTCTCCTGAAGACTCACCGAACATCCCCATGTTCCTGCCCTCAATATCTAAATACCCCTGTTACGAAGAACCTAGCTGTCTGTGTGTTTTCCTTTCCTGTTGTTCTTGTCCCCAGATTCACGACATGACTGTTAGGATCTCCGGGCGTATCTGCCCACCCAGGCTGTCCCCTGTTACTCCATCCACCCTTCACTCTAACACCCCTGAGCTCACTCATGTTTCAGCATCTGGGATCAAAGGTATTCTTGGCGAGCTGAGGCATGACACTTGAAGCAGGTTGTGCAGTCTGCAAGACAATCAGTGCCATTGATGTCTGCTTAAGGGTCTTACACTGTTTGTGGGTGGAGTGTTCTAACTGCTGATGCATAGTCTAGGCTACTGAAAATGGCCTAAGTGTTTATTAGGCTTACCATCCTTCTTTCTAACCAGATGGGTGTTTTCAGAACCACAGGCAACATCCTTGCAGGGGACCGTGTTGCTGTGAAGTGGTTGTTGCTATGGTGGTCTTACGGAGTATGGGCTTTTTCTCCAAGGTGAATTCTTACTTCCCGAGATGGGAGCAGAGGTCTGAAGGAGAGGCCGAGACTAAAGATTAGAAAGGCAAATCAGGATGGAGCCCAACAAAGGTACCAGAATGGATGTCAGAGTCCTCAGGCCCAACACCTAGTTTTGTTAGTTGTAGACAGGCCAGACTGAAAGATAACTTACTCACTGCCACCCAAAGCCCCAGTCAGACCAAATAGACATTCGGCAAGGGACAATGTGGCAATGACCAAGGGATGTTGTGGCAAGGGGACATTAAAGGTAGGGATGGAAGGAAGAGGAAGGGCTGGCCAGGCAGGGGAGGGCAAACGTCTCTGCCTGGTCATGAGGGTATCTGGGGCTCCTAGCAGTGCCACAACGACATGAAATAGAAAGATACTGGCTCTACAAGAGACCCGAGGGAGGAAGTGGGCTGTTCCCTCACATGCAAGCATGCATACTTCGAGACTGTTACACTCAAAACATCCCCCCGCCCAAACGCACCCTCCCACAGTCTTCGGATGCCAGGGGTACCACCCCTGCCTTTGTCTATGGGTTTTTCGGAAAGCGGCCTGAGAATCTGCACTTGGTCCTTCAGCACTGGTTATTTCAGTGATAGATGAGAGATTGTGAGCATGGAAGGCCCCCAGGCAAACACGTCTGAAATTCATACTTGACCACAGCATGGGGTACACTCCGCGGTCACCCTGGCTCCTTTTGTGATGTTTGAAGGTGCCATCTGGACCTCCCACCCCATCAACCTCCTCCGCAGGCCCTGCGCGAAGTTTTCCTCTCCAGGCCTAACTGCCTACCTTCGGATGCAGCTCCCAGTGGATCTATGCCTGCAGACTCCCAACAGCCTCCCATCACTTACTGCGGACAGTTGAATTTAAACACAACGGAATAAGGGGGAATTTGGTGTTTCAGCAGCACAACCACACTTCCAAGAGTCTTCTCTCCACAAACTCATCTTGACACTGCAGGGTGACCCTCGAAGGCCCAAGGCAGAAGGGACCACAGCTTGTGGGGCTAGAGCCCGCTTCTCGGGAGCGAGCACCTCCTGCCCATCCCCGCGAGGTGGGCGTGCCTGAGCGCGCATGGCTGACAGAGGGCGTGGTCATGGGCGGGGCCGGCGGCGGGGGTGGGGCCGGCGGCGCTGTCCGGTGCTGAAGCTCGGCCGGCGCCGCCGCAGGAGCGCTGAGAGCGCCGCAAAAGGAGCTGGCACCGCCTCGCTAAATCCCTATCAGTCCTCGCTCCCGCGCGGCCATGGACTGAGCGCCAACCGGCTGCGGGGATGGGGCTACCGCTCCCGCTTTTGCTGCTGCTGCTGCTGCCGCCGCCACTGCCTCGCGCTCTGCCGGCCCCCGCGTCTGCCCGCGGCCGGCAGCTCCCAGGGCGCCTGGGTGAGTGAGGGGCGCCGGGATGGGAGCAGGCGCTGGGTCCTGTGTGCCCGTGCGCAGCCGCAGGGCCCGCGGGCCCGCCGTGCGTCTTCCGGTCCTCGCCAGCTACGTGGGGCGGGTCTCGCCCCCCCCCCGCCTCAGTTTCCCTCCCCAGTGACCGACCCCACCCCCTTTGGCTATGGGCTCCTGCGTCAGGGAATAGGGACCTGGGACAGCTCAACCATATGGTTGCCCACGCCCCGCGTGTTTGTGCACCCCCGAGTGTCCACGCTTTGCGCGTGTCTATGAGCCCTGCCTGCTCTCGTGTTTCCTACGTGTGTCCGTGCGCTCCGCGTGCTACCTGAAGGGCCAGGAGGTGGCTTAGTGAGTGGCTGGGCCCCTCCACGGAGGCTGTCCTCTCCTGCTACCCTGTGCTGCACCTGCCTTTTCCCTCTCACGAGGCAAATCCTCGGTCTGCTGGTGAAGACTGGACCGACATTTTCCTTTCCTGACACGCGGAAGGAAAAGGAAAGGCGACAGGGAGGGAGGGCGGAACTGGTGGCCTTTCTGACATGGCACCTCCCTCCTGCTAATCTTATCTGTTAAGGAGATTTACCATAAAACCAATGTTTGTAAGAGGCTTTGGGGCCAGAATTACCACACATAATGGACTAAAACAATCAGTGTTAGAGGAGAGAGTGTGCACGCCTGTGGATGGTAAGCACCAAGGGGTGAGCTGCAGCCTTGGCCTGAACTCCCCTCAGGCTCCACACCTCCTTCCTCCCGCCTCTGGTCTTCAGAGGTGTTTCAACCATACAAAACTCAAAGAAAGGGACTGCAGGGAAGAAGACTGCTTTGCTCTCCCAGCCCTTTGGTTAGCTTAGGGCTGGTTCTCCAGGCTCTCCTGGCTTCCTGATCTCTCTACACTGAGGGTCTAGTTTAGTTTGCAGGAAATACTTAGTATGGAAAGGAGGCCCCTGCTTACCACCTGAGACTGCTTGAACAGACTTTTTTTCCCCCAGTCTACTTTCCCCATGACCAGCTCACAGGCCCCTTATTCCTGACTGAGTGGCTAAACGTGTCCTTCTTTCAGTAGGGGTGTGTGTGTGCTCTGGGGTGTATGTGTGTGTGTGTCTGAAGCTTTTGCCCTGTTCACCCCAGATGAACCCCGAAGACTAAGATATACATCAATTTTCTCCCTCCTATTCCTTTCTTATTGGCTAGAAACTGGCCTGTCACTTCAAGGGAAAGCTCCTTGCCCAGATGGCCAGATGTCACCCTTCACATGCTCAAGGCTGGAAACAGGTCAGGGAGAAGCAGGACAGCAGAGGTGGACCTACCTATGGTAGACAGAGCAGGGAGGAGATGCTTTCCTAGGTAGTTGATGGCTCATAGCATTTTGCCAAAAACACAAAGAAAGGGGAAGAAGATTGGGGATGCGAGGCTGGCAAAGGTAACCCAATGTAGAAATGTTTGGACATAAGTCATCCTGGACACCTGCCTAACACAACTGTGTTGTCTTGACAACAACCAAAGTTGAGCCATGTCATCAAAAGGTGTGACCCGCATTGCTGGTCCACCCTAAACATGGCAGAAGTATTGTTTGATGGCTCAGCCAGGAAGGTCGGGTTAGTGAATGTTCCCCTGTCCATCTAGGGGTGGGCATGCTGCTACTGATTGTGGTACCGTGGGTCATAAGTCAGTCTCAGGAGTGTTTGCTTTGTGGGGCAATAGTACAGATGTAGGCTTTGTCAGAAGTGCTGTGAAGGCAACATTTGCAACCCTCTGTTCCCTGGGTGCTTGGACCTGGCTTCTGTCATATGCACCAATCCCAGCATTCTCTTCCCTTGGGCTGACTGCATGGTTCTCCCTGAGTGCTGACACCCATTCTTAGGGCACTGAGACTACATGGGGCCAATAACTTTGTGAAAGGTAGCTGCTGCGAGGCTCTTGTCTGGTAACAGCTTGACCCAAATAATTGTACGTTATTGAAGAAACTAAAGGAAGAATACCTGGCAATGCTGAGGCATCTGTTGTCTCTTTTTTTTTTCTTTCAGTGCTGGGGATTGAACCCATGGCTTTGTGCCTGCTAAGCAAGCCCTCTACCACTGAGCTACATCCCAAGTCCCAACATCCATCCATCTATCTATCTATCATCTATCTATCCATCCATCCATCCATCTATCTATCATCTATCTATCCATCCATCCATCTATCTATCATCTATCTATCATCCATCCATCTATCTATCATCTATCTATCTATCTATCTATCTATCTATCTATCTATCATCCATCTATCTATCTATCTATCTATCTATCTATTTTTTTTATTTAGCTATTAACACTTACTCTTGGGATGGGGCCTGCAGAACAGATGGTTGAAGAAGAGCCACAATTCATTTGTTTGTTTGCTTTCCCTCCTCCATTGCATTAAATACCCTTGTGGGTTAGAACCAGGGCCAGATGTTATCAGGACGGAAGGTCTGATTCTTCCTACATGGGACACCTTGAATGAACAGGGCGCACTTCTCAGTTAAATGGTGACAAAGCTGTCATTGAGGCCATCAGTGGTATACCTGGGGTTGTCTCACACTACTCTCTGTGGTGCTTTGCAGCCTGTACTATAACACCCCCTTACTTCTGCTATATCTCTGACAGGAAAGGACCCCTGATGGCCTTAATGATCTATGAAACTAGTCATAGTTGAATTGGAGGGGACAATCTCATGATAGTCCATTGACTGTCTCTTCATACTCTCCCATTTTTGTGTGTCCTTGTTCCCCTAGTCTCTTGTCCCCTGCCTCTCTCTCTCCCTGGAAACTCAGGACCCCATACTGTCCAGATCCTCCGGACTTCTTCCTGAGGTCTGATTTAAACATAAACTACCATTCTTTATTTCCATGGAAGCCTGTTTGTGAATTTTCTCTGATATTCTCCACACTGAAGGGGCAGGGGCATAAAGAACCCTGCCAAACCCTGGCTGAAGTAACATGTCTGGATTTGCCAAAGCTGGAGCCTACCTTTCACGCAGAATGTTCATTCTGACCCTTTGTTCCTGCCTCCCCACTTGCCCACGCGTGCTTTCATTCACTAGCGAGCCCACACAGAGCTGAGACACAGAACTGGCAGAGGCAGGAGTCGGCTGGCTTTGTGAACTGCATGGCGTGATTGTTTATTTTTAAATCAAAGGATTCTTCCTCCCACAAAAGCGCAGATCCATGTTTGCCTCACGAGGCCTGGAGATTTTCATTCTGTCGGGTTCTACATAAATGAGCAGCCCACCCCTACCCTGGAGCTGAAGCCTGGTGTCTGTGAGCCAGCTCTACTGGTGACTGTGTTTCTTCATCTGCCTCAGGTGCTGTGATCTAGGCAGGATTGAGCTATGTGGAGAACTCTGGTCTTCCAACAGAAAAAGGTGCCAGACAATGGGGCTCCTGCACAGAACCAGACGCCCTAGCATGGAGCTGTGAGGTGACTGCTGTCCAGAGTTGGCAGTTCTGTGCGTCAGCCTGTGAGAGATAGGCAGGGAGTAAAAAGATGTTCTAAATGGCTTCTTTTTGCTGAGCCCTGCTGTGCATTGCAAAGCCCACAGCTATTTTCTCAAAGCAGATTTGCTTGACAAGGTTACCAACTGGAGGTCTGTGTCTGTTCTCTCCTTACCACCCCTTCCCAGGAAGAGGAGACCACTTCATCTGTATCTGCTTCCTCCTGGGTGGCCTTGGGCTCATCCTGCACACACTCCCGAGACACCTTATGTATTTCCAACTATGTTGTTTTTATTTTGGGCTCCCACCCCCTGGGAAGACCAAGGTTGTAGCTTGGAGCTAGTCAGAGGGAGGGTAGGTGATAATGTTCACTTCAAGGCCGGATGCTCTTGGGGGTTCCTTATATTCCTTTATGTGGCGATTTCTTTTTGTTTTTATGAATGTGAGTTAAGAAAGAGGAGAGTAGGAAGGAGGGCTGGGTCACTCGACTTTCTCTCTTCGTGGTCTTATTAAGCAGTGTTGCTGGGTATGGTGGCAAATCCTTTCATCTGAGCACTTGGGAGACAAAGGCACGGTGATCTCTGTGAGTTCAAGGCCAGCTTGGTGCACACAGTGAGTTCAAGAATAGCTAGCACTACACAGAGATATCCTTCTTGTCTCTAAACAAACCAACCCACAAATGGAAGGAAGAAACAATAGATGGGTGGTTACTACACCTAGAAACACGAATCCTCAGTGTGCTGGTTAGCTTTATGCCAACTTGATATAAGCTAGAGTCGTTTGGCAAAAGTGGACCTAAGTAAAAAAAATACCCCACCAGACTGACTGGTAGGCAATCCCATGAAACATTTTTTTATTGATAGTTGATGTGGTTGTGTCCAGGTCACTGTAAGCTGTGCTACCATGAGCTGGTGGTCTTGGGTGCTATACTAAGTGGGCTGAGCAAGCCATAGGAGCGGCCAGTAGGCAGTGCTCCTTCATGGTTTCTGCTCCACTTCTTGCCTCCAGGTTCCTGCTCCGCTTGAGGAGTTCTTGCCCTGACTTCCTCCAGTGATGTAATATGACCTGAGATTTATAATCCAAAATAAACCCTTTAGTCCAAAATTCGTTTTTTTTTATCATGGTGCTTAATCACAAAAATAGAAAAGCAATAGAAAAGATGTTTTTAACCATATGTGCTCTAAGCTAGATGCAATTCTGGTGTTGGGAGGCAGACATTTAAGGGTTGCTTGAATGTATGCAAGTCTCGGTAGCTTAGGAGTATTTTATGTGTGTAAGGCACGTGAGAACTGCAAGAAGAGGGCAGAGATTTTACCTGGTCACACCTGAGACAAAGGCTGGTACACCTGAGCTAGCCAGAAGGTTGTCTTATCTCTTCTGACAAGATGTTCTGTCTCCCACAGAAAGCAAACAGCTGACCGTGTGGATAACTCTAGCTCCACTCAGAAGCACCTGGCAGCTGTTTCCACATTACTCTAAATTGACCTTGGTAAATGTAGACCCAGCTGGACTTACTGTTTCTGAACGTGGTTCATAGAGGGCCCCAAACAGCTGTCTTCTCTGCTGCCTGGAAACGGTGTGGAAAGTTCATCCAAGGAAGGTCTTTTTCCCCCCTTTCTTTTTAATTCATGTTATGTCTAACAGCCCTGCCAGCTGCTTTTTAAATATCTAGGGCAGAAAGTTAGTGGATGAGGCTCTTCTGGGAGCCTTCCCATTGCTGGAGTTCAGAACCTTCCCTGAGATAGCCACATTCAAACCTAGACCTGGCCAGTGGTGACATGTCCCTTTTCCATAGGTGAACTTTGAGCTGGGACCTGCATCTCAGTAGCTCTGGGCTTTGGTTAGGAGGGTCAGGTAGGTAGCAGTGTCCCCTGCAAGCAAGTTGGCTCATCACTGCTTAGTCTCTGAGGCATTGACATCTGCCTCACATAGGCACACTGCTTGATTTGGGAGGCAAAGGCTATTTCCTGTCAGCTCTAGGGAATAATGTGTGGTCCTGCGAGAGAGGATCGTGCTAGGGGAGGATGCATTGTTGAGCTTTGCCTTCAAAATTCAGTTTTAAGATTGACAAGGGGCAGGAGAAATGACTCAGTAGTGGGTTTTGAATACTTGTAGAGTACACAAGGTTGGTTCTCAGCACTTCATTGGGTGCACTCATAACTGCCTGTAACTCCAGACCCAGGGACTCTGATGCCTTGGTCTCCACAGAACCTGTACACAGATTTACATACTTACATATAGACACATAATTAAAAAATAATCTGGTTTTGAAAGAAAGAGACATTGCCATCCATGGGGGTGAGAACGGCTCAGTGGGAGCTTGTCACGAAGTCACGAGCTGAGCTCAGATCCTCACAATTCATGTAAATGCTACATGGTTATAATGGTACACCTACAATCCCAGTGCTTAGAAGGCAGAGATCAGGGGTCCCAGAACATACTAGCTAGCTAGATTAGCTGAACTTGCAATCCCTAGGTTCAGTGTGAGATCCTGTCTCAATATTTAAGGAGGAGAGTGATTGAGGTACATATACAACATTAGCTTCTGGCCTTCATAAAAAAAGTACACCAATGTGCGTGTGCATCCCCCACATGCATCATACACATGAGAACATGCCCATGTGCACACACAGAGACTTTAAATACACGTATGGCTCTCCTTAGGTCTGTAGTTCTACATAGGTTTTTTATATAGGGGCTGCTACAATGTGACCAGCTGACTCAAGGTCCTGTCTCTAGGACATTCCTGCCATAGTGAACTGCACCCTTGAACCGAGAGCCAACCAAAGCCCTTCCTTCTTTAAGTTGCTTTGGTCAGGATATTTTATCCTGGTGATGGATAAGTAATTAGCACAGGTGGTGAAGGAATGTAACAAAGGTACTGAATGAATATAACACAGGTGGTAAAGGAATGTAACAAAGTGAATGAATGTAACACAGGTGGTGAAGGAATGTGACACAGATGGTGAATAATGTAACACAGATGATGAAGAAATGTAACAGTGATGAAGGAATGCAACACAGGTGGTGAATAATGTAACACAGGTGATGAAGGAATGTAACACAGTGATGAAGGAATATAACACAGGTGGTGAATAATGTAACACAGGTGATGAAGGAATGTAACACAGGTGATGAGGGGATGTAACACAGGTGGTGAAAGAATATATGGGGGTTGGGTGGGGGAGACAATAGACCTGTAATGTCACTCACACGGGCCTTCTTCCTTTCCTACTTGGTATCTCCAGAGATGGGGAGATTGTCTGTTATATGACATGTGTCCTCAGAACTCTGTCTTCTACAAGAATGTGTAGCTTTATTGAATAAAGCAGGCTGCAGGTTTTGCCCCATGACCCTTGGATTGGAACAGGTTCATCTGTCACCCATCTGTGGGATGTTTAGAATATGTGGGCCAATGGTGGAGCTGGTCCAGGGCATTGACAAAATACTCTTTGGTCAGGTGTGAATTTTACATTGGGTTTTATATTATTTAATAGGTTCAAATACTTTGCTTGCTTTCAGAAGTTTTGATACTGAAAATAGATGGCTTGCAGGAATAAAAAGGAAACGTACAAAGTGAGGTATCTATAAAGCTGGTGTTTTAAACACTTGCTTGTGTTTCCATCAGATGATACATAAACTCCAAGAGCACCCATGCGTTCATCCTCAACTTTGTAGAGGACAGTGGACCATGTAAAGGACTACTCTGAGCCTGCTTGCTACCATGCATCAGGCTCACCCCACTTATTCTTACATTTTCCCTCATCATACTTCTTATTCGGAAGTGTGCAGAGAAGGCAGGCATAGCACCCGCACCCTGCCACACAGGAGTTTTGACCTTCAAGCCCTGGATGATTTTCTGGTTTCTGAGCAGAGTCCTCCTGGGCAGCTCTAGGTATGTCTGGAAATTGTTGCAAGGACTCTAAAAGAGAGGCAAAATAGTTTTTCACAGGGAAAGTGCACTTCCTGGGCAGTACAGGCCAGTCCTGGCATAGTAGCCAATCACATCAGCTTGGTTATGACAGAGAACTTGCTTGTGCTGCCTGCAGCCTGCTGCTAATGTGGGCAGAGGCTGTGGATGCTCTGTCTGCTTTGGCAGTATGGTAGTGCAACTCATGGCAGCAGTTAGGCTGAGGTGTGACTTGAGGCCTGCTCAGCTGCTAGCATATTCGCTGAGGTAGTCAGGGCTTGGCAAACAAAAACTGGTGCTTCTTATGGACAACACGGTATAAAGTTTGGGAGAAGTAGCCTGAGTGCCAATCAGAGGGCTTCCCACCTCATGTCTACTTCTACCAAGAGCCTTGGAAGCTTCCTTATTTGTCAGAAGCTAGCTGTTGTCAAGCTAATTTAGCCCCGCCCCACCAGTACTGCAGAATCCTAATCAAAGATGGAGCTGAAAGCCACCATGAGACAGAGCTCCACAAAAGTTGGGGAAGCTTCCCTGTCTCTTTATGTGTGGCCTGTACAGTGAGTAATGGGAATTCTCTTATCTGCATCCTTTTCAAGCTTAGCTGCCTCAATCTGTACTTACTTTGATACTTACTTTACTTTCTTATACCTGCAAATGACACTGGCCCTCATCTCAGCCCTCCGCTGCACCCGCACATCTGCATCCTTACCCCAGCCCCATTAAACCGGTATCTCCCCTCCCCTGCACCTGCACATCTGCATCCTTACCCCAGCACCCTTGCACCCGTATCTCCCCTCCCCTGCACCCGCACATCTGCATCCTTACCCCGGCCCCCTTGCACCTGTGTCTCCCCTCCCCCCAGCCTCTTCACCCTTCATTTTCACCACAGCCCCTTCACTCTAATCTCCTAGCCCTGTACTCTCGCACTTGCATTGTTACCATTCTTTTTTGCACACGTATGTTCTCTACATTGTGCTCACACCTGCTTTGTCATGGTTCCTGGCTCTTGGATCTGTGAAATAGGCAATGTTAAGTTGGATAATTGGGTTACAGACACTGTGCTGCTTCACTGGACTGAAAACTATATTCTAGCTGGGCACAGCGGGACACTTCTTTAATCCCAGCACTTAGAAGGCAGAGGCAGGTGGGCCTCTGTGAGGCCACCTGGTTTATGTAGTGAGTTCTGGGATAGCCAGAGATACATAGTGATACAAACAAAGAAAGACAACAAATAGATTCACAAACATGTAAATACATAAACAAACAAGTACATGTATAATGTAACAATGAGACTGCAGGTGGACTTGGAAGCATGGTGTGGTGTGTACAATGAGTAATGGGAGCAAACTGATAAGAGATAATGTATGGCACAGAATGGACCCCTGGGTGATTGTCTTGCTTCTCAGCCCAGAGAGCTTAGCATACTGTGCTTGTACTTGAAACCAGGAAGATGGGAAGGCCTTATCCTCGAATGCATGAGCCACACACCCTGTTCTTCATGCTCTAGAAGGGCTACCTGAATTAGGATTTGGAAACTGCAGTTCCCAGCAAGTCTGAACTGTTACTTCCGGAAGCTGTTTTTCCAGCCTGTGTTGGAAGTTGGCGGCAAGATGCAATGGAATGTTGTTGTTGGAGAGTAGAGACTTCAGATGAATTAACTGTCGGGATTTTTGCAAAGACATTATCGTTACATCTTAACTTATTGTGGTAATTTATATTTTAAAGTGGTATATTATAAAAATAGTTGTCCCCAGCCAGCATGCAGATGTGACTGTATTGCCAGATAAGGACAGCGAGAGGTGATAGTCTCTCTTGGCATATATTTCACGTCGTCAACAGCCTGAAGCTCTTTAATATAAGAAATATGGCTTCCTTGATGGTTATGTAAATCTTTCACAGTCTTGAGTTAAAAATATAGCAGATGAGGATATAAGAGTACACTGTCTTTATTTTTAATGTGCATGCATGTTTTGCCTGCATGTATATCTGTACCCTACACAAGTGGCCACTGAAGCCTGAAGAGGGTATCCAGTTCTCTGGAACTGGAGTTACAGATGGTTGTACTCCAACAGGGGGGGAAGGGGGTTAAAGTCAAACCTAGGTCCTCTGGAACAGTAGCAAGTACTCTTAAGAGCTGAGCCATCTCTCTAGCCTCAAGTATACCATCTTCGCAGATAAAATTAAAATATTTTATCAGTAAGCATTTGATCAATTCAAAATTTGATGCAATTTTAGAGGTACATTTGACATGTCTAGATTGTAGTGTTTTCTTTTCTTTCTTTCTTTCTTTCTTTCTTTCTTTCTTTCTTTCTTTCTTTCTTTCTTTCTTTCTTTCTTTTTTTTTGCATGCTCTAAGGATGGCCTCTCAAATGATTGACACATTCTCTTTTATGTAACCCAGACTGGCTATGCTGGCTATGGGTCACTGGTGGAAGCAAGGGTGCTTGCTGGCCATTCCTCAGACGTAGGATGGCATGGTGAGGGAGGCAGCCCAGTGGGGATCTCCTGGGGTGTCAGATCCCTGAGTGCGGCTCTAGATTGGTCTCTGCTCCTGCTTCTTGCTTCTTTCCTTCTGCAGCCAGCCTTTCTCTGAAAGCAATAAAGAGGAAGGTCAGTGTCTGCCTCCCTCTCTTGACTCACCTCAGGGTTATGGAGACAGGGTACTTCATGGATGGGTGTAGTGCAATCTGGACAAGCTGTGCCTATCCACCTCTTTCTGCCCTCCGCACCAATTGTGAAGGCCTGTGGTTCTGTTGCTTCTAGACAGCTGGAGTTGTATATGGTCAACGGCTGTGTCTTTTGCAACACAGAGACACAAATGGGAATATGGGTTGATGTGCCAGTGACATACTGGGATGGGCCAGCGAGGTGGGGGCTGGGTAGATTCAGGCCTAACTCATTAAGAGTAAGCTCTTATTTTCAAAGTTGTGGCCTGGAATATGTTAAACAAATGAAGAATATATATATATATATATATATATATATATATATATATATAGTCTGTCGTCTGTCTGTCTGTCTGTCTGCCTGCCTGCCTGCCTGTCCACCCACATGTACACACACAGGTGTTCATGGAGGCTGCAGGTCAACCTTGGCTGCAGTTTCTTAGATGTTGTCACTTTGTTTTTTAGACAGGGTCTTTCTCTGGGATCTGAGGTTTACCTTTAAGTGAACTTAGACCTTGCTGGCTACTGAGTCCCAGGAATCCACTTGGTTTTGCCTCCCCAGCACTGGGGTTACAGAAAGCACCGTGATGCCTGGCTTTTCACATGGCTACTGGGGGCTGGGCTCAAGCTTCACTTTACCAACTGAGACATTTCTCCAGCCGTGGACCAGGTCACGTTTAGGTAGTTTCCCAATAAAGACTGGATTTTTAGTGTAGTCTGGCAGGAATCCATTTTTTGTTGTTTCTTAAGCAATTGCCTTCCTTAGTGTGTAAAAAAGCCAAGCTGACACTCCCTAGTCACGGGTGACTGGGGACAGCACGCAAACCAGATAACTAGAAGTCTGTGAATTACACCACTGGAAACCCTTGTATACAGCTCATCTGACAAGTACACAGCTGAGGACATGCCAGGAGAAGTCTGTTCATTAAAAATATCGGAGCGGCAAGGGACAAGGCAACACCAGAAGCTTGCAGCGAAGCCAGACTGGTAATTTCTGTTCAGTGTCTTTGAGAAGTAGGATGCAGATCTTGAAGAATTTCTTGATCTGTTGCTATTCTGGGAAAGTAGAAATGCAGTTGAACTAAATATTGGGATAATTATGTGGACATTGTGCCTGTTCTTATTCTTCACAGGTTTTTGAGGGGGTAATTTAGATGCGAACCTCTTTTAGGGCATGAGCAAATGACATTATTGACAATATCAGTCAGCATTAAATGGTATAGAGAGCTATGCGTGCTCTAAATTGGCACTGCTAAATAATGCATCACACTTGTTCAGTGATTAAACGTTTATGGTAGGAACTCTGAAAGAACTTCAGATACATAGACTTTAAAGCCAAGTAGTATGGGGGAAAGGAATGTTCCAGATTGTTCTAAGTAACCTTATATAAAATGACACATTTAACTCCAGACCTAAAACTTCCCCTTGACCAGCACAGGCTGCTGTCCTGTTCCGCGTGCTAGACTTCTTTCAGAATCCTAAAAGGTATTGCTTTTCTAATCTAAGCAGAATAAATGAATACGTGAGGGGAAGGTGTACTTGTGGAAGGCATGGCGGGTCGTTTCAATTTGTAACCTGGAAGGGAGGAAGATCTGGTCCTGAAAACACTCACTTCTTTTGAGTAAGCGGGCGGTTCTCACTTGAGAGGGCCGAGCACTGAGCAGGTATGGACCTGTGCGAACTGACCCATCACGATTCAGGCAAAGCTATGGGCGAGGATCTCTGAAGCAGAACCAGCACTTGGGGGATGCTGTTGGTGCTGTGGGCTTTGGGGGTGCTAGCCTAGCCTGAGTGAAGCATCCTACTGTTGTGTTGCAGTGTCCTCTGAGATAGGGCATTGCATCTTGGAGAGAAATTCATTAAAACACAGGATGCTATAGAGGGAGGTGTAGAATTCCACTCATTAAGCTCAGGGAGTAAACAGTAGCTTCAGGAAGTCACCAAACCGACCAGATCCTCTAGACCTCTTCCTCTCTGAATATATATATATATATATATATATATATATATATATATATATATATATATATATAAAAATATATATATGTGCCCCAGAGGGTCTGCATTTGTAGAGGCATTAGGCGGGAAGGGAGATTAACCCCCCTTGTTGCTGGTTGTGGGTCTAGTTGGTGGAGTTTCGTTCCTGCCTGGTGTGTGCGGCAGAGCAGAGCCAGGAAGTGTATGCCACTAAGTCCCCTCCCCTATGTTGGTATCACCAGCCTGTGATTTGCTTGCATGGAGCTGAGTTAAGCTGATCCTTGACCTCGTACATCTTGTCACAAGCTGAAGAGGACTACGAGTTTGAGCAAATGTGCGTTGTCCACCTTTGTGAGGATAGCCTACTGCAGGCTCCTAACAGGGCTTCAGCTTTTGCTGCCACATCAGATGGGACTGATGACAAACTATGTCAGAAGCATGGCCATGTTTGTCTTCTCCCACAGTGTCAGAATTTATTGAGTCAAAATAAACTCACAAATTTCTTGCTTTATTGGCTGTAATTTGCCAAGTATTTCCAGTTTCTCATAATAGCCGGCTCTTGGCAAGCACGGGTTCTTTTATTCCAATCTTTTTAAAAAATTGTGTTCTATTGCCAACTATATTTTATGGGTGCCTGTGTGACTGCATGTGCATGTGAGTGTACGCACCCATGGAGACCAGAAGTGGGTGTTAGGTCCCCTGCAACTGGAGTGACAGGTAGTTATGGCTTGGCTGATGGGAACTAAACACAGGTCCTCTGCAAGAGTAAGTGCTATGTGCCCTTAACCATGGAAACATCATCTCTTCAGGTCCTATTTTAAAAGTTTATTTTAATTTTGTCTGAATGTTTCTGAGTGGGCGCGTGTACTTGTGAGTGTACTTTTATTCCAGTCTTAACTCTCAGACCATACATGAGAATGTGCGTGCGTGTGTGCGTGTGTGCGTGTGTGCGTGTGTGTGTGTGTGTGTGTGTGTGTGTCAGGGAGAAGAAGGAGGGGGAGGGAGAGGGAGGGAAGGAGGGAAGGAGAGAGAGAGAGAGAGAGAGAGAGAGAGAGAGAGAGAGAGAGAGAATATGACCATAAAGGGTTAGAGGAGCCTCAGCAGAGTTCACAGAGTTCAGAGGCTTCACTGGGGTGAGAAGGGAGATGTGGGCAGGTAGGCAACCCTTTTGAAGATGTCTTGCAGAGTCTCAAATTTGAAGTGATCCTCAGGGCTGAGTTGCAGAGACAAGATGTAGGACTGAGCCCAGACAGATGAATGGAGGCACACGTTGGGTGGGAATTTGAGCAGACTATCAGGCGTTGAAGACCAAGCCAAGGGAAAGCCCCTAGAATAGTTAGGAGTTCTGTGCCTGTTAGCATCCTGATGCTTGTATGTGTATGTGTGCATATGCACATGTGTGCACATACAGGTAATTAGATGGGGATTGTTACCTTCACGGTATTAGGTATGCTCTGTTTTCCAGGAGTTTTACCTTTCTTTGGTCTGATGTGTTCAGTAAAATTTTGGATTTGTTTTTTTCCTGATGACTTAAAGATATCCCTGAGATCCCAGGGTGCCAATCTACTCTGATGAGTGTATATGATAGTACCCTGTGGGTGGTGCTGGAAAGGTAGATGTGTTTGTGTACACAGTGAGGTACATTCACCCTGTGCCTGTGTTTTCATTCTAAATGAGCTGCTTGTAAAATAGTCACATATTCAAGGCAAGGTGAAGCCTGAAAATCACCTACACCATGTAGAGGAGCTTAGGGCAAGGCACAGGTTGGCCTCATAGCTGAGTGCATTTGTGGGGAGATAGCAGTGTCTATTCTTAGTAACTTCTGCAGATACACAAAGTATCAAGCACAGACTTCCAATGCTCAGGAAGGGTCTTTAGGCCAGTGTCCTCAAAGTATCAGTAGCTTCTGTATCAAGGGGTTGTAGCTTTTATTTTTTATTTTTTGATACTTTGTGGGTTTATTGAAGGGCAGAGAGTCAACTGGAGATCCTTTAAAGGGCCAGGTACAGAAAATAAATCAAACCACAGCAGGTCAAGAATAAGGTTTGTAAAATGACTTGGTATAGAATTAGCCAAACAGTGGCTCTGAAGTTCATATGACTCTGGTTTGGTTGTCTGTGGGTCTTCAAAGAGAGACTTTAAGATGTGTGTGGGTATGGGGCTCTATTGGTTCCTCTGGGGTTGGAGTTGACATTTGTATGTATTTATGTCTGTCTGTCTGTCTGTCCCTTTCTCCTACCCTCCACCCATGTATGTATGTGCATGAGAGCTTATAGAGACCATGTTTGAAATAGATGTCTTCCTCAATCATTTCCCTACTCTAGTTTCTGAAACAGTGTCTCTTACTGAACCTGGAAGTCACTGATTTGGCTAGACCGCCTGGCCTGCAAGCCCAGGGAACCCCCTGTGTCTGCCTCCCTGGTGCTGAGGTCATAGGTGTGTGCCACCATGCTTAGACTTTTATGCGGGTGCCAGAAACCTTAACTTAGGTGCACATGCTTGTACAAAAGTACTTTGCCATCTCCCCAGCCCTAGTATTCATTTAAAAAAAGATTATAAAGAGTGGTGATTTCCATAAGTACTTTCATGCTGTCACTGATCAACCATGTCCAGAAACTTCTGTGGCCTTTGTTAGCTCCCAACATGGGTATTTCTGGATTCTAAGCTACCCACTGGAAGCTTAGCTTGGACCAAAATGGTAAGAGTAGCATGGGGTATTGACTGTCAATCACACTGACCACTCCAGTGCACGGTGCCTGAGGACAACTGTCCCTTGAGTGTTTCTGTGAGAGTTACACTGTGCAGAGATACGTCTCTGCACTGACTCGCAGGCAGCGCCTCTGCTGTCCGTCACACTAACATCTGTTTAAATTTGGATTATGATTCTAAGAATGTCTTAACCACCCTTCGGCTCAGAAAATGTCAGTGAACGAGACTTATTTATTTGGTTTGGGATACAGTGTAAACCATTCAGATAATATAAACGTACATTCTCAAGGCTCATAGCTATGCTGGCAGCATTAGTGGGCCCGGTGGTCTGTTTTGTACACTCGTCTTTATTTAGAAACTGGCTTCCCTCGATTAGTGTAGTCACTTGCTGCTGGAGAACAAAACGTGAAGCGATTTTAACGCTGAGGCTCCCCTGACAGGGCTCCATGACTGGTAGCAGACTTTGGGATCTGATGACCCACCCTTTCCATAGGCATCACCGGAGGATCCGGATGGACGTTAGAAAATTTACAGTATGTTCATGAAGAGCTGCAGAGCAAAGATACAGCAGGAGGAGGCAGGGAACCGTGGGCACGAGGGGTCCTCCTTCCCTGGAGGGGTTACCAGTCCTGGGAAGCATGGACAGGGTTCATGCTGTGCTTCAGGCCTGAGTAGGGAAGATTCAGGGCACGCACAGCGGCTCTCTCTCTGGTGGAGACATAAGCTTAGGTACTGGTAGCTCCATTTCCATAAGGATTAGGGCCAAAAGGCCTGCAGGGATCCTTCAACAGCAGACAGTGTCATGAATATGCTATGCCAGTAATGCAGAGTGGCATACTTGTCTTTCCACAGTGTCAGAGTCTGTCAGGTCAGGAGGTTTATGAGCTTCATCAATGTCATTAAACCAAGAACCCCTGGAGTCCTTTGGGACAATTGTACATTCTTTGCTCCTTCAATCTCAGCCATTGGGGTCTGTAGCAGTCAAGTCAAATTTAAGCTAAATGCAGGTTACAGAAAGTTAGCAGAGGATGAAGAGTTCACAAAAGTTAAAAGAAAGCAAGCAAACAAGCTAGCTAGCTACAAAGTCAATGCAAGTGGCCATTTGTATTGATTTATGAAGCAATCATGGTGATGTTGAGGCAAGAATTTGGGTGACGTTGAAGCAGCAATATTGACAACAGACAGGATTGTGCCTTCCTGAGTCCAAGGATGGTTGTAGGGTGTTGTCTGAAGTTTCCTGAGCAGAATCTGTGACTGGAGTAGTTCACGGGAGAGCGATGGTTGATTGTTGCAGCCTGAAGTGGCCCTCCTTACACGTGTCTCTGTGTCCATGGTCCGGCCTAAAATCTGCTCTCCTCCAGTGATTGTTAACTTCTACACACAAGCCGTCTCACAGCTGTGCTGGCTTCCTGCAGCAGCCCCTTTTAACTGTGCTGTCTGTGTACAGAGTCGTAAGAGTGAACATCAGGAGGATATTTGCATCCATAGAAATTTCATTTAGTGTCATGGCTGTTCCTATCCTCACCAGTACCAGGCATCTGCAGAGAGGAAATCAGAGCTTTGACACATCCCTTTCTTTTCACCATGAAATAACAGGACCACTGTCCTATGAGCCAGATAATCAGCCCCGTAGAAAAACACATTTTCAGTAAATGGTCCAAATATCAGTATGGATTGGGGACTTCAGGAACTGTGTGGCAGACATGATGGGCAGACCCTTCTTCTAGAATTGCCCCTCCTGTGAGTCCTTTCCTGCCTTCAGAAACCCCCAGACCCTTTCTATTCCAGCACTTTCTTTCTCAGTGCTTGCTTTGGTGACCACAGTTAACTCACTTGGTGTTAGAGGACTTATGTGTCATGTGTACTGATCTTGGTTTGGGAAGTTCTCATATAGCTGTGTGAGAATAGTTTGGTGAATGACTGTGGCATGAGATGCTGACATTTTCACCGCTAGGGCAATCACTTTGCTTTTTGAGAATTCTGGATAAGGAATGGAGCAGCATCTGTATGGCCGACTCTTCTGTGACCCTTGAGAGATGCTTTTCGTCAGGTGCTCTGAAAACAAGTAGAACACACCACAAGCGTAGCATCCCACATAATCCACTGAAGCCATGGGGAAACCAACACTTCCTCAGTGGAGGGGCAGGCCCAGTGTGAACACTGCCTGCTCTGTGGGGGCTGTCTGAGGACTCTGGTCCCTGATGCTGGCCTTGGTGGAACTCACATTATGTACTGGGTCTTAGCCTTTGTGGATTATTTCATATTACTATGAGAAAACTCTGAAGATGAGAAATTCATGAAAGGGAAGCTTAGAAGGAAAAATTCTGAGTGGATTGGGGCAGACAAGAGTGCCTATGATCTTGTGGATTGGGCGGACAGACAAATATGTCTATGATCTTATGGATTGGGGGGCAGACAAGAGTGTCTATGACCTTACCTCACTCTGCATTTACTGGCTGCACAGTTGATAGATTGCCTCAAAGACATGAAGTAAGAGATTCCTAACTTAGAGCCTAGACCTTACAGCAGTGGATGAAACTGGAGCGTCCTTTCCACGGGTTTCATCTGGGTTTGGAATCTCTGTGTCTACTTCTTCAGATTCCTGTTTTTTTACTTGCAATGTCTTAATACCTGGCTGAGCAGTTGGAAATATCCAGCACTGCAAAAAAAAAATAATAACAGCATAAAGATTACAGAGGAAGGAAGGAAACAGTGTAGGTGGAGACACTTGGAATATACTACAGTTTGAGGTAGGAGAACCAGGATCAGAGACCAACGGTGTGTCTGCTGCTGAAGGATGTGGTGAGAAGATCTTAGTAAAGGATCCACCTGAGACTCTCATATTCCTTATCCTAAATCGGAGGAGTGAGTCAGGAGTGTATGGAAGGCTTGGCCACACCCGAAGCCTGGCAGTCCAGGATATGTTCCTTTAGAGAAAGCCTGTGAGCTGGCTTTGTCCAGTGGTTGAGTTCTTGTCTCAGCCTGTGTGATCTACGGAGTTCTAGCCCCAGCATTTGAAAAGCCTACAGATATTTCCAGAAAAGAGTCTGCACCAGAGGTTGGCTTATCCTGGCTGTCCCCTCCATGAGACACAAAGTAGGTGAAACACCAGCATTTCATGGAGAAAGCCCTGTCCCTCCCTGTACACGCGTGCTTAGGACTGTCTGCTGTCCTAACACCAGGCTTGCAGAATTGCAGGTTTGGTTGATGATTAACTCTGTCCCTGTGTTAATGAGGGTTTACTCTCTAAAGAAACAGAACTCTCTCTCTCTCTCTCATTCTCTCTCACGTTCTCTCTCTCTCTCTGTGTGTGCACGTGTGCAAGCATGCACATGTGTGTGCATGTGTGTGTGCATGTGTATATGCATGTACATTTGAGTATCTTAGTTACTTTAATCTTTCTTTCTTTCTTTCTTCCTTTCTTTCTTTCTATTTATATGAGTATACTGTAGCTGTCTTCAGACACACCAGAGGAGGGCATCGGATCTCATTACAGATGATTGTGAGCCACCATGCAGTTGCTGGGAATTAAACTCAGGACCTCTGAAAGAGCAGTCAGTGCTCTTAACCGCTGAGCCATCTCTCCAGCCTCTTAGTTACTTTTCTATTGTGTAATAAAGCACCATGGTAAAGATAACTTATAAAAGAAAGCATTTAATTTGGTTTATGGATTCAGAGGATTAGAATGAAGACCCAGCTGAGAGCTCACATCTTGATCCATGACCACAAGGCAGAGGGACGATTGTGTGAGCTTTTGAAACCCCGAATCCCACTCTCAATGTCATGCTTTCCTCAACAAAGCCACACCTCCTACTCCTTCCCAAACAGTTCCACCAAGTTGTGGAATTCAAGTATGTAAGTCTATGAGGGCCATTCTCATTCAAATCACCACAATGTGTATGGGATTTATTAGACCGATTTATAGGATATAGTCTGGGTAATCCAACATGGGTTCTCTCACACATATGAGACTGTCTTAGCTCTTGAGGCCAGATGTCTCAGAAGTTCCAATCTGGCACTAAAGACCTGGAGGTTTCTGGAGACCTGCTGGTTTCCAGTCTATGTTGGAAATCTAAAGAAGCTGTTTCTAAAAACAGTAAAGGAAAAATGCAGCTACAGGATAGATGAGCCTGTCAGCAAGAGTGAAGGAAAACAGGCAAACAGCAAAAACTCCCCCATTGTATATGCTTTCCACATACATGCGTGGGGGTCTTCCACATTTCAAATAATCTGGACAAGAAAGTTCCTCACATCTCTCACAGGAGTTCCAGATGCTTGCATTTTTGTTGGTTCTAGATCAAGTTGACAACCAAGATTATTCATCACAGTCCCATATATTGCATGGCACAGATGGACAAGGGTAAGGAGCTGAGAGACTGGCCTACCTCAGCCATTTCTACCCTGGGGACCTTACCCATAGAACAGATGTCACCTCTAACCTCTGCAAAGCCTCTCCCAAATCTTTCATCCTCACCGTCTGTTTCTTTTATAGCACAAGGCTCACACATGTCCTGGTCAGTCGCTGTCTCCTCATGGGTATATACTTCCTCTCTGCTAATTAACTTGTGGGCTCACTGGGGACTTGCTTGCCAAGGCCCTTGTGCGGCAGGAGCCTCCATGCCTATTAATGAGCAGAGCTGGAGGCCCAGATAGACCTGCCAGGCTTGAGTCATGACATTTTACCCGGCAACAATGGAAAGCTTTCGCAAAGTAAGTGTGGCCCGCGTAATAGTTAATAGATTTTGTGTGAAGCGTAGAAATGTTACCACATTTAGCCTTGTCAGGCCTGTTGGTCACAGTGCCTGGGTGAAGTGTGGACTAGAGGAATTCTCTAGCTGTCTGCTAGATGGGACATACCATTTAACCACGGGCAGATGTGGTGTCAGCCGTCCTGCACTCTGGGAACCATGAGATTTCCTCTGACTTTTGATTGTCTACATGCACAGACAGAGATTGGGCATGTGGGGAGTTGAAGCAGAGGGCAGCAGCCAACTTCCCAGGGAAAGGGTGTTCTTACATCTGCCTCCCACTGGAGCAAGCTGATGAAGATGTGAGATCTTTTCCCATTAGACTTCTTTGAGGGAGGAAATTCAGAACCCAGACATGTCTCCAACTTTGGCCACTGACTTAGAGGTCGAGGTGCCGTGCTATGTCTTAGAGCTGGGGGGCCAGGTCAGCCCCTAGCTTATACAAATGGCCCATGGCCCATGGGTCAGAGAAGATCCCAGTCACTGTAACCATCTCTCTGACTTTCTGTTCTTGCTTTGGAACTGACACTTGAACAGAGCTTTTCCATGCCAATGCAACGCCCCTAATTTTATTTATAATAGATATTATTAAAATTAATTAATTATTTAAAAGGAAAGGAAAGGGCCAAGTCTATCAACACCTAGGCCTGGGGCATGATCTGGGCAGTGCTGCCCAGCAGTTCTGTGTCTTGGTTTGCTCATGTATGGTGTGGTGATAGCAGTGCATCTCAGATAAATCTGTTCTTCCCTTCCAAGTGAGAGAGCATGTCAGGGTGACAGAGGGTTCCATCCCATGGCTGTTTCTTGGGTTTGTGGTAAAGTTCTTAGATCTCAGCTAGGCATGAACCAACACCTTTTCTGGGATTCTGAGGGAAGCTACTGTTCTGGTAAAGTATCTGCTCTCATCTTGGTGCTTGGCCACGGAAGTGCCAATATTAGATGGTCTTTGTGGTCAAGAGTCCCTGCTGTATTCCTTGAAAGAGCCATCTCTCCTCAGATGGATCCTGTCGCCTTTGGTGTGGCTGCAGATAATGCTGCTTCTCCAGTCTGTTGTGATCACATGTCTGTGTGACTGCCCATGGGCTGTGTGGATCACAGCCCAGTGATATGTGTGTGCCCGTGTGAGGTTGCAGATAGGCCTGATCTGACCCTGACTACAAGGGACATGGAGGCCTGACTCAGATCTATGTCATGTCTATGTCAGCATGCCCTTTGAATCTCACTGTTTTGTAGAGGAGTTTCTTGGGTATCCTGTTTACTCTGTCCTTGCCTTTGTCCCTGAAGAACAATTTTCTGTTTCAAATTATATTTTCATTTGTTTATATGTGTGCGTGTGTGTGTGCACTGCATGTGTGTGTATGCCGTGTGTGTGTGTGTGTGTGTGTGTGCTTTGAGAAGTGCTAGTCAGTTCTTCCCATGGTCATGAAGTGTGTTCTTTTACATGGACCTACTCCACACATACTTCTTCAGGCTCCCAGTAGTATATTGGCTTTGTATAAGAATAGGAGCTACTGCTCTTAAGTGCTAAATGGTCTATTAATAATAAGTGTTGTTAACATGGCTGTTTATGCTGGAGGCAAGCAGAGTCTGAATGTGTCTGGCTCTGGGGCTCACCACATTGATCAGCGTTCCACTTACTGCTTTCATTGCAGCTCATCCTTATGGTTTTTCCCACATAGAGGATAGGGCTGGCTTCCCCCTCTTCCTGTAACAGTGTCCCCTCAAACTCACGTGACTCCAAGGAATGGCATCCGAGAGTGGTGCCTTCAGGAGGTGATAAGCTCTGAGGTTGGGCCTGGGAAGAAAGAAGTATCATTCAGGATTGCAGCAAGCTACAGGGAGCTGCCAGACTCTTCACCACAAGGAAGACACCCAAGGATAGCAAGCAGCTGACCTTCACCTCCAGCCTCCAGGGGAATGTCTGTGCTGTTTACTAGCGCTGGCTCTGTGGGTTTCTTTTTATCTGAGCCATGATGCCTCCAGGACAGATGACCTTGGATGTTATGGGACACATGTCTCAGTTTCTTCCTTCCTTCTATCTTTCTTTTTAACTTTTTATTGATTCTTTGTGAATTTTACATAATGCACCCCAATCACACTCATCTCCCTATCCATTTGTACCTTCTCTCTGTTCTTGTACCCCCCAAAAGAAAAAAAAAGTCTCATTGTAGAAGCTATAGTATGTCACAGTGTGTTCCCAGTATATCTATTGATATACTGAATATCTGAGCTATTGAGACATTGGTCTGGCTCAAGGCCTCTGACTTCTGTTATACCACGAATACTGATTCTCACTGGGACTCCTCTCAGACATCCTATTGCTGGCCTGCGTCATGGAGATCCTTCTGCTTTGGATCTGCAGGGCCAGCTCACATGGTCCATCAGTTCAAAGATAGAGTAGATGTTGGGATTGGCCAACTCAAAGCCCTGGAGCTAGGCCTGGGTGGTAGCTGAGCTGGTCAGCCCACCAGCTCTCCAGAGCCCACACCACCAGGGTGAGCTCTCCAGCACTGCCTTGGCTCACCCAATGCTGCAGCCAGCAAACGGCAGAACCTTTCTCCTGCTCTCATGCCTTTAGGGCCAGCTCACTCATGCCCAAACCAGCAGGGCCAGATCTATTGTGCTGCTCAGGAGAGGTGCAAGGCAGTCTCTCTTTGATGCTGCAACTGGTGAGCGGCAGGGACAGCTCCCCTGCTCTCATGACAGGTCTCAGTTTGTCACACATTCCACCCAATTTAAAGACCTACGGCTTCATATCTCCTGCCATCTCAGAGCTTCCTCGAGACTGTGGGGCTTCAGCCAGTACAGGTGACCCGAGGGCAAGCATGGTGGTGAACTGAGATCTCTGAAGGTCTTATTTCGGTGTTTACCTTGGTCATCACCTCTGTGCAAAGCATCTTGCCTGCCAGAGGACTCTGTGATATGATGTGCCTGGTCACCTGAGCTCCAGTGGCAGCTATTAGAGTGGAGCGCCCTAACCAGGCACCTTGGAGCCCTGAGCTATTGCCTAGGCCACACTGGATAGGTAGGTGTGAGTCAGAATCAGAGTTTATGGAGGGTCAGAAAAGATTCCAGCCTGTTTTTGTAAGGGGAATGAAATCCCTCTCTAGTTGGTCTGTCTAGTCTTTTCTTTTAAGAAGTTTCTTGATTCAGTAAGACCATGTGTAACTCACTGCCTAGGCTGCTGGGCTGGCAGGATGGTGCTAACTGAGGATCCGTCTGGTGTGTCTACCAGACTCATCCTCATCTCTCATTCCTGGGATCACTGGAGTTTCTGTGGCAACAGACATTACAAATTCATAATCTTGCTGAATACTCTGTAAAATTAATCATTTTTAATACAATGTACATTGTAACTTAGTATGGCAGCTGTGTTTCTCAATCCTGGGTAGTTCCCAGGATAAAATATAAAGATTTATTTTAAAGATTCATCTCAGTACCTGGGAAGTCTACTGTATACCCTAAAATAATCTGGCTACCTTCCAGCTATGATCCCAGTAATACTTGCAATTAGGCCTTCCATGGCTGCTAAACTCTCAGGAACTCTTTTCTCCTTCCTCCTCATGGCTAGTCTGATTTTCCCTTCCTCTCTCTTTCCTTCCCATGGCTGGCAGAAGTTCCACCCTATTCTCCCTTTTGCCCAGCCATTGGGTGATCAGTGTTTATTGACAAGGAAGAGAATTAATGGCAAGAATTGTTTACACGAACTTGAGACAGGAGATTCTTGACGTAAGCATTGCGTTATGGGGGCAGAGAAGTCAGCATTTGAATAACACATGGACAACCTTTACACAGCACACAGAAACATTATGCTTCCAATACCCTGAGATGTTCATTAGACTCTGATCCCTTCCGGAGTGCTCTGACTTCACCCAACTATAAGCAGTTACTCAATGCCCTGCTCTGCCTACGCTTTCTTTATTTCAACCTTCACAATTGTATGTCAACCTTCCTCCGCCAAGCCTTTGGCAATGGTCACTCCCTTCCGAGTCCAAGTCTGCCCCACCAATCAGACTCTATTGTTTTATTTAGGATTCTGGGAAGAAGGCCCACAGGCGATCGGGGCTCCTGCCAGAGCTACCAAGGCCTGGGATGCGTAGGAGCTTGGCCCCCAGGCCTGTTCAGACCCAGGTGGCTCTTGTCTCTGCAGAGCCTACACGGCCACAGAGTTATTAGCAGAGGAGGAAATCATGCCCCTGGAAGCTGCTGCTTAATCACAGGCACTGTGGGAGCCTTCCCCAGAGAGGCATTGGCATAGTTAAACAACCATTTGGCACCAGAGGCTGCCTGTGGAGCAGGATGTGGTTGCTTCAGCTGTATCTGGGAGATGGGTGTGGGCTGAGAGACTTCAGACCAGGAGCAAGTGGGGGTACTCCGTCGCCCATCTGATCTGCTGTCACCTGATTAGACGATGACCCAAGAAGAACTTGTCAGGAGTTGGTAGGGTTCACCTGATTCCAGACAAATAAATAGAATGTTGTTCTGTGAGGTCTGTGTCTGTGTATGCTTGTCTCTGTGTATTTCTCTGTGTCTATATAGCTGTGTAAGCCTATCATTGTGTGTCTGCATGTCTATATATCTATATGCCATTGCGTATTTGAAAGAAAATTTTGAAAGAAAAAGGGACTTCTTTTGGCTCAAGGTTTCAAGGATGGTTGGAGGTATTGCTTTGAGCTTGAGATGAGGCAGAATACCATGGTAAGGGATGCATGTGGCAAGACTCCTTGCCTCAAGACAGCCAGGAAACAGAGAGAGAAAGGAAGTAGGCAAGATATGTCTTTCTAGGGCGTGTCTACACTGACCTACTTTTTCCAGTGAGGTCTCATCCCTTATTTACAACCCTACAAATAATGCCAATAAATTGTGAATCCATCAAAGTATTGACACTTTGGAGACGTCAGCTTTCTTATGGTCCCATTACCCCTTGATGATTAAAATTGCCAGTTGAGAACTAAGCTTCCAACATATGAACATTTAGGGAACCCTTCATATTCAAACTGTAGGTGAGATGCTCAGCCCCTCCTTAGCTGAATAACATTTCCAGACAGGCGTGCTGTGTGCTCCTCTCTATCTTTGCAAACCAGACCAGGCACCAGAGATGCTGGGCCTGGCTGGTCTGCCCATGGGAGTGCACATTTCTTAAAGGGTGAGAGCTCAGAACTTTAAATTGCCTACCCCTAGATTATGTCAGGTTTAAACCAGAAATATTGAGCCTCACAGACATTCTGCTTCTCTCTGGCCTTCCCATTCTATGCTCAGACTTCTCATCCACCCATAGCTGGTGGCACCAAAGCCTTATGAATCCAGCATCCAACATGGACCTGATGTCCTAGGATGTTATGTCAATGAGGTAGATGGGGAAATTCATCAGATGAGAGAGCCTATTTTTATTAAAAATCAAACTGGGCGGTGGCTCACACAACGGTGCAGAATATACATTACCATTCCAGAAGACAGGAAAAGGAGCATAGTGAGGAAATACTGGAATAAAGCAAGACGATAACCAAGCAGGATACACTCCAAACTTTGTCTTAGATGGCTCGCCCGGTCTCACTCCATCTAGCTTTGCTGACTATAACACACTTTTCTCTGATGATTCCACACCCTGTCTGTAGCTCTCCTCAGTAGGCATCTCACAGCTCTGGCATCTTCAATATCTTAGAGTATCTAACACAGTTCAGACTTCACCTTTATAGCTTCACGCAATGGCCTCTGGCCATGCAGGGACTTCCCTACCAGCAGCCTGTCTTCAGTTTTTCTTTCCCTTAACTGTAGAGAAAGATTCTACAACTCCTTTCCTGGGTCCTTCTGACTCTTAAATCCAGAACCACCATGTGGCTGGAGCTGCCAAGTTCTGCTGGAATCTGTCCCCCTCCTGGGATTGCATTTAAGTAATCCTTGACCTGTTGATACTTTGTAGGTGAAGGCCTTCTCCTTTCTCAGTTTGTAGGATTAGATGGTAGAATCTTGCCCAGAGGTACTATTCCCTTTGTTCCATTCAGAGTCAGGCTTTTCTTTCAGCTTCTCCTCAATTTGAGCACAGAACTTGGCTCCAACATTATATTTCATTCTCTCTCTTTTTTCTCCTCAAACTACTTTTTGTCACAATTTATTTTTTTGTTCCTTTACATCCCAATAAAAGTCCCCTCCCTCCTCTCCTACCAGTCCTGCCCTTACAAATTCCCCTCCCTAACTCCCTCCCCTTCTCCTCAAAGAAGGGGAAAACCCCGCCTTGGTTGCCATCCCACCCTGGGACATCTAGTCCCAGGAGGACTAAGAATATTTTCTTCTCTTACTGAGGCCCAGTCAGGCAGTCCAGACAAAGTAAAGGGATCCAATGGCAGGCAACAGAGTCAGAGACAGCCCCAGCTCCAACTGTTAGGGGACCCACATGAAGCAAGCTATACATCCACTACAAATGTAGTAGGGCTTGGTCCAGCCCCTGCATGCTCTTTGGTGGATGGTTCAGTCTCTGTGAGTTCCCATGGCCCAGGTTAGTTGACTCTGTAGGTCTTTTTCTGATGACCTCGACCCCTCTGGCTCATTCAGTTCTATCTCTCACTCTTACACAAGACTCCTGAGCTCTGCCTGATGTGTGGCTGTGAGTCTCTGCATCTGTTGCTGAATGAAGCCTCTCAGGAGACGGTTATGCTAGGTTCCTGTCTGCAAGCACAGCAGAGTATCATTAATTAGGTCTCAAGTTGGGGCAGTCGTCAGTTGTCCATTCCCCCAGTCTCTGCTCTATCTTTATCACTGACATCTTGTAGGCAGGACAGATTTTGGGTTGAAGGTTTTGTGGATGGGTTAATTTTCTCCTCCCTCCTCTGGAAGGTTCTGCCTAAGGGGATGGCCATTTCAGTCTCCATCCCCCACTGGTAGTAATCTCAGCTAGGATCACTCCCATACACTCCCCATAACCGTCCCTATCCCAGGGCTCCAGCTAGTCCCAGAGATGTCACCCCCTCCCACAAATGAACCAATTTCCATTCTCACTCCCAGCCCTCTCCTGACCTCTGACCTGATGGCCATTGCTGTTCCTCTCCTCATTCCCTCTTCCACAGAATGCGGAACTAGAGAAACACTCTTCCATTGCTGGTGGTAGTGCAAACTTGTATAACTACTTTGGAAGTCAATTTGGTGGTTTCTCAGAAAATTGGGAATAGTTCTACCTCAAGAGCTAGCTATACCACTCCTGGGCATATACCCAAAAGACGTCCCACTATACCACTGGGACATTTGTTCAACTATGTTCACAGCAGCTTCATTCATAATAGGCAGAAACTGGAAACAACCTAGACGCCCCTCAGCTGAAGAATGGATAAAGAATATGTGGTTCATTTGCACCATAGAATACCTTTCAGCTATTAAATACAAAAACATCATAAATTTTGCAGGCAAACGCATGGAACTTGAGAATCCCATCCTGAGCGACGTAACCCAGAACCAGAAAGACACATACGGTATGTACTCACTTATAAATAGACATTAGCCTTTAGTGCAGGACAACCACACTACAACCACAGACCCAAGGAAACTGGATAACAGGGAGGGCCCAAGGGAGGAGTCATGAGTCTCACTCAGAAGGGGAACAAACAGTCATCAAACTGTACGTTCTGTGCTTTCCTGGCTGCACTTGCTCCTGTTCATTGTAGTTCTGCACAAGAGTTTTCATGAATAAGCATGTGACACAGTCAATACTAGGTTGCTTTGAACTCCTCTATGCCTACAGCATTAATCCAAAGAACTTCAGTTTAGCCTCAGGCAGAGGTTATTTTATTTTTATTTTTTTTTGTGGGGGAAGGGTTGGTTTTTTGAGATAGGGTTTCTCTGTGTAACATCTTCCAAGTACTGGAATTAAAGTCACGGGCCACTATTCCCTGGCTCAGTTTTCTTTTTAAGGGTAGAAAGCAACCATGCTTTTAGCCAAAATATCCTAACAACGGCCTCCAGGCGACCTGGTAACATTCTTCCCATCTGAAAGCTCTTGAGTTGGGCTTCCATAGTATGCGTTAACCAACTGTACCAACTTCCATGTCCCTACTAGCATGGCGTGCTAAGCCCTGGTTATAGCATTTGACCACTTCTCTGGTTAAAAATTTTTCATGTTTCTCCAAAACAACAGCATGGTTGTGCCTATTACAACAATATTCTAGCCCCTGGTACCAACTTCTGTTTTAGTTGCCATTCTATTGCTGTGAAGAGACACCACGACAAAGGGGGCTTATGAAAGGAAGAATTTAGTTGGGCACTTGCTTAAGTTTCATAGTCCACGAACAAACATATCATGGCAGGGGGCACAGCAACTGGTGGGCAGGCATGGTGCTGGAGCAGTAATTAGGAGCTCAGGTCTGATCATTAAGTTGGAGGGAGGTGGGGAGAAAGAGAGAGAACACAAACATGAGCCTGGGCCTGACATGGACTTTCATGGACCTTTGAAACATCAAAGCCTATCTCCAGTGACACATATCTTCAATACAGCTAGACCACATAGCTAATCTTTCCCAAATTATTCTGCTAACAAGCATCCAAGCATTCAAAAACACGAGCCTAGGGTGATTATCACCATCCAAACCACCACATCCACCAAAGTTGCAAGATAGAAAATCAGCATAAAATTCAGTATCTTCTTGATAAACACACGATACATTTATCAAAAAGGAAATCAGTAGGACAATCTTAACAGTTACAAAAATGCTTCTAAAAGGAGGGTTAACCCAGGAATAGGATGCTATCTACAGATGGAAACTAACATTTATGAAAGAAGTGAAAGAGGATATTACAAAGAGCCCATATTCATGAATGGGAAGAATTGATGTCTTTAAGAATGTGCACATTACCCATGCTGTCTACAGATCAAATGCAATTCTTATTAAAATACAAGTTTTTGTAGTTACATATTTATTATTTATTCTTCACATAAATAAAAAACCCCAAGATTTATATGGAACCATAAGGACCCCAAATAGTTAACCCTGAGAAAACCTGCAAAGTTGGGGGCCCCTCAGCTTCTGATGTGAAAGCACAGTAGGAAGTTGTTGCAACCAAAGTCTGACTTGGTAGTGACATGAGTCAGAAATAAGACCATGTGTTTACAAACTAAGGCAGAAAGAATCAAGACTGGCTGGCTCATAGAAATGCTAAGTGTGACTTGCTTTAAGATGAAGTTATTCGGGCTAAAACGGAGGACTAGTCTCATTATAGAGATAAATGGGAGGTAGTGATGTATGCTCTGCTCTTGACATGGTAAGAACCACATTGTATAGATCAGCTGCCAACAAGTTAATAATGGTGAACTTTCATCATGGAAAAGATACACTTCAGATAGGAACACCATCTGAACACTAATGTACGTTGTGGTCATTGTTATATCTAAGACATTTGATCTAATGTTGAAATTTATTTCATCGGCTAACATTTTTACATTTCCTGAATGTTGCTATAAGCCATGGCTTCAAAAGTAACTGGCCTTAAAATGATCAAGCGAACTATTGTATCATTTGATTATAGAATGATAAAAATAATATCTCTTATGTACCTATTACCCACAGCATGCAATACGTAATTTCAAATAATTGAAAAAGAATAGGGACTGGAAAAGGACAGCTTCCTCAGTAAATGGCTCTGGGAACATCAGAAATCATGTCGTTGGTCAAAACGGATTCAAACATCTTATCCTGCAAGCAGCCCAACTTGAATGGATCAAAGACCCTAATGTCAGGCACAGGACTCTGAAACTCCTGGAAGAAATGAGTAAGAGCTTCGTGGCATTGACACAGGTGGGGAACAGTCTGCAGAGTGAAGAGACAGCTGTGCATTTGAGGAAACTTTTGCAAACTGTCCATTTGATGAATGATGATTTCCAGCATATAATAACCTCAAAGGGCAAATAGCAAAAAATAAGAAGACGAGACCCAATTAATCTAGTTAAACCATGGGCAAACTAATTAGACATCTCTTGTTTGCTTGTTCTTTTAACTAGTTCTTTGAGAACTTCGTACAATGTGTTTTAGTAATACCCACGCCACCCCCCAACTCTTGCCAGATCACCATGCTTCCCTACCCCTCTTTATAAATAGGAGAACCCAAGCAATCAAGTCCAATTTCCATTACCCATGTACTTTTGGGTGTGTGGCCTTACGCTGTAGCCTAGCAAACCTACCAGGAGCCTACTCTTAAGAAGAGCAGAATCTCTTTCTCCCAGTAGTTACCAGTCACCAATATCTCTCAGTTGGAGATGTCACATCCTCTCCTCAGGGTGAGATTTTTGTCTGGCTTGAGTTTATGTATGTGGGTCTTGTAGATGCTGTCACTACAGCTGAGGGTCCATATGTATAATTGCTCTGCCACGATGAGGAAAACACTTTTCTTGTAGTCATCTATTACCTCTGGTTCTTACAGTCTTTCTGCCACCTGAACCCAGGGAAGAAGGGATATGGCACAGATTTCTTAAGGAGAATATGCACACATGACCAAGAAGTGTATAATAAAACGCTCATTACTGGTGATCGGGGAAATGCAAATCAAGCCTCAGTAAAAACTGGAGATGGTCAAAGTTCTGCCCTCGCAGGAATAAACTCCTGAGATTAATCCCCAGACTCAAGAATATAAAGGACATGAGAGATCTTGCTGGCTATTTTTCTATCAGCTTGGCAAAGTCAGAGTCATCTGGGAAGATGGACATTCGTTTGAGAAAATGCTTGCATCAGGTTGCCCTGTAGACAAGCTTGTGGATATTTTCTTGATTAATGATTGACACGGGAGAGCCTGGCCCACTATGGGCAGTGGCCACCATTGGTCCTGAGTCTTATATAATAAAGAAGGCTATGCAAGCCAGGCACAGCAAGCTAGCAAACAGTGCTTTTCCATGCTCTCTGTTTCAGTTCCTACCTCCAGGTTCCTGCCCTGCTTGAGTTTCTGCTTTGGCTTCCCCTTAGATTGTCTTTATCACAATGGCAGGAAGCAAACTAGGACATAAATCACCTCATTGCAGCTAGAATGACTATTATTGTAAAGATAAAAAATAAAATGTATAAAGAAAATATTGTATGTATCCACAAAGGAATTCTTTTCAGTCATTAAGAAAAATAAAGTTATGTCCCCTGTAGGAAATGGATGGAACTAGAGATCAAGGTGTTAAGCAAAAGAAGACAGGGAATTACAGAAGAAGGAGTGTTTTAGAAGAGGAACTGGAGCTGTGGGAGGGGAAGGGGAACATGTGGACCATAGGGAATACATGGATTCCAAGTTTATATAATATAGGCACAAAAGTCTCAGAATGAAACCCAGTTTTATACTCTGAATGTATACCCATAAAGTATTTTTAAAAGAGGAAAAAGAAATACCGGTGATTATGTAGAGAAAGGAGAAGCATCATTCTCTACCGATGGAATGGAGGTCAGTATAACCATTATGGGGAATAGTGCAGAGGCTCTGCCATATGACTCAGTTATTCTGGGGCTTCCACTAAAGGACTTGAAATCAATATGTGCAAAGACATCCAAGTTACATATTTATTGTGGTGCTACCCACAACCTCCAAGGCACATAACTCAGGTGTCTACCAATAAATAGGTGAATAAAAGACACAGAATATACACACACTGGGATATCGTTTCGCCAATATTGATTCTTCATTTTCAGCAATATTGATGGAGCTGGAGTACGTTATAATAAGTGGAATAAGCCAGAAACAGAAAGAATAATAGCACGGATTATTTTTTCTGTATAAAAGCTAAAATGTTGATCTCAAAGAAATCGAGAATAGTTAGGAGGATCACAGCCCTCAATTTCTGGATGAGTCCGGATAGAGGCTACCCATTGGCAGATTCACTGCATCTGACTCTTCCTAGGACACAGTGGTTCACCCTGTGTTACTTGAAGAAACTATGGGGGAACCTAAGAAGAAGGTGGGGGTTGGCAGGTACTATGCTAGTTGGGAGAGACAAAACTGGCATTTTCCAGCTCAGGAGTAGAAGGTGGCTATTAGGTACACTGGATAGGCGGGTTGTGGGAGAGAACTCCTGATGCTCTCTAGCTCAGTGCAGGGTCTATAGTTGACAATAATTCAGTCTTTCAAAATGGCTGATTGAGGCCTGGGGAGATGGCTCAGTGGTTAAGAACACTGATTGTTCTTCCAGTGATCCTGAGTTCAATTCCTGGCAACCACATGGTGGCTCACAACTGACACCCTCTTCTTGTGTGTCTGAAGTGTGTCACATACACAAAATAAATAAAAAGAGCGAGTGCATTCGAGACTCATCCATTTAGAAAAATGGCTGTTAGAGAGGATTTTAAATGTTCCTAAAAAATAACAAATGTCTGAGGTAGTCACGCACCTGTGGTCTCCCTGATCCGAGCCCTATGCACCGAGCACATTATCCTCCACAGGTATAAACAATTACCACGTGCCTATGAAAGGTGAAAATCTATTAAAAACCACATGTAATAATTAAGATTCTATTTTTTTTGTCATGGGGACATTTTAAAAAGGAAGCAGTCCCCAGTTGGTCCTTTCAGACCTTTAGGAGCTTATGTACAGGATGACGTTGCAGTTTGAGTTTACTGCCTTGTCTCCACCAGCAGTGGGATTGTGTGCATGCACCCTCAAGCATCCCAAAGGCTGAGCTAGACTCCCAGCCCCTGTGTATGCATCTTATAGCACACACAAATAGGCAGAGAGATCTGAGCTCTGCAGGTGGCAGTCCGAAGGGTCAGTCCAGGCTCAAGTCTGAAGTCAGAAGACCATGTCTTAGTTCTAAAACGGGCATGATAAGAACCCCACTTTCCCAGCTTTCCTATTCTGTTCAGGTTGTGCAGCCTGCCCCGGTGCAGGAGGACAGTGTTTTCCTTAGTCTTTACATCTGGGCTTTGGTTTTACTCAGAGTACACACATAGCTACGCCCGGAGCAACTCTCAAATGTCTGGGTGGCTAAGCTTCTTCACTTGACCCAGGGTGAGCCACTGTGTCCTGGTGAGAGTCAGGTGCAGTGAGTCTGCCAATGGGTAGCTTAGATCTGGATTCATCCAGATATCGAGGGCTGTGGTTACTTTTTAAACATGGCAGAGCTTGTATGAGCTGGGTTCAGGAAGGTGGGACATCAACGCAAACACTGCCGGTCATATTCCAACTTGTGTGTAAGGACACGATCTCTCTCAAGGTGTCCTGTCCTCTTTGTTGAGGGTGTTACCTCTGACTTGGAAGCATCTGCAGGGATGGAGTAGCCAGACACTTTGAATGGGGTTGTAGGATTCATTCGCACGTAGCTATTTCTGTGGGATGTGTCACCCGGACCAGAGTGTCCTAACAGGTCTGTGTCATGGCTTCTAGGGGATGATTCATGGAGTCCCCTTTGGTCTCTACTGCAAGTGATGGTCTACTGCTAGGGAACCAGCGTACCAGCATACCAGCTCTGCTTAGGAGCATCCTCTGCCAAGCTTACTGGCTTACTTACTGGCGGGGATCCGAGCCTGAGGCTGTCCCTCAGTCCCTTGCCTCCTAGGTCTTTCTATGGATAATATCACAGCATAGGATCCATCTCCCCCTGGGGACGTAGGTGGAACTGATTGGCCTGATATAGCAGTGTTTACCTCTGAAGTGAGGTGACAAGAACCCAGAAGAGGCAGCAAGGCTGGTACCTGAGGTCTGCTTCTTGTCTAGAGTCTGTGCCTGTACCACAGGACTGAAAGGCTCCCTACCTACTGTGCCCCCAGCCTTGCCTAGAGTCCTATCAGGCATTCAGTTTATCACTTTAAACTATTTTAAAGGTGTTCAGTGTAGAGACCTCTGGCAGTTGGGATGCCTATTGTATTTGCTTTGGGATTTACTAGGTACAAGAATGGATTGTAATTTAAACCCTTGTGATTCTTTCTGGGTAGTGCCGGCAGTCACATTCAGAAGGTTTGCGGTAGAACAGAAAGCTGGGCATCCTGTCCCAAGGTTTGCACTCTCTGCCTTTTGCCATAAACTTGGTCTTTGGTGTGAACGTTATCTGTACGCCCCTCCCTAGACATTAACACTATTTTAAGGATGCTGTCAAATATCTTTTAAAAATTGGCATAGTTAACCAATTAAAATATATTCGTGTGGGTCAGAGAGATGAGATGATGATTAAGAGTACGTTTTGTCTTTGTGGAGGACCCTGGTTCAATTTCCAGCACCCAAGTCAGGTGTCTTATAACCTTGTGCAACTTCCAGAGGATCCGGCACCTTCTTCTGGCCTCTGTGGGCACACACGGGCACATGCACTATGTCTATATCTACATAGTTAAAAGTAAAAATAATCTTAAAAATGTACTCTTGTTTTAATTTGACATATAGTGATTATGTACAGTGTGACATTTCAAGGTATGCCCACAGCATGCAGTGATCAGATTGGAGTGATGGGCCATCTATCACCTCAGCCCTTTGTCATTTCTCTGTTCTGGGAAAAAAACCCATCACTGCCCTGTAGTTTAACCTCAACATCTACCTTTTGCTGTTCCCTTGTGCAACTGTGTGTTTATTTTGTTGCTTTTCCAACCTGCTGAATGAATGAATGAATGAATGAATGAACTTTTGAGACAGTCTCACTAGTGAGCTCTGGCTGGCCTGGATGGCACAGAGAACCTCCTGTCTTCATGGAATGGAAACAGGTGTGGCTTCTCCTTCCCCTTATAGGTAGGGGAAGGTGGGTGTCAGGACACAATCCAGTGGGTTCTTTTCAGCCTAGCCCATGACCAGCCAGCAATTCTGGAACATTGACAACCCCTATCATGCCCATTGCAGACACAATAGTGAGGAACCTGTTCCTGCCCTGTCCCTGGATGCTCAGTACAGCTGGGTACTAGGTAATGTCTGTTCGTAGGTGTCCCTTCCTGTCCCACTGAGGACCAAAAACCTTCCTTACTATCCTTCAGTCCGCTTGACCCTATTGCAACCAGTTGGCCCCTCTCAGACAGTCTCTACGGCATCTCCTGCAGGCCTACCCTCCAGGCTGGCCTGACTTCCCAGTCCTCTGCCTGTTTAGCATTCAGGGTTGGGGTCCCATGGTCTCTCCCAGTGGGCAGTCACATCTATTCTCAGCAGAGGCAGGTGGTAGCCTGCACAGAAGTGAGAGGCAAGAAATGGTGTGATGCAGGGGAATAATGTAAGTCTAGCAAACAGGCAGTGGTGCCGCACAGTCCACGATCCTTTATAGCACAGGTGTTGCAGGACTGGGGGTAAATATTTGCTAACCAAGAACAGGCGTGAGGGAGAGGAAGGCAGAACATTCTGTCCTCCTCCCCGCCCTCCAGGGTTCGCCCACCTGGCTCATTTCTTTGTGGTTGCAGGATCTTGGCTTTCCCTGAATATGTATAGGAAGGGGTTGCTCCTCAGATCTTCCTATTGTCACCTCTGACCCCAGGTCTGGTTGGTGTGTGTCTAGGAGCTGTTTAGCCAAATATTAGTTCAGGGAATAAATGGAGGCCTCCTATGGCAGATTTAGCATTTGCAACACTAAAATTCGTTTACAGAAGCCCTCTTCTTATGTTGGGGCTTTGAAAATTCCTGTGCATTAAACGAGCCATGAAACCACAGTTGAGGACAGTTTCCCCATGGTGCAGTGTGTTGAAAAGAAGGCCAAGGTCAGAAGGATGCCGCTTTCCCAGGCAGAGCTAGAGGACCTCTACCAACTCACACTCACCAGTGTCACCCCAGGGGCACATGGGCCCTTACCTGGAATATGATGTCATAGAAACAGAAGAACTAGATGAGCTCAAGGCTGGGTAGATCTGACCTCATCACACGGAACTTTAGGGTGCAACATCTGCTTGAATTTTCAGAATGATGCAAAGTCCCTGGAGGAGACAAGGCAGCCACTGCTTCCTTATTGCCTGGTTGAGGGGAGAGCAGTCTCTGATGGGTGGATGTTGGGAGGGTGCTCTCTCTGCTTTAGTCTCTGATGGGTAGATGTTGGGAGGGTGCTCTCTCTGCCTCAGTTCACAAGGTTTACACCAACTCACTTCCAAGCAGAGGGTTTTTCTTTCACAGGGAAGAGGCCTAGACTGTGAAGGAGGTTCTACATAGCAGTCACTTTACTTTCTACAATTGTCATGATTTCTGATGCACCCTGCCCTGGAGGGGCTTTGGTAGCTTCCTGTGTAGGGGATGCACACACTAATGACCCTAGGGCTGAGGTCAAAGAGGAACAAGGCATATTCAGCTCCCAAGAACTTTGTGGGGGTGGCCAGCCTGTGGCTCTGGGTCCTCCATGGTTGGGGCATTGTTGATGATTGTGTGGTCAGCCCTCCCTCCCTCTCTGAGCTCAGCCCAGTTCCTTTGTTGCAAAACAGCACCCAACAAAAGCCAGGGAGTTGGAATTCATAAAGGCCCGATGCATGTGAAGCCCATCTGCTCGGCAGTTCCCTATGCCCTGGCAGATCTTTGTAAAGCAGGGCTAAGGATGGGTAGGTCTGAAGCTTCTAGGTGAAAGAAAGGAGGGAAGGTTGATGTGAGGGAGGGTGAGTAGGGGTGTGCAGCCGAGGGTGAGGAGGACAGGAGCGCTGCTGTCCATCGCTGAGCACCGGGATAACAGGGTGTACTGTTCATTGCTGAAGTGGCTTCTCAGCTCCTGGGTTAATCTGCACAGCCACAGCAGCTCCGGCTGTCAGGAAAGGAAGACTTAAGCAACTCACAGATGCTTAGCCTAGGCAGATGCACACATGGTGTTGAACACCACCCAGTTTATTCTCTGAGGTGTCCTTTCCAGGCCGTGGGCTCAGTTCAGGTGTTCAGTGTCTAGGTGAAGTTCTCAGTTACTGTAGGGTCTCTGGGTTTTTCATGGCTCCTGGGGCAGCCCTCATTTCTGAGCTCTTGGTAAGCATGCAGTGCCCAGCCAGTCTTACCTCATCCTTCAGATTCTTCAGCTTGTTTCCTGGGCAAATTCTAGGAAGTTTATTTCCTGAGCCTTCTGAGCCTAACATGCATCAACTCAGATGGCTGCCTGACTTTCTGTGTACATAGCTACATGTGTGTGCACTTGTGTACGTATATTTTTATTATGTGCAGGTGTGTGTGTATGTGTGTGTGTGTGTGTGTGTGTGTGTTTGCGTGCATGTATATATGGATTGCCAGAGGACAGCTTCAGGTATCAGATCTCAGGCTCTGTCCACCTTTATTTATTTAGTTTTTAGATGGTGTCTCTCACTGGCCTGGAACTTGCCAGGTAGGCTGGTTGGCTTGGTAGTCCCGAGAATCTGCCTCTTTTTGCCTCCCTAGTGCTGGAGTTACACCACCACATCTGGCTTTATGTTTTGTTTTAAAAATTATTATTATTCAAATTTTTATTTTTGAAACTAAAGTATAATTACATTTGTGTATGTGTCTTCCTAAATATATAAATACAACCTGTATATGCTACATACAACAGCCATGTAGTGTTACTTGTATTGATATGATTTCAGGACTGACAACGTGGATGTTGAGTCTCTTTCCTGGGGAAGTCTATTTGCTTTGCTCTCAGTTTGAGTTCTCAGTGGTTGAGATCCCAAGAGATTTTCCCATCCCATGTTAGGGTGTTTGTGGGAGTCATCCTTGTCCAGATCTCATTTAGGTAGTCATGCTGATGTGACTTCATGGGTTTAGGGAATCCTCCTTCTCCACCTACACCTCCTCTTTTGGCTGGCGCCCCTCCTGCCTACCCTTCTTAGTTCTGAGATGACAGGTGGTCAGTTTCTCAGTGAGGTCACCCCTCTTTTCCAAGTTCTGCCCTGACAATGCACAAGGAGATGCTGGTGATTCTGGGTTTGCTTGAGAGGAAAGACAGACTTCAGTTACTCATGTATGTGTGCTGACCAGGGTTTTGGAGGGAGGATTGAACACTTGATGAACACACAAGTTCAAAGTCAGATCTTCATCCTTGTCACTCAGGTGGGAGGGTGTTTCTGGGTGCAGTTGGTTAGAGGGGCACACACTTACTCCATGGACGAGTAAGCCTGCCTTTCTCCTTCCTGCTCCTCCTGACTTTCTTGAGTTAGCTTTACATTGTGAACTGGTCTTGGATTTTCCTCATGTGCATCCACAGTTCATGTTCTTGTCTTTGTCATCTTCTCCCAGTTGATCCCAACCTGTCCCAGTCCATGTTGCATGGTCTCCTCTTCTTGAACCACAGTCCACTTGAGCTGGGTGTGGATTCCTGATGTTTCTTGAAGAGTTTTCCTGACAGTACCTGTGTGTTGTGGAAAAGGCCAGCTGGGGAGCTTCAGTCTCTGGCTTTCACAGGGGTTGCTTAGTCATCTACCTGTGGGTACTGTTCCATTGCATAGGCAGACAATGTTGGCTTCAGATGGACCAACTATGCCTGGGCCTGAACAAAGCCACGTGGCTAACACAGTCTCTGGGCATACCAGTGATGTCTAAAGACCAAATTACTCAGGACGGGAATTCATGAGGACTGAGAAATGGAACCTGAGAGACACCAGACGGCTGTGCAGAGTGTGGGGGCTTAGGGGTTGAAGCCAGCAGCTAGAGCCAGTAGGCTTTCTCTCATCTGGAGTTTTTTATCCTGTGTGAGTTTGGGGTGAATGAGTATCTCTGGATGAAAGGGCATGCGTGAACTCTCTGTTAGCCTACCCACTCAACTCAGTCCCCTCATTTGCCCTGTGCTTCCTGGAAAACCGTTAGCACTGATAACCCTGAAACTTGCCGGAATGAAATGGTGTGAGGTCAAGCAGGGTAGAGTCTGCAGGGAGTCTGGGCCTCTGTATAGGAGTTAAGTGAGAGGGAGCTACCATCCTTTGTGAACTGGAAGAGGACATCTTGGTGAGTGAGGACCACCAGGAACATGTGCATACCTACTGTACCTTAGGCAAAGCATAAGGAGCTATTGACTGGGTGTAAAGTCACTCCCTAAGGTCCGGGACTAGGTGAAGTACCGAAGCCCTTTGCCTTGGGGCTTACCCTCTCTATCGATCACTCCTGAAACCACTGTCCACACTGTGCATTGTGATCTGCCATAGGTAGAGGAGGCTCTGAGTCTGAGCAAGCCTTACAACTCTTGCTTGAACTATTTCTATCATTGTTAAGGCATGTCCTGGGCAATGCAGTACTTACTGTACGTTCTGTACTTTTATGTCTGATAAGTGTCACTGTCGTGCTTTTAAAGGTACTCCATCTAGGCAGAAAGGGGCTCAAACAATGCGGTCACCCTGCATTCTGGTTTTTGGCTACAGACCAAAAGCCAGTCTTTAATTGCCTTAAGGAGGCTTTAATTGCTATAAGAAGGCAAAATGAAATCTAAAACATTGAGTCATGTGCAGCAGGCACACTCAGGGTTTCACAAGGTCAGCCAAGATATGCATCAGAGGTATATTGGAAGCAGTATGGCAGGTTGCTAGAGATGTCCTTCTTCCTTCCAGGGTCACAAAGCAGCAGCAGCAGCAGGTGTGATGGGCAGCAATTGCTAACCATGGTCAGTACTGGCTACCTCCTTTCTCTAGGCCTCAGGGTTTTTGAAAGTGAATAGATTTATGTGGCTGGCTTTTTCTTTCTTATTGTTTGACTGTTTCATACTATTATATAATAAATTTTATTTGTCATTCCTCCCAAATTCTCTTTTTCACCCTTTCCTTCTTCTGCTGGAATCCTTCTCTACAAGTCTCCTTCTTACTTTGTGTGTGTGTGTGTGTGTGAGAGAGAGAGAGAGAGAGAGAGAGAGAGAGGAGAGAGAGAGAGAGAGAGAGAGAGAGAGAGAGAGCGCACAAGACACCCTCTGAGGTTAGTTAAAGTTTCTTGCGTGAGGGTGGGTAGGAAGTTGTTAATGGAACAGGGCAAGTTATTATATCAGTGGCTAGACCTATGAAGAAAATGCATCCGCTCCCCAACCCATTCTTTAGCTCTAGCAGTCCCTGAAGGAGGGGTAGGGCCTCATGGACTTTTTCCATCCATGAGGACATGATGACGGCCGGATTGATAATCACGACTGCTATGAATTCTTGAATCCAGAAGACATCTTCTCAGCTATGTCCCCTTTCTCTAGCTCCCTTGATGTTCTCTGGGCTTTGGAGGAGGCCATATGACTAAGATAAGTGCCGTTAAAGTAGAAATAGGTGTTGTTTTCAGATGGAATCTGGTAAGGCATTCATTAGGGAGACCACACAATGTTGTGAAATAAGGTATTCACGGCACCTGCTTACACTTTCTCCCATCCCAGCCCATGGCACCCATGTCTCTGAGTGGGGAGGCAGGGGGCTGCCCAGCTCCCCTCACCCACTGAGCCTCCTCTAGTCTAGGGCAGCACCCCTCAAAGGCCCAGAATGAGTATGGCAGCTGTTTGAATTGGCTTCGATGGTCACGGTGAAGAGGAAAGGAACCTCCTTCACAGGAGATCAGGGCATAGGTTATCGACATAGGTCCATATGGTAGAACTTCAGTTCTAGATTTTCATCATGAGTGTTTAAGACATGGAGAAGAATAAATTCAATTTAGAAGAATTTAAAGCCATAGGTTGATTTGACAGAATGCTAGCTTCTTAGCATCATAGTCCTCAGTTAGAGCGAATCTGCACTGGCCTTGGTGGTGTCCTAGTTGACAATGACATGGGGTGGGGTGTTGCCAATGAAGAGGACTTATGCCCAGGCTACATTTGCAGAACTCCTTCATGTCCCAAGGCTAGAAGATTGCACCAACAAGGTGTCACAAAAAACAAGGCTGATTTTGTGGAATATATCCAGTTTTATGTCTGCAAGGCTGTAACTCAATCTGGATGGACACAGCTATGGTTCCCTATCCCCGGGGATCTAACTAGATGGATGCATACCTCAGTGCACTGGCTGGCAGCTTGTGAGAGGACTCAAGGATCTGTCTGGTCTCCTCAAGTAAGCTGCACCAGTTGTTCCATAGACTGATATAGCAAGCCACACTTGGGCCACAGCTCACCACCCTGAGCTCGAAACAAGTGCAATACCAGGAGCTGTGGTCTGTCCCTCGGTTGCACCAAGGCTGTGTAGCTTGCTGCCCCTTCCCAGCACTGCTAGAGCCTTTCATGGGCCTTTCACTGTGCTGTGGACTCTCAGCTGTGGTAAGTGCAAGGCAAGCATCTTGCCTTTTCCTCAATTTGCTCCGCTAAAGCTCCGAAGGATTAATGAGTGATCATAATTCTCAGGAATTATAGTCAGGCTTTGCAAAGAGTTAGTGAAATGAAATGGCAGCCAGCTGGCTGTGGAGTCTGCATCCTTAGTGCTGGGAGAGGAAGCAGTCTTTATGCTGGGAAAAATGTTTCCTGTGAGCCGTGCACCTCACTCAAGATAGAACAAGCATTCACACCAGGGTAGAAGTGAAGGAGAGCTGGTGCCAAGTGGAGCAGGTAGATTGCTGAAGCAATGAGACTCAGCCACATTCCTGGCAGGCTGGGACAGCATGCTGAATGCATTGCAGACGGTCACAGTACCAGTGCAGGTCTCAAGCACTGCTCTGCCCATTTAATATTCCATAGTGAGGAGAAGCCTGGGAGGACAAAGCCTTAGGGCCTCTGTTGGTGAGATCAAATAACAAGACCAAAAAGCAAGTTGTGGAGGAAAGGGTTTACTTGGTTTGTACTTCCATATTCTTCAGGACCTGAAGAAGCCAGGATAGGAACTCATACAAGGTAGGGACCTGGAGGCAGGAGCTGATGGAGAGACCATGGAGGGGAGCTGCTTACTGGCTTGCTCCCCATGGGTTGTTCAGCCTACTTTCTGATAGAACTCAGGACCACCAGCATAGGGATGACGCCACCCACAGTGGGCTGGGCCTTCCCAAGTCACTTACTAATAATGCCCACAGCCAGATTTTCATGGAGGCATTTTCTCAACTGAGGTTTCTTTTTTTTTCCTTTCAGAAAACTCTAGCTTATGTCAAGCTGACACAGAACTAACTAGCACAAATAGTTTCAGCATTTTGAAAAGAAAAGACAGAAACAGAGTCCCGATACACCTAAGAGCACTGCTGGATGTTATCTAACATCCGCTTGGGCATTTTATGGAGAAGACAAAAAGCAGACCTTAAGATGGGGTCCGGGTGTGATACCCAGCCATAGAACCTCTATAAGCTTCAGTTTTCTATTTATACAAAGGAGACTCCTGCTTTGCAGGCTACTGTGAATATTAAGTGAATTAATTTATGTGCCTGTGATGGGACCAGCACTTATTTGATAATGGTATGTGTTATCACCCAGTACAAGGTATTTGTCCTTGTTATCCATCTGAAAAGGCCACAGTGCCGGCTGTGGTGTGACAGACAGATTCTGGCCCTGTGAACTTGCCCATAATTCCAAAGGGAGGCAAGAACTCATGGATTTTTATAAGTGAATGAGACCTCTTTGATGGGTCTACACTATAGTATACACATTATCATTTGGCACCTTGTTAGAGTGTTGGTGTCCAGATAAAGAAATGGCTGAGTGTCCATTGCCTTGAATTGAATTGGGTCACTGTGGGGGTTCTGCACAGACAAGGAGAGGGCTCTTTAATACCCCCTGACCTGACTCTGATGCCAATCCCTATTCTGTATTTGTCCCGTTCTTCTTAGGAGAGGGCCCTTCAGAATGGCTTCTCCATTTTGAGGTGTGAGTCAATCCTCACTAGGATCCTGGGTCAGATATGACCCCTTGCTCTCAACCCTGTTTGCTGCTGTATTGAAACATGAAACTGGTAGCATTTTCTGTGGTCACATTATAGGGATTACATGAGCATTGTAAATTGTCCTAATTTGAATGTGTGTCTCTTTCAGCTCACCTTGTATTTAGAAGTCCAGGTGCCAGTTTTGGGGATAAATCTAAGTTAAAACACATAATCAACACTGTTATTTGGCCTCAACACAATTTAAACTTGGATATGATACATAGCAAATTCACACTAGAACCTTTAAGTTCACTTGAATCCATAGTCATGGTTCATGCCTGGTTGAGGCAGGTGTCACAGCATGGGGGCAGCCTTGTTCTGGAGCAGTCCCACAAGCCTTTCTGCAGCAGGATACCACTTCCTGTTACTCAGGACAGCTGCCTCTCTTCACCTGTAAGGAGCCCTAAGGTCCACTTGCGGCTTCCTTTATGGAGATCACAATACATCAAAGACACCTCAGTATAAACTGTGCTAGCTCCTTGGGAGCTGTAAGAACCATCAGAAATGAGGCCACTGCATTGGCTTTGGAGACTCACACACTGTGACCGGTGATATGAACACAAGGAACATGTGGCACCGTGTGCCTTCCGTAAATGGCTGTCCACGCCATACCAGCCTAGACATGAGAGTGATTTTTGGGAAGGAAATGCTGAGGGAAAAAATGTTCATGATCATGCCTGTCAGTCATTTGGCAAACAAAAAGACCACCCAGGAAGCAGTTTCTGTGCGATAGGACGGGATTTGAAGCCACGCTGAGTGCTCTGCAAAGTGTGTAGGTACAGCATCATTTCCCAGACAGGACAGTGACTCATGGGGTGGACGCCCTGAGAACAGATGATGACCCTTCATGGAGGTAGCAGGAACCCAGGTACAATAAAGTTTTCTTGGCCTTTCATGCTAAAAACGGGAAGCAAGAAACCACGAGCAAAACCAGTATTTTCTTTCACCTGCTTCGGAACGACAGTCCTCAGCATTTCGAAATGTGTTTGAAGCAACAAATTCCCTTCATGAAGTCAAACTAGCAACCATTGTAAGGAACGAAACACTTAACTAATACAAATGAAGAGTCGTTTACCAGAGTCCTAATGAGGAATGTGCCAGAAGTGTTGGTGAGGTAGATGATGACAGAGGGAGGACATGGCCAGGATCCTGTGTGCACAGGGCAGCAGGGCTGGCCCAAGGCATAGTGCAGGGTGACTACTGTATGGGCAGATATGTGCCTGGCAAGCTGTTTGCCTCCTCTTCGCCTTGCTGTACATGGTAGGCATGGTAGTTCATGTACTGTGTTCTTCAGTGACCTCCCTTGCCTCTGTCCAGGGCGATTCTCAGCAGGCGTTGCACGGTAGGAATCAGGACAGATGGACACCCATGTATTGTTTCTCTGCTCCCTCCAGCTGACTTACCCTTGGTTTCAGGTCACCGTCCTTGAATAGTCTTTTTTGTTTGCTTTTTGTTTTGTTTTGTTTTTGTGATTCTTTTTCTTGCACGAGTGTGTACACGCTAATGGTGCCATCGGGGTTGATTTGGATTCCCTGAAGTTCCTAGCTATCTACCTACACTCTCACACTAGCATTGTAAATTGTCCTAGTTTATACATGCATCTTTCTCAGCTCAGACATTGGCTGCAAATACCCCATGATGATTCAGGCTAGTCATTTACTTCTTTTTTTTTTTTTTTTTTTTTTTTTGGTTCTTTTTTTCGGAGCTGGGGACCGAACCCAGGGCCTTGCGCTTCCTAGGCAAGCGCTCTACCACTGAGCTAAATCCCCAACCCCTAGTCATTTACTTCTAATAGCGCTGTTGGCTAAAGGTCTGAGGTTAAGGTGCTAACTCTTGCAGTGTCTAGGGAGGGCTGCTTCCTGGCGTGTGGGTGAGTGGGCTTCCTGGTCTCCAATGAAGGTATACATCACACCTAAGGTTCTTAATCCGAAGTGGGAAGACACACTTTTTGTTTTTGTGTTTGAGACAGGGTTTCTCGGTGTTGTCCTCAAACTTGCTCTGTAGACCAGGAAGACCTCAAACCCTGAGATTCTCCTGCCCCTAAATCTACAGTACTGGGGTTACCGTGTGCACACCACTGTCTAGGCACACCTGAGGTTCTACCCTCACATCTCGTTGCCCTACCAAGGGTACTACTGGCTTGCAGGATGCGTTGAATGACAGAAAGGGCTTCGACATGTGACCTTCAGGGTCACAACATATGACCTTTATGGTCTCAAATGATTCTCCACCAGACCATCCATCATTGCTGTGCACCTGACAGGCAGGCTGTTACATAAGTCAGTCCCTATACTTAGTCTTAGCTTGTGGGAATCCAGTGCAGAATCAAGACACCATCCAAGTGGGTGCTCTTCTTTAACTTCGCATTGTTTGTTTTCTTGCACATAGGCAGAGTTTCAAGTCTAAGTTCATCCGTGCTGGGCAGTCTCTGTGCACTCTGGCTGGACTTGGAGCTAAGGAGGGTCTCCATGCTTTCATGCATTCAGGGGTCTTTGACTGTTTGAACTAATGGCAGTGTGTACGTTGTATTCCTAACAGCACCAAAGAAGCAATTTGAGGGTCACATAGGGTTGTTTTTGGAAGGATTTGGCCTCTAGGATGTGGCTAAAATTTTCTTTGTTCCTCTCGCCTCAATCTTCTTAGGTTATTCATTTTGAATTTTTTTTTTGTTTTTCAGCTTGTTAAAATAACACAGGGCCACTGTGAAAATTTTAGACATTTTGTAAGAAATGAAAAAGGTAAACACCACTACCAAGTGTAGCTTCCACTTAGATTAACATGTTTCTTTCCAGTCCTGTTTTCTTTTCTCAAATGCATGATTAAAACCAAATTGGCTGGACTCAAGCCTCCTGCAGATTCTGTTCTATCCTTTTATACTGGGCGTTGCATAAACAGTTTTTCAAGTAGTTGCAAAAACTCTCCGTGACCTCATTTTAAATGTTAACCTACGAGTGTTCATATATTCTGGACACAAAAATCTCTGAGTGATGAAGAGTCCTCTATATATAACCAATCCCTAGTGAGGCCCTCATTTCCAACTCATGTGTCCTAGAACTTTCTCATGTGTACTTGACAAGTGGTCCAGCCTCAGGAGGCAAGCCTTGAAATACAAATATAAATTAGGATTCAATAAGTGATGCTTGAGGCTAGCTAACTGGAGAGACAGGTTCTCACGCTGGCCAGTGAGGTGGAAAGCATTGAGATTCCACTTTACACAAAGGAAAGCAGTCTTCTGTTGGCTTGTGTTCTGGTGATTGGACTGAACAAATGTTTAAGCCAGGTCTGTGTGCCTTAAGTCCTATTTGTCCTCTTGTATGTTGCTGAGAGTATCTGAGATTAAAGCTCCTTTCCCTCTGACAAGATTAGAAGGATCAGTGTTTCCTGTAGCCCAGTTCCCAGTCTCCATACTTCCTTTAGTAACAGAAAGAACCACTGGAAGAGAACTAAGCTGACATTTCCCAGCTGTGATGGCTATGAATTTTGGAAGACTGGTCATCATTAAACTTTAGAGATGGACAATGGGGAGTCTGGATCACTTTGGGGTGCTGTCTCAGGAGGGAGCATGACCAATTTCCACGTGCTCCTCCCCTGGGCTCTTGGGTGTGATTGAGTTGGATAGCTTCAGGGATTTTTCCCATCATTATGTCAAGAGAGACATGGCTAGATGTTGAAGCTGGTCTATCAGAGTGTAATGTGACCAGATAGACTGACCCTTCTTTCTGTGGGATCAGAGAGGGTGGTTATAGTTCACAAGCTCTTCCACAAAGTTCCACATGGGACTTGTGGACTTTCTTTGTCACATAACCCCAGGATTTTCACTCAGGACATTGAATTCGATGTGAACATTGATCACAGCTTGTTATTTAGGGGTTATTGATCCTTCAGTCTTTTGTTGCTAATCTTCGTCTATCAAGAGTCTCTTGTGATGGAATTGCTCTCAGAGAGCATACCAATGTAGCTACACAGAAGCACCATTTCAGCCACCAAGTCTCCTGGGTGAGGAGAGAGAAACATCCTTGTTTCCTTTCTCTAAATTTTTTATTGGTTCTTCCTCTTTAACACAAACCAATCCAAGAGCCTGCCAGGTGGATCTGCAGGTAAAGGCACTTGCTGCCAAAATGGACACCTGAGTTCAATCCACAGGACATGTGTGGTGGTAGGAGAGCGGTTGTCTTCTGACTTATATACACTCTCTCTGTCTCTCAGGCAAACACGCATGCTTATACATATTGGGGTAACCTGTATATGTGTGTGAATGGTAAGGGGCAGTATGTGTGTCTTTCCAGAGAGAAGGTAACCTAGGAAATTAAGTAGGGTTTGGGTCGGTGTCTTAGGGTTTTATTGCTGTGAAGAGACGTCATGATCACAGCAGCTCTTCTAAAGGAAAACATTTCATTAAGACTGGCTTAAAGTGCAGAGGTTTCATCCACTGCTGTCATGGCAAGAAGCATGGCCACACACAGGTGGACATGGTGCTGCAGAAGGAGCTGAGCCTTCTGTATCAGCAGGCAGCAGGAAGAGAGAGTGAGCCACTAGGACTGGCTTGAGTTTCTAAAGCCTCTAAGCCCACTCTCTAATGGCATACATCTTCCAACAGGGCTACGTCTGATCCAACAGGGTCACAAATCCTAATAGTGCTACTTTGGGGGACATTTTCATTCAAAATACTATAGCTTGTGGCCTATGGTTCAAATGGAGAATTGTGTGCAAAGGTCACAGAGTGTCTGTAGGTTTCCAGCTATGGGGACGTGAGAGTTTCTAGCCAGGATTCGGTGTTTGGATAATCTGTGGTATAATCATTCTCCATTCAGCATCTTCAGCAAACTTTGTCCTTTGGAGCCTTCCCACTAAATCTATGAGCTCATGTGGGAGATGAGTCCTGGAGTTATTCCTGATTGATAGCTTGCAAAATCAGCAGAGATGTTAACATGAGATTGGGAGTAGAAGAAAGCCACAACCACCTACTGTAGACTAGGGGTGACGAACGAAGGCAGGCTGGACAGAGAAGTCACTCTGTGAAAGCAGATCCTTAAGAATTCCTCCAGTACCCTTGATTATTCTAGATAATAACTAACAGGCCTCCAGCCTCCGAGCTTACATTCATCTCAGGGGGGGAAGATGAGCAGAAAGAGCCTGCACCAGTCCATCAGGGGAGGATGGGTGTGGACACCAGCTCAGAGTCCTGCAGAGGCCAGGATCAGCTGTCAGTCAGGAGCACAGGTGGTGCTGTATGCTCGGAGTCCTGCTGCCTATTCTGGTTCAGGGACAGCCAGCAGGTCAGACAGGCTGGAGGTTCAGCCTGGTGCTCCCTGACAACACATTGCCTTGGACTTGGTGCCCTGCTGCTTTCTTTGGCAGCCTCTACACAATGGCTGACCTTTTGTTCCTAGTAGGTGGTTGCAGGTTCTCCTTGGCAGATGCCCAGTATCCAAGATGTTGAAACCTTAAACACTGGGCATCTTCCCAAGATCTTTCTTCTTTGGAAGCAAGTGCTTTCTTTTATTTTCTATGCCACAGACACTCTAGAACCTACAGCCCCCCACAGCCAGCTGCCCCCTCCCTGTGAGACCCTACCTCCAGACCTCCCATCTTTGGAGAACACCACTGAGGCCGTTCAGACTTGGCCTGATGCCATCACTGTAAAGCCTCCTGTGTCTGTAGAAAGAGAGTACATACATTGGGCAGACTACACATAGACATCTATTGTCCACTGTTGGGTTGTATCTAACAGACAACTGAGATCAAGATGTGAGTGGAGCATTTCCTTGAGAGCCTGGAGGTGGGTGGGTTGAGGGGGTGAAGGAACAGGACTGAGGCTGAGTGTATTTGTGGCCACCCATGCTGCTCCTGGACTTGTAAACATGTCACCCCAATATTGGCAGTTATATATATTCAGTCATTTTTCTGTATTTGCCTGTTATCAATGTCCTCTGGTAGGAGGACCTACCTTCATTGAACTTATTCTGTCTGTGTATTGGTTAATTTTTGGTGCTGTGGTAAACTATTAGGTCTACAGTTAAAGGAAATTTATTCTAGCTTCCAGTTTCAGAAGGATCAGATAGGTGCAGGCATAGCGAGAAGCCATAGGCACCGAGGGAGGGGCAGGCAGCTCAGTGTTAGCATCTTCACCTGCAAACATGATGGAGACAGAGGACTGCAAGATGGAGACACTTTACCCTCCACCTGTGGCCATTTTCCAAAGGAAGCTTCCTTGTTGATGTCCCACAATTCGTGTATTTCTGGGAGCTGCCTCAGACCTTGAGTTGGGTTGTCTCTAACAGGCAATAGAGCTCTAATGATCACTGTTTGGAGGGGAGAGAGCGACACTGAAGAATACGGGGTCCTCACAATCACCATCAATGCGGGAGGTCATGGGACCTCACGGGTAATTAGGAGTTCCGCTGTGGGAGAGTTGAGAGCAGCTCGTCACATTCTCTCTCTTCATCAGGCGACTGAGTGAAGATAGCAGTGAGATTACCAGAGTCTGGCCGGATGCCCTGTGGGGCACAAGAGTCTGGCCGGATGCCTTGTGGTGCACAAGAGCCTGGCCGGATGCCCTGTGGTGCACAAGAGCCTGGCCGGATGCCCTGTGGTGCACAAGAGTCTGGCCGGATGCCCTGTGGTGCACAAGAGTCTGGCCGGATGCCCTGTGGTGCACAAGAGCCTGGCCGGATGCCCTGTGGTGCACAAGAGCCTGGCCGGATGCCGTGTGGTGCACAAGAGCCTGGCCGGATGCCCTGTGGTGCACAAGAGTCTGGCCGGATGCCCTGTGGTGCACAAGAGCCTGGCCGGATGCCCTGTGGTGCACAAGAGTCTGGCCGGATGCCCTGTGGTGCACAAGAGCCTGGCCGGATGCCCTGTGGTGCACAAGAGTCTGGCCGGATGCCCTGTGGTGCACAAGAGTCTGGCCGGATGCCCTGTGGTGCACAAGAGTCTGGCCGGATGCCCTGTGGTGCACAAGAGTCTGGCCGGATGCCCTGTGGTGCACAAGAGTCTGGCCGGATGCCCTGTGGTGCACAAGAGTCTGGCCGGATGCCCTGTGGTGCACAAGAGTCTGGCCGGATGCCTGTGACACACAAGAGCCTGGGCTGATCCTCTGGGGTGCACACTCTGTCTCTGTTCTGGCTAGGTTCTCTCAGCAACTTGGTTAAGCTGGAGGAGGGACAAGCACGTTGTTTTCTGTTAAGGTTTGCAAACAGGACATGCTCAGTGTCTCCTGGCTGGTCTGGTGACTGCTGCACGGGAAAGAACTTCCCGATGGCGCTCCACCAGGCTTTTTATTTTGTTTCCATTGGCTCTATATTTTGTATATCTGGAAATGGTAATTTTTATGAAACCCTGTGAATATGACTTTGGATGATGGCATCAGTGCCATGTCCTAAAGGACAGCAAGGTGTTAATGATTGTTCAGTATGGCTACTGCTCTTCCTGAGGAAAGGGTCCTCAGGGTCTGCTCAGGAGCTGTTCAGTAATGAAAATTTGAAGATCCCTCCCTCCTCCCCCACATTCCTAGTTGGTATAAATAACACTTTTCATGAAGCAAAGCCTCAGACTTGATATGTAATGCTGAGAAAGATTGTTTCTTTGTTTTTGAAATTATAATGTAATTACACAGTATTTCTTCCTTCTCTTTCCTCCTGATCAACCCTTTATATACCTCTCCCTGCTCTCCTTCTATTTTCTTTTTACTAATTGTTAGTGTATAGACACATACAAATACACATATGTGTGTATACACATATATTCCTAAACATAACCTGTTCAGAGCATACAATGTGGCTTGCATATATGTTTTCAGGGCTGACCAATTGGCATTGGACAACCATTGGGGTGCTCTTCCCTGGGGAAGACCACTTCTCCCTCTCTCGGCCCGGTCTTGTGGTGGAAGGTGTGTGGCCCAGGGTTGAAACCTGGTGGGTTTTCTTGGTTCAGTTTGGTATTTCTATTGGTGTTGTTCTTTTTCTGCTCATATTGTTATGGAGCAGCCACATTGGGAGACTTTTTGTATGTAGCTTGAGCAAGAATTTAATAGTGGTTGGGTTTAACTTTCTTCTCCAAGTCTCTCAACTCTCTTCTCATCCATGAAGGCTGGGTGAGACATGGGCCAAATCTAACTGTGCTCTTCCTTTAAAGGAGGGAGCTTGACAGTTCTCTCTCTCTCTCTCTCTCTCTCTCTCTCTCTCTCTCTCTCTCTCTCTTTTTCTCTTGGAAGGTGAAGCATGGGGAGAGGGGGGAGGTGGTTTGATGACATGGAAAATTATCTTTTCCTTGGTGTCCGTGTTTTGTGAAATGGCAGAGTTGAGCTAGGACAGTGGAGGAGTTCTGTAGCCATTCTGTGCCACCACAGAAAACTCATTAAGTGGGAATGTTTCCCACGGCACGCGTCCTATCCAGAATACACACGTTTGGCAGAATAGTAATTACACTGAACAGGAAAAATTGGTTTCAGTTTAATGATAAGTGGAGTTGGAAAATACAATGAGAGCAGATGGGTCTCATCTGCAGAGCGCTACTGAGCTGGCAAGATTTGGAGACTGGGGAATTACAAAAGGAGGAAGTGTGTGGGTGACATTTGGGTGACATGTGTGTGACGTGTGTGATGTGTGCATGCAGGTGACATGTGGATAACATGTGGGTGACATGCAGGTGACATGTGGGTGACTCTTCCCTTTTCTTTCTAGGGCAAATTGGTTCCTTCCCTTAGCAACATGGGATTTGTGAGAACTATTTTAGTTTAATGGCACTGAAGAATATTAGCAGCTCTAGAAATAGCATGTGGTCACTAGATTTTGACTGTCTTCAGACTTAAGTCGCCTAATTGTCCCAGGACAGCAGTCTAGAGAATGCTGTCTCTTCTAAGCCCTTCATACCGCACGTGGCACAATATGTCAGCACCTTCCTGAGTTTCCAGTGCCTGCCTCAGCACTCAGCAGCCTCCTAAGTCCAGAAGCCCCCTAATCCCTGAGAATCTTACTGAGTACCCCCAGCACCGCACAAAGTCTTCAGTATCATCCTTAGTCCCAAGCACCCCCTAAGCCTCCAGCACCTTCTTGGGTCCCCAGCACTCTCTTAAGCTGCTAGCACACTTCTAAGTCCCAATGCCCTTTGACCCCAGTAACCTTGTAGGTTCCAGCAGCTCTGTAATGTTCCCAGGTCCTTGTGAGCTTTCTGCTGCAACCATGGGCCACCAAGAGATATGGCCTGGGAGGGAGCCCAGGGTAGTCTTGGCATCCTGATTCAGCTGTAGCACCTCTTTACTTATTTATAGACTAATTCTGTTCTCAGCATGGAAAAGCTATCCAGTTGTCATAGCTGACTGAGTTCAGCTGCAATAGCTGAGGTGACTCCAGATTCATAAAAAAAGGAGCAGACGTGCTGGTGGGCCTAGTGGTGTCAAAGAGAGACTTCTTTTAATGAGTTTCTGCTCTTCCTGTTGAAAGTTGAAGGAACTCTGAGATAGAAAGAATTCTTAACTCAGTTTCTTGGAAACAGGGGAGACCCTGTGCACCCTGGCTGACTCTCCTGCTCACTTCCCTCCCAGTTGCTCTGCACTGGATGGAAACTCTGAATTCCTTCACTGCTGCCCCAAGGACCATGAATACCCTGCTGCCCAGTGAGATTTTAATGAGTTCCAGGCTCTGTAAGGAATGAGAGTGTTTATAAATTTTAGGCCAGGAACTCTGCTTCAACATAGTTTCTAAAAACGGGTGAACTCCAAGTCATTCATCATCTTCCTTCTGCTTCTTGACTCCTCCCTGTTAAGGAATGAGGGATAAATTGTGGAAGTGGATTTCAGGTTACCACATGTCCATGCTCCTTCTCCAACCTGAGGCAATCACTACTGTCCATTTTAACTGGTTGATCTATCAAGCTCTGACCATGGTGTGGACACCACAGCAAGAAATAGGTTCAACACCACTCCCTTGACCTCATGGGTACTACTTTCCAAGTTGCAATAATGAGATGTTTAGTTCCTATGCAGAGGGAGTGTTCAGGAAGTCATGGGGTTGTGTTTCTGGAGTACTTTATTAGTCAAGAAGCAGTCATGCTTTACCAGGCTCCTGATAAATGAGTGTTATGTGTCTGGACCAATGGGAAAGGAAGTCACACAAGCTGTGGCACAGTAGTAAAAGCTTGGATGTGAATAGAGGGTGACCCTGAGGGACTGGGTCAACACTTGATTGGGGTTGAATCTGAGCCAGTATCCGGAAGGATTGGCTTCTGTCCTAGAGGCAATGCCATATATGGAAGCTGTGCCTACTTACAAGCAGCGAAGTCCTTTTTGTTCTTGTAAAGATTCTTCTGGTTGCTGAATGAAACAGATGGGGAAGGAGAAGGCTTGGGGGTAGCAAGGTCACTGAGTTAGGACAGTTAGTCAGGTTAGTGGTGGACACAGAGAGAATGTGACTAGGTTAAGACATATTCAGAAGAGAGAACTGACTAGACTGTTCTTTCCTGTATAGGGAGGTAGTTAGGGGCTGCAGTTTGGGATGTTTATGTATATATGGCCTGCAGTTGGTTCACTGATTTCTGTTCTGCTCCCCCAAATCTTCAGCGGGCTGCTCAGACTTGGGTACTTGCACTTCTGAAGCAGGTGAGCCCACTGGGAAGCCCTCTAAATCCATAGGGACATGGTTTTGGGATAGCCTTCCTCCTTTACTGTCTTTAAGAGCAGACTGACAGTGCGATCAATATTGTACATCTCTTCTGCCCTGGTAGCCTTAAAAGGCTTAGCACCAGCAATTGTAGCTGCCTCAAAATTAGAAACTAAAGGCATAGCCCCTGACTATGAAAGGTATTGTGACAAAGTAGGGAGAAGATAGGCTGCGTTTTCCTGAAATAGTTTTCCAGAAGTCATATGGGATATGCAACCAATCATATTAAGGTCATGCAATTTGTCTTCTAGGAAGTCCCCTAGACTCAGTGGCCAGCCGTGTTTTGTGAAAGCTGACCATATAGGCACATACCTAGTATGTACTGACATTCTAGACTGCTCAAAGGAAAACAGGTTTTCAGCACAAGCCCATGTTTTATACAAACATTGAGGCATCACTAGCTACTCTCACCATTTAGAGGAATGTTTACATCATGCAGTGGGGGACTGTTTCCTAAGCAAATTTCCTGGTGACAACCAAGAAGCTGCCTTGCAGCTGTAGCTGTTCAAGGTGACATTGGTTCAGTCTTGCCAAGGTAAGTATACCAAAGAGCTAACATGATAAGATGACAATTTAAAAATTCCAAGTCATTTTAATGAACCAGAGGGCTGGGATAAATCCAAGAAGACGGAGTTTAAAAGTCTGTAAATGAAGTCTTGTAGCTTTACAAAGCTTGCACAAACTCAAGGTGACAGATAAGTGGAAATTAATGTGAAATAAATGAAGATTTGATCACCCACAAGCCTTGGCTCAAAGGTGAGGTGGTATGTACCTGAGCTACACCACTGTTAAGTGTTTATGCACGACACCTTGTCCGGCTCAAACTGAGTGAGGGTTTGTGCTATCAGCACTGTCCAGGTCACATTTGAGAACAGTGACTCCGTCTGAGGACGGCCCTTAATAATGATGTATGAACAGGGTGTTGAAGACAACAGGAGTGGCATGGGATAGAAGAATAGGTTTTCATTCAGAGAAGAGAAGCAATGTGATAGAATGATCTGCGTTCACATGGTTGAACACTGTTATGGAGGAGAAGAGGTCAGCTGTTCTTTCCTGAGAACAGAACTGGGCCGCAAAGTCAAGTTCACTACTTTGTCTCAAAGTTGGAAAAACTAAAGTAAAAGAAGATGATGGAGGTGACATGTAATGTGTGAGGAGACCAATGGTGAATATTTGGGAGAGATCAATATTTATGTGGCATGTAGATGAAGGCCAGGATGAGAAGTTCAGGCAGAGACTGGGAGTGGCTGTAAATCAAGAAAAAGAAGCAGCGTTGATGGAGTTTTGGTGAACATGGCACATGCTCACCATGTGTGAGGTGAACCAGCACAAGCCCCGTTGGAGGCTCTGGGAAACAGGGTAAACAGTTAATAAGAGGATGGGGAAGTGGAGCTCATCCCAAAGATGCTTTTTAGAGCACGATGTTATGATGTAAAGTTAGGATAGCCCCCCTGCCCCATCTCATCCCTCCCCTCTCTTCCTCTCTCCTTCTGATCCAAGGCTGGTCTCTATCTCTGTATTTGGCTTAGGATGACCTCAACATCTGGTACTCCTGCTGTACCTCTTGAGTACTGTGCTTACAAGCATGGTCCATCGTGCCTGAAGTGCTGGGATTGAACCCAGAATCTGGTACATGGTAGGCAAGTATCTAACTTATATTCCTTTTTTTTTAAAGATAATTTTTTCCCTATGGTCATTAGAGACCTTCACAGTGATGTACCCAGAGAGAAAGTATGTTCAAATGGGCTGTCGAACCAAATGCTAGGGACTGTTTAGTCAGTGAGGGGGTGTTTTTCTTGGAGAAGCCAACTGTGGATATTGCATTTGTGAGGTAGTTTTCTGTTACTTTCTCTCTTTTAAACCAAACAGATGGGGTAGACTCGTCCTCTTAAGTTTTCTTTTCATAAATATTTTCAAAATCATTTCATTAGCTCCAAGTAAGGAAGAAGCAGGATCAAATAAACAACCGGCTTCACGTTGATGGGTGGTGTATTGGGGAAGTATGCTCAGTTCTGCTCCAGAGTGAAGTGTTCTGTCTGTAACTTTCTGTGTCTGTATTAATCTGAACACATGCTCCTGGTGTTTCTAGCACTGGTCTACCCTCTGTGGATCATTCTAGTCTCCCCTTGTATAGCCAAAATCACTTACCTCTTCCCAAGCAAGAATCCTGGTTTCTGACAGTGGCTATCCCAGTATGCATGAGCAATATTGGCATTGTTGGTCTGTATTCCTCTGAAAGCAATTTACCAGTCAGAGTATAGAGCTTGTGGGCAGTTTCACTTAGCTTTAATGCTATGGCATCTACCCATTTCCATGGTTAATGGGTGCCAACCCACCTGTTCACCCTGTTGAATACCTCAGTGGGGCCGATTCACACTTAAATCAGCGAGATGCTTTTGCCACAGTATACACTCCAACCTGAGGTTCCCCGGTGCCTTTTGGGTGTTGTTAAATTCAGATACGTTAAGATTTCTTTTCATTTTGTGGGTCTTTGTGGATTTTAAAAACTCACACTGCCAGTGTATATGTAAATTACAGACACACGCAGGGCAATTCCTCTGCAATGAAAGACCTCTGTGTGTAAAGCTTTACATCCCAGCTCTTTCTCCTTCTCCCTGAACAAGTAGCCCTCACTCATCTTTTTAAGTCTCTATAACTTTGCCTTTTCTATAGTTGTCGGACTGACGTGTTTTTTCTCTTCCACTTACAGTGGGAATCTAGCATGGCTTTTCTCCCCAGTGCTGTGACAACCTCTCCCTCAGCTCATTGGTCACACTTCCTGTTCACATGCACACAAGGTGCTTACTTGGAATCACAGGGCTGCAATGGCTTCTGGCTGGTTACTATGGTTGTCCAAGAGACCATGGAATACTCTTTGGCCTGCCAGGTATATGGTCTCATTTTCCTTCAGTGAGGTATACATTCTATCTGTTGAGGTGTGTCAGCAAGAAGCTGGCTAGCTGGAGATTCACCTACATGAGCCATGTGGGTCAGAAAAGCCAGACAGAACAAAAATCCCTTTGTGGATTTTCTCTTAACTTCCATGTAAACTGACATGCTAGGTAACTTTCCGTTTCATTGGGCAATCTCCATCTAACCCTCCTTGGATCCTTAAGCCTGGGGGATGATGTGGGAAATGGCAGGATTTGAAGTGGCTGGAACACAAGGAAGTCTCTTGAGGTGAAGCAGAGGAAAGAGGAGAGCATGCTTCAGAGTAAAGGTGCATGCTCTGCTGGCACTTGGTCCTGAGGAAATGTTTTCCCCCTTTGACTGAGAACAATACATCCTAAGTTACCTACCAGTTGCAAGTGTATTAGCTTATCTTTATCAGCTGAGTAGGATTTTTGTAGTTGCGCATCATGTGCTGGGGGGAACCTGGTGATGGAGGAGTCACTGGGGTAGGTGCCTGGTTTTCACCAGGACCACTATCCCTTTATGGGAAAAAGTTGCATGTTCCTTTGATTAGTCTCCGGTGAGACTTAGTCATCCTGTCAACAGGTCCCATGCATGAGTCCTGAACACTGCTTGTGCTGTGTTCTGACACCTTCAGTGTGTGTCCTGCCTGCTGCTTTTTCCATGATCTGACATGCTTAGTGTGGTCTCCACCCATCTTCCTTCTGCTGCTTATTTCATCTTCTCTTAGAACATGGCTGTTTCACCTCCAACATGAGTAGTTTTACCATCAGCATGATAAAGAAAATGTGGATGAGGAGTCAGGAAGTTAAAGTGGAAGATAGAGATGGGGAGACTCAAAAGTCAGTCCTGAGGGGGTGAAGGTAGAGAGTGAGGGCCTGCCTCAGGCCAAACAACAGGGAAACGGGAGCACGGGCAGCATCCTCGAGGCATGTGAGGCACTTACGGAATCATTTGAGAAATTATTCACATCTTCACTCATTTGTTCAGCTGCTGCTGCTGCCTGACCATGGGGTCATGCAGAGAAGGTGAAATGTAATTTCCACTGAGCACCTTAGACATCTGAATGAGTGTGTTCTTGAGGCAAGCTAAGGTAATGAGACTGAATTAATCATCCCCTCAGAGGGAAATGCACCTCCCACCTCACCCCCGCATTATAGCATGAAACAAAGTGAGCTTTGTGAAGTATGCTCAAGCTCCAGGAAATGAAAGCCCTCGATGCCTTTATCAGGTCTTTCCCCGCTAATCTACTCTGTCCAAATGCCATTTCGTCCACAGGGAAAGCTGTTGAACCTGTCTTTTTTCTTGCAGGGAGGATATCCCCATACAGCCATTGTCTCGTGTTCTTTATCTTCTTAGAGAACAGAGTAGCACAAAGGTCCCAAGCACAGCTCTCGAACCCCTCCCTTCTTCCCAGTCTTCATTAGTTCACTCTACTCTGCCTTGTGGGTTCTGCTAACTGAAGAAATGGTAGAACATCCAGAAAGAACATTCTCTCCACCTGCTGGGGATGTAACCCAGGACTAGAGTACTTGCCCATCATACACAAGGCTCTGGGTTTAATTCCAGGCACTGAAAAGAGAGAAAGAAACTTAACTTTAAAAAAATAGTTGGGTTAGGGGGTTGGCAATTGGCAGATTGCTTGCTTAGAATGCACAAACCCTTGGGATTGTGTCTTAGTGCTTCACGAAATAGGCATGGTGGTGTACACCTAAAGTCCCAACACTGGGTAGGTAGAGGTAGAAGGATCACAAGTTTAAGATCATCCTCAGCTACATAGTGAGTTTAAGGCCATCCTAGGCTGCACCATATCCTGTCTCAAAATTAAAAAAAAAATACTTTCCTTAGGCCATGATGCAAAGTACTAATTCAAAGGCTGTAAGGCCCTTAGATTATTGTGTTCTTGGTAGTGCTGATGCTGAAGATGCTCCCGTTGTGTATAGCATTTTCGGACAGAGGAAGGAATCAGGTCACTGGTTTTCCTCTCTCGGCAAACATGTGAGCATCACTTCCACGACTCATCTGCCATCTTTACTGTGTGGTCCAGAGGCTGTATTCTGTGGACCACCCTGCTTGTTGTAGTCTGGACATGCCACCCTTTCTTTAGTGTTGGGTCAGCAGAGCCTACAAGACAGGAGAATGAGCTAATGAAGACTGGGAAGAAGGGAGAAGCCTGAAAGTTGTGCTTGGGCCCTCTGTGCTACTCTGGTCTTGTGTTCTGTCAGGATTTTAAACTCTAGTTCTGGCCCACACTGATTAATCGTTATACTCTGATTCCTAGAAAGAAAAGGCAGGACAGACACTGAGCCCCAGATTGGCCTGCAGTGGAGCACAGGCATTCATGTCAGGCCTGCTGACTGAGGGGCAGCCCGCAGCAGCAGCAGCGCCCTGTGCCAGGAGCTGCCTATGGAGGCTGCTGTGATGATTTTACTCCTAGTTTGCTCCTCTTCCTTTGCCTTCTATAGAACCTTTACTCACTAGCTCTGGCATTCTCTCCTGTCTCTGTGAAAACATTGCTGATCCTCTCTCGTGTCTCTCCGCCCATGCTTGCATGTCTGATGTCATTTCCTGTATCCCACATACCTTGGCAGTCACAGAGCAAGCCGGCTGCTCCCTCAGCATCATTGGGGAGCTCATCTCTATCACTCTGCTTCCCTCCCTGTCTTCTGACAGCACTGGTGTTCAGTCAGTCAAGGTCATAACATGGCTAGGTCCTTGACTCCTCCTTCTTCATCATTCAGTCTAGCTAGAGAGTCCTGTATCCTAGTTACCAGGTAACTTGCTCAATCTGCTTCCGTAAAGGACTCAGGACCACCAGTTATCCCTCATTGAACACTAGTTGAGAAAATATCTTTTAGCTGGATTTCATGGTAGTGTTTCCTTAACTGAGGCTTCTTCCTCTCTGATGATTCTAGCTTGTGCCAAGTTGACACAAAACCAGCTAGTACACCTGGTTGAGAAACTTACGGAAATGCCATCTGTACCTGTGCAATCCACCAGAAGCCCTCTGTGGTGCTGTCTCCTGTGACCTGTGGCAGTGGGGTCATCCGAGGTTGGTTTGCCCTGTCTGGATGTCTTTGACACAGAGTCTTCATCTCACATCTCTCTTAACTGCAGCTGCTCCTCCGTATCTCCTTGCTTTATTTTTAATCCCAGTCCACTGTTGGGCCCTCAGTTCCTTGCTGATTGGCATTCCCCAGCCTACAGTGCTGGGTTTTCTGTGGTATGCCTGTCTGCTGCTGTAGGAATCCCCTGCTCAGTGGTGAGTATGTGCAGAACATCCCCAGGTATCAAAGCTACCACTTAGTGTTCTGGCTTGTGATGAAGGGAGATAATTCAGTTGAAAGCACTTGTCTTGCAAGAACAAGGATCTGAGTTCAATCCTCAGAACCTGTGTAAAAATAACAGCATAAAACGATGGGCGTGGTCAAGTGTGCTTGTGGTCCTAGTGCTGGAGAGGGAGAGGCAGGAAGTACCTGGGGCTTGCTGCTCAGTCAACCTCACTTACTTGGTAAGACCCCATCTCAAAGAAAAGGTGGAAAGTACCTGGGAAATAACAGGAGAGGTTAATTTCTAGCAGACATACTTACATGCACACGTGTGCATATACTCGCACATATGAACATGCAACCGCACACACATGTATGCATGCACTCACACATATGAGCATGTGAGCACACACAACACACATTCTTTTGGACCTAGGTTGGCTGAGATCAGAGTGTCTTTCATTCTCCTCTGGGGAATCAGTGAACCAGAAAGGCGTGTCCTCATGTGATGTTGCAGAGAGGCACAGTAAAGTTAGAAGCAGGAATATCTAAACCTTCCAAATGTGTGGTTTAGTTTTAGGATTTTTTTCTTTTGACTGGTATTAACTCTAGAAGACCATGAATAGCCCTGTGTCTTTTTTCTATTGTACTAAATAGATGACTTTGGAAATGCAGAAGTGTCCACAATGCAGAATTAGATGTCATATCATTAGAGAAAGAACACATGAGTACTAGTCTTCAGAGAGAATTCTGCATGCACATAGATGGCAAAGTGTGAATCCATTCTGGCAGCTCTGAGAGTGGCATTAAGATGCATCAAGAGGTGTTAAAATACAGCCTGTGTGGGAACTTCATCCTAACAGAGGTGCCCTGTAGACTCATTTAGTTTTATCTATCTATCTATCTATCTATCTATCTATCTATCTATCTATCTATCTATCTATCTATCTATCTATCTATCTACCTACCTACCTACCTACCTACCTACCTACCTACCTACCTATCTATCTATCTATCTATCTATCTATCTATCTATCTATCTATCTATCTATCTATCTATCTCCACTGATGATTCAGATTCACAGCTAGTGGTCCAAGAGAAGTGTCCCTGAATATGTGCTGAACACAGTTCCACAGCGTCTGTGTTTATGAGATGTTATGACTACTCAACGTCTTTCCCTGGAATTCTTCCAGCAAGTGTGTAAGGAGAGAGGGAGGGGTATTCAGCTTTTATCAAACCTAGAAGCCGAGAAGTCAAGGCTTATTCACCCTATGGGTGGTATAGCATTATGGGTGTATCTTTCTACTGTCTTGTTACAGTATCATGGATGTTTTTTATGAAGGTTCTTCCTAAGGAGCAAAGTCAGAGCTATCCCCAGCCTCTCACAGTCAGGACAGGTGACTGCAGCATAATTTAACACAGTTTCTTCAAGAGGAAACTGATAAAGTAGATGATTTTCATGTGAAGAAATAATGTTTAGGAAGTGATTAACATCTATTGTCTCCAAGCACAAATCCGGAACTCATCTCCTGGAAAAGCAGCATCTACAAGACCAATGCACTGAGGAAAACAATGCGGAGTTCACAGATGCAGGATGGGAGAGCGAGGGAGAGAGGCAAGACTGCATAGGGGAGGAAGATTTGTCTTTTTTTGGAGGGGGGAGGCAGACTATCCAGGAAGTCAGGTCCCACCTTATTTTCTCCTCTCATTTTCTGGTGTTACTGCCCTTGGTGGCTGGTGGATGTCTTCAGTATTAGTGGGGGGAAAGAGGGGTGTCTTAGTCACTGTTCTATTGCTGGGGAGAGACACCATGACCAAGGCAACTCCTATAAAAGAAAACATTTAATTGGAGCCTGCTTACCATTTCAGAGGTTTAGTTCATTATCATGAAGGGCTTGCAAACATGTTGCTGGAGCAGTAAATGAGAGCTGCTTTCTAATCCATAGGCAGAGAGAGAGAGAGAGAGAGAGAGAGAGAGAGAGAGAGAGAGAGAGAGAGAGAGAGAGAGAGAGCGAGCTTGAACTTTTGAGGTTTCAAAAGCCCATGACACACTTCCTCCAACAAAGGATTCCTCCTTCGAATCCTTCTACTCCTTTCAAATAGTGCCACTCCCTGGTGACTAAAATTTGAATATATGAGCCAATGGAGACTGTTCTCATTTAAACCACCACAGTGGGTTGGGGGCTAGTCCCTACTAGTCAAATTAGGACAGGTAGCCCATGTGTTGTAGCTTGGATGAAACATATAGAACTGAATGGTATCTGACCCCAGCAGCTGAAGAGACACACCTGTGGTTCCAGCCAAGAGTTGACATTTTCTTGTAGAAGTAGCCTTCAGGTTCAAGGCAATCATCATCATTGCTTTGCTTTGGTCTGTTTCTTTTTAAAATTTTTATTTCATGATAAATTCAGGTGTCCTCCCTGAATGCATTGTACACCACACCAATGTCTGGTGCTGCAGAGCTCAGAAGAGAGCACCAGATCACATGGAACTGGAGTTACAGACAGTAATGAGCTGCCATGAAGGAACTGGGAATTGAACTTGGGTCCTCTGGAAGAGCAGCCAGTGCTTTTAACTATGGAGCCATCTCTATAGGTCTATTTTGTTTCTTTTTGTGATAGTGTTTAGATATATGCCTTGCATTAACCTGGACATCACTTTGTAGCCTAGTCTGGCTTCCAGTTGATGATCCTGCTGCCTCATTCTCCTAAGCTGGGGTTACAGGTGGACGTTGTGACATCTAACTGTTCAAAGGAGTAAGTCAGGGGAATATTCATCATGTTGGGATCAAATTGCTGGTGATGTTGGTGTCCACTTGGCTGCCTCCTGGCACATGATGATCCTGTTGGTCAACCTGGGAATTAAAAGCTCTATTTTGTTGGCAGCTGAGTTCTCGGATCCTGGCCAGTATCCTCAGCTGGGATTCAGTCACTTTTGAGAAGAACAGCACACGGGTCCTCTGGTTTGGAAGCCCAGGCCTCTAGGCTATGCATACCTGTCCATTTGGGTTCTTGCTGTGGCCTTGGCTGTATAGACAGGAAAGCCAGAGACAACTCTTTCAGCATAGGGGGTGACCCATCAGTTGATCAACATTGCTGACTCTTGGGTTTTTCTCAAATATCTAATTCTCTCCTTTCCCAGTTCAGAATGAACCTCAAGAACAAGTTTGTACCCCTCAGAATGAAAGCTTTCACTTACTGTCCTTTCAAACTCCTCCTAGGATTCTAGCTGTTTGGAGGCCAGCCTCCTACTGACCTGGCATACCATTTCGACATAGAGGTAGGAGGATTGGGGGCAGGGAATGATAGGTCTTGTTCTTGAACTCCATCATTGCACACATACTTGCTGTGCTCAGTGGAAAGTAGGGTCACTGTGCATCCTTTGATCGTGCAAGGGGAAGTTGCATCTGTTCACCAGGACCCTTTAGCCAGTGAAAGGGGGAGGTACAGGACATGTGAGGATGGGGAATCTTGTGAAGGCTTATGTCACCTGCTGTCTGTTCTGAGCTCTAGTGTGCAGAGATGGGTAAGGCTGTCCCAGTAGCTGTGTGACCTTTGTGTAAAGAAGTGTGGTAGGCAGTAAGCACTGTTTTCACATGTCTCTCAGCCTGCCAGTCCAGTAGTGATGGCCAAGCATGGCCAAGGAGTCGTGCGGGGTGTGGCTTCCTCCTCTCTTCTGGAATTGCAGTCACAGATTTTTGTCTGAGTCTTGGGTGGAAAGAGCTGATATTCCGACTCACAAGCATGAAGATTTCTGAGCTCACTGTGTGGCCAGGGCAGCTGAGCTTCTGGACTTTTAATCTCCCACTTTCCGGGATCTTACTGCAAAAACAATAGCTTGTAGTATAGACTCATAACCACCTCTGTCCCTGCCTGGAGGCCCTGCCCGACATAGAGTATAGGTATTTGTTCTGACAGGAACATTTGCAAAAGGATGTCTAGGTGTGAGGACTCTGAGGGCTCTGTGATCCTAATAGTCTGAGCCTCTTTTCCTGTGATGCTGAGATAAGGAGAGGTTACACCTAGGCCAGTTCCTGCTTCAGGCTTGCCTAGAGTACTGTCCTCAGTTCCTGTGGGTATCAGGACTGGACTCTTCATAACTGAAGGTGCCAGGGGGTGAGAGTGCTCATTGCAGATGTAGAGCTGGCATATGGCACCCCCAAGCCACTACTCCCTTCCTGGCTCAGAATGTTAAGGTGGGGCAATTCTATAAGAATAATCCTCAAATCTTACTCTTTTTATTTTCAATGTTTGTGCAGCTCCCAGTGTAGAAGTTACTTAGTACCATCCCTGGAACCTTCAGCTTTTTCACTAGGAAGGAAAGGAGTGTCTTTGATGGGTATCAAGATTTGCTTCTGTCTCTGTTGGTGCTGAACAGTCTTTAGCAGATCTTGGCAGAGCTTCCAGGGCTTGAGCACACAGCTACTGTTGTTGTTGTTGTTGCTATATTTTAAAGCTTTAGGCTGACACACAACAGTCCCATAAAGTAACTTACTGTGAGGCAAGGTGGTGGTGCAGCAGTGCACAAATCCCTGAGATGGTCACTGCGGCAAGGGCTGGTAAGGCTTCTAAGAGGGGCAGGGCATGGGAGTAAAGAAGGCTTACTTTGTTTAACCTGGATTCTTTCTGTCAGACTGTGAAGTCTGCCTGAGTTCCTTGCAAAAGACTGAGCAGTGTTGTCACATATGACTGAGGTGTCACAATGCTCCGCATCTCTTCACCTGTGCAGAAGAGGGAGCTTGGATTTCCTAACAGACCTAGTACAGACACAGTATTATCAGGATGCTACCCTGTCAAGGGAAGTCCTCTTCCTCCTCCTCCTCTTCCTCCTCCTCCCCCTCTTCCTCCTCCTCTTCCTTCTCCTCCTCCTCCTCTTCCTCCTCCTCTTCCTCCTCTTCCTCTTCTTCCTCCTCCTCCTCTTCCTCCTCTTCCTCTTCCTCCTCCTCCTCCTCTTCCTCCTCCTCCTCCTCCTCCTCTTCCTCCTCCTCCCCCTCCCCCTCCTCCTTCTCTTCCTCCTCCTCCTCCTCTTCCTCTTCTTTCTCCTCCTCCTCTTCCTCCTCCTCCCCCTCCCCCTCCTCCTTCTCTTCCTCCTCCTCCTCCTCTTCCTCTTCTTTCTCCTCCTCCTCTTCCTTCTCCTCCTCCTCCTCCTCTTCCTCCTCTTCCTCCTCCTCCTCCTCCTTCTCCATGCTCGTTGTGAGGTTTCATGTAACCCATTTTGGCCTCAAACTCTCTAGATAGCTGAGGATGTCCAGGAATTTACGATCCTCCTTCTGCCAACTCCCAAGTTTGTGGATTACAGGCATGTGCCACTAACCTGCTCACTGTTTTATAGTACTAGGAATTGAACCTAGCACTTCACTAGGCAAACACTCTACCAACTGTGTCCCTACTGTGTACCTGGCTGAAGCCTGGTGTCTCAGAGCTAAGCCTCAGGAAATAGCATTCGTTAACAGATGCCATGATGTGAATCAGGGTACACATGTTTCCTTGTGTTGGTTTGTGGCATCAAATGCATCAAATATAGGCTCCTATCAGGTGGACTTCACAGGTCTCCGTGAATGTTTAACACATAATTCAGAAGGTCTCCTGTGTCCCCGTGTGTCTTAGTTGCTTCTCTACTGCTTTGATAAAACACCATGACCCAGTTAAGTTAGACACTGTTTAATAGAGCCTAAAATTTCAGAGGGCTAGAGTCTGTGGAGCAAAAGCATGGTGTCAGGTACAGCTGAGACCTCATAACTTGATCTATATAGGCAGGAGGCAGAGAGAGAGAGAGAGAGAGAGAATGAGAATGAATAATGACTAGAGACTTTTGAAACCTTAGAGTCCACCCTCCAGTGACATGCCTTCTCCAACAAGCCCATACATCCTAATCTTTCCAGAACAGTTCTATCAACTGGAGACCAAATGGTCAAACATATGAGCCTACAGGGACCATTCTCATTCAAACTACCACACTGCAGCTGTCAGGAATAGAACCCTCAGCCATAGCCTCCACCTGTTTGCACAGGTATTCCCTCCTTCCCTCTCTTGCTTGGCTAGAATGGTCGACTCCTAGCTTCTGTATTTTGGAGAGGCTGTCCCCTCAAAGGGAAAAGTGGTTAAAATGAAAGGGGCGTGGTCTTCCATCCAGCACTAACATCCTGGGACTCTGGGGCCCAGGACAGGAAGATCTGCCTCCCTGTACCCTTGTGATCTGTGCTGCCCTGGGGGAGGTGCTGGGACCCAGCTGATGGTAGGACCACTAAGTTTCTGATGGTCTTTAACTAGACCTACCTTTTCTATGCATGTCTAACAGCAAAGGATTGTTGGAGGTAATGAAAGGCTGTTGCCAAGGTTACAGAACCATCATAGCTTAGAACCAGGGACTTTGGCTGCTTATCACTGAACCTCTTTACCTGACAGGTGTCTGACGTCTTGGGTGTCGCCCTTTCACTCTGAGTGCTGATGCTCCACATCCTGGTCACCAGGGCAAGAACATCCTTACCCAGGAAGAGTTCTCTGTCTAGAGAATACAGCACTAGGGGCTTCTATGTAAGCAAGCAGATGTGCTTGGTTTTGGAGTAGTTGGGAAGAATGGGAACACGAAAGGGACCAGAGCTGAGGATGTCCGTTTATTCAGGAGTCCAGTAGAGTGGCGAGGGGATTTGTGGGCTAATTCCGGGCACTCAGAGTGATTGGGAATTGCTTGATTTATCATATAGGTGTCCTGATACTAGTGATATGCCACCACAGGAGAGGAGCCCTGAAGCTTAGGACCCAACCACGCAGTTCTGGAATAGTCTGGAATGCAGGCTTAGTGACCTGATTATTGTGGGCTGCCTTTCTGAATAGCTCATGGCTCAGCTCAGATCTTTCTGTGTAAGGTGCACACTACCATGGCTTTTATATGGCTTCTGCTTAAAAGCCAAGAAAGCATCTCCAGAAAAGGTGGAGGGGTCGAGGTTAATGGGAATAAACAAAACATCCACACTCTAGACTGAAATTAGACACCGAAAGATCACACAACCTAGTCCCCATCCCAAAGATGGACATCTCTCTTGGGGTTCCTTGGGTTAAAGCCAATGGGGCTTGGTAGTCGGTGGATTTTCAATCCTTCCTCTGTGTCTGTTCGGAATCAGCTTTGAATGGAACTTAACACTGGCTGCACTGAACAGAGGCTCAGTTAAGTGGCCGAGAGACAGTCTTAACCCTACCATGTGCCCGTCTGCTGATGGACTCTGGAGCCTCCACAGTCTCTGTGGCCCACGCTGCTCCTGCGGGATAAGGGGCAGCTCACGGGATCAAGCTGCAGAGACGGAGGTGGGGGCACTGCCTTGGAGCAGTCAGAAGAGGAAACACAGACAGAGAATGTATGAGCGTGCTTTGCTATGTGTGTATAGCTACCATGGGGAAAACAGTAATAAACTCATTATTAACTCACGCTACGTGATCCACGCACCAGATGGGGTTTGCTAAGTTTTATTTGGTTACAATACAAAATGATCTCAAAGAATTATCAGCTTCTAGTTATGAAAATTTGGTAAGAGTACTCTGGGGTTCTAAGAATCCCCTGCTGCTCCGGAGGGGACTCAGAGTATCCATTCTGCTCACGTGACATGCCCGAGGGGGGTTTATTTTATTATTTTGGTGAGATAATTCAGTTTTACACTGATATATTTCTAATGCTCTCGGGTAAAAGGAAAACCTACCTCGTTATGTGAATTGCAGGTTTGCATGAATCTCAAAGCCTTTGCCAAAATATGGAGAAGGAAGGTATCAGTTCAGCTCCCTCTCCACAGGGGGGAGCGTCTCTGGACATAAGGTCATTTCTCTCTACCAAGGTTACTTTGGAGACCTAGAATTGGGAAGGAGCTGAACATGTGAGGGCTGCACTGCTGAGTGCTGCTCAGGTGAACCTGGGTGAGGACAGAGAGGTAGTAAGGGCCAGGCATTCTGTCAGCTAGGGAGGCTGTGACTTTTTACTTCATGTTTTACCACGAGGTAAAAGAAATTAGGATAAGAGAGCTATACTGGTCTGGCTGTTTGCAGAAGAAACAGGTCAATTTTCCTTTTGAGAACAACAATAACACATGTACCAGGGAGATGATTAAGAATGGCTTTGTATTCTGAGACGACAATAGTAACTAGAATTAAAGCTAAAAAGGTCATATGTAGATACATGTGCGTGTACATGCATAAATATACAATGGATTAGTGTGCATATATGCACACATGCGGTGTGCACTTGTATGTGTGTGCATATGTGTTTGTATGTGTGTATATACACATAGGTTTGCATGTGCATGTGAGTAAGATGTGTGCATATATTTGTGTGGGTTCCTGTGCATATGTGTGAGTGTAGACATATCTCCATGTATATATGAACAGCTGTGCTTATATGTGCACATGCGTGTGAATGTATAGCTTAGAGTATGAATGCATATGTTTATATCAATGTCTATGTGTGAGTGTCCATCCATGCACACATTACTCATTTAAGCATACATGAATACACACATATATGAATACACATGTGGTTGCTCATTCACATGTACTCATGTATACTCAAACACATGCATTCATGTGAGTGTGTGTATGTATATGCACACATGTGCATGCATTTGTGCATGTGTGGCACGTACATACATTTGCATGCATGTTTTCAGTATGTGCTGCAGTGTGGGAGCCGAGTGGATATAACAAGTAGGAAAATTACAGGCGTTTTTATTTGTTTGGTGTGTGTGTGTGTGTGTGTGTGTGTGTGTGTGTGCGCGCGCGTGCATGCTAGGGACAGCATCTGAATAAAGAAGCTGTACCATTGAGCTACATGCGAAACCCGAGGAAGTGCAGTTTCAAATGCAGAGCACTGCGGCGTGGAGGTGGCTCATGTGGGTGTTCTTTGTGGATCAGTTGCTCTCCTCAGGCTGATGTTTGGCTTTGGGTGAGGATTGTTGGTGAGCTGCTGGATGGTGGTCTGAGTTCTGCTTCTAGCCTGGATAAGGTGGTGGCAAACACACGGGAGGAGCTAAGCCTTGGACTTCAGAGCTGGGACTAGCATCTGCTGTCTCCTCTCTGGATGACTTACCATGATAATCATTGTTATTAGGTGTCCGATATCTACAGTGAAATGTGGTTTTTGTTGATTTTATAGCACATAATGTTGCACATAGATCAAATTAGCATCCCGACGGGTGGCCTGAGATAAGCACTGGCCACATCTCTGGGAATGTGTTCCTTGAATTCTGCTCTGTTTCCTTCCCCAAAGTCTTTCTGAAGTATAAGCTCATCTGGTTCCAGGAATGACCGGAGCTGGGCAGATGCTAGGGCCAGAGCTGCCTTGCTGTAGCCAGAGCTGCCTTGCTGTAGCCAGAGCTGCCTTGCTGTAGCCAGAGCTGCCTTGCTGTAGCCAGAGCTGCCTTGCTGTAGCCAGAGCTGCCTTGCTGTAGCCAGAGCTGCCTTGCTGTAGTCGGGGCTGCCTTGCTGTAGTCGGGGCTGCCTTGCTGTAGCCAGAGCTGCCTTGCTGTAGCCAGAGCTGCCTTGCTGTAGCCAGAGCTGCCTTGCTGTAGCCAGAGCTACAGGAACATGTGATGCACATTCTGTTCTATCAGTTCTGCCTGTCTAGTGTGATTAAGGCAGAAACAGGAAGCCATGGGGGGACTTTCTTCCTATGCTTTTTTGAGAGAGTTCTGGCATCTGCCATCTCACATGACAAACACAGCCCCTGCCTGAGCTGGGTGTGTGTAGTTGTGCCTTTAACCCTGCCTTTTTCCAGGAAGTGCCTTCTTGCAGGCACGTGATGTGAGGACTGTGATGGTGCTCAGCCGAGTTTTATACCTGCTGCCATGCCAGGGTGTGGAGCAGAGGCACAGTACTACCCCAGCCTGTCTGCCAGCTTAGGGTGCCCTTTCCCCTCTGCATTCTGGGAGGAGAGATGCACTGAGAAGCTGGGAGCCTCCTATGGCTCATTTTTTTTCTAGACTGTAGCGAGGGAAGATTGGAGGTCAGATGGGAACAGTCCAGAAACTGGCAAACTCTCCTGAATTTTACTGCTCTCAATGCTAGGATCAGAGAAGCCACGTGACCACCATAGGTCACTGCTTTTGTGGGAGCCAGCATGCAGTCTAGGCCCACAGCTTTGAGTTCTCAAGTGCTGTGCCCGGTGTCCTTAAAAGGCTCACTGGCGCTCACTGGCACAGCCACCCTTCCTTCAAACATTGCTTAACTTCAATGCTATGGATGAAGGACTGATCCTGGGCCTAGATGAAGCTCTACATGGGGGGAGCATGATACAGATGAGGCAGAGTTGCTTCGGGGGCCAAGCGGTCAACACTGATATGCTAAAAATGTGCTTAAGAGAGAGGTACCGCTTTCCATTAGATTATGTTATTATTTTGAAGAAATAGGATCTCTTAGGGTAGAGACGGCTACTGATTGACTCGCTGGTCTCTAATGCAGCCAGTGGGTAGTTTGCACAGGGCTTAGTGACTGACACAGCCCATCTGGGTGTGCACTCTGAGTTCATTTAGGACAAGACACCTAAGCAAAGGACCCTGCCAGTAGCGGGTTTCTCCTCTGTTGTGTCAACGGGGTAATTGTAAGGTTGCAAGGGGGCCACTGGCTCATGGGAATGGTGGACCTGAGTCTGTTTTGTGCTAACTGGTGCTGTCATAACCTCCGTTGAGCCTGGTGTTGTGTTGTGCTCGGACTGTGCCTGCTGACTGCCATGTTGCTGCAGCTACAAGGATTTGTGACAAGTCTTGTGTGAAGGAGTTAATGGTTCAATTCCTTCGTAATTAATATTTTTTCTCTTAATTTATAAGCTCCCTTGTACTCGTTCATTTGCTCAGACACAAGGGCAGCCACGGAAGAAAGTACAAAGGAAATCCCATGACTCATCCCTGAGAGGATGGTGGAGTCTGCAGTTGATGATCATTGTGTGTTTTGGCAGGTCCCGTGTGGTGTCTGACAGGACCCACTGGCCTGGCCTGGTTGGAGGACTCCATGGGGGCACTTTTGAGTGGGTCTTGGTAGATGCATAGGAGTTGACCGTTGGGGAAATGGGGATTAAGGAATTTCGCTTTGTATTGTATGTATGTATGTTCTGACATGTATGTTCAGAGCATGCCCGGCTTTTGTGGGACCCTAACACTTCACTGGTACAGATGTGGCTATAGCACTGTGCCTCTGAGTTGGGAAGGCTCATCTGAGTAAAGAGGCCTCTCTCATGTCCCCCCGATCCTGCCTGCTCTTCTCATTCCTTTTTTGTGTTCAAGGTGGCTACAGATTACATCCAGTTGCCCTGTGAGTACATTTCCATTGGTGGCCTGCTTCACAGGAGGCTATCAGGGTCTGTTTTTCCGCTGTGGGAAGAGGCTAGCCACCTTCTTGTCTTCTCTTTAGGTGATGTCCCTTCTGAATGCCTCCATTCTTCTGCCACTCTCCACACCTCTGTTTCTCTTTGCATGTCCTTTCTTTCTTGGTCATTGTCCACAGCGGTCATTCCCATTGCAGATGCCCTTCTGTAGCGTACAACCAGTCTCCATGGAGTCATTGAGGGGCGGTCGCCAGAATCCCTCCCTGTGTGCACAGTTGGATTAGACCCAGAGGTCTGGCCCATTTCTGGAGTTGTGTACACTTCTGCTCCATGATGCTGCTGTAAGCCCAGCCTCAAGCCACTCTGACGTCCCTGGGTGGCTTCCCTTAGCAATGCTGTGAGGCTAGAGGGGCCTATCTGCGTAGGTGGCCATGCCAAGGATGTAGGCTTTCTCTGTTGTGAAGTTGAAGGCACAGGACATGCTGCCCATCCTCCTGATAGACAGGTTGACCAGATCATACAGGCATGTGTTATAATGACTTCAGAATAATCCAGCACCATCACGAAGAAGCAGATTCAAGGAATCTGCATGGGGGTCTGTAAGCCTCAAAGGTCATTGGTTTCTCTGCCACTGACTTCTTCCCTTCTGTCTTTTCTTTTCTTCTTTCTAGGCTGCTTGTTTGAGGATGGCTTGTGTGGATCATTGGAGACCTGTGTGAACGGTGAGTATGGACTCTGCATGGGGCATTGCTGAAGTTTCGGATCGGTTTCTTCTGCTGTGGATTAGAGGGTGGCTTCCACACCTCGGTGGCTTTGTGCTCTGAAGAGGGCTGCAGAGCCTTTTGTCTTTGGATGCTATGGATGGGGAGAGTTCTTACACACAGATGTGTGTCTGAGTGCCTGTCAGCCTCAGTCCCTGTGTGTAGGGCTGCTCTTCAGGGGGAAGGAACCTTGTTGATGATGGACTCTGGTGGTAGGGAAGAGAAGATGGACGTGGATCTAGTGTGCGGCATTCCTCAGCAGGAGCTCTACTTGCTCCCTACCCAGCCCGTGCTTGATGCCTACATTTTCTGTATTCAAGGCGTCATTCTGATCTCACAGGAAGTCCTTCCTAGGGCCAACTCCTGGAAGGGTTGGGTGAGTAGCTGTCAACAGGAAGGGAAGTGGCCAAAGATTTATCAAATGAAGAAAACTACTTTGTGTGTTGTTTAATGGGTGCCAAGTTCCGGGCAGTTTGCTGTTTGAACTAGAGGACGGGTGGAGATGATGTTGGAAGGTCACAGTTCTATGTTTCAGAGTGAGACTGGGCATGTAGTGGCCCGCTAGAACCCCAGGCAGGTTGGTGAAGCACACATTCTTCTCAGCTTACTGCCTGCCTGTGTTTAGCTTATGAGAGAGGAAGGGAAGCCTTATCCTACTGCTGCTGCTGATTCTGAGCTGGCACAGGTGCCCTTGTACTCCCAAGTGTCCCTGCAGAGTGATGGGTGCCCTATGTGATACTTGATTTTCAGTAAAGGCACCAGATTTGGGGACAGGTCCAGGCCAAGCTTTTCCTTGAGTACAGGTGTCAAGCTTTGCCTGTGCTGAAACACTAAACCGAGTGCTTCAGAGCCATGCAGAGGACCAGCCCTGTGGCCTAGATCAGGAAGGTGGGGAGAACTGTACGTGCGTCTGAGCTGGCAGCAAGAGCCAGCAGGGAAGGACAAGAGCTGGCCCTGGGAAGGAAGGAGAACAGGATGCCAACTGTCCCCAGCCCTGGTTTTTGCTTGCTTTCTGCAGGGAGATTTCTGTGCTGAATCAGGCCAGGACCATGTGGCTTGGCCGGCAGGACCCTGATGCCCGGAGCTGGACTTTGTGCTGCTTTGGGGAAGATAGCATTAAGTAGATTATCTTAAAGTATCTTCTTAGCCTGGACCCATCAAACTCTGATGATGAAGGACCCAGTGTGTGTGTGTGTGTGTGTGTGTGTGTGTGTGTGTGTGTGTATCTGTGGTGTGTGTGTGTGTGTGTGTGTGTGTGTATCTGTGTCGTGTGTGTGTGTGTTCAGTCTAACCAGAGACACAGCACTAATGACAGCAGACACAACTGTCTCCCTTCCCTCAGCAGAAAGCAAGTCTGGAAGCCAGCCCAGAATCATTCTTCCGTTTATTTTCTTCCCTAACTCCAGCTTGTCTTCCTAACCTTCAGTGATAGATACATTATTACGATAATAGCCTTCTATTCTTTGGGAAAGAAAGGCAATTTAAATGTAAATATGGATATTCATGCCTTGGTGTGTGGGAACAGACAGTATTTGACACCTTTTTTCTAGTGCAGCCAGGTCTGGGAAGTGGCAAGGCAGGCTGTCCAAGTGTGGCAGGCTGGCCTGGTGTTTGCTGTGGCTGACTGGCTGATGGGAGTCACAAGAAACATAATATCCTGTTGCTGCTGGCCTGGATTTACTGTTGTCATGGTGACTGTATAATTCATCCTGCTAGCTGGTAGAGCAGAGAGGTGTGGCCAGTCTCAGTGAGGATGGACAGGTGGCCGTGGGCAGGGTGTGGTTTCATTCACCGCTCCTTTTCTTGGGATAAGGTGGGCACGCACAATCTATTAGCTCATCGTGTAAAGATTATAGTATTTTAAATGAAACAAAAAACAATTAAAATGCCTGGATGGAATGAGATAATTTATAAAGAATGGGGAGAGTTAAACATAGTTGATTTATACCTCTTTCCTTAAAAAGAAGAAAAGCAAAGGGAACTGAAAGGCTGGGATCTGAGCTCAGCAGCAGAGACCTGCTTCAGATGCACAAGGCTCTGGGTTTGATTTTCAGCATTACGAAAACAAACAAATAAACAAACACACCCACACAAGCACCACAGCAACAAAACAGACATTAGCAGGAATCTGGGGATCTAGAGGGGATGTGAAAGGGCTCTGTGCTGGGGAGAGAGTATGGCAGCTCATTAGAAGTTAAGTAAGGGTATGGTTTGGTAATCCTGCTTGTGAGCATACATCCAAAAGAACTGTCTTGTGAGCATTTACTCCAAAGAACTCCCAGCAAAGGCCCGAAGAAGTATGTACACACCTCTGGCCACTACAGACTTGCCATTAATATCCCCCAAATGAAAACAGTCAAGAGTCTGTCCCTTGGTGCCAGTAGGGCTATCGCTGACACACAGACATGGTGCTCTGTAATAAGCCAGTCGTGGGAAGAGAAAAACGACGAGCAATTTTTACCTTCCCTGACTCTTAGAGTACTAGGTTCATGGCGGGAGTCGGCATCTGGAGGTGGGAGCTGTGGAGTTGTCAGCTCTTGCAGAGCATCCGTTTAGGAGATGAGAAAGTTCTAGAGATGGCTTGTGTTGACGACTACGTTAGTGGTTCTCGGTGCCACTGACCCTTGAACATGGTTGGGTTGGTAAACGTCACAGCACAAGCGTATTATTACCAACGTGTACGGCAGCTCTTTTTATTGTTATGGTAAAATAATAGAAAAGGAAGCTTACTTTGGCTTGTGGTTTTAGGGGCTTTTGGATCACGTTAGTGGTTCTCAACTTGTCAGTCGTAACTCCAGGATATTTTCATCACAATTCATAATGGTGTCAAAATTTCATTTATGGTATAAATAATTCTGTGGTTAGGGCGTCACCATAAACTGAGGAAGTGTATTAAAGGGTTTGTACATTAGGAAAATTGGGAACCAATGATCCACGGTCAGCTGTCTCCACTCCTTTTGGCACAAGGGATGCAGAACATGAAGGGAAGAGAGTACAGGGGAGCAAAGCTGGCTACTTCACAGGGGATGGGAAACTGAAGGATTTGGAACACGGTGCACATGTCAAAGCTGACCCAGGAGCCATTTCCCACCAAGCCCCTCATTTTTATTTCTACCGCCTCTCAATAATGCCATGAAATTACAAATTTTATCTACATTGATCAACTCATTGATTAGGTCAGAGTCCTTGGGATCCAAACATTTCTCAGCGATAGCCTCTATCACGTGGGACTAATCTTAATCCCATGGGTGTGTTGGGTGACACTGTGCAAACCACAATCTCCAACAATCAAAAGAACTGAGAAATATAAACTCCGAAACATTATTAGACCATTAAAGGAAAAACTGAAAGTGTTCTGAGTATTTTGCCATCCTGGAGTGGGCTTCGGAAAATGGAGTTTAGATTAGACACATGGTATTATTCCTCAGCGTGAGGAAAATCAGCTTCGAAAGACTTGGAAGTGGGTCTTCTTCCAGAACTTGTAACTTTGAATGGTGCACATTCAGAAACTAGACAGTACGTCCTAAAAAGGAATTCCAAGGGCATGAAACAGTTAAAGCAAAATTGGAAAGATTGAAAAACAATGCTCATGTCATATCAATGGCTCACTGAAGTGTCTCAGGGCTCTAGATATGCATTCTAAGAAAGTACTCCACAGCCCAAAGTATTAAAGGAATCTTCCAGCACACATAATTCTTTACAGTGATGGCTATGCTAATTCTAGACAATCTAGTGGATGTACCATGACTATTAAAATAAGAACAATTTTTAAGAAAAGGTTACTGTTTACATACGTATGCGTGTTTTACCTGCATGTATGTCTGTGCAGTGCATACATGCAGTGCCCACAGAGACGAGAAGAGGGTGATGGATCCCCCAAGGACAGGAGTTACAGACTGTTGTGAACCACCACAGGGGCTGGGAAACAAACTCAGGTCCTCTGGAAGAGCAGTGGGTGCTTTTAAATACTTTGCCATCTCTGCAGCCCCAGACAATACTTTTATTTTTTAAAAATGTATAGTTACTTTTCTTGTTGCTGTGCCCAAACATCTGACAAGAAGAAAGTAGGTGATGAAGGGTTTAACATTGTGGCTCTCCCTTTAAAGTACATCATGACATCATCATTACATGAAGTGGCTGGTCCCCGTCCCACAGAACAGAGCTGCCTAAAGTCAGGGTAGGTCTTCCTACCTCAGTTAGCCTCACCTAGAAACTCCATCACAGATGTGCCCAGAAGTTTGCTTTATAGGTGATTGTAGATCTGGTTGTTGGCAGTCAGTATTTACCATGCACTTCTGTTCAATCCATGATTCAAATATTAGGCAGGCATTAGCAACAGACAGCACAGAGTGCAGCACTCTAAGGGGGACCCATTCAATATGGTGACGGCTGTGCAGACGGGATGGGAAGGGCTTAGAGGCACGGGCCGAGCTCCGGATCCTTATCTGGGTAGTCAGTTACTTTCCTCGTATGTTTTCATTCCTTTCAAATGTTTTCTTACAGACATTTATGGTTATGGTGCTTAAGATTCTAAGGAAGAGTAATTGTGATAAAAATAATATATTAACAGGTACACAGATGCGGTCCATTTGGTGACCTTCGAGCCTGCCCCTTCTAACCAGCTACCTAATACCTGAGTGTTCAACACAAACAGTTAGCAATATGTGGTTCCACTTTATGGGTACAGAACCAGCAGGCACTTCCCTCTCAATAGTCAGGGTACTTAAAAACGAATAGCCCTGTGCTCACTTTGGCAGGGCTAAAATTCAAATGGCACAGAGAAGATTAGCATGGTTCCTGTGCTAACATGAAGCTCTCCATGCTTTAAAAAAAGAAAAGAGGAGAAAACAGCCGCCTCCTCCCAGTGGCCCTGTGCCACACAGGTGCTGGAAATGCCTGGCTCGTTGAGTGGAGGGCGTTGGAAAATTCCATCCAAAAGGTCACACTGACTGTTGGGCCATGGCTGGCTTTTACTTCATTTGTATTCTGCTCCAGCAAGCGGGGAGGGCCCTCAGCTGAAGAAGGTATTTACTGCAAAAGGCTGAGTGAGTCATCAAAGGAGTGTGAAGGGAGAGAGGGAACTGGAAAAAACTGCCTGGAGATTAACACCAAACAAGACAGCTAGCAGAGGAAGACTGGAAGTCCTCCTGACCCTGAGAAACAGAGCGTGCACTGCACACAGCTCTAGAAATCTGTTGGACGAGAAAGTGGGGAGCCTATAGAAGACAATGCCCACTTGCATTCTTCAAGTACTTATTTATTAATTCAGTCATTTATTATGCTGAATAAACTATTTCTATTCCAGGACTCACTTAAAAGGGCATGACCTCTCCCCCTCTCCCCAATCTTCCCTCCTGTTGGCTGACGGGATTTCTACCTGAAGTGTACTGTGTTTTCTCTTAAATTCTAATAAAATTGTCCACAAGTTTCCTTTTGAGTCTGTTTCTAACTTCTTTTATTTATTTCTTCTTCTTCTTTTTTTTTCCAGAGCTGGGGACCGAACCCAGGGCCTTGCGCTTGCTAGGCAAGCGCTCTACCACTGAGCCAAATCCCCAACCCCTCTAACTTCTTTTATTAATGAAGTCAAGAATACCCAAAGACACATGTCATTTCCCTGATAACAAATGTCTGTGTACCTGGGTAGAAGAAACTATTTCTTTTGTCATTGTTAATGAAAAGACACAGCTCTCACCTTGGGATAAGAGATAGTTTTTTTTTTTTTTTTTGGAATGTAATTTAAAGGTCACAGCGAGGAACACAGATTTACATTACCCCGAACTCTACATGGTTTTACAGAACAAAGACAGTTATAAAGTAAGGCCAGTTTAAAATACACTGGTGGTTTATAGTGAGGCATTTACAGCCAGATGGGGGAGGTGTTTCTATAGGCCTCAGATGCTATCTGATGTCATTCTTAGCTTTTGAGTCGGTGGAAGCTGGTGATACATTAATAGATTTCAAAGATGTGCATATTATCAAAGGAAGGTAAGGCATAGAAGTGAGCAAGAACTGGCTGTTGTAGGGTAAAGCTAGCCCACGGTTAATTAGCCCCTGGGCCTGTAAGTTTTAACCTCTCTACATCACTGCAGCTCTGATCAGCCCGTCTTTACAGACACAACTTCTTTCCAGGAATTCTTGTTGATGTCACCCACCCCTGGGTCATGGCTGAAACCATTGTGCTAGGGGGAAAGTAAACGCGTGTGTTTAATGTTAGTTTTACCTGGCCCAAGAGCCTTCAGAAGTGAATACAGGGACAGGAAGTGCTCTATTTCATGGCAGGACCAAAGGGTTCTGAGCTCCGGTTTCCAAGATGCAGGGTTTATAATCTACTGCCTTGGTTTTAAAAGAAAATTAGGAAACATGATTGGTTGAGGAAGGTGCATTTGGGAAACATTGTTTCTTGAACACTGCAGTTTGTAGAAAGCCTCGAGACAAAGGCCAGAGATAGTGCCTTTCTGGGAAGGAGATAAAAGAGGGAGGAAGCTTAGAAACCAGGGGAAGAAGGGTCAAGAGTAAGCAGAGCACAGTTGTTATTGGAAATTCTAGAGTCAGGGGTTGGTCAGTGCCAGTAGAGAGGATCACCCATTCCCAAAAAACACGTGGAGAAGGCAAGTCTGGTGGTTAATATTCGTTGCAAACTGAAAAGGATTTAGAATCCCCATGGAAACACAACCGTGTCTATGAGGATCGTTTCAGAAAAGTTTAACTGAAGGCAGACTGGCTCTGAATGTGCACGGCACCATTCCTTGGGCTGGAGTCTTGGACTAAATAGAGAGAGAGCCAGACTAGCACCATTCATCTTCCTCAGCTTCCCGACTGTGATCACGCTCCTGCCTGTTGGGGTTTAAATCTCGGCCCGCGTCCAGACGGAACACACTAAACCAACATGGTTCTACGTGGAAAGGTTTAATGAGAGAAGAAGAGGAGAGGAGAGGAAAGGCCAGCCATGAGCACATGGAGGGAAGGGGGAGTGGGTGAATAGGGAGAGAAGGGACAAAGGGGAGAAGGCAAGAGAGCAGAAAAGAGAGAGGACGAGCAAGAGCAAGAAGAGGAGGCAAGCAGCCCCTTTTATAGTCAGGCATACCTGGCTGTTACCAGGCAACTGTGGGGCGGAGCATACCTGGCTGTTGCCAGGTAACTGTGGGGGTGGAGCTTAGACAGAATACCAACACTACCAGCATGCTTTACCCACTAGGATGAACTGTATCCCCCTCCAACTCTAAGCTGAAACAAGCCCCTTGTCCGGGGCCAGCGAGATGCTGTTCTTGGGCAGGACATGGGTACAGTCCCTAGCACTTACATTGTGGCTAACACCCTACTGTAAAATTCAAGTTCCAGGTATCCAACGGGCTTCTTTTGACTTCTATGGGCACCACATGCCCGCAATAAACAGACATGGACATACACGTGAGCAAGAACACTGGGCACACATACAGTAAAATAAATAAATCTAAAAATAAGTAAATAAACCAAGCCCCCTTCTTTTATGCTGCTTTTTAAAAGTCAGGTTTTTAGTTACAGCACTAAGAAAAGTAACAGTTGATCCTTTAGACCAGCACAGAAAGGAGACGGGCCCACCGAGCATCCCAGGGGAACCACCAGGAGGGGTAACTAGAGCTCTGCCTGCAGTGTAAGGCAGTGTTCTGGGAAGGAGCTGGGGACCTCTGTACCTGTTTGGTTAAGGTGGCTTTCTTTGTGTGCACATGAATGAAGGCGGTTGGTATTGGTGGTGTGAGGTCCTAGGAGGTCAGTGTGAGTCACTGCTCTGACTCCCAGTTCACAATCATCACTATGCAAATAAAAAAGGACCTTCCTGGTTGGTTAGTGTTCGGTCCTGGACAAAGGCTCTGGTTCCAGAGCACAGCTCTGCAGTGTCTGTCACAGTAGTTCCCTGTTCATTTTTTTCTGATTTCTTGTCAACGGCCTTCTCGCCATGAACTGGAAAAGTTCAGGACAATACTTATTTCTGTGCCTTCAGCCTAAAAACCAACACAGACAAAGCTAGGGACTGAGGCTCCTTCCCCATGCTCAGTTCCTTGAGGGCTTGTCCTAGTCAAGAGTGCTATTCCCTGATCAAAAGCAACCGGAGAGGAAAGGGTCTATCTCGCATCCATGTTCACAGCATAGTGTGTCATCAGAGGAAGTCAGGGCAGGAAGCTGGAGGCAGGAGCTGAAGTGGGAGCCAAGAAAGACTGCTGTACTGGCTTTTCCCCTGTGGCTTTCTCAGGCTGCTTTCTTAAAGAACCCAGGACCACCAATCCAGGAGTGGCCCCGCCTACAATGGACTGGGCCATCCACCATCAATCATTAATTAAGAAAATGCCCGACATGCCTTGCCCATAGCCCAATCTTATGGAAGCATTTTCTCAATTAAGGTTCCCTCCTTTTAGATGATTTTTGTCAAGTTGACATAAAAGTAACCAGGACAGGACCCAAGCAAGGAGTCAGTGCATTTTAACAAAAGCAGCCTTTAAGTCTCTGTCTCCTAATGATATATTTGTATGAAAATGTCACAATGAGACCCATTGTTATATGCTAATGTTGACACAGAAACAGCTTTCACCTCAAAGAGAATAAGGGATAGTTTATTTTGGACTCAGCCATGAGCGACCACACCCCAAAAGCACAGATTCATGTTCTCGCTAACACCAGGTCACATCCCAATGGTAACACTTTCAGAACTGTTTTGTTACAAACTGTAACTTTTGTTTTATGTGTATGCCTGTTTGCCTGCATGGATGCCTGTGAAATACTTGTATGCCTGGTGCCCAGGACAGAAGGGGAATTTCTAGCCTGGGATTGGAGTTACAGATGGTTGTGGGCTGCCACATAGGTGCTGGGAATTGAACCCAGGTCCTCTGGAAGAACAACTAGTGCTCTTAACCACTGAACCATCTCTTCAGCTCACTGTTTAATGATGTTTTCATAGTAATGAAGAGAAGCATAAATCAAGATATTTATTATACTGATGAGACCACCAGGTGCGTTCGTCACAGCAAAGGGGGGGAGGAAGTCTGGGCTGCAGGCTTCCGATGCTGTCTCATGGCATCCTCAGTCTCTGGGTTGTGAAAGCCAGTGTTCTGATAGCATGTTTCAAGTTCCAAGAAGCCTTACCTAAAGGTTATAGAATGTGAAGTCATAACACACAGGTGGTCAAGGGGCTGAAGAGAGTTCAAGATAAGTTGTCATCAGGCCCTGGACCTGCCATATTCTCACCTCTCCAACCACAGGTGTTCTTAGCTTCGTTGTATCTGTAACAGGGGTTTGGCTGCCCCCATCCCTAAACCCCTTCCCTCGAGAACCTCAATTCATACTCACTAAAAAACAAAACACAGAACAGGACTGGGGGAGATGGTTTGGTGACATTAAGACAAGGGTTTAGATCTCCAGAACACATGTAACAGCTGGGCACAATAGATCTTTCCTGTAACCTCAGGGTGTGTGTGGTGCTAAGGGTGACAGAAGGATTCCAGGGGTTTTTTGGCTAGCCAGTCTAGCTGAAACCACAAGCTTCAAGCTCACTGAGAGACCTTGCCTCAAAACAAACAAACAGTGGACCTTTCACACATATGTATAGTACACATTCCTGCACACCCACACACCCACACACACTCACACACACATTCACAAAAACACATTCACACACTCCTACACATTCATGGACACGCACACACACTCACATACAGACACACACACTCACACACACACAAGTATACTCATACACACATACACCACACTCACACAATACACTCAGACTCACACAGACTCATATGCACAGGGTCACACACACAAAACACACACAGGAAGAACAAAGCAAAGTGTAGATGTGTAGATAAGAGTGAGTTCATTTAAGAAGCCCGTCCTAACATGGGAGATGTTGCCTCTGTTATTAGCATGGAAAGTTTGTTACATTTTTACAAGTTATGCTGTTACAGAGACAGGTTTTGTATTTTGTTCTCCCTTTAATCAAATTCTTGGTCCATTTTCAACAGAAGACATCTGAGGGATTTTAGCGGATGGTGGATGTATAAATCCCACCTGTTCTGGGCCTGGCAGGGTTCTGTGTCCCTGAGTCCATTCTCTTGCAGAAACCTTTTTGCACCTTTTCTTTGGCAGTCAACTTCAAGCTTGGTTCCTGCAAGTCTGTGGAGCAAACATTTTTTTTTTTCAAGAGAAAAGGGTAACATCAGACAGTAGAACGAAAGGCATGAGTATCTTTGCTTTGCATTCGGAATCTCCATCTGTTCCGCTAGGGCCCTAGCCCATTCTCAGCCTGAGATCACCATTATGCTACTGGACCTACAGTAAAGTGGGCATTCAGTAAGGTGTGTGACTGAAGGGAGCCCGCAGCTGGAAGATGGTCTGATGGCAGCTTCTGTTGGAAGAAACCTGGGAATTCTAGCTTTGTGTGTTTCAGTTGTTTGCTCAAACGCCAGTGTGCAGAATTTGGGGGCAGTGTGCCCTGAACCCTGCCAGCATAACTATTGAGTGCAGTTGCCAAAATCATGTTCCAGAATCACCCAAGAAAAGCTCAGGAGTGAGACCATTTGTGATCTCGAAAGCCACAGATCCTTGGCTGACAAAGGGCTTCCCCGAAGGTCCTATCCCTGTCCCTGAGAGTAGCAGACTTAGTTCATTCTGAGGAAGTGGCTACTGTGTCCTTGGAATCTGGAAACCCATCCTATTGTTGCCTTATAAACAGGTAGTAAGTAATCTCAATGCCACAGGGCTGCCACCATGATCTTCCCCCCCGACACCAGCACAGTGGTGGGGCCACATGGACAGTACCCAGAGTCAGCCTGGAAAAGCTGCCGCTCACCCCCCTGCACAGAGGGCGTAGCTGAGCCTTGCTACTTCGGGACTTAGAGGTTTCATGGCCTCCCGGGCTCCAGGCACCTTCTGATCACATAGGAGAGATTTGAATCCTGCTCTCAATCCTCTTCTCCAGCCGACTGTGCTTCTTCACAGCCTCTCAGCTGTCAAATTAAAATTTCTTACTGTTTTGTTTTTCAGTAAAACAGAATAGCCCCAGCCACATTTTGCGTAACCTGGTAAATTGCAGGATCACTCAACAGACCCAGTTATGGCTGATACATTTGAAAATGAAAAGAAACAGCTACTCCAGAGGCTCTACATCCCTGCCACCTCAAGAAGGCTGTAGAGAGAGCAGGAGCAAGGTAACCCTGCTCCGTCTGCCCGAGGACAAAATGGGCGGGCATGTCTCTTAATTGGGTACTCAGAGCCCATCTACTGCCTCTGAGGACTGACTTGACCACGTGTTTGGGTTACATCAAGTCTCCTCATAGACACCTCCAAGGTGAGAGACAGAGATCCTCAAGTCGGGTCCTGATCCCTCCAGATGAAGTTTGTACCTGATCTGTTCCATCTCAGACCTGTGTTCCTCCGCTGAGTGCCACAGCAGGCTACACGGAGAGATGAGTGAGGCAGGAACAGGTCGGCACAGACCCGGCTCTCCTCAGCTTCTTCCCTGTTCCAAGCAAATAGCTGCTGCCCTCAAAGAGTGCCCAGGGTGGCCCTAACTGCCTGTCCAGCAGCTGTTCCTTTTTATACATAGTATCAGTGTCCATAGAAGACTAGCTCTCCTTCAGGAAGAGGGGTAGAGCTTAGGTGAGAGATCTCTCTGGGTCTAGTGTCTCTCATAGCTCCTCAGGTATCTCCTGGACTAGGCAGCATGCAAAGCCCTAGGACCTTGGCACCGAGACAAGTTCGTGTAGTGTAGCAAATTGCAAGCGTCAGAGCGCAAGTTGCTCTTTAAGATAAAGTATGGGCACTGAGCTCTGTTTGTTAACCTGCAGGGCCCTGGTTTTAAGAGTTGCTTGAGTTTGTAACAAAATAACCTGTCAAAAGCAACATAAAGGGGGAGTTTATTTTGGCTCAGAGCTTGAGGACACACCCTACTGTGGTAGAGAGTGTAGTGGAGAGCCACAGTGGAAGTAGGAATGGGGGCTGACTGGGCACCCTGTGGCCCGAGTCAGGAAAGCAGAGGAGGCAATGCCAGTGCTCCAGTGCTTTCTCCCTTTTCTCTCAGTCTGGGACCGCAGCCCATGGGAGAGTCCCACCCACATTCAGGATGAGTCTTCCTTCCTCCCTCGGTAAAACTCCCTGGAAACCCTCCCATGTCCCGAGGTATGTTTCCACTGAAATTCTAAATGCAGTGCAGCCTTACAAAAGTGTAGCCAGTAAGTACAGTTATGATCATGGTGGCCAGTGAAACAGTTGTTCATGCTGGAGAGCACTGCGTTAGGGACTCCCCGGGCATTTTGTAGTCTAGCTCACTCAGTGTCAGACGCTATAATAGAGGAGAAGAGTGCTAATAGAAGAGCGCTATTAACCACATCCTCATCCCCACAAAGGCGAATCTTGAGGATGGCACTCCTTGTCCTCAGGTTACTCTTAGGGGTGGGGGTTGGAAGGGTGCCAGCACAATAGAACTCAGTCCTGGCCTTGGCCAACGCCTTTTCCCCTGCTGTTGGAGCTTTGAGTAGATCACACCGTGACACACTCATTTTGGTAGTAACTTTGGTCTCCATCTTCCCCTGTAGGTATCATGCAGAGCCCTGTCCTTTCTGGTTCCTTCCCTGCCGTGTGTTCTCAGATGAGAAGGCCTGAGGACAGTCTGAAACCACGGTCATCTGGAAGCTACCAGGGCATAGCAGAAAAGCTTCTGGGGATGGGCAGACTTTCCACCCTCATCAGAAAGACCTTGTCTGCAGAGAGCCAGCAGTGAGGAGACACTGGGGCCTGGGCACGTATCTACCCCATAGCAGGGTGTCTGGTCTATTCTCAGCCAAGTCAGTGGCAGGTCTGTAAATGTACCAGTAGATGCTTTTTGAAGGGCTGGTGTCTGACAGAAACAGGTGACCTACCCCACTCCAGACTTAGGCCCTTGTCCAGGTGCTACTGTCTTCTTGGAGCCATTCTGCCCACCTGGCTCTTAGCAGCCACCACCTCTTTCCCTGCCCAGGATGTAGTCAGGCACTTCTGTTTGTCTCTGACTGTCTGAGCAGTTAGTATTGGCTGAGGTGCACAGAGCAACCCGCCTAGAACTGCTTATTTTCTGCCCTCAGAAAGGCTTTTGTGCAGGGGCAGAGCCTCAAGTCTGTTCCCAGGCACGCGGAGGTACATGCATGTAGAATATGTTATGGGATTTCAGAGATTTCTGCAAGTCTGTCACCTCTATAGTGAATCTGGCATCCTACGTAAGGTGGCTTCTTGGTATTCTCTTACTAGCAGGAGAAGGAAGCAAGGGCTGACTTTATAAAAAGAAAATGTCGGTCATCAATATATTCTCCCTCAGGTTTATCATGGACAACTTAAAAGCAAACTATGCAAATGTGTCTGTGCTCTCATTCAAAAGGAAACTGTTTGCTGTGTGCACTGGTGGACTGTCTTTTGTGCACATGACTGTTTTGTGCAGCATGGATGTTAGGCACCACGTCTTGGGATGTGTTGTTACAGATCCTGGTGCACTCACTGGTCCCTGTGCTGCCCTCCCCAGCAGAAGCCTGAAGAGCCCAGGTGTGAGACATAAAGATTACAGTAGCACTGGTGTGACCACCAGCCTGTTCCACTCCTAAATTCCAATTAATCAAACCCAAAAAGGGATGGAAATTAATTACCGAATTAAGCCATGTGAAGCTAAGTCTAATTTGGCATATTAACTGGAAAAGCTCTTTAATTCTGAGCCTCGGCGTTAGTTATTGCCTTGATGTGAATCGTGGTAGATTCAGCTCGTTTTAAAACACCCATGCCTCATCCCGCGTGCTCCGGTGGTGAGGACGGCCTGGGCCACTGGGTTCTGGAGACTCTGTGTGTCCCTCCTCTCTCAAGGATGTCTTGTCAGGAGCTTTCTGGGTGCGGGAGAATGGGGGAGAAGTAGAGGGAACGGGGCCAAGTTCACACCCCCTCTGCTCTTCCTCATCAGTATTTATAGTTCCATGCCGAGGAAGCCATGCTGCACAGTGGCATGCTCTATGATTCTCCAGGGTGGTTGGCGGCATCACCACAGAGTGAAACAGATTGCCCTACAGAAGCAGGGTTGCACTCTCTGGTGCCTGCCAGGCTGCCCAGACTACTGTCAGCATGCACCATTCACAGAGCACATACACACCTCACCTCCCGGCAAATCCTGTGCCGTGTGTGCTTCCTTGTACATTCTGGGATGGCTGTTGGTGGGTTGTGAGCAGTGGAGGGCAATGCCTTTGGTGTTGGCACGGTTGTGACACAGTGACCTCACTGGGGTGGCTTTGTGACAAAATGACACAGGCCAGAGAGATGGTTCTAAAAGGAGGCTCATCCAGGCTCTACATGCTGCCTAGGTCTTAGGGATTCAAGATCTTCCCTAAGCTGGGTATTATGGACAGGACTCTGAGCTCCAGGCGTCTGTGCAATGTGGCCTTGGTTGGTGTCCGATTCTCAAAACTCTTCCGTTGACTGTCTTACCAACACCGTTTCAGATGGTACTGGAGTTTTGTAGGCTCAGTTCCCAGAAACACAACCACATGGTACATGCATTCAGCTTGGATTTTCACATCGCTGTTGCTACTTGTAATAGAATTCACACTACACAGCTTTTTGCATCTCATACCCTGAAGAAGGCAGAGAAATTGTCAGGAGAGACATGCAATTGACTTTGACCAACCGGACGTGGCTGTAGATGTATTTGGGAGGAGAGATTCTCAATTGTGGAATTGCCTCTGTCAGATGGCCTCTGGGCATGTCTGTGTGACACAATCTTGACTGCTAATTGATGTAGGAAGGCCACGTCTGTTGTGGGTAGTGTCATCCCTTCCTTGGCAGGTGGCCTCTGCTGTGCAAGAAAGGTAGCTGAGCAGGCGAGGGAGACTGAGCCAGTGAACAGCATTCCTCCATCGCTTCTGTTCTACACTCCTGCCTTGGCTTCCCCCCATGATGGCCTGCATCCTATGAGACTTATAAACTCTTTCCTTGCCCAAGCTGTTTTTGGGTGGACCATTTAAACACAGCAACCAGAAGCAAACTAAGGCAGAGTTGGAATATTGCTAAGAAAAGCATAGCTGTGTTGCTTCATGGAAGGACTGTGGAAGCATTTTGGACTTTGGGCTTGGAAAAATATTGGGTGCTTAGAACTTAATGAGGTATTTATGGGAGCTTGTAAGATAAAATGCTGAGAAAAAACAAGCCACTTCATGCATATGAACCCCCCCAGCCATCCCCGTGCCACCCTCAGAGTGTGGGATGACAAGCTGCCTTATGAAGGTTCAGAGTCCAAAAGTCTCTCAAAGGCTCTTTCAAGTGTCCGTGTGACATTTTGTATTAGGGACCTGAGAAAGAGAAACCAGTGCTTCACTGAGACAATGGACACTGGTTAGCTGGGGCTGAAGGATCAGCTGTGGTTAGTAAGAGACCAGTACCCATCAGGTAAGATCTTCTGGGAAGTGTTTCCTCAGGGTCAGCACATAAAACGTGTGGTCTGTTTCGGACAATGAGAAGGCTGCACATCAGGCTGATAGCAGTATGTGTAAGAGTCTCCCACGTGGGTTGGTTTTGAAGTCACGAAGGTGTTGTGAGGGCCAGGTGAGGTTTGGTACCGTGTGGCAGACTTGGAATTTCACTGAAGAGGGGCCAGGAGAGGACATCAGTGAGAGAACAGCCTCAGTGGTAGTACAAACCCCAAGGTTGAAGGGGTCATGGGGAAAGCTGAAGTCTGGCAAAATGTGATGGAGTCAACATCCTTAAAGAAGCCAGGAGAGGCCATTGGAGATGGTGTAGCCTTGGTGGGGGTGGAGACTCCAGAATGTTGGAGATGCAGGATGGTGTGTGGGCTGACCACCACAGCAGCAGGTGTGTAGTAAAGTCACCTTGAGCCTACAAAATAAGTTGTGTGTGTGTGCACGCATGTATGTGTGTGCATGTGTATGTGTGTGTGCTGTGTGTGCATGTGTGTATGGTTGTGTATATGTGTGTGTGTGCGCACGTGTGTGTATGTATGTATGTGTGTTGTGTGATGTGTGTATGTGGGTATGGATGTGTATGTGTATGTGTGTTGTGTGCAGTGTGTATGCATGTGTATGTATGTGTTGTATGCATGTGTATGTATGTGTTGTGTGCATGTGTGTGTATGTGTGTAAGGATGTATGTGTGTGTGTGCCTATGTGTTGTGTGTGTGTGTGTGTGTGTGTGTGTGTGTGTGTGTGTGTTGTGGATGGCAGAGCCTGAGAAGAGGGACAGCCCAATCCCTTTGGAGCCCAGAAGGTCATTAGCGAGTCTGAGTGCCTTTGATGAAGGTAACTGAGCAAGCCAAGGAGAGCCAGCCAGTAAGCAATATTTCATTCCGTCATGGCTTCTGCCTCAAGCTCCTGTCTTGGCTCCCTCTGAAGATGGACTGGAACCTTCAAGTCAGATAAATCCTGTTCTCCCCTGAGCTGTTCTTTCACAGAGGTACAAAACCAGACAGGATGGGGCGAGCCGAGATAGGCACGCAAGCACTCATTTCTCTCTGCTCCTGACTGTGGTTGTGATGTGAGTACCTAGAAGCTCCTTCCTCCATGGCTCGCCTGTCAGGAGAGACTGCAACCTGAAATTGTGAGCTACGATAAATGCCCTTTCCTCTACGTCACTTATTGGCAGGCTATTTTATCATAGCAACAGGAAAGAAATCAGGAGGTAAGAATAAGCAAATTAGGAATAAGTCTTAAGATTCCCTAAGAAGTACAGGGCAGCCTAGAGAGATAAGCCCACATGTGGTAAAGAGTGACCCAAAAATGGAGTCAGCATGCAGGTAACTGGACCTGGGTAAGCTATGCTCTTAGGAGCAGAGGAGAATTATGGGAGGGATGGAGGCCTGGGAAAAATTCCTGCCCAGTACAATTGCCATGGAGACTATTGACTGAATGTACAGGCGGAGTGTACACTATCTGAGGTCTTTTCTTTAATTAATTATTTTATTTATTTACTCTATCCAAGGTCTTTTCCTTACAGATGCTTTGCTTAGTGAGACCCTGTTCTGGTGAGCTTCCTTAGTTTCTACAGGATGCGTAAGCAAGAAATAAAACACTCTGGAGGTTTACTTGCGCTGTCTGTCCGCTGTGGTCTCACCCAGAAACTGCTCTGATGAAGGAAATGGCCATCCTAATATGAGGTTAAGCTGTGTAACCTTAAATGAGGAGGGAGCTGGTGTCCTCACTGACATTTGCAGAGGACTTTGCATGGCCATACATGGGTCACAGTTCAAGACTGTCCTGAACCTCTGTGGCCCAGGATCTCCCTGCTTGCCTCAATGGGATATGGAGAGGAAGTGCTTCCACTCCCTGACTTCCAGGCCTGAGAAGTTTGAGAAGCTGTCACATAACTTCACCAACCCTTTTCCTTTCACCTCAGTCCTGAGAGCTTTGCAAGGGTAGGTTTCAAGAGGCACAAGATGGTTGGGATCCCACTGCATACCACCCTGTCATCCGGGCTTCTGTGAGTTTCTCAATTTCCCCTCAAAGTTTGACAAAGCCCGGATGTCCTAACCTCCCCACATTCCTTAGGGAATGTCACCTGCTCTATGTTGGCAGGACCTTCAAGAGGATGTGGCTCTCAGTGCTAGGCTGCCCCCTGCTCCAGGTGCTGGCTGGATGCATACATGGGCGTTTTCTGTCATACATTTTCCATTTTGGCTCTAGTTTCTGGATGAATTTACCCATATGTCAAATCAGCTCCAAAACCACCAGTTTTAAGCATGAGGAGATTAGGAGCTATGTAACCACAGAGAAAACTCATTTGCGTGCCTCCCCAGCTTTACCTCAAGCTCCCCCAGAGGCAGGCTCACTCCGATTGTTGCTACTCACAGCCATCCTTTCTCAAGGGATGGTCAGTTACCTGACAGCAGGCTCTCTATGGTCCTTCCAGGGTTCTGAGTTGTAAATCTTCCCATGTATCTGATTTCCAGCCATGGTAGCTGTGGTCACAGGAGCTGGAGGGGAGGAGTGTGGACAGGCAGCTCCTGGACCCAGCTCACAGTGTGGACAGTTCTTAGCATCTTCAGATGTGTAACACGTATCTGTGAGACATTTATCTGTTTCTGCATGAGAGTTGAATCAGTTTTCCCACAAAATAGCACATTTAGGAGTGTCTATAGATCTGTGTATCTTCTCTCTACAGTTAAGTTTTGATATGATTAATGACTAGTTGTATATGGTCTGCCCTATGGGATTGTGCAAGAGAAGAGAACAGGGCTAAGAGTCATCCCCCATGGCTGTCTACCTCAATCTACCTGGCCACTTTCTGCCGAGTCTGGCCTCATTTGTCTGAGTTTGACACCTATCTGGATGCTATCAAGGACATCCTGTTATAAGGTACCAGGCCTGGGTAGCACAAATTAAACAGATTGGCCATCGGGAAAGGTACCTGAGGGTCATCCTAGAGTAGTTCTAGCTTTACAAGTTTTTGGCTTTTGAATGCACAAAACCTTTCTTTTTTTGTTTAAAAAAATAACAAGATGTTCATAGTCAACTTGTTTTTCAAAAATTAATACTTAAGGTGTGTACACCACTGGTGACTATTATATCGGTGAGCATTCTTTTGAACTAAGTTTAAATTTTTAATGAGTACACTTCAGGGCCATCTAGACCTCCTAACTCTTCTCAGGACCAGTGTCCCAAAATGTGTTTTGCAGTTTATAAAGCCCCTGTTGCCAGGGAGTAGGGAAACCTTTTCTCCATTCCTCCTGGAGCCTGGTTGCCATGGAGATGGTGCTAGATTACAGAGGAAGGAGGGGCAGGCAGTGCACACTTAGTCTCTCTGATTTTCAGTCTTCCTCCAGGGATGAGGCCCTGGAGGCGTGACAGGCTGAGCTAGTGCCTCTGTGGGTACTTGTTTCACCTAAATCCCACCCAGGGCTCTGCTGTAGACACACCTTGACAACGCAGGTCTTTGTAGGAGGCTTTGTGTAGTGCGAGAAGTGGCTTGCTGCTCTTAAGAAGAACGTTTTGTTTTTGTCGGTGGTATTGTCACTTCTTGAGCCTCTCTTCCATAGGATTATGAGTTATGCTTGCTGCAATACTAGAAAAATCTGTTAAGTCCTTACGTAATTTTGATTCATTTTGCTAAGGGCACTGGAAATGGGTCCCTGAGATCACCTAGCTGTTGATCTTTTCATCCATGACCAAAAGACTCAATGATTAATGAGTATTGATGATGTCATAGTTCAGAGCCTCTGCTATTAAAGCAGAGCATTACAGTACATGTAGGGACTGAGGATTCTGCTTAACAGTCTCCTCTGGGCATGTGATTGTTCAGCCTGTGAAGGTCTGGCCAGTGTGTGACAGCTGGCTCTCTGCAGGGTTGCTATAGCCATCCCAATTTAACAGTATGAATCTTCCCACGTGGGTGACTTCTAGCCACAGTATGACCTCATAGCAGCTGGGGAAGAGGAGTGTACACAGACAGCCTCTGGGCCCAGCACATGCTGTGACTGAGCCGTGGGCATCTCAGATGTGTAGGTACTGTCCGAGGGACATCTGTCTATGGCACCTTTGGAAGTATAGTTCTAAGGGAAGTGGCATTTGTGAACTGTAAGTCAATAGGGGGAGGGTGGTCTATGTGGCACTGCCATCTGTGTATCAGTCACTCCGAGTTGCTGGCTGAGAGGGTGAGAGCAGGGGTTAAGGTGGAACCTGTTTTAGATTGGCCTTGGTCCCGTGTTCCTGGGCTACTCCACAGCTGTCCTAGTACACAACATAGACTATAAGGGTTGATAGGCATCAATCTTATGTGTTCACTGGGTTTTAATATGTATTATTGTTTAGATTCTGTTATATCGTGAGCTGTGCAGGGTAGGCACGGTCCTTATTTACCAGAGAGCAAACTTTACCTCTTAGATGTTCGTAGTTAGTAAGACACTGGCAGAACCCTAACCCAGACACAAATGATAAGGGATCTTCTGCTTCTTCCTCTGACTAAACTCCCTGCTAGCTTTGCAAAGGTCATAGGGGATTAATGTATGAAAATGTACATGTGTGAGAGTGCATGTGTATGTGTGCATGCATGTGTATGTGTACATGTATGTGTGCATGCGTGGGCGTATGTGTACATGCATGTGTGTGTATGTGTGCATGTATGTGTGTGTGTCTGTGCATGTTTGTGAAAAATCACAGCAACCTTTACTCTTTTCTTCTGCATTAGTTATGATGTGGCAGAAAGGAGATGATTATTTACATGTTCTGAATTAGTTGCTTTCCTGTTGCGGCAACAGAATATCTGACAAAACAAGTTAAGGAAGGAAGAGGTAGTTTTGACTTAGGGTGAGGATGCACCGTCCACCATGGTAGAGAAGCTGTGGCTGCAGGAGCTTGGTCAGTCAAAAAGAAGTGATGAGTTATTTTGCTTAGCTTTTCTTTTTGCTTTTTATTCAGTCCAAGAATGGTACTGTCCACATTTAGGGCAGATATTCCCAGATCAAATCTAGAAACTTCTTTAAAAGTTGTGGCCAGAGATTGTTTTCAAAAATGATTATAAACCACATCAAGTTAGCAATCAGGATTGACTACACAAACTCCTTTTGTGCTTACAAGAAGAGTGACAACACACACACACACACATGCACACACACATGTACATACACACACATGAATGTACACACAAAATGCATGCACACATGCATGTACTGATTTACACACACATCCTCATGCCCAGATACATACATATGCACAAAAACACATGTGCACAGGCATACATAAACACATGCACATATACATGCATGCATTGATGTGCACCTTCACATGCACATACACACACATGCACTCATGCACATGCACACAAGCACAGGTACATTCCCATATACCTCTTCACATGGATGCATATGCATACACACATGCACACAGGCACATTCACATACACCTCTGCACATGCATGATGCACATGTACACATGTACTATCTCCAAGAACAACTGCTGCAGACAGGAATGCAGCAAATTAAAGTGTCTTGTGAGTGTCGTGCGTTATCCTTTTCTCTTGAAAAATGAGTTTGAACAGGTGGAGTGAGTCAGTCCTGACACCTTCGAGGCAGAGAGATCAGCTCACTCAATTGGGAAGTGTTCTTGTTGCTTTAATATTCAGGAGTAAGAGAAATAATTTGTGCTGTGGCAGGTGGGTTGGCCCACTCCCTCACCTCCTTATTCACTTGGCTCAATATCAGTTGTGTGGACCTTGACACACTGGGTGAGTTCTTCCTCACACTCACACTGTTGTCAGTTGTCAGGAGGGGGCAGGGTGTTTTACTTTTTTGCTTTTTTCTTTTCCTTACAGAAGAAGCAAAACCGATTTTTGTTAGCATAAAACTGATAGTTCAAAGAAGGAGGGAGATGCTGTTGCCTTGAGCATAGAGGACATCGAAACTTTGGCAGTGGTTCCTGGCTCCTCAAACCCCAAGGTGCCTGAGCAAATTTCTCCTGGGCCCCATCTGGGCCCCATCTGGGCATGCAGGCGTCGGATTGTCAAGGGTCAAGTCCCTCGTTTTCGGAGCAGTGTTAAATGGTGAAAGAGTTGGAGGAGCAGGGAATGAATGGAAGTGTCCTAACAGCATTGTCTCCAGGACAAAGTCCAAACAGACTCACCGAGTCTGATGAGGACCAGGGTTTAGGTCTTTCTATGCTGACAGAGACCCTTTCCATGCACACTCAGCGTCCCCAGGGTATTTGTAGGGCTAGGTCTCCCATCTGTGAGTGACCCCCATGGGAGAACCAGTGTCTCCTTCCTGTCCACCTGGCAAGCTGCCTCATCCAATTTCTTACGATTGTGTGTGGCACAGGCTGCCCTGGTGTTTCAGCACATTTACGCCACAACGTGCTTCAGTTAGTAACAACTAGGGTTGGGTCGAGCTTGCCTACCTTGCGTTACCACTGCCATTCCCTCCTTCACGTAAGTTTGCCCCGTTTGTTGCTAGGGGCGATCCATTGGTGAGGAGGCCGAGGATTGAGTTATGCACGTAGGCTTCTCACACTGGCTCCTCTGATTTTTCAGAGGTGAGGAGGGCAGCCTGTGTGGTACGTTCTCCCCAGTTCCCTAAGATTCTAAAAGCGTCGAAATGTGAAAAATAAAAACAACTAAAAAGCAGCTTATCCCATGCGCCATTCTTGGAGTGTGTAGCCGCCATTTCCGGGGGTCCCTTCTAGTCTAAGTTCCTCAGCCAGAAAGAGTGAAGTTTATGGTGTTTCCCCCTGCTTGTCGACACAGAAGGCTAGTCATCGCATTTTAATATAACCTATGGGCAGATGGAATTCTTTCATTTCTGCTTTGTTATTTTCCCAGAGCCCATTATGATGTTGGTAGGGGAACCCAGATCACAACTCTTCATGCCTTTCTCTGTCTGCTCTTGGCTTCATCGGTGATCTGGGAGGCTTTGCTGCTGTTCTCGTGTGTTTGAGGGGAATAGGGATTTGCTCAAACGATGTCAAAAGCAGGATACTCTACTGCCGTGGAGGATGTGTCAACTCACGCTTGTTTTGCTATTCTTAAAAACAAAAAACAAACAAACAAAAAAAATCCCAAACACGGTCAATACAACTAGACCCCAAATCATGCAGTTTTAAGTCTGTTCCTTGTGGAACACCAGGCTCGTTTTATAAACTGCACCCCTGGTGTGTGTGTGTGTGTGTGTGTGTGTGTGTGTGTGCGTGCGCGTGCGTGCATCTGTGTGTGTGTGTGTCTGTGTGTGTGTGCGCGTGTGTGTGTGTGTGTGTGTGTGTGTGTGTGTGTGTGTGTGTGTACACCTGGGCATGTGGTTGTGATCTTTAGACCCAAATACAGGGGGCTGGAAGTCAGGAACATGAGGACAAGTAAGCGCTGCGTCCACCCTTCAATAAGAAGTCGTTTCTTCTATTCCTGTAGAATGGAGCCTTGGTTGCCCACTAGAAATATGTGTCAGCTTTCAGAAAACAGAAGCCTGGGCTCCAGTGGGCACAATGAAATCAGCATCTCTAGGGTGAGCACAGCTATGACCTTTCCTTTCCTACTTTTTGTAAGATCCCAAAGGAGCCGAGAACTGTCAGGTCAGATGTTCTCTACGAAGCCTTCTTACTGTAAAAAATCCCATGATCTATGCTAAGCCGCCACCATGCTTTATGCAGAGGAGCCTCAAGCACAGACAGCAGGCGTGAGCTCTCGCTATTGCTTCTATGGTTTTTAGCATGCACATCATTAGCATGGATGGTATTCCTCTGTGGATATGCAAATCAATGCAAATGAGCACTTTACCACTGAAGACTTTGCAGATCGAAATGCAAAACTGATTTAGATAAATAACCCTATTTATTCTATGTTTCGTTATTAAGAATATTAGCCAAAATATAGGAAGACTATAAAGATGCTCCAAATTATTACAATTGTTTTATGACACCTTAGCATGTTTTGGAGATTTCATATGCATTATTTTGGAGCCATTTGAGGAGAAATTCAGGATAGATCTGGACGGGACGGAGTAGGAAGGTGGTGTTTCTCCAACAGAATTAAGTGGTGGGTTAATTCAGTGTCTAAATGTAACAAGAAGGGAGGCCCAGGTAGGTTAGGAGCTGTTCACAACCACATAGCTAGTTAGATGGGTTCCGGACTTGCATGCACGTAGTCTGGCTTTGATCTGTAACCTCAGCTACCCTCTTTACATACCTGTGGTCTCCCAAGAGAGCTGTTTAACGTTTCTTAAACTCAACTTCGTTTTCTCTAAACTGACGATAATACCGTTGATCTGATAGTTGGTGATCGTGGTGTAAAGGCTGTAGTAGAAGTCAGCATACAGATGGAATTCACCAAATGCCATGGGAGTTGTGATGGTGACAAGGATGATGGTGTGATACCGAGGAATGGGACCAGGGGTGATGACACTGGCAATGGTGGTTATGATGGCAACTACGATGACGATGGTGATGGTGATGGCGATGATGACGATGGTGATGGTGATGGCGATGTGATGGTGATGATGATGAGTTATGGTTATGATAGTGATACTGATGGCAGTGACAGCAATAATACTGGCGATGGTGGTTATGATGGCAACCATGATGATGATGGTGGTGGTGGTGGTGGTGGTGGTGGTGGTGGTAGTGACAGTTATGGTTATAATATTGATAGTGATGGCAGTGACAGCAATTATAGTGAATGAATGATGAAGAGGAAGGTAATGATGGTGGTGATGGTGACAAATCTATGGTCAACAATGGCAATAGAAATGCAGCCGGTGATGATGATAGTGATGATAACGGCGATGATTTCAGTGACCAAGATAACATTGATGGTGGTGAATAATGACAATAGCCATTGTGACATTGATGATGACCACACTGGTGATGGTGATGGTGATGGTGATGGTGACGGCGGTGATGTGATGGTGAGGACGGTGATATGATGGTAACGGCGGTGATGATTGCAATTGTGAGAATGTTGTTGATGAAATTGAATTCTTGTTAATGATGACGGTGCTGATAGGAGTAGGAGTGAAGAAATGGAACCTGGAGCTAGGGGATCATGGCCCATTTCACCTCTTAAACCACTGCTTTCATTCTTTCATAGTATAAGACTAGGTCTGTTTAATATTAGTGAGATAGCTAGATCCACAGAGGAAGCTTGGAAAACTATGGTGCTCCAGATCCTCTTCTAGACAGACCACTCTCAAATGTGCATCAGAACCCGTGATATCAAAACCCATTAGATCTAATAGCTCGTGATTATAACTCCATTGTCCAGATGAGCACTGTAGATAGGACTATTCTCCAGAGCTCAGTGAAGTTGACAACATACCAGTGTGTTGGACTGCAGTAACCACCCCTGTTGCTGATAGTTTTTTCAGTTAATCTGAGATGCACGCAGATTTGCCACATGGGACCCAAGTATCGACCTTAAACTCATCCTTCAGTTTCTGGGTCTGGTGTTAGTTGTAGGCACCTCAGAGTCACTTGGCTGGGTGCTGGTGATCTTCCTGGTGCTTGAAAGCATTCTCAGGTCATGTGTATGGATTTTACTTATAAGAAACACAGGCCTGAACAGAAAGGACACTTTTTTTCTGAGGATTTTCTGTTTTCAAATCTGCTCTCAGAAGTAATCCAGGAGCCACGCTCTGTTCTCGTACATTTTTAGCCAGTTTTACAGACAGAAGGTGGGTGAAGCATTTCTTTTATCAATGTCGATTACAATTCACTAAGCGAAATTTGAGAATTAGATTGCACATGGACTGCCCCTAGGAACCAGTTATGACAGAACCAGATGTTCTCAGCCAACTCTATCACTATGACTGTATGCCCGTTGACTTGCAGATTTCCATTGACCAACAGTTACATTCATGATGATCTTCTGTTTGAGGAGGAGATGGCCTCACAGGAGAGTGGTTTGGACTAGTGGTCTTGAATGAGAGTCCTGTCTTGGTCATTAGAGGAAGTTACCTGCCTCTGGAGGGGACAACCAGGCAGCTCAAACGTCATCTCATTTAAGCCTTTAACTTCAAAGCTCTGCTATTCTTTATATGACATTTGTACCTAGCTCTTGGAGGATGCTGTGAGAAAGGGATGCTAACTAAGGCAGTGGGGATGAGGAGTGTTCATAGTAGCAAATGGATTGAAAAGGCAGAGCTGGCCTCCTCTCCAGTGACATTCCTACCATAGGAAGAGGCTGTATATTTTTGTCCTATGCTTGCTGTTCCCTGTATTCACGTGTTTGCGTGATCCTGCCTGAATGCATTTGTGTGCATACCATAGTCTCCTTAAGCAAGTCATACTATTGTCAGGGATTTTGGCTGTCCTCCTTGTCAGTTAATAAGAGTTTGGGGGGTAAGACTAGGCACTGACATTTCTTGGACCTATAACTGTTTCCATAAGCAGCCTGGTGAGTATCATGAACTGAGGTCTTACAGTCTCTGGGATGGATCAGGATTATGTGCAGCCTCAGGGACTAACCCATTTTCCTGTGTCCTTCTATGTGTTAGACCTATTAAGAACTACCGTGTGTGGGGTTGTGGGACACATTCGCTGTGGTGTTGGGGCAGAAAGGGAGGAGGAAGTACATACACTGCAGTGTGGTGGCTGTGAGACTCCACTGAAGAGATAGTTGGTAGTTTGTTGTGCCGTCCATAGAAGGTAGGATTACCTTAAACCCTGGCATAAAGAGGTCTGCAAGGTGGAAAGAAGACATAGAATTCTCTTCCCTAGGAGTGCTTTCATCTCACTTTCAACAACGTCTTCAAACTCCAAGCTTTTAAAATGGAAGAAAAAGACAAAACGATCCATCCATGGAGACTCCCAGGGGAAGCAGCAAACATGGACAGAGATGGCTGCTCAGATGTAGGTGCGATGCCTAGCCTAGTAAAGAAGTTCAAGACATGAAGGTGGCTCTAGATGAGGCTCAGCATCCCCAGGACGCAGATCGCAGGCTTGAGACCACCATCTTTTTTCTTCCTTCCTTCCTTCCTTCCTTCCTTCCTTCCTTCCTTCCTTCCTTCCTTTCTTTCTTTAGATCTATTTTTTAATTTTATGTATATGAGTACACTGTCACTTTCTTCAGACACACCAGAAGAGGGCATTGGATCCCACTACAGATGGTTGTGAGCCACCATGTGGTTGCTGGGATTTGAACTCAGGACCTCTGGAAGAGCAGTCAATGCTCTTAACCACTGAGCCATCTCTCCAGCCCCCAGCTTTTGTTCCTAAGGTGACCAGGTTTACCTGAGCTGAGCTGCCTGGAGAGGAATTCAGTGAAATCAGCCTTACATTCTCAGATATTTCATGAGGTCATGATCTTTGCAGTAGCTTCCTTTCTTCCTGTTTTGGTCCTACCCTCTGTGGACTTGATAGAGATCTGTCGAGCCACCTTAGTCACCTGGGCCTTTCTCCCCTAGGACCATTAGGTAGGCCTATGTCAGGTGAGAGGAACCTAGGGCTTCAGCAGAAGGAAACACAACCAGGATGAGCTAGCTGCTGAGGATGGGTGTTGAACGGAGCCACATGTCACCGGAGGGCAGGCTGAAGACCCAGCCCCTCATTTCCGCACGTGGAGGATGACTTCACCACATAGGTAGTAGAAGGTGGACCCTGGCCCACAGGAAGCTGATTACTCAGTGGAATCCTCCCAAGTCCTGCTGACACACAGTCTGTGTGGTCTCCCTTTCTATGCTTCTCTGGACCTGGTAGAGTGAGGTGGCAACCCCAGATATGTCCTGATAAATGCCTTCCCAAAAACAAACCTGAAAAGGGCTTAAAAATATACGTCCATCCTCAGAACATTGCCTGCTAGACATAAGAAGAGCCATTCTTGGTTATGTAACTTGATGTGGAGGCCCAAACACAGCACCCCTGGACTTAAGGTATCCCATGACAATTCCTCTTGTGACAATTTGATCTCGTCTCCATGTATTTCCTTGACAGTGTGAGTGGAGCGGGAGCAGCTGGATGTTTGCAATGGCCATCCAGTCAATTAAATGGGAAAATCACACAGATATGCCTCTTTGGTACAGGTAGATAAATAGGGCAGATAGATTAATAATTACTAAAAAACAAACTCGGTGTGTGTGTGTGTGTGTGTGTGTGTGTGTGTGTGTGTGTGTGTGCGCGCGTGCGCGCGTGTGTGCATATGCCTGTCATCCCAGATATCATGGGGTAAGGGCAGGAAGATCAGAGTTTGAGTTTATCCCCAACTACAAGGCCAGCCTGGCCTGTGCTCAAGATTTTAGCAATTCCTTTAACATTATTTTTTTTCCTTAAATAAGAAAAGCTTGAGTGTCTCCTTTGTCTGTATCCACTGTGAACAGGTGCCTTCCGCTGCATGTGATGATGCACATGGAGCCATTGTTTCTTTACCCCTGCTGGCAGGTGTCTGCTCAGAGTGTTGGCAGCTCACAGGTTATCACAGGGGCTGTCGTGCATACCGTGGTTCTGACGTTTCAGGAACCAAACAGCGTGCTGACAGGCAAGGTCCAGAACACAATGCTTCATGAAGGCTTTTTTCTCTTTCTTTTTCTTTTTTTTTTTATATTTAAAAGGCAATAATTTGTTGTAGGAAATTGAGAGTTGAAGAGAAACAGAAGAGATCAGTGGGCTCTTCGTACAACACATGCACTGCTCATGGTCTCTTTCTAGCATTTTCCTGCCCTTGGATGTGTTTCACACATTTGATAAATACACATTTGTCATAATCCCCCCTTTAAATTATGGAATTACTTTTCCTTTCAAAAAAAATAAAAATAGGTTAAGTAGCTTTGTTTTCTGAAATCAAAACTATAACTAACTGCTTCTTGGAAAAATGCATTCATTTGTTTATTCCCTGTTGCTGGGATAAAACACCCTGAGAAGGGTAGCTTAGGGGAGGAAGAAGTAATTTCACAGTTCAAGGTCCAGCCCATCATGGAGGGGGAGTCAAGGCAGAAGGAGCCTGAAGCATCTGGTCACACACATTCAAGATCAGGAAGAAAAAGAGTGATAGATGCACTGTTGCTTAGCTTCCTTTTCCCATTTTACATAGTTCAGAATCCCAGCTAGGGAATGGCACTGCCCACAGAGGACAGGTCTCATCTCAGCTAATGTAATCGAGGTATCGCCCACTACCATTCCCCATAGTCCAGATAATTCTAGATTCTGTCAAGTTGACAATTAACAGTGTAATACTCAGATACCCTTTTTTTCCTAGCATGAAGAGTAAGGCTTTATTTTCACTGTAAATGTGAGACAATAAAGATTGAGATGGACAATATTAAGCTACCAGACATGAAAATTTAAAAAAACAGTTTTTGAGGAGACTTGTTGAAATGGTGCCAGTCCCAGGTGCCAATGATTCGAGCTGGAGTTCAAAGAGGCAGGGCAGGGTGGGCAGTTCAGGGCAGAAGGAAACATTGCCGCCCACCCTTCCCATTGGGCTGAGGAGGAAGGTAGAAGAGAGGGAGCATTTTGTACTTTTTCAAAATAATATTTCATTTTATTTTATGTGTATGACACTTACTTCAAGTCTACCCATGAAGGTCAGAGATGGCATGAGGTCTTCTGGAGCTGAAGTTACAGATGGTTGTCAGCTGCCATGTTGTCATTGGGAATAGAATCCTGGTCCTTTAAAAGAGCCACCAGAGCTCTTAACTGTTGAGCTGTCTCTCCAGACTCTGCCTTGTTACTTTGCCCTACAGCCAGGGCCTTATTCCTACGGCTTCCTGTGCTCCTGTGGAGCTATGTTAGGGTGTGTAGGTCTCCTGTTTGTCCATGAAATGGGAACAGAATGTCAGAGGTGTCTGGTGGGCTTAGTCTATCCTCTGCATTGAGTGGAGTTGGAGTTTTGCCACTGCACACAAACAGGCCCCTGTGGCTGCTGTTACTGGACTGGCTCTCTTAAGAAGTGTGGTTTGAGTGCCTAATATCCAGACCTGGGGAAGAGTCTGGTGCTGAGCCTGAGAAAATGGAAAGTGAGAGACTTCTGAGCTATTTCTGTCTATGGTGCTCATTGGCGTTGAGTAAGGGTTACACACAACCAAGCAGTAGGGATACAAGATAGCAGTTGTCAGGGCCTGGGGATGCTGTAGACACCCTCAGTTCCATAGCAGACTGTGACCTCCATTAAAGGAAGGAGAGAATGGTGACTGTCTCAGAGAGCTTCGTCATGGCGGTACATGAGATCTGCTCCTATGCATTGGGTGCTTTACAGAGCTGATCAATACATCTCAGGAGTAGCTGGGAAGTGGAGAATTTCAGAGATGGACCATGGGAAGCAGGCAATCTGACTGTGAAAATGTCCTCTGCATTGAGGTCTACATCACCAGTTCTGAAATAAATGATACCAGTTCAGGATAAATGAGGGAGGGCAGGGGAAAGGGGAAGGAAGGGGGGTGGAAGGAACAGATGAAGAAGGGAGGATGCAAGGATGGTCTGACATACATAAAAGTACACAAAAGCAAGGAGAGCAAGCAAGCAGGTGCATGCAGGGGTGAGCAGGTGCATGCAGGGGTGAGCAGGTGCATGCAGGGGTGAGCAGGTGCATGCAGGGGTGAGCAGGTGCATGCAGGGGTGAGCAGGTGCATGCAGGGGTGAGCAGGTGCATGCAGGGGTGAGCAGGTGCACACAGGAGGGTTGTTTATATAGATGAAGACTAACAGGTGTCCACATCCTGTTCAACTTGTCAAGCACGTATTCAGGAAGCAATTGGAATTTCAAAAAGTAAACAGTACCAGAAACACTATAGTTAAATTATTGGGACAAAGAAAAAAGTTTAAAAGCACAAAAGATAAACCACGAAACGATCAGAAGTGAGACCATGTAGAAGATGTGCCATTGGTCTTCCTTCTCGCTCAGCTGCGCCCTTACATTGCAGGTGATACTCCTTCTCCTGCTGGCTCTGGGTCAGCAGGCTCCTCATCCTCAAAGAAGGATGGGCCATGATGAAGAACTTAGGTGGGCAGGCCATGAGAACTAAGATGCTCTGAGGAGCCGAGCATATTAGCTATGTACTGATCCCAGCTCTTACACACGTAAGAGGTAAACCTCCAAATGAATCCTGGCTATGTCTTCTGACACTGGCTCTTAAATATTCACAAGGTATCCCCACAACTGAGCCCATCCCATGTCCATTGGCTCCTAGCTTTTATACAATGGTGAAGGATTCCTTTGACTATTTCCCAATCACAGAGTCTCAGGGTGGTTTCTTAAGCAATTGACAGCTAACCTCTGGAGAGATAGCAGTGACCAGAAGATACTGGACTCATCTCTTCAACATGTTTAAAGAAAGAAAAACTGTCAAGCTAGAATTCTATCTATAAAGAATCTGCCCCTGTAAATAAGGGGAAATAATGGCTTTTTGTGAGCCATTAATAAAATTAAAGGCCACCAAGATAGTTCAGCATGTAAAGATACTTGCCCTAGGCCTGATGACCCAAGTTCAGTTTCTGGGTGCTACATGACAGAAGCAGGGTCAAGTGTAACAGCTGTCCTTGGGTTACATTGCGTTCCATGGAATGTACGCACTCTGCTTGTAAACACACACACACACACACACACACACACACACACACACACACACACACACACGTGGCTGGCCTGAACTTATAATCAAAGGGGTTCTACAGTTAGAAAGTCCTGGTCCCCAGGGGGCACAGACAGAATGTGCCCAGGAACCAACCAAACTCTTCTATCCTCTACCTCCATTCAGATGCAAAAGTAACATCACCAATGATGGGAAGGCTGGGTCCCACTGGGAACGCCTGACTAGATGATACCCTATTCCTCCGAGTGAATACACACGCCAGAGACCACAATTCGGAGTGAACATACACTCTCCCCAAATCGAGAGGACTCAAGTCCATGTTGAAAATCAAGTATGAGACCGCAGAGAAGAGTCAAGCAGTGAAGTGTGCTCAGGGAGCAGGCTTTCATGATTTGTGGTGCCTTGCTGTGGTACATTCAAACAAGAGGAGGAGACAGACAGATTGAAGGAAAGAATAGAAATCCCAGAAATAGACCCAAATGCATATGGGGATTTGGTGCATGATAATGATGGCATTTTAAATCAGTGGGGAAAGATATATTATTCAGTAGTGATTTGGGGACAACTGGCCAGACATTTGGAAAATATATAGCTGGATCTCTCCCAAGCTCCTTCCCCCAAAATAAAGTCCAGATGGCTCAAAGACTTAAAAATATAATGGAATTTTACAAGTACTACAAGAAAAGTTGGGGGAATTTTTAATAATTTCAAGGGGGAACTAGTTTTTCTAAAGCAAGACGTAAAACCCAATGTATTAGTTACTTCTCTAACTGCTACAACAAAATACCTGGCGATCACAAGGAAGGAGAGGTTTTGTTTTGATTTGTTTTGTTTGTTTTATCTCATGGTTGGAGGGTTTAGTCCATCATGAGGAAGCCATGGCGGCAGGGGCATGAGGTGGCTGGCCCTATTGAACCTGAAGCTGGGAAAAAGACAGAGATGAATGCTGGTGAGGGCTCACTCTCTTCTCTTTATGGATGATGGGGTCCCAGGCCATGGAACGAGGCTTTCCACATTTGGAGAGGGTCAGCCCACATCAATAACCTAATCTAGAAAATCTCCTCACAGACACATCCAGAGTCCCTTTTTCAAGATGATTCTAGACATTTTCAAGTTGGCCATCAAGATTAATCTCAATATCTCAATATCTAGGAAAAGGTAAATTCACAAACTTTTAACTCAATGACCCCATTCCTAGGAAATCCTGGGGTGACCATGTTCACATATATGTTAAATGATCAAATCTAAAATAATTTTTCAAAATGTTGTTGAAGATGAAAACTAGTAGTCTTCTAAACCTTGGAGTGCGGCATGTCCTGAAGAAGTTGTGTGCAGTGTGAAGACTTAAGATCTGATAATCACAAAGGGAGGGTGGTGACAGCTGGGTCACATCAGAAAAATAAAACAGGACCTGACTTTTCCCCTGAGAGATTAATTCCTTTTGAATTTTAGATGAGACATCTGCAGGCTTAACTCGGATGTGCAGCTCATGCACCAGTCTTGCCTGATAAGGTGGTTTTCACCCCTCACTGAAGAGGTTACTTTTTGTAGCAGAACATTAAGTAAATGTATCAGTCAAAGTGCAGAGAACAACTGAATGGATGCTCTTCCCCAACTGATACAGCAGCATCAAGTGTGGGGTGCTTATCCCCAACTGATACATCAACAGTGCGCCCCCTACACCAAAGGCCCAGGGAACAACTTGGAAGAAAGAGTGGGAAGATTTTATGAGCTGGAGGACCAGGAAGTCTCTTGTAACTTCTAGATACGGCAGGGAAGTGACACTCGTGGATTTTAAACAATGTAATTGATTAAACCAAACCTGCAAGTTGACAACACCATGTTGACAGGTCATCCTGAATGGAACAACCTCACAAGGCTACACTCTTAAATGAAGTGCCGAATGCTACCAATGACGGTGCTACCAATGACTACCGAGAAGCAGTCTTAGCCAGTGATGAGCCCACTGATTGGTTATTCATTCCCAAGTACTTAACCCTCAACACATACATAGAGCAACACTAAACGGAGTTAGCAGTGTGTGTGTGTGTGTGTGTGTGTGAGCACATGTGTGCATGTGTGTGATTATAATACTTGGTAAGCACCGTTCCGGTGAGTTACAACTCCAGCAAGTCACAATTACAAAGAAGAGGTCATGGACTTGAGAGTTAGTTGGGGGGAGCATGGGGGGAATTAGAGGTAGGGGTGAAGTGATCTCTTTACAGTACTCATGTATGAAGTTCTAAAAAAAGTAAAACATTTAAATAAAAACATAAACAAAATTAGGTAAGTTCAAGAAAATGACTAAAAACTGAAAACAAAAAAATAGATGAGAATACAAACACACACACACACACACACACACACACACACACATATGAAGAATTCAGATACATTAAAATCAAAAAGGTAAGAAAGGTGATACAGAACGACTCGAAAGACCAGGCTCCAGGATGGAAGAAACTTCTCATGGCGTAACCAACAAGTTATGTTTAAAACAGAGAACCCACCAAACCCCTAAGAAGAAGAACGTTTGGACAGGAACTTTGGTGGGGGAAATTCAAATGATTGAGGAGTAGCTAAAATGGCACTTGACCAAATTATAACATTATCAGTGTGAGGCCCTGAACCCACTAGATGAGTGGACGTAGGCTTGTCTGTTCCAGCTGCTTCTGGGGACATGGAATCAAGGACTCCACATTTGTGGAGGACACATGGTGTCCACGTTTCAGCAAGAATGACAGAAGCCAAGCGCAGGGAGGACGTCTGGGTGTGAGTGATCCTGAGCATAAATATGATCCGGTGTCCCCCGGTGACATGTGCGCTGCAGGAACATTGATATGTCCTGCATGACTCAGGGTCTGACATGCGTGGCCTGGAGACAACACAGTTAACTAAGCCTCACCAACTTACTCAGAGTGTGGGACTTGCAAGTTATTCCAACATGGCGTATTTGAGACCCAGCAACTGTGGTCAGCGAGGTTTTGGAGGCTGAACTGATGCTGGATATCTCGCACGCGCCTTTGGAGGGTTTCCGCTTCAGGACCGCGTTCTCGCGCTCAGGTGAAGTCGTGTAGCTTCCATACACTTTAGGATTGTTCCCTCACTTTAGGGTGAGAGGGGAGGTGGGGCAGATGGACTGACTGTCACCATCTTCAGCAGGTCTGACGACTCAGCCATTCTTCGTCTGTTTGGGCCTTTGGGTAGGTTCCTGAGAGGCCTACAGTAATCAGCTGAGCCTAGCACAAAGCTCCATGCGTCTCCTCTGCTGTGAAGGAATGGGAGCCCACTCCATAGCTCTGGGCTGTAGCTGAATTTCAGGGGCGAACCACTGTCCCTTCGTATCCCAGAGCCGAGTGTCCTCCCTGTGGAGCTGTGGACGTGTTTCATCCCAGTGCTGTGGTAGAAGGCGCTCTTCCAGCGTCCCCTCCTCTTTTCTCTGTGTCTACTCCCACCATCTCCTAAAAATAAATCCTTTTAAAATGACTTTGTCATTGTGCAAGTGACAGGTAGAACGCTGCATGTTTCCTGGCTGGAACCAGCTCCAGGTGAGTCTGCTTAGTTAAACTGAGGATGGATTGTTCTAGAGAGGTGCCAGGGACATACATTTTCTTGCCCAACTCTGCAGCCCAGGAGACAGTCTGCTGTCCACTCAGGCTAGCAATGGTCTTGGGAAGGCCCAGGCCTAAGGCTGGGTACTTTTTGTATGTAGGACCCTGCTGTGTCATGTACAAGGTCATCTCAACAGTTCTAGCTGCCAATATGCAAGGATTCCAGGGCTTTGGGCAGGGAGCAGCAGTACTTGGTATCGTGTCTGAGATAGGAAGAGGCTATGGCTGGATAGAGTTCTCCCCAGCCTTCTTATGGGCATTTGAATCGTATTTGGGGAGTTTCTTGCTCTTTGCTCACTCCAAACCCTTGGCCTTCTAAGCCAACCTAAGCTCTGGTCACTGTAGCATACTCAGTACACAGAAAGGCACCTGCCTGACACCAGGCCATCTGACTCTGGACATGACTTCTTTGTAGTTTACCAGCTCCTGTGTGGTTGAATGTTCTGTTGCAGAAGATCATTGCAAGTGGAGAGACTGTCTTAGTCTTAGAAAGCACTGTACCCTTGCATCCTTCACAGGTAGATTCTCTTTTGTGTTTAGAGGAGGTTGGCGCGTGCAGCAGGTGGAGACCAAAAACTTCTTTCACTCTGGAATCAGCCAGAGCTGGGTCATAGGCGCCCTCTGCAGGACAGTTTTGGGAAAACAGGACAAGAAATAACTTCCCTCTTTGTGGTGGTGGCAGGGTCCACACTAAATTGTATTTTCTAATTAAAAAGTAACTCGTGGCCATTACAACATTCTATCAAACATGTGTATCCCAGATATGGCACACATTCCTTCTTCCTACTCCTGTTGGAGAAACAATTCTCAAATTATTACCTGGAGACGGGTACCATGACATCTGTGATTGCCTTTGCCCATGTGATGCATTCACAGAGAGTCGCTCTGAACAGAATGGCCTTGGACAGGCCACCAGCTCTCTGTGCTTAACTTCTTGATCAGAGGGAAGTGGCTGTTCTGACATGGCCACGTGAGGTCCCTCTGTGATCCCCCTGGAGCTGGCATATAGCCTGGCCAGGTCCTTCAGGGCAGGCGAGAACCACCTCCTTGTTCCCCACTGTCCATCCCCTGCTGTGTAGCAGCCTGCTTCTTTTAAGAGTGAACCATGGCTGCTGGTCCTGTGGAGATGTCCCTCAGCAGTGGCTGGACGTGGGACCTGAGCTACAGTTTGCCTTTCTGGGAAGCTCTGTGCTATCTGTGAGTGGGAAGGCTGGAGTAGAGGCATGGGGCTGGGCAGATCTGAGTTTAGGCTTTTCTCCAGATAGGAGCACCTGCACCTGATAACTGTTGCCAAGATTGAGAGAAATGAAACATAATAAGAAAATGAATACTTTTCTTGACCAATTAAACCATTTTGGTGGCAGTCGCAACTGAAGGGTGTCAGTCTTAGATAGATTGTCTATTGCTGTTATGAAACACCGTGACCAAAAGCAACTTAGGAAGAACAGTGTTTACCTGGCTTACAATTCTGCATCCAGTCTGTCATCAAAGTAAATCATGACAGCAAGTCAAGGAAGGAACCCGGAGGTAGGAAGTAAAGCAGGAGCCATGGGGACGTATGCTTGTTCCTAGTGGCTTGCTTAGGCAGCCCAGGACATCCGCCCACAGGTGACACCACCCATAGTGAATTGGACCCTCCCACATCTCACCAGGCCACGCCCATGTCTTCTGTCAACTTTCAATAATGGAGTTGCATTATGAATCCATCAAGGGATTGATCGGAACAGTCAAGTTACACGGGATCTCATCCTCTCCGGGAAGCTCCCACCAGTGTCTCCGAAGGTGAGCTCCGTAAATCTCATAGGCCCTTCTCAATCCAATCAGGCTGATTAAGTCAACACTGATGCCAAAGCTTGAACTTCAGAAGACCTGTTCCACAGCTTCTTACAGTTTTTTTTTTTAAAAAAAACCACAAAACCAAAGATTGAAATTTGTCAACCTTGTGTGGATTAACCTCAGAGAAGTTATAAAAGACCAGACCTTTGAAACATTACAATAAAACAAGCAAAAGCCCTTGTCTCAGAGGAAATCATCAAAGTTTGCAGAGGAAGGTGTATTATGTTCAGGTAGGGCTGCCAGAATGGAAACTGTGGAGACCAGAGGTGGCTCTCCCTCCTGATGTGGTAAGGGAATACCTGACAACCATAGGGAAATACAGACAAATAGACCCCAGGACCTCGGGAGATGCCGTCAGCAGATACCTTTCTCTGAAATTCCGAGGAATCATTTTGGCAGGAGAAAGCCCTCTAGAGATAGGAAGACCAGCCGGCCTGGCACACAGTGAGGACGGAGGGTGTGGTGAAAGTGAGTCAGCGTGCTGCTCACTTTGCCTTGTCTGACATGTTCAGGGCGTTACTGCAATAAACCCAAGACTGTTTATGACGCCAAGAATCCTTGACTTAAAATCTAACCCCCCAACACAGTTTTAAGTGCCTGATAGACACAGGCAAACTGTTGTGTACCACATTTTAAAACTCCCTATCTACTGATGAACAATTTCCCACTCCATCATCCCCCTCCCCCAGCCACTGACAACCACTGTTTTTCTTTGCTTCTCTGGTTCTCATGACGTTTGCTTGCTTGTCCCTTCAGTGAGACCTGTGTTGGCTTATCTCCAGTAGCATGTTGTCGTACAGGCTCATCCATATGGTCACTTGTTGTAAGAGTTTCTTCCTTTTTAAGGATTGTGCCAGCATCGAAGAACAAACCAGAGAGAGACAGAATGGACCACCCTGTTACAGTGGCATCTTTGTGTAGCAGGAGAGTGGGGATAGGGACAGACATCAGGCTAACATATGAAAGAAATAGTTTGACAAGACTGGAAACCCTTCTCCGTGTGGCCTACATGTAACAGACAGAGAGCTCGTGTACTATATAAATGACATATAAAAGGCCCTTTGGCCAGCATTTTTTTTTTTTTTTGCAGGTACAGCTTTTCTCCAATTTGCTAGCCTCTGCTCATTCTTGAAGCACTTTTCCCCTTATTAATAAACTATGTTTTGTCTTACCACATGACTCTGGTAAAATGTTTCGGCCTGAGCCACAAGATCCAAGAAATCTCAGTGGATCACACCCACCTCAGCTCTTATCAGTACACAACACCTGTATTCAGTCCTTCTGAAATGACCCCCTTGAGCTTGGGCTCGGGTTCCTGGAACTGTTACATGCACTCCACCCGCTACATCTCCACTAAGCCAGTGTGAGTCATATTTTCTTTGAGTGGTGGCTAAAAACATCCTGATAGGAACAGTGGAAAATCTGATTGGTTTTGCTGCGCTCAGAATCACACGGTTAGGTATCAGAACCAGGAGCTCCAGCTGATTTCTGTGTCTGATCTCTTTCCACTTCTTGCTTGGAGGTCTTGGGTGACTTGTTGACCAGTTCTCCTGGGACAGCTTCTATCCCCTTCAGTTCAGTTTGCATCTAAGAGTTTCTGCAGAGGTTTGAGTACTTTCTTCTGTCATTTTACAGCTCAGAGAGGGAGCAGCTGGCACCATGGGCCAGGCACCATCAAGACAGATGGCTGCCCGACTGGAGATTCTCCATCTAGAGACAGTCCTGTTTAAGGAGTTCTCCCTCCTCCCTCCTGCTGTGCTCCCTTTGGTTTGGTCTCCTGGTGTTTCTTTCATGTAGGGTGTTTAAGTTGTTTTGGGAGCTTTAGTGAAGCTCTAAGGCGATGTGAGATATATCAGTTTTGAGATAGCTTTGTTTCTGGGAAGTCTCTGGTCAGGATGGAAATCCGTGGGTCTGTCTGTATCGTATGGCTAAGTGAGACACAGTGATTGATGGTCTGCATGATGCTTGTGGGGTCTGTGGCAGTCAACTGATGCAGTAAATCTCCAACCCCAATAAGTCCGTGCAAAAAAACACACAACTCAGTTACAATGTTTATAAGCTGCATGCATAGACTGGGCAGATTTACACTGCTCTGTTCCCCAGCTATGAGATCCCCTGCTACTTGGGCCACGGGGTTCTGCTCCATCTTCCTTCCACCTCCCCTTCCTTGTTTTCCTCTCTCTCCCATCTCCACCTCCCCCCTTCTCCTTCCTCTCTTCTCCCTCTTTAAAACCTCCCGCCTTTCCCTTTCACTGCCCAATCACAGGCTTTATTTAACCAGTTAAAATGGGGAGAAGGTTCACATGAAAATCAAGATCCACATCTTGTCAGGTCGGCTCCTCTGGAGGAAGCAGAATTAACCTCAGAATGCAAACAGCACCAGGGTGACCCACAACAGCCAAAGGCCTCAGCAGTGCAATACACATCACACTGTGTACAGGATTAAGCCATTTCCTGCTACTTGATCACCGAGGCCACTCCTTTGGTTGGTGATTTTAGTCCTGAGTCTCACTCTATCCCCAGTCTCCGCTGAGCTGCACCAGTTTCTAAGGCCACCAAGCCACTTGCTGGCAGTGCAGGCTGGTCTCATCTTAACCAGGTCCATATGCAGCACAAGCCTCCAGCCTCTGCCAGCCTTTCCCGGTGCTGTCAGCACAGGGCAGGCACTGACTCACCCAGCTCTTGTGTTTACTGTTATACAGGTAGGCAGAGTTTCTTACCTGCTGGATTCATTCCGCACACCTCGTGAGAGAAGTCCACCTTCTATGTGCAAGCCTGCCTTGTAGTGTCTCCGCACGCAAGTCGTTAGGTTTGGGAAAATATCCCTGACCTTTGGGTCTCATATCACATCACCTTATCTATCTATCTTTCACTGGGGAGAGGGTTCACCCTGACTTTTCAAATCTATTAGCTCGCAATCCGTGGCTTATCGTGGAAACCGATTCCTGCAGCATTTAAGCTCAAGTTATGTATAATTGAAAGAAGATGCAAAGTTAACGAGGTCACATTCCGGGTTTGCTTCGTCTTTGATGTGGCGCACTGGCAGTTTAGACTGGAGTATTTTCTCTCTTAGGACAGGCATCGATTGTGAAGCATCTCCTGAAGGAAAACGAGGAGAACAAGGGGTGCGGGCAAGTGCCCCGACCCGAGCCTCTTCAAGGAAGCGCAGTCACTAAGCCAACATGCAGCTGCCTGGTTTCCCCAGGGTGTACTCTGCATCATGGGCTTGCCAGAATACGTTTTGTTCTGGTTGTGTTAGAGTTACAGAAAGGGCCATCAAAAAAAAAAGGTGGAATAGCTATCCCTGTATCAAAATATTGTATTTTTCCTTCCTAGAGTTCCTGCCTGTCCCCCCACCTCCCAAAGCAGTCGTACAGTCTTTCTTCTTTATATGTCTGCTTGGTGATGGTGATGGTGATGATGATTTTTTATTATTATTATTATTATTATTATTATTATTATTATTATTATTATTATTATTACAAGTAGACCAGGCTGCCCTCAAACTCACAACCATCAGCCTGCCTCTCTTTCTTGAGTTCTGGGATCAAAGGCCATGAGCACCACATCAGACATGGTTTTTCTTTTAAGCTAATAAAAACTTCCTTGAGTTTCTGTGTGAGGCTGTGCTTATATCCTTTTATTAGTAAGACTATGAAGTCCAGGAGGAGGCCCTGAGTTCCCTTATATCGTCTTCCCCGAGACAGTGAGAGGTGCATACTGTTGAGAAGTTTCTTGTGTAGAATTGCAAAGCCCCTTAGCTAGGAAGTGATTAGAGGATACAGGGACAGCCCCTGATTCATGTACCCTTACATAGCAAAGGCTGTACATCCAGAACATGATGGTTAGAACAAGCTATTCAGTAATGCAATCATTCAGCCATCAAAATAGTCAGCATGAAGGGCCTTGGCTAAAGTTGGCTTTGTTGCTAACTAGCCCTGCTCCCACAGGGCATCTACACTGCTTACTATTGGGTAAACTACCCTGATGACCATGAGGTAACCTAGCCCGGTGACTGATCTACTCCCCTTCAGGTGAACGTTTATTATTTCACCCATTGAAATTTGTGTAGATGCTCCCCCACCCTGCAGTAACTCTATCCTGGCACCAGGTGGTGCTATATGCAGTTAGGAGTGAGGTAATAAAGGACAATTTGCATTCCTCAGTTTCTTTTTGTAATTTCCATTGCTGTGAAAATACCCACGTGTATCCGAAAAGACTGAAAGAATGACTAAATAATTATACGGATGCGGACTGAGCTTTCTCTGTAAATGCCCTTTGACTTCGTTCCTCACATTAGTCGTGTCCCCCCACCCCCAACCCCACCCCAGATCTCTTTCCGTTGACTGAACCTGTAAGTGGTTCAGCGATGCAGACTCTGTGATGGGGACTGTGCAGCCGTGTAAACAACAATTGTATAGAGTTTTCCAAAGATACCGGAGAATTCTGGTGAGGTGCTAAATAAAAGCAAGCTAGGCTGTGAGTCCCTCAGGTTGACGAGTGGGGCTGTGAATCATTTCTGTCTTTTCGTTTTCAGTTTTCTAGGTGCACAGAAATTCTCTAAAAGGACAATTCAAGTGACTTTCAGAACTTGTTTCCTGAGAGTCCTGGGTGTACTGTTCCTCTGGCCACCAAGAGCACTGACTTTCCTACAGTCTGAGAGTCACTACACCTGCCTGTGGTGTATGTGTTTGCTATGTCATGTTTCTCTACCTTTAAAATAGTATTTCATTTTAGTTTTTTGGGGGTAGAGTGTGGTTTTTCAGTATGAAAGAGAGCCCCCTAGTTCTCTTCTTGTGAGCTCAGATTAAAGGCTCACACGTTGGATTGGTGGGATGTACATCAGACTGTTTTTAAACACTTGGTACACAGAAAGGGAACCACCAGGATCTGGAAGCCAGGCAGACATTGTGGCCTTAGTGGTGATAGATTTTGGCCTATTAAGAATGACAGGACTTGGGTCTCTTCTCCAAACGCAGGTCAGGAGGGCTTTGCACCTTGCTTTATCCTGGTTTCCTGTCTGTGATGTTACGATGTCTGCTCAGCCAACTAAGCATGCACGGAGGGTGCACTTGTGCTCCAAGCCCCCAGTGGAGCTGACGGGTATCACAGCGGCTTCGGGACTACAGTTTGATCTACTAACTGGGCAGCAAAGCCTGGCTAGGTTGGTACAGAAACTTCACCATCGGAGCAGCTCGCGGAAGCCTCCACTGCAGGGTTCTTCCTAATGGCGCTCCCACCACTGGCTGCTATGGATGAACTGGCATATATTTATTTATTTATATATTTATTTATTTATTTATTTATTTATCGTTCCAGATTTTATTCCCCTCCCGGTCCACCCCATGAGAGTTCCACATCCCATACCTCCTCCCCACCCCCTTACACTTCCCCCCTCGCACCCCTTCCTCATCTCCATAAGGATGTCCCCACCCCACCTACCCTACCAGACCTCTAAACTTCCTGGGGCCTCCAGTCTCTTGAGGGTTAGGTGCATCTTCTCTGACTGAACCCAGACCTGGGAGTCCTCTGCCGTGTATGTGTTGGGGGCCTCATCTCAGCTGGTGTATGCTGCCTGGTTGGTGATCCAGTGTCTAAGAGATCTCAGGGGTCCAGGTTAATTGAGACTGCTGGCCCTCCTACAGGGTTGGCCTCCTCCTTAGCTTCCTCCAGCTTTTCCCTAATTCAACCAGAAGGGTTAGCAGCTTGTGTTCATTGGTTGGGTGCACATATCTGTATCTGACTCTTTCAGCTGCTTGTTGGATCTTTTGGAAAGCAGTCATGATAGGTCCCTTTTTGTGAATGCCCCCATAGCTTCAGTAATGGTGTCAGCTCTTGGGGCCTCCCCTTGAGTTGGATCCCACTTTGAGTCTGTTGCTGGACCTTCTTTTCCTCAGGCTCTTTTCCATTTCCATGCCTGAATTTCTTCCAGACAGGAAGAATTATGGGTCAGAACTTTGGCTGTGGGATAGCAACCCCATCCCTCACTTGATGCCCTGACTTCCTGCTGGAGGTGGATTCAGTAAGTTCCCTCTCCCCACTGTAGGGCATTTCATCTAGGGTTCCCCCCCTTGAGTCCTGAGAGTCTATCACTTCCCAGGTCTCTGCCATAGCTGCTTTTTTAAATTCGTTGTTTGACCTTCATCTGTGGGCACCTTGGGCTCTAGAGCATTCCTCAGCAGCTGGCATGAGCTGCATTCATTCTGTATATATGCATTTGTTTAATGATAGCCAGAAACACATTAGGAGCGGAAGCTCTTCAATTACTCCTCTTCAGCAGTGACAGCCATCATCTGTTCCTTGCATGATGTGCCATCCACTGGGTGCCTTAGCTGATGTGTTATAATTACAGCCTTTAAGAGCAAGAAAATATGAGCAGGCAGTTTCTGAGAAAGAGGCCTCACTGAGCACCCTTACCGAATCCCTTCACAGCTGAGAGAGGTCAATAAACTTGTTATTGTACTTATACTTCCACTTGGGCAGCTGTCAATAAATCAAGCGTGGATGTCACCTGTGCTTTGGCCTCTCTGTGTCTACAATGGGGTATGTTGACTGCATAAAGCACACACGTGGGTCATGTATTAGCTAGTTGTCTGGCTTATTAAGTTGGATTCTGTGCATGGGACATGCTGATCTGCATGGTCAAAGATGTTTTGATTTGTTGACTTCCTTCTCTGCTCCAAGACCTAATACAAACTCCCTTTCCTCCTTATCTAAGCTGCTTCTTCTGTATCTATGGGGGGAAACTATAAGATGACTCTTGGGAGCAGACCTGGGAGGGGATTTGTGAAAATTAAGCAAAATAATACATGCAAGCCAACGGGCAGAGCAGAACCTGGAGTGCATTCGTCATTTTATGATTTTATTCTATCATTGGCTGGCACAAAGAGTACTATCATCTGTTTGCCTCTTATCCAGAAAGTGCCTGACAAAGGCAGACGTTTTCTGCATTGGGGAGTATCTTGGTTGAATTGAGTTTTCAGTAAGAAATGTGGTTTAGTATTCATTTGCTGGCTGGGTTGACCTTCAGGGGTCATTGGAGAGTCCTTAAGAGCAGTGCGATCCTGGGGGTTTCTGTGTTCCAGTCACAGGGTCACACGGCGCTCAGAGAGGATGGAGCTTGTATCACCCACCACAGGAAGCAGGAGGAGTGCGGGTTCTTAAGATCCTAAGATCCATGTGGCTACACCAAGCACTGCCCAAACCCCCAGTAGTCTCCAGGGAACAGAGAATGTGGGTGATGGTTTCTATCTCTCTAATGATACCTGTTCTCTTGTCTGTTGTCTAGAAGATTTCATGGATACAGTTTATTCTTGACTCGAGCCTATTTATTTTGTTACCTTAAAAAGTGACAGTGTTGGAGGTTTTTTGCAATTAAAAGGCTTCCTATTCTTTGACAGTTTGGGCTGGCTGGAGCGGAAGAGCATCCTGTTGTCCTAAATGTGAGAAATCAGCTCATGTCCAGGAGACTGGTTTGTCCCCACACAGGGCCCAATGTGCTCCCTTGCTTGTTTTGCATTGGAGCATGAGGATTCTTTATCTCTGTTCAAATGTGTGTCAAATATTAGCAGCTGCATGCAGTGCTGGGGTTGTCTGAGTTGGCTCACCCCAGGAACATCACTGTGACCAAGACTCAGTGAGTACCTCCAAGCGGCCACCTCTAACATCATCGTGACTGTGCTCCATCATGCCGGGTTTGTATTTCACGAGGAGCAGAGAGTTTCCACCTTTTCTCCTCATTTCTGTCTTCTTTTGACTTTACTTTAAGACCTGCAAGATGTTGTGTGTACACCTGACATGGGAACTTGGCAGCACTTGGACTTTCCTGCTCACTCCCGTGTTCAGATTTGTAGTTCGGAAACTCGGATGGCATTTGGAAGCCACTGCTGGTAGAATGTATCGGTACTTCTCCGTGTGCTTATTCCAGTTCTACTCAGTCTGTGCTGACCAGAGAGCCCAGGGTTCCACCTTTCCTTTGTAGAGACAGAAGGTGTCTTTGCAGCTTGATTTGCGTATCGTTCTGCTTTATGTGTGCTCTGTCTTGTGTTTGGTTCCCAGAGATGAGCCTTTAAACCTGCAAAATGAACAAATGCCAACACAGTTGCATTTTACACACGTATGCTCCTGTAAGTAACCGTGGAGGCTGGAGGTCAATCTTGGGTGTCTGCTTACTTCTCTCCTCCTTATTTGTTTGAGATAGAATCTCTCACTGAACCTAAAAAAAAAAATCACCATCTCCCCAAAGGGGCTGGCCAATGAGCCACTGGGATGCTCTAGTCTCTGCCTCCCAGTTCTGGGACTAAGTGTGTGTGCTAGCATGCCCAACGTGAGGCTGGGATTTGTGGCTCTGAGCTCAGGTCCTTCTCCTTGTTCAGCAAGCATTTTACCACTGACCATCTCCCCAGCCTTGATCTCAGCTTTTAGATTCAAACAATTTAAACTCGTGTACAGTCCCTTTGAGTCAAGCAAATGTCCCATCCACCCTCCAAGTCCCCATGAGGTGCCTGACTCAGGAGAACCATCCTCCATCTGACTTCATTTCACTTCCATTTTCATGGAGACCACGATGCTGCTTTCATGTTTCAGATCAAACACGTTTTTTTGAGCAGGGAGGACATCAGCCAGCTGTCTTGAGAGCCATTACTTATCACTGTTCAAATCTCATTCAAGCCATCTGTTACTTTTCTTTCTTTCCATTTATTTTTGAGGCGCGTCACAAGAAAGCCACTTTGTGACTTACCTCAAAAAGGAAAACAGCAATGCAGCAGCAAGAACAGCAGCACGGACACTCTGCATTTCGCATAAATAATCCAATGTTACGTATGCATCACTCTTCGTTTGAAAATCTAGTGTGTATCAGTCCAATTTAAGAATAAATTTGAAAATGCAATCAAGCAACACACATCTTATATCTCTTAATATCGTGGGCCTCAACCCAACAGGTTCTATTCTCTGAGGCCTGAGGACAGGTAGTGGTTAAAGGTACACATGATATGTGTGGCTTACCGCTAACCTACATGGTAGATGGCCATGTTACCCCACTGGAACAAACACTGAGGCACTTGACCTGTAAGACGAGGGGTTCTCTCTCCCAGGTTTGGAGATGTTCAGCCATGATCCACTTGCTACAATGTTTTGGTGCTGTGTTAATCCATCCTGGTGCAAACATAGAGAGAGGAGAAAACTCATCTTGTGGTCAAAAAGCCAAACCAGACTACACGTCGTAGTGCAGACCCCTAATTCTTGTACTCGGGAGGCTGAGGCAGGAGAATCGTGAGTTCTAGGTTATCCTGAGCCACTCAGTTGTGACCCTGTATCACACATACACAAACAAACAAGCAAAAGGAAGTGAGAAAAGAAAGAACCAGGGTCCCACCATCCCTTGCAAGGACTCATTCGTTCTGGTAGTCTGAGGACCTGGGCCTCAACCTCTTAAGGGTTACACAAGGGTTTGGTCACCCAGTCTTTAGCCTGTGGCCCTTGAGGGGACATCCAGGATTCAAACGACTGCAGTGGATAAAATTCAGATATTTTTGTCCTAAATCCTGAGATGAAGAAGATCAGGATAATCCTTCCAGAAATAAGCTTGAATTTATTATCACTATGGATGCCATTGCAGCAACGCATGTTCGTGTTTTCAGAAAGGTAGTGCCAGCTTCCTAGGATCACGGCTAACGAGGAGGAGACAAGGGACGTGTTCTGTCCTGTTTGACAAAGTCCCTGACTCAGGAAAAAAACTGTGTTCTGAAGAGAGCCAAGTGTGACTCTTAACACTTCCAACAGGAGAAGATGGTGGTTCACACATCTCAGCAAGGCCCAGTAGGCCGAGGCTTAAGAATCTGTGATCTGAGCCAGGCCCCTTTTCTCTAGTCTCCATTGCTACTAGAGTGTCTGTGCTCATGTGTACTGGGAAGGGTTTGTTTTTAGCCCCAGGAGAGGGCAGCTAACTGGAGCTAGTGGAAAAACAGCTGGGCTAGAAAAAGAAGATACCTGCTTAGATCCTGGTCACTGACCTCAGTTTCAGACACAAATATGGCAGAGGTCCGCTACCACATACCTGCAGGTTTGGAGATGCTCGGGGCCAAGTCACCCAAGACAGGCTCTTGACGGTGCTTGTGAGCTAGTCAGTAAAGCGGCAGTAAATAGCTTGTATCTAACTTGTGCATGAAATGGGTTTCACACCTGTCTAACTGCCTTTGACCCAGCATTCATGCAGTAGTGATGTGTAAGTCCCACAGATGTTGGGACAGCACCCATATTCTCAGAAGTCCTGGGCGGCGAATGGTGGTGATATGCAGGAACTGGTTAGGTGGACCGTTTGCTCTGAGCACTTGAGACAAATACAGCATCAATCCTGGATGGCCACTGTAGCCGTCTGACCCTGAAGCTTGGAGTGGGAAGGAAAGACTGTGCAGGCTGCTGCCCGTCTTGTGGGGATAATGACTAGGAAGGGACTCCTCACTTGTACTCTGTGATAACAAACTTCTTATGAAGATATGTATTTGAGTCCTCTCCTAGTGCAAGGACCACAAGTCCCGCAGCCTAAGGCTAGACCTCGGTGGGATGAAGGGTCCCTTGTCTGCTGTGGTATCACAATGCTGTCAAAACTGAGATTTTTCTAAAGTGGATCTTTTTTGGGGCAAAAGTACTTTATGTTTAAAAAAAAATTCACGGTAGGTGTTGCAGATATGGGTAAGGTGATCTCCCCTGCCTTCATCGGAGGCAGGTTGTGTGATAGGCTCTTAGGCTGAGAGCCCCTCTCTCAGGCTGGGCTCTGCTGAGAGAGTGCTGGAAAGCAGCTTAACAGTAAGTACACAGTAGTGGACAAGAGAGGTGGCCAAGCACAGAAACCAGTGTGGGCCTGCTGATGTTATGCCATACCAGAGAACAGGACTTCCAGGTGAAGCCTCATAACTGGTGTAATAATCCGTGCATAGAAAATTAAAATCATTCTACCACCTTTAGACATTCTGTGCAAATGTCGAAAACCGTCACGGATGAAACAGAAGCAGCCGCACTGGGGTCAGCTCTAACCTAACAGAAGCAGAGAGGGCGTGGTGTTTGGAGCGTGGCCTCTGCTTCTTTTTCTTTTTCTTTTCTATTTTTCGGAGCTGGGGACCGAACCCAGGGCCTTGCGCTTGCTAGGCAAGTGCTCCACCACTGAGCTAAATCCCCAACCCCTCTGCCTCTTTTTCTAAGACCTGAGGTCAGAAAGGACATGGCCTTTCCGAGACCTTTTATGCCATGTCATTTCAACACAAGGAAATGCCTTGCCTCGTTGATGTGGCTGTAGGGCCTCTAGTATGCTCTGGGGATGAGGGCTCAAGTCTGTCACGTGGGCACAGAATCCACCTGAAAAGGCCAATTATTTCTTGTAGAACTCAGGACCAGGGATGTGGACTCACATCCGGCTGAACCACTTCTGCTCCTTGCCCTGTGTTGTCACTAGAAGATGGGGAGCTCACATCTCACTCCCCAACTGTGTGCATGGGGGAGGGGACAGGCCCTGCCTGATGGCTCCCATGGACACTGGTCCTAACCATAGCTCTCCACTTGCAGCAGTTTGCAGACAGAGGGGTTAGTAGAGCTTCATTCTTCGTAGTTGTAGTACATGGTGACAACGGAACTTGGAAAGTGCTGCCGAGGGCTTGTGTCTGTAACAGGCCTTTCTATGTTGGTGCAGCAGTATGAAGGTGGTTGGACTTGCATGGTGGATAGTGGCTGCCCCAAAGCTGGCTGCTCCAAAGCTGGCTGATGAGTGGGTGGAAATGGCATTGGATTCCCAAGGAAGACCTTCAGAATAAGACTTTCCTTCATGTCCATGCCCCAGGCATGTGCCTGCATGGGTAAAACACATCAGAGTGATTCTGGGGTGGCCTCATATTCACCTCACAGAAGTGTCTTTGGGTTTCTATTGCTATAACATCATGATCATGACGACTCTTGTAAGGGATAGCATCTAATTGGAGCTGGCTTACAGGTCAGAGGTTTAGTAGATTATAGCATGCTGGGAAGCATGGTGGCATGCAGACAGACATGGTGCTAGAAAGGTAGCTGAGAGTTCTATATCCAGATCTGCAGGCAGCAATGAGACTGGCTGGAACATTTGGAACCCTGAAGCCCAACCTCAGTGACAGACATCCTCCAACAAAGCCACACTTACTCCAAGGCCACACCCCTAATTGTGCCATTTCCTGAGCCTATGGTAGCCATTTTCATTCAAACCACCACAAGAAACCACTTTCAAAGTGGCAGAGTATAATTATAATGATATCAGGGGTAGGAGAGACAGTGGCTGTCACTGCTTATCAAGAGGGACATACCAGAAGGAGGAGCCAGGATGTAGGTTCCAGCCCAGGAACACATAGGACAGTGGGAATCCTTCAGGTGATGTGTAACAAAGAACACTCCCCTCCCCCCGTACACACACACACACACACACACACAGATACACACACACACACAGACAGACACACACACACACACATACACACACGCACACGCACATGCACACACACAATCAGTAAGGAAGCAAATCCATTTGCTTTATAACCTTGTAAAGTTGGGGGCAAATCCATAAAGTGGTGGGTACAGCACCGAGTGCCGAGACCATTAGACTGAGAAAGTAAAGTTATGGAGCTTAGGGGAGAATCTTTATCTTAGGTATACACATGGGTGGTGGACCGAGGGAAGGAAGGGGCCCACTGTCAGGGCTAGGCAGCAGGTAGGAAAGCTTAAGTTGCTGACTGACAGGACTACTTATCTGGAGTCGCTTTGACCCGTGACACGAGGATCCAAGTCTCAACTCCCTGAAGCGTACATGAATTTTTTAAGGTTTGCAAAACAGAGATAAATGTTTTAGATGTGTTAGCATGACCGCTGTCTGTCATCTGCACTACTGGAATCCACATTGTGAGTTAACCAGGGTCTATAAACAGCTGGAATACACTCACACGTCTGAGCTGTAGCAAAAGCTTGAGGACCCAAGCTGGGATAAAAGCAGAAACACCCCCTCTGTCCACAGGGCTGGAGATGGACAGAGATTGGACAGGGATGTTTCAGCACAATGAGAAGCACTTTTGAGTGTATTTAGGAAACAACAAAAGGGAATTTAAATTCTTGAGCCTGTGACTATGATATTAGCCAGAGTTTTACTAAGCAAAATAGGCTAAAATTCAGAAATCTTAATTTACCATCTTTAAGTCTCCTTTTTCACATACCTAAAGTTATTTCCTCAGACCCTCCTAACTTACATCTACATACCTTAAACCACTTCCTCACAAATTACAGACACTTTAAACCCTGCATTCCTCCAACAATTTATTAGGACACATAGGTGGTTGATTACTGAGAGGATTCACCGAGAAGCCAGTTCTGTTAAATAAAAGAAGAGCAAAAAGTAATTTTTTTTTTACTTAGTAATAATATCATGATCATTTGAGTTTGTTTTTGCCTTGAAGCCCCCGTCTCGTGAGTTTATCTTTCAGTGTGAGGCTTCTCAGAAGGTAAGCCTGTCAAAGAGTCTGCCTTTCTCAGCAAGAGACCAAGCAGCTCTAGAAAAAGCAAGGCCTGATATTCACATATGAAGTGGACTGATCAGGCAGCTAAGCTGAGATAAAGCTACGGCCGGCCCTCAACACCATCACAGAGATCTGAGAAGGATAAATTCGAGCGGGAACCATAAACCAATTAAAATAACAATTAAAATGTCAATTAAATTATCTATCAATTAAAATAACAGAGCCTTAACACAACCTGACAGGCAGCCTGGGATCCTTCATGCTGATCCTGATGGCTTTGTTGGGGGCACATAAGGCAGCATAGTCTTAGGTTGACAGGTCCTGTGGGGGAGGAACTGGGGAAGACTGACCTACCTGGGTGAGGCAGAGTGGGGCAGTCAACCCGACAGTGTCCACAGTTTGGTCAGCCCTGATGGTGGGTGAGGCATGGGCAGTTCTTCACGGGGGAGACAGCATTACCACAACTGAAGTGAGTTCCGGTGGAGTCCATTGCTTTTCATCTTCTTTGGTGACAGCCCCAGTCATTGGAAGCTGGTCTATTGTCTATCAGGGGAGGCCATTTTTATTAAACATCCTAAATACCTTATTCAGCAGATCTCTCTCAAGGGTTTGCGGTCCATCATCTAATATATTAAGGAAGTATACCTGGTTTTATACAAACTTTACTTATTTTAGGTACTTGCTTTAGGCTCAACAGTGACAGCATATACAGAAGGATAAATAAAACTAGTTACTGTAAATGAGTTAAGTTTTTACTAACCATGACCATACAGTTCCAAAAGTATTGGAGGAAAGGATCATTCATAAGGTGACTATTAACTCGCACGTCTTACGGTTTACAGACGAGAATTTACAATTGTATCCCTGTTGTTTTATCCCTTTTAAGTTTGAACCTTAAACATTTTAATTCACGATTTAATTGAAAGTTCTTCAGCATCAGAATAAAGCTTTAAACCATAAATACAGGCCCCAGAGAGACAGGGAACTACTTTCTTGATCCTTTTGGTGTACCTTTACACAATATCACCATTTCTATTATAGAAGGATCCCATATGAGTAGTTTATCCAAATATCTAAAGCTTAACAAAGCTAGCAAAGACCAAGAGCTTAGGCATATGTCCTGGCTAGTTTTATGTCAACTCGACACAAGCTAGAGTCATCTGAAATGAGGGAACCTCAGTTGAGAGAATTGAGGGGAGAGGGCCCAGCCCATTGTGGGTGGTGCCATCCCTGGAATGGTGGTTCTGGGTTCTATAAGAGAGCAAGCCAGTGAGCAGCACCCCTCCATGGCCTCTGCACCAGCTTCTGCCTCTAGAATCCTGTCTTGATTTCCTTCCGTGATAAACAGTGCTGTGGAAGTGTAAGACATATAAACCATTTCTTCCCTAAGTTTCTTTGCTGTTTCATTGCAGCAATAGTGATCCTAACTAAGACAGCATACATGTTCCATCAGTGAATAGACCATAGGGATTCATAATCCTTATTTATCAAACATACCCTATTCATCAAACATATATTGTTCCTTATCTAAAGCTTTTTGGAACTTGGTCTTGAACACAGGCAATTCAAAGCCAGTTTCTGTTAGTCCGAATAAACCTTTATAACCTTAGGAATTTACAAACCTTATTTATCAAACATAGGTTAAAGGAACATATGTTGCTCGTTATCTAACAAACCTTACAGAGAAAACCATTAGCAAAGACATCAGAGGATATATATATATATATATATATATATATATATATATATATACACCTTTAGGTCAGCTTTTGTTCACCTGGACCCTTACAACCTTAGCAATTGAAAAACCGTAAGCAAACATTTATCGTTACTAAGTTCTATTTTCTGTGAACAGCAATGGAATCCAAGTTACCTACACAGCATGCTGCAACGATGGATTTTTTTAAACAAGAGTTGAATCCAAGTTACATCCAAGCTTGCTGTAGCTAATTAAGATGACCTATGTATAGATGTTTAGACTAATCAACCCATTGTTACAAACTTTAAGCCAATTTTTGCTTGCAGACTTTACAGATATTTTTAAACCACACCCAGTGAACTTATAAATCTCAAGATGCAGAAAGTTTACACATGGTCTTACAGATCTTGAGATAAAGTTTATGCTTAGCAGGAGTTTTAGAGATGTAAGAGAAGGAAGTGTTTAGAGAGCTAAGTAAAACCCAGAAGAGATATGTGAGACAATCTGTTCTGGGAATAGTTTACATTTTACTGTTTTAAAGCACATGGTGTCTTTTTCTGCTGTTGTGTTTTGTTCCCTTTATTCCCGCCTCAGAGTCAAATGACCAGCTTGACCCAGGACAGAGACTTGGGAGGAAACTTATAAACAAGATGCTTGGATCTGGAGAGGGAGGGCTGTAACTCAACTCCAGAGCCAGATTTTTTATAAAGCAGAACAGCATAAAACCTCTCCTCTCCTCTCCTTTCCTCTCCTCTCCTCTCCTCCCCTCCCCTCCCCTCCCCTCCCCTCCCCTCTCCTCTCCTCTCCTCTCCTCCCCTCCCCTCCCCTCCCCTCCCCTCTCCTCTCCTCCCCTCCCCTCCCCTCCCCTCTCCTCCCCTCCCCTCTCCTCTCCTCTCCTCTTTTTCCTTCTTCTTCTTTTTTTTTTTCTGAGCCAGGGTTTTCTCTGTGTAGCCCTGGATGTCTTGGAACCCACTCTGTAGACTATGTTGGACTTGAAATCACCCTGTAGACCAGGCTGGACTTGAATTCAGAGAGATCTGAATTCACAGAGCTTCCACCTGCCTCTGCTTCCCAAGTGCCTGGGTCAAAGGTGTGCGTCACTGAGAAGCAAAAGCGACTGGAGAAACTCCGATTTGTAAGCTGACTCCATCTTGAGCCTGCTTGTCCCTGGTTTGAACTCTGATTAATAGAAATACCACAAAGAACTGCCCTGGGCCAGTGCCAAAAAGGGAACAGAGGGAAAGTGCCTAAAATTCCCGAGGTTATAGATAAACTCCTCAAGCTGGGTGAGGTCATCAGTGATCTATCCCCAAGGGGCAAGAAACCCCTTGTCAAATAAGGCAACTGTTGGAGACCTGCAGTAACCAGTAAGAAAGCCCTGACTAACTGAGGCTCACGGCTTTCAGCATGAGTCTGAGGAGTATGAGGGCCAGAGCTTAAGTAAAGGCTCTTTGCTTTTGCCTATGAATTCAGATTCCTGGTGGTCTCTGGGGACCCTGAAACCTGGGCACAACACTCCTTGAATATTTTCCTTCCCTAAGATATTTGAATCTCTGTGAGGCTGAATTCAGTGATCAGAGGGAGACACAATAGAAAGAGCAAAACACAGAAGGCCCAGAGATAAGAAAAGCAGGGGGACAAATATTAGAGATTTTTATTATCTGAGATTCGAGAATTTTGAGAGCCGAGAGCGAAGTTTAGAGATAAGAGATTTTGGAATCATTTGTGCAGTGGTAGACATAGTTACAATCTGTAAAATTTGCACATCTAGGGCGCCATCACTGGCCATTGAGCTTTGCCCAGCCCTTTGTAGCAAGACGGTGAGGCTTGAACGGAATCTCTGAGTGCGATGAGAGAAAGAAGTTAGAGTAGGCAGATGAGAACACTGATGGGAAGAGGCCCATGGTTAGAGAGACTGGAGCAATACAGTAAGCAGGAACTGTGACAGAAGAAACTCCAGGAGCAAGCCAGAAACATGTGGGGAAGGAGAGCGAGGATGGAGGAGAGAGGAGTGTGTCCTGGTAAAGAATTTCAGCCTGAGGCATCCCCAAGTGGACCCAGAGCCTGCTCAGAGAGAAATGTTCCAACTCGCAGATGAAAAGTGTCCCTATCCAAGCGGTGGGTTCTGGGAAGATCGAGAGACACTTCCTAATGCACTGGCATGACTCCTTAGCAGTGGTAGGCTCACTGAGCCTACAGGGCAGGCAACTCTGAGATGACACTTACCCCAAGTACCAAGAGAGAACAGTTGGAGAAAAGGAGCAGCTGAAGAGGAGGACTCTAAAACTTGGAGTCGAATATGGTGGGTGGCAGAAGCCAGGAGAAACAAGTCTCCATCTTGGTTTGATTAGGAGAGGATGAGCTCCTTGGAAAGGGGTCTGTTTGTGCCCCTTCAGGGAGTTCAGGATGCATAAGCTGGATGTATAGACATGCTCTTCCATGGTTCTATTAAGGAGGAAGTTTTTGTTGTAGCTATGAGATGGGGAACAGCTAGGCATCTGGGAAGAGTGCAGAGCAGAAAGAAAATGTAGTAGATCAGACATGGCCAGCAGACTGGACTGAGAGGTGGGAGAACAGCAGTGCAGAGTGTTAGAGAGAGCTAGAGAGCTAGAGAGAGAGCAAGGGGGAGAGGAGGAAAGCGAGGGGGGGGGGAAGAGAAATGGGAGAGCGCAGGAGGGATGCTCATGAGCTGGAGGAAGTTTAGCATAGGAGGGGAGGGGAGAAGGACTAGGGTGTTGGAATAGAGTTTGAAATGTGTGTACTTGTGATCTTGAGGAAGCCTGGAGGCCAGCGGGGAGTTTGATATGCTAATAGGCACCACAGGTAGCCATGTGTCCCTTCTGCCAGAGGTGGGTAGGAACCAGTGTCAGAAGTCCCTGAGAAATGCTGGCTCTTATCGCACAGCCAGAAATCTTCCAGTAGTCCAGGTTGAGCTGACTGCCTTTTGGAGTTAGGGGAATTAGAGTTTCATCTGAACCTAGCAGGAACAAAGGCAGAAGATAAATATGCCTTCCTTGAGGGTTTCCTCTCCTTGTGTGTAGGATATGGAATCATGGTGTTGGGGAAATGTCCTCAGAAATACTTACAGGTTTGGATTGTGATGTGTAATATCTATCTCCAGGAGAGGCCTTCATTCTAAACCTGCTCCATGTTCCTAAATTGATCTGGGGGACATTTATAAATGTTGACCAACCTACCACACAGCGCCTGTCTTCCAAAGTCCCAGGTCACCTCCTTATGTGCTGGGGTTGAAGGCCATCGTGGTGGAACACAGAAACAAGCAAGTGTGGTCTCTGCTCCTGCCCACGCATGTGCAAGCCAGTGGCTTCTCCAGCCAGCTAGAGGAAGGGCTGCTTGGAACAACCTGCTATGTGTTTCTACTTCACTTCCAGACATCAGAACCAGATCCCGCCTGTTTTTCTCCATCAGGTTGCACAGACACCAAATGTTTTTCTTGACGATTGGGTGGGGGAGTAGGGAGGAAATGAACTTGAAAGCCAAAGGCTGAGGTACAGTGTATGGTCATGGAGAGAGAGAATGAGCTGTGTTGAGCTGGGCTGCTCAGCTCTGGTTAAATAGAGTTGCCTCAGGAACAGCCCCATTAATTCCACCCTGTGCCTTCAACCCAGTGGAGATTCCCTTCTCACTCCTCTCACGTGGGAGACTAATAACGTTTTCCTTCCAACAGCTTGGTCCATTCAATTAGTGTGATGGATTTGGGGTGGATAGAAGTGTGCTGAGAGGCTGTGGCAGGCCCCTCCCCTATTCACACACCTCTGCTGTTAAGTGGGAGCCCAAAGAGCAGGCCACAGTGTTGTGGGCTTGGCAAGAGGACAGCACGAGGCAGACAATTATGCTGGATTTAGGGCCTAGGTGTGGGCTTTGTGGCCATAAAAATGGGGGCTGCCTCAGGCTGGCCCTCTGTGTGCTGCTAGCAGCTTCTTCTTAATGGGAATTCTCAGTGGGTGGTTCTGAAGTATTACTTACAGCTGAGCCCAGAGAGCGCTAACTTCTTTTGCAATTCTCTTTCTCACAGATGCAATTACGGGAGTGAAATTTGGTCAGGGGGCTGCACAGAGATTCTATTTTAAGGTTATTTTCTTCTCCTTATCGAGGGGTGGATAGTGATTGTTAACCGCCCAGGCAGTGCAGCACCAGCCCAAAGGTGAACGCTCCCTGCTGCTGGCCATTTGCCATGAGCACGTGGCTCAGGGCAGCAGACCTTAAGCTCACCCGCATGCCTGCGAGTGGATGAACTTGGTAACAAGCGGCCTTTTGTGTGTTCTGCTTCAGGCTGCCCTCTGATTCTCTGGGTTTCAGTTGGATTCGCCTCCATTTGACTGAATTTGGTAGTCTGAGTTGCTCAGACTTTGCTGTATCACTTCCCTGTGACTCAACTTAAGTGTCACCTGGGAAAGCTTACCCTGAGTACTTAGAGGAAGCCCAAGGGGAGAAGTGCTGAGCTGAGACCACCATGTCCAGGTCTTCTGAGCGCCACAGCTGTGTGGCACCTACCTTCTTTCTTCAGATGACTCAGGTTCAGAGACTTGCCGGTCTGGGCTGAGGATGTATCTCAAACCACAGAGGCCCCTTCACTGGGCCCTTCTTTAGGAAAACGAGGAAAGGTGTGATACAGGTACCGTGACAACCTGTGTGATTTCTGGGAGAGGCCTGAGCCCTACTGGGCTCTAGCAGGAAAGGTTCAGGGACAAGTCTCATTTACCTGTGAGCTACAAATCCAGGTCCAGATCCAGGGTGGATCTGTATGATGTCCCAGCTCAGTGGATGAATCTTCTTATTAGATCCAGTGTTAGGTCCATGTGTTCTGGTTGCTTAAAGATGCCATCTGTTTATGTCCTGTGTTCAGGCCACATTAACTATAGAGTAGATATGAACACTCTAGAAACTAAACGGAATCACCGTTCTTTTTCTCGTACTGTCTTGTCCCCAACTCATTACAAAGGAGACAAAGGATTGCTTTACATTCTGAACACAACTTTGGTTCTTATTTGACATCTTCACTGTGAATTTTCCTATAGATCTTCAATCATGTTAAAATGAAGGTCTATTCTTATTAAACGGAATCAGGCAAGGAAGGTAATGTGACAGTCAGGTGGGAGCCATGTCCTTGCCTGCAAGTCAGCATGCACATGGTCTTAGTGTGTGACCCCTGCTGCGCTGAGTTTACAGGGGAGGAGCCTGGGAGAGTCCTTCAGGATCATACCATGAGTCTGATCAAGTCCTGTCACTTGAGCAATCAACCCCCTGAAATCACGAGGTGGTCTAACCTCTGAAGAGGGTTCTCACCTGAGGTAGATAGCATAGGCAAGGTAATGCAATGCTTCTGCCAGATGTGGTGGTAGACCAACAGGCACCTGAGGTCCCCGATTTCCAGTAAAAGCTTAGAGTAGGAGGAGACAGGATTGGTTGTTGGCTCACATGATGGCCTTTAGGATCTGAAGGAAGCTTGCAATGTACTTCTCAGCCCCAACAGCCATTGGTGGTGATAGCGTTAGTTGATGCAGTGCCTGGTCTTGAGCAGTGAGTGCTCTGGCTCAAGTTGGTCAGGCACCTTGAAAGACTTGGCAGCTTGACACCTTCATCCTATTCCTCAAAGGCTGGAGAAGGAGCTTTGTCATGGAGGTGGGCTACTATGTATTTCCAACTCAGATGCAGAGTCTCAGGTGTGTAATCATTTAAAGGCACTCGGCAGGCACTGGCCTGGTGCAAGAAATTCTTTTTATTTTATTTTTTAAAGAATGAGATTCCCCTGACTGATACACAAAAATTCACTAACAGTCAACACACCCATCAGCATAGGTGTCTTGGCCCTAGCCCAGGGGTTATTTGAGCAGGAGACATTCAGAGACAATCACAGCTTTAATGTTTGTGGCATTTCTAGAGCCTTTAACCCACAACAGCCTGGTCCCTGGGTCTAGAAGGACATAAACTGTCACCACAGGTTCTACTGACAGACACAAAGCTCAGCTTACACTGCTGCTGCTTGCCCAGTCAGCTTGGACCTGTGCAGTAAGTGTTATATGAATGAAGATGACTCCTAATCTCAGGCAAGCAAATTCAAAAAGGAAAGCTGATGGAGATACTTAATTTGATCAAAAGAAAACAGGAGTGTGTTCATCTGGGAAATACATATTCTTTTATTACAAAAAAGTCCTCTCCAGGCTTGGTGACGTGGTTCAGTTGATAGAGTTCTTGTCTAGCATGCACAAAGCCCTGGTTTGATGCTCAGTACCACATAAAACTACTCTGGTGGCACATGCCCTTAATCCTAACACTCTGGAGGTGAAGGCAGGAGTATCAGGAAATTGTAGGTCATTTTAGGTCACTTAGAAAGTTTGTAGCCAGCCAAGGCTACATAAAACCACTTTCAAAGTATGGAGAAGATAAGTCTCAATAGTTTGCTACATGTAGCTACACTAGGGAGAGGGGTTTTCTTAGTTAGGGTTTTACTGCTATGAACAGACACCATGACCAAGGCAAGTCTTATAAAGGACAACATTTAATTGGGGCTGGCTTATAGGTTCAGAGGTTGCGTCTAGTATCATCAAGGTAGGAACATGGAAGCATCCAGGCAGGCAAGGTGCAGGAGGAGCTGAGAATTCTACATTTTTTTCTGAAGTCTGCTGGCAGAATACTGGCTCTGAGACAGCTAGGGTGAGATTCTTAAAGCCCATACTTCCAGTGACACACCTACTCCAACAAGGCCACACTTCCTAATAGTGCTGCTCTCTGGGCCAAGCATATACAAACCATCACAAGAGTGAAAGGCATTAAAGGCTCATGGCCTTAGGGCTCCTTGGAACAGCTGAGCTACATGGGCTCTGAAGTAATGACTGGGACCTGTTCCCCCAAACTTTGGAAGGCAAGCACATAAAGTCAGCTCAGGAAGACACCAGTTTTCTTTTCTGGAAAAACTAGACTGGTTTTGGAGAGGTGATAACAACTTTCTTAAAAACTACCTTCTTTTACCCCTAAGATACATACTAGAACCTTCAGCATCTGCTGAACTCTGTATGCTCTGTGAGGGCTGCTGTTTTCCCCCTGGAGTGTCAGAGGGATGAAAGTCAGCCAGGCCATCAACTCTTCTTAGAGACACCTCTTCTTGGAGGTGTGTTAGAGACTCCCTGGCTCCCAAGCTCATGTCTCATATATTGTCATTTGCTCAACATAAGGCTCCAGCAGCTTTCTACAGACTATACTATAGACTCTGTACTATATACCTTTACAGTATGGAGAAGTGTATGAAGGCTTCAGAAAAGCCTGCCTGGCTCTCTTCTCCCTCTCCCCTCTTCTCTCCCTGACAATTCATTGTTCCAACAAGGGTTCACTTAGCCATCCATCTCCAGCTCATGTCTCTTTTAGGTAGAGTTTGGCAACCTTGAGCCTAGCAGGTGGCATTTCCAATTGTAGGTGGATCCACTGGATCTTCCTTTTCTATAAGCCCCCTTTTGACACCGTGTAAGAGTGGTGGGATCCTGTGTGGAGACTGGTTTGGGTTAATGGCCTTTGCAGGCCTTTTTGTTGAGTAGAAGAAAAGTGATTTCCAGAATGGTCTGTGTTAGGGCAATTGATACTGTTTCTTTAAGAATAATGTTCACAGCAACAGCGTTTCAAGTGGTGTTCTGACAGAAGAGACCAATACAAAGTAACTCTGCAAGCCCAGAGCTCCTGGGAGAGGCCCTTCCTACTGCACTATTGCCCTGTGGGACCCACACTCTTTTCTTTTCCCAAGGCTGAGTTGTTGCTGTAGCCAAATTACAAAGAGAGTCATGGATTTAAAGAGGGTTTCAGACTGAAGAACCCCAATTGGTGCAGTCTCCCTTTCCTGATCCTTCGGAATTTTCCTGTACTTATTGATTTACTTATTAATTTGATTGGGTGGCACTCAATAATAAACATCAATTTTTAGAAACTCTTATTTAGCATCAACTTCTGGTCAGGGGCCACTAATGTCAGTATCCCCCAAGTCTGTGGTTCTCTTGGTGAAAGGTGCAGCTGCAACTGTTCTTGTCCTTGTCTTCAAACTTGGCTTATGATTCCACTCCGGGTCAGCTCTGCTCACCTGTCCTTTATGATCTGCCCAGGAAGAGGCAGTTGTGCCTTTTTCTTTTGGTTTATTGACATTAGAATATATGCCACACTGTTCTCCATATCAATTTATCTTTTTTTTTTTTTTTTTTTTGATTTGCACTCCGTCCCACAGACATGAAGGGCTGTGCCTTTATGCTATGTGTTTTCTGTGCCTGGCATGAAGGCATTTCTTTCATGCCCTAAAGGCCACCAGATGTCAGTGTCGCTGAGCAAACAGACTTCTCTGACACAAAGTGGCCAAGCAGGCAGTGCCTCTATCACTGGGTCCAGGTGAGACTTGCTTCTTACCCCAACGGAATTTGCACAAAGATGAAGCTCTGCAGAAACTCCATTGGCTAACATGATGGGAGACACTGCTTTTGCTGTGTGATACCTGAGTGAACTGGTGGCAGTTCCCCAAGTGTCTAACTCTGGAACTTCATATTTCAGCAGACACAGGGAGGATTGAAGACTAGGCTGTGATGCCATCTGTGATGCCTAGGCTTAGGGCCTAGCACTTTGAGGACCAAGTTTATCTTTGCCCACATAATAGTTCCCTATCTTGTTGGTGTTCCCAGAGGCCTTTGCTTATAGTCTGAAGTCCCCCAGCCTCATCATTGCCCCAGCTAGAGGCCAAGCATTCTCTGTGTCCTATATGAACGATATTTACTCTCAGCTTGTAGCTGAGGGAAGTTGAGTCACTTGCCTGAAGTCTCTTGTTTCAGGCTCCCATCTGATGACTGATTGCAAGAAAAAAAAACCCACACAGAACAAAAATAAACAAAAACTAAGCCATGATATAATTTTAGAACAAAAGTCCCAAACCAGGCTCCCTTTTCCTCTGTCTGTTCTGCAACTGTCTGGCTGCTTTGTGAGCAGGGGTTGGGGGATTCCAAAGGTGTGTGAATGAGCAGAGCAGGACACAGACCTTGGATAGATGTCTGCACTACGAGTTGATAAGTAGCCACCCAGGATTGTAATTGGATGAAGAGACTCTCAGGGACTTCTCTGAATTTGTCTACTTGGCCCAGGGAAGAGTTGTCAGGGAGAATTTTCTCCTTGGGGAACCAGAGGTCACTAGGCAGCATCCTCCTTCTGTGGTCACAAGGACAAACCAAAGCTTACTTCCACGGAAGCCCCCACCCTTCCCAGTTCCCACCTGAAGCAACTGATGAGTTCATTGGGCTTACAGAGAACATGGGTATATGACATGACCCTAGTGTGTTCTGGTGAAACTCGCCCTTCTCTCCATGAACCACATCACTAGTCTCTGCTTTGGGGGTCTCTTTGAGATTGCCATTTATGGTCTTGGTGTATGGTATGCTCTTTTCTGTTGAAAAGGTGTTCCCAAGTCTCATGAGTCCAAGTCCTTCCACGTACCTGCAACCACCTGATAAAACAGCAGGCAGATCCTTCTGCGCAGGTGGCAAAGGTTTGTGTGAATGGACCACTTACTGGCTCTCAAAGTGTGTGTGTGTGTGTGTGTGTGTGTGTGTGTGTGTGTGTGTGTGTGTGTGTGTGTATGCTGTGTCCCTGTTAGATATGACATTGAGACAGAAATTTCTATAGAGCAGAGACACAGAGCAGCCACATTCAATGGCTGCAGTCATCTGAATAGGAAAGGTCTGGACTAAGCTGTGGTAAGTAGAGTTTCCTTTAGTCCAGACATCCTTTGTGGACACCTGGGCCATTGCAGAGAGGCCTATGGGGCAGAGGGGCCTGCATTACTGAGGTTATTAGTTTGGGGGCATGCATCTGGGAATCTTAGGGATATAGGATCTGGAGACCTGGGACATAGATCTAGGACTCTTGGGTGAATGTATACAGGAGGCAGGAAGGGGAACGCACCAACTTCTGGGGGGTGCTAATGAAGCCCCTAGGATACAGGTGATATGACCATACTGAAGGTATTGTTCCTCGAAGAGGTCCCCAGTGTCTGCTCTGGTACTTGGCTAAATGGTGCCAAGTATTTCTACCTCAGTCTCCCAGCAGGGGGCACAAGCACCATGAGTAAGAGGCCATGTGGGATGAAAACAGATCCAAGCAAGAAGCCAGAGTAAATGCACATCGCAGGCTGCTGAAGCCCAGCCTGAATGATCCTGGTTAGTTAGCTTCATGACCCAAGGCATCAGGGAAACAAAAGAGACTCATGCTTTACCCCACAGTGCCCGTCTCAGAAGATGGTGCACTCAAAGCACCTTGGCAGGTATGGTGGTAGTGGAAGCATGGTGCTGCCGTGGGACCACCCCCAGATCTGTTGTCTTGAAGCTGGACGGGCTTGATGACGTCATGCTAGTTCATTGATGTAGCCAGGTGTGGCCTGCTTTGTGCTATGCTTCACTGTGTGAAACTGGATACTACAGGGGCTGGCGTATCCACTACGTACTACCACGTATTAACACCAAAGGTGTCGGCAGGCAGATTCACCAAAACCACAGGTATGCATTGCTACACAGGCAATCAGAAGCTATGTTCCTGCAGACTGTGGTGCACAGATGATGGAGGTGGGACTGACTCTGTATGTTCTAACTCTAGGATGCAATACAAAACCAAACCCTGCTTGGCTAGGTCCCCCAAATCATATCGGGCACAGCAGGTCTTTATAAAAGGGTGCAGGTTGTACTCTTGGTAGGAATGGGATACCATGTACTGTTTTTAAATTATTGTGTCTCGTGTGTGTGTCAGAGAGAGAGAGAGAGAGAGAGAGAGAGAGAGAGAGAGAGAGAGAGATAAGATACAAGAACAGTTTTCAGAAGTTGGTTCTCTCCTTCCACCAACTCCGGTCGTCAAGTTTGTGTAGCAAGTGCTTTTACATCTCTCTGGCCCCTGATTCATTTTTATTTTGTATTGGAAAAGCCTGTTGGCTAGGGTATTCCTGACTCCACATGGCCATGTGGAACAGTACAAGAAGTATTCGTAGCTATTCCAGGCATCTGACTCCTTAGCCCCCAAGTCCTGCATTGCCCCCAAGGCCTACAATGTACCACTACATAGCAGCCCATGACACCTTAAAGGCCTTCAATGCCCTGGAAGAGGTTGCCTGATTATTTTTTTAAGTGAGTTCACTTATTTTGGCTAAATCATCACAGATAGGAGAATAACTTTGACATTAACAGGTTGAGACCACTGACAGGCTTGAGGGAGATTCTGCCAGGCTTATCCTGTGCAACAGTAAAGCCAGTGGGGAGGAGGGTACAGCACACATCCTCAGCACCTGGTGCGGGGAAGAGAATAATCCTTGTGATCTCAGAGCCCTCTGGGTTAATGAAAAGATCTGCATTGTGATGGTTTGGATTATTTAGGACAATGCCATGACGGCCAGGCTAGCTACTGAGATCCTTCATCTGCTTTCCAAAGGACATCTCAAGGTGACAATCATCCACAAGCAGGCCCAGGGGGCTGGGCGATTAAAGATGGCTTTATTCTGTTCAGAGAGGGACAGGCCAGGGGCATGCAATCCAAACCACCCCAGGCACTCTAAATAGGAGGCAGACCAACTCCACTACCATAACACATACTCAGTGAGTGACACTGCTGTGTATACATGATCTGAGATCCTGGCCCACCCACCCTGGCTTCCAGTGGGGACATAACAGCTTACTCAGAGAGCAACTTGGTGCAGATTGTACAATGCGGGGCTGGGATGGTTGGTTAATCTTCATTAACAGTTTGGCTGGATTTAGAATCACTCAGGAGACACACTTCTCTGGACATTTCCAGAGAGTTGTTCTACTGAGGAGTATATTCGAAGGGGGCACAGTACAGCAAATCAAAACAAAAAAACCCCAATGTGGTGATTGCTCCATTGAGGGAAGGTTTTTGTTGTATACAAGAGAAAGAAAATATTTAGAGGCATCTGGAAGAGTCAAGAGCAGAAGGAAAAAAACCAAACCAAACCAAACCAACCCCCCCCAAAAAAAAAGTTAAAACAGACTGGGCCTGGTCAGGGATAGGGAGAATATCGGGGAATAATAGAGATGCTGAGATAGCTGAGAGTAGCAAGAGAGACTAGTAGAGAATAACAGGTTGGGGTGGGGGGCTATAAGGAGTAGCTGAGTAGAGAGAGAATCCCAAGAACTGGGTCAGACCTAGGAGTTTAGGGCAGAGGGGATGGGTGTGAGAGGGGCCCGGATGCTAGTGTAGACTTTGAAAGGTAGAACATCTACTTGTGAATAGGGACTGTAGTAACCTGAAGATCATCATGGACTTTGATAAGAGAGGTGTCATAGGTGTATGTCAATGGAGGGAGAGTCAAGGCCTTGGTGAGGCAGCCCCATGGTTCAAGTGGCTCAGGATCTTTGGCCAATGAATGGCCTGGTTTGTTATTAATGACCTTCTCCTCAAGAGACAGTGTCATGAGGGTCTTCTAAGTCTATGCCAGGAGGCTTACAGTAGACTTCCACTCAAATGTCCCCTCCTGATTTGTGTCATATTAATGAAAAATACAGAATTCACACACAGTTCCTGGCCTATCTCATGGCAATTGACCCCTAATGATTTTAGAGTCATTGAAGCCATGATGGTATTTAATCTTAGTTAGGGTTTCTATTGCTATGATGAAACACTATGGCCAAAGCATCTTGGGAAGAAAAGGGCCTATTCACCTTATTCTTCCATATCGCTGTTCATCATTGAAAGAAATCAGGACAGGAACTCAAACTGGGCAGGAACCTCATGGCTTGCTCTGCCTGCTTCCTTATAGAACCCTGGATTACCAGCTGAGGGACTGCACCACCCACAATGGGCTGGGCCCTCCCACATCAATCATTAGCTTGTGTCAAGTTGACATAAAACTATCTAGCACACAAACCAAGGGACTGGGGCAATGATTCAGTGGGAAAGGTGCTTGCTGTATGAGGCTCTGGGTTTGGATCCTCAGAACCCATATAAAAGCTGGGCATGGAGATCCACGTTTGCAGCTCCAGTGCTTGGGCGTGGAGGGTGGGGATGGGTGAAGCCTGGGAACTTGCTGGCCAACTCGTCTAACAAATCGTTGAGCTCCCGGTGCATTAGAAGACCCTGTCTCAAAACATATGATGAGGAAAGACATAGGAAGATGCTCTACATTGACTTCTGACCTCCACATGAACATATATGGGTGTGTGCACACCCAACACGTGTACACACCCCCCCCCCCACACACACCACACATTACACACAACATCTGGCTTCGTGATAATATGGATCAAGCTTGTAGTATCATAACTAAGTTTATCTGGGCTCCAGAGCTGCAGGCAAAAGGACACCACTGATGGATCAACAGGACCAAAGGGTTCATGATGTCTGTGAGAGAAGAACTCTCACTGGTGGACTCAAGCAGCTCTCTTGGCTCTGTACTTATCCTGACTGCTGTCGGCCTTCACCTGCCTTACCTGCAAGCATACATATTGGCTCACGCACTGATCAACCTCACTGAGCCCCTTCAGGATTTCCCTACAGTGGCTGTGTGAATGGGCAAGTAACTGCATCTGAAGCCAAAGGATAGTTCTATCAAATCTTGAGAGCCTCCGGGTATGGAGTATATAAACCCCAGGCAATGTGCCCCAGGCAATGTGACTCTGGTGGGCTATGAGTGAAGCTGCTACTCAGGTGAGCCATTTCTAGTTCAAGTTGGCCCAGCCAATGGTGTGATGAAGACAGACAAGATATACCTGCTTCAGGAACCTTGTGTACTTCTCTAAGTCAGAATACTAATGCGCAAATCAACTGCACCATGCTATGATGACCCACAGACTTGAGACTCTGACTTAGATACCTGCATGGTGAAAGGCACGAGCAGCAGGGTTCAATGTTTGAGGCTTTTTCCCCAGCATGAGTGGACATGCTGTGTGTGGAGTCTAATGGGAGAGTTCACTGCTTTCTCCTGGTGTCAAAGATGCATCTGCTTCTGTATGTGGAGTTCATGGAGGGAATAGCACACCTGAATCCTATGGCGTGAACTTAGCAGGGCATCTCTGAGTGTGCTGTTTGTTAGGTCTAATCTCGAGTGTGGCCAGCTGCCTGCTGTTCAGACAGACCCCTCTGTTGCCCTCTGAGCTGATCTCTTGACTTTATTTTTTTCTTGATTGCAACCTGCCACCAAAGATGTTCTTTCCTTCTGACCTGTCTCACAGTGCTCCTCTGGTGAACCTGTTTGCAGTGGGGCAAAACAGGGAGGGTTCACATGGCCACTGTGTGGAACTGACCTTCTTTACTAGCCTATCCTTCACTTGGAGCAGGCTTAATCCAGACCTGTATTGCTTTGCTGGTCATGGCCCCCAGGGTACCGCAGTGCATTCTCTGAATTATGTTTGTCTCCATCAGGATGTTGAAGCAGTGAGAAGACTGCAGACTCCTCTCTCCCATTCATGAGCCCTCTACTGGAGTCAATTTGATGGCCTTGTGCAAGGTTACATCAGAAGACGGAGGTGTAATGTATGGCATTTGGGGGAATGGCTTAATTTTATCCAACAAATACTGAATACTCCATGGAGAATGTTGAGCGCATAGTACTGCACATAACCCAGAGTTTATCTCCATCGGGCTTGCATTCTAGGTGGCCATTTTGATTTTCCTAACTTGGATGTTAGGAAAGTTACAGTATTGAGGGTGTGGGTCCTTTTCTCAAAAAATCTCATCTTACCGAGTATGATGGCGTTCTTGGTTGTCAGTGTAACTTCATCTGGAATCAACTAAAACCCAAGCTTGTGATGGAAAATTTTCTTCATTAAGTCATTTTGAAGTGGGAAAGCCCACCTTTACCCTGACCCATGCCTGAGGATGGAAGCCTTTTGCTCTTTGCCTGTTTTGCTTCACTCTCCCCAGCAAGACCATTCCTTCACTGGCATTAAATTTACTTCTTGTACTCAGGTGTAGACTGAAGACCAGCTGGATCATCCAGCCTCACGGACTGAACAACTTCTGGATTCTTGGGCTTTCCATTGGTAAACATATCTTGTTGGTCTAGCTAGATCACCACCCGTAAGCTACTATAATAAATCTCCCTCCTACATCTATATATAACTTCATTCTATAGGGTCTGTTTCTCTAGAGAACTTCGACAGTCTGGATCAATGGGCAGGAGACTGCAAGAGAATCCAGTGGCCCTGCAGAACCCAGAACCCAGCTCAGGCTGCAGTGAATTTACATATCCAGTTCCCAGCTTCTGGTGTCCCTTTCTGGGCATCTGCTGGCTTCCTGTCAGACACTGGGAGTCACTGTCCTTTCCATGACCTTGTCCCTTTTATTCTCTGCCTTCAGTTCCTTCCACCTGCTTTTAAAGATGCCTTTGTTCACCGATTTGCCTTCGGGGCACTCTACTCAGCAAAGACAAATGTCTAAAACTGTGCCTCTGCCCTTCCAGTTCTCAGTTCTCCCATTGAGAACCTCAGGTATTCAAAGACCGCAGGAGGGCCCTGCAACTAATGCTGCTATCGAAGGTGTCTCTTCTGATGCTGAGAACCCCCCATGCCCTCCCTGTGGGTGATTCCTGATTTTGCTTTTCATTCTTTATCTCGGTTTGCACAAATCTTCTCTTTCAAATCTGGGCTCTGGACAGTAGCAGATGGAGTGGCATTGCTTGTCACTGGGAGAAGAGCCCAGGGTTATTTTTGCTCAGCTTTCCCTGTCAAGGGAAGCCATCATGGTGCCTTTACTTGTTCTGGGAGTAGGCAGCACTGTGGGGACTGTTGGTTGGCATTTGCAGAGCTAAACTGCTATGTGCAGGTCTGCTGACGTGGTGGGACTGTGTAGGGATGCCTCTGTCTGTGTTGGGGATGCTGCATGTAAGGCTTGAGGTTCATGAGAGTGACAGCCCTAGCTCCTGCTTTCCCCACAGGAAAGCCTACATTCATGGCTGCAGCCACGAGGCTGGATTCAGTGCTGGAGGACTCTTCAGTGCAAGACAGGGTCAGTGACTTAAGTATCTTGTGCTTTGGATCTAACGGAAACAGAGACCAGGGGTTAATGAGCACCAACTACTTTCATTAGGTTTGCACGGACTTGACCTCACAATGATGCAGGAACAACACCGGTAATCAGAGACACTGGCTGGAGCTGCCATAAGTAGCCTGTTGATTTCGATGGCTATAATTTTGTTATGATTCAAAAAGATCTTGCAGTTAGGCTCCTGAGGAGTTTTGTGTCTGTTAAACATACAGAAATAAAGCTAAATAAATCAAGCTAAATGCAAACTTCAGAAATCCACATAAATATGAGTGTAGAGATGATGAGATGCCCTGGAGTCCACTTAGAAATGCCTGCTCTGTACACAGAAAGTATGGACAGAAAAACGGATTCAGCTGGCTCCCTAAAAGGAACATCGATATGCCACTCCCTTTCTTTTGGCAAAGTTTATGAAATTTATACAGTCTTTTGATTTTTTTGTGGTAAATATAGCACTTTAATGTTAAACTTCAGACTTCAAGAAGAGTCATTGATTGGCTATGGTGGGTAAGGAAGGAAGTATAAATGCCCTATCTCTTATACCTCTCAGGTGGGGTGATTCTAATGCAATGGCAGTTTTAGTGTCTGGAACGTTCCTGTGAGACTGACTAAGTGCCAGTCTGTGCAGTGCTAGCTGACCTGAGAGCCTATGAAAAGAAACTCAGACTTCCTGATCTCATGTGTCCACTGTGCTTTTTCTCTGCCAGGTTCGGTCATGTGTGTGCGCATGTGTATGCATGTGTGAGCATGTATGCATTGTCCATGTGTGTGCATGTGTATGTATGTATGTGTTTGTGTATGTGCGTGCATATGTATGTATGTGTGTCAGTGCACATATGTGTGTGTGTGGTGTGTAGTGTTTGCATGAATGTCTGTATGTATGCATTCATGTGTATATGGTGTGGTATGTATGACTGTTTTTGTGCACATGTGTGCATGTGCATGTGTGTACATGTGTATGTGCATTTGATAGGCTTGGGGATGGAAATAAGAACAGAAGTGTGCCTGAGGAAGAAGCTCAGTGGCATCTCCTTCCCTTGACACCCACCCTGGTTTGTCAGGTAAACATGGCTGCCATCCAGCTTTCTCTCCGTCTTTGTTAAATATAAGTGGGCAGCCCAGGAAGACTGGGCACTTTGAGAAAACCTGCAGTAAAAGACAAGAAAAAAGTGTGTAAAATAGAGAGAACATGGAAACTAAATAAACACAGAGGCATAGCTCCAGGAAAAGGAGAGAGAGAGAGAGAGAGAGAGAGAGAGAGAGAGAGAGAGAGAGAGAGAGAGAGATGCTCCACAGTATGCTACCTGGGCACAACTCCAACAAAGTGGCAACATTCAAGCATAGATCAGGGATCTGACAAAAGTCGTAACTGAATTGGAAAACAGAGTTCTGTGACTCGAGTGTGCTGGGTGCCGTGGTCGACTGTTTTCCCCATTGAGTTCTATGCAGCACTGACCTTGAAAACCCTGGAAAATACTATACAAATATGGCATTTCAGGCTCCTGCTGCTGCTCCTCTTTACCTCCCAGAACTCGATGTTAAAATCCTATTGATGAAGATGCCATATATTTGAGTGACAGGACATGGAGAAGTCGAGCTGGTACCAACCTGGAAGTTTCTATCTCTGCTGGTGAGCTTTTACACTTCTGGAAGGTTGTATGTCTGCTCCTGGGGGAGAAGTGTTATTAGCAGCCTTACCTAGCAGTGAACCCTGTGAACTACAGCAGTGACTGCCCACTGGTGCAATAGTGGAGGAATATTACAGGAGTAACTAACACCTTCGTCTTGGGTTTAAAGTCTCCTTTACAAGACAGAACTCGTGGCTGGTTATATTAGTTGGGCCAAAAATACATGGCTGGCTGGGTCATAGGCCCTACAGCTGAACCTAATAATATTATATAATATCATTCTGATAAATAGATATAGTAATAAACTGCCTCCTGAGTTTTTATCTATATATCCGTGCATTAGTGCATCTGTCAAACCTAATTAAAGAAACTTGCATATGTATACACACATACATATATACATACACATATACACATGGATACATGCATGCATACATATATATATATACATACATACATACATATATAGGTAGTTGTGTACACATATGGGCAACACTGTTTAACTTATTTTAGGGGAACAAGAACTCTCACTGAACATGGAGCCCACTGGTTGGCTAGAGTGGCTGCCCAGGGAGCCCAGGATCCTCCCATTGCTGCCTCTTGGCACTGTGATTATAAGCACATGGGCATAAGCTCTTTTTTCCCTATCAAAAAGACCTTAGAAGGTCTTTATTCTCCCAAGAGAGGTGGAAATGTTTCTTTACAAGGAAACTGAGAGATGCTCGGTACAGGTAGGACTTTTTATGCTCGAGATACTGAGATCAGCATCTAGACTCCACTCTATCTCCAAGGCTTGTTCTAAGATAAAAGTGAAACGGCGCGGTCTTTTGATGCCCTGCTTTCTAGGCAGGATGCTGTTCTGATGTCTAAGCTGGAGCTTACATACTATTTTTTTTTTCTGGGAAAGTCAGGCAAATGTACAAGAGATGTGAGGACAAGACAGGGAGTCAGGGCTGCGGGGGGTTGATATGAGGTCCTCGTCTCTGCTGTAGAGTCTATGGTCATGCACCTTTGTGTAGAGTCACTGAGTAGTGGATTCATGTTGCATACAGCTTCTAGGCAGCTGAAGGAAGAGCCATTGGTGAGGGGGAAGGCTCTGGAACGTCTCTGACTGCTGTCCCCATGTGTACAGAAGCTATGTATGAGCATCACTCAGAAGGAAATGTGTGCATGCCTGTTTTCAGGGCCTAAGGCAGGGTCACGTTAGAGAGGTCATAGACCTGTGACCCTTAGTGGCTGAAGGCAAGTGAAGAGCCCTCTTTAGTGGGCAGCTGGGGTGGGATGCTGCTTGCTTAAAAGATGGGAATTCATGTGTCTGCCTCTGGACGTCTTCTTGGGGCTGTTGTTCTCTGGCCTCCCTGTTCTATGTTTTTGTCTCTCTTGGGGGACTTTGTCCTTGAGGGCTGCTTTGGGCTCTTGAAAGTCTAGTATTGGGGCCACTGCGGGCTGTTGGGTGTTCATGGATGCAGCCACTGCGTCAGAAGACAGTTACAGCATTTATTGGTGATTCTGACATTGATGGAAGCCACGGAGATGTTTTCTGGGGCACCTGCTCAGGGCAGGACCCTTCCTATGCACTGCTTGCTGCAATGACCTCTATGCTGTGCTGCTTTTCTGTCTCAGTCTCTTTCTATGGGTAAAAAATGTTCCAAAGTCATTCTGTGCTAAAGGTAAGGAGCTAGCCTTGGCTGGGCTGGCAGTCTCCACAAGGAGTGCCCCTCAGCCTAGCCCTACCAGACTCATGTCCCCATGGTCAGAGGTAATCTATTTGCTTTTACCAGGGACACCACAGTCAAGTAGACAGTTGCTGCTCCTTTGTGGTCTAAAGATACCCTCATTGTCTCCAGTACTGTTTGACTTGCCTAGGCCACTGTCAGCCTACAAACTTGGTGTTGCTTCACCCTATCCCCTAGGTCATGGAACCTTGGGTGAGCGCTCCTTACTTGGGTGAGAAGGTGCCAGTAAAACAGAACTCCTGTTTCTCCCCTTGGTTCTTAGGAAATTGCCTGCTTAGCTCAGGGCTGTCTTGGGCAGGCCTGGGCAGCCTCAGTGCCATGCTCATTACTGTCACTGTCACCTGGCATTTGGCAGAGATATCCCCTTATATTCTCTAGTACTATGTAGTATTACTGGTACCACAGCATCTTGACAGCCTAAGGATGGCATTGGTTCTTCAACTACAACCCAGCTTCTCAAGGTGGGAATGAATGGGCACACCTAAGGAGAGCTGAGGTCATTTCTTCAGAGCTGCATGAACACAATTCATGGCTCAAGGGATGTAGAAGGGTAGGGAATGGATGACCCAGGGAGGGGCAGATCTCAGAGAAGGGTGGCATCTCAATGAAAGTAGAACTTCCAGGTGACTTGCTGGTGTGTACCAGGCTTTCTTTGGTTGTTCTGAGCTAGAGGAAGATACAAAGTTTGGGAAGCTGTTCATCATTAATGGGGTTCTGGTGTCATGGCTGGTGGCCAGTTCATGCCCTCATCACTGACCTTCTATGTATCATCACTGACCTTGCATGCACTGTCGCTGTCCTTGTGTGCACTGTCCCTGTCTTTGTGTGTACTTTCACTGTCCTTGTGTGCTGTCACTGATCTTGTGTGCACAGTCACTGTCCTTGTGTGCACTGTCACTGTCCTTGTGTGCACTGTCACTGACCTTGTGTGCACTGTCCCTGTCCTTGTGTGCACTGTCACTGACCTTGTGTGCACTGTAACTGTCTTTGTGTGCACTGTTACTGTCCTTGTGTACACTGTCACTGATCTTGTGTGCACTGTCACTGATCTTGTGTGCACTGTTACTGTCCTTGTATGTGCTCTCACTGTCCTGGTGTGCACTGTCACTGACCTTGAGTGCTCTGTCACTGTCCTTGTGTACACTGTCACTGTCCTTGTGTGCACTGTCACTGACCTTGAGTGCTCTGTCACTGACCTTGTGTGTACTGTCACTGTCCTTGTGTGCACTGTCACTGACCTTGAGTGCTCTGTCACTGTCCTTGTGTGCACTGTCTCAGTCCATGATTAGGACTGTTGAAGTCAAGCTCCAAGGCTGAGAGGAGTACCATCCAGTTCTGAGGAAGGAAGCCTCCGTCCACATAACTCCACCGGCCCAGGTATCACCAACTGTATCAAAGCATTGACAAGGAATCAGCCAGGGCTGATGCTGCCTTTTTGTCCTAGAAAACCCACTTAAGGGGCCCCTGGTCTTAGGGAGCTACCTCCTCAGCAAGGGCCTGGTTGTATAGGGAATTAACTCCTCATGTGGTAGCAGGGAAATAGAGAGCTAGCTCCCAACTAGGGGCCTGGACATAGTGTGCAGGGAGCAAGCTCCCCATTGTAGATGTGGGAATACAGGGAGTGACCTACTCCTATGAGAGGTTTCGGAATAGGGAGTCTGATGCCCATGAAGAATCTTAGGGTGCAAAGATATGGCTTCCTATAAGATACTTGAGGATGCTGGAAGCTGGGTCCCCAAAGGAGGACCCCAGGCTGATGGCAGAGACTTGAGGGAGGGAGATGGAGGTGAGGAAGGGTCCCTGAAGCTAGATTAGGTTGTGATTTGGGGTTAGACAGGCGGGGGAGGGAGAGGGAGTAAGAGCTGATGAACTAATGCTGTGCCTTCTGGCTGCCATGTGGGACACTGCATGGTGAAGAGCTGGCGCAGTGCAGCCTGCTTCTGTCACCCATCAGACTTCTGTCCTCCCAAGCACTAGCTAATTCGGTTTTATTGAACATAGTTAGAGTAACCACAGCATTTGGAAGAAGCGCCAACCGGCCATGAGAAATTGATTTGAAAAACAACAAACCTTATCCACTGAAAATTATGCCCCCAAAGAAGAATTTCTGTTGCCAGGTGCAAGGCTTCTTGAGCAGGAAATCCAGCAAGGTCAGAGGCTCAGCGGGGCGCTGGGTGGAGCAGAGGCCTTTCTGTTGTCTGAGGGGAGCTCTTTCAGCCTCCGATTCATGCTCTAAATGTCAGCTCTCACACTGGGAGCCATTTCTGCATCATTTATGTGGAGCTGAAGTCAGGGGTGGTTCTGCCAGGCAGCTCTTGTAGAGACAGTCTCCACACCCATGGGAACCTGGCTGAACTTCAGCTCTCTTCATGGTGTTAATTGGCGAGCATGTTAAGTACACTTGACCTTTTTAAATTTATAACCACGGTGTTTAAGTTTCTTAGGCGTTTGCAGGATTTTCAAACTTAGGTTTTTGACTGAAAAAGGGAAAAAGCCTTGGGAGTGGGGGGAAGTGGGTATCACGCCCCGTGCAAATCAATATTTTTAGATTCTTATCCCCTTGGCCCTTCTGTCCTTCTGCCCTTTGCAGCCAAAGTCAGTAGGTTTGACAACATATTCCCAGGGGTGGGGGGCTCCTCTAAAGACTTCCCTTTCTCATGGAGCTTTGGAGCCCACAGGTACTTTGTTTACAGACATGCACTCTGCAGGTTGAGGCTGGACTGTTGTGGGATTGGGGAAGGGACAAGTTGAGCCAGTTGGTTGCTCCCCTGGAAAGCAAGATCCAGATCCCTTTCTCTGCCACCCATTCTTAGCATCATTTTCCCCCTAGTGGGAGAAAAATTACTACCCAAGTCTTACCAGTGGGGATGAGGACCTCAAAGTCACAGAGAAGATGTTGGGATCTTCTGATATGAGGATAGGGTGCCCTGTTTGCAGGGGATACTTGGAATGCAGCCTTCACAGCAGTTTTGTAATGTCACCTTATGAGCAGATCATTCTGAGTGCAGAGCTGAGCTTCCCCGGATAACCATGCCTACCCTAGCTGGCCATGGGCAGTGCTGGTTGGGTTTCTGGGTGTGGATTTTGCATGGCTCCACTTGGGTTAGGGTACGGAGCATGGTAGGGTACTGAGCACTGTTCTGGGCAGAGCGGGGTTTGAGAAAAGGCATTGGGTGGGGTGCCTTCAAATACATGTTTGCTTACTTGAGCACTCTGAGTATTCAGGAGAAATGGTCATTCTTTTAGAAGGACGACTGACAGTGGCAATAGAAGGCCCTTTGTCGTGTTGGGGACTATGTTGATTTCGAGGTCTAATTGGAACCTTTCCCAGCCAGGACAATGCTGGAGTTACTGAGAAACCCCCACTGTCCCAGCCCCCCATGTTGATAGTTCTGTTTATTTTGCCATGGTGTTCAAGGTGAGTCTTTGTCTTTCAGAGCATCAATATCTTTCCCAGCAGGTCTCTATGTCCATAGGCCTCAGTGATGCTGACAGCTGTCCCCGTTCTCCCTGTCAGAGAGACCAATCACATGGGAGCCCCCTGAAGACATACATAGAAGGAGTATAGGGGGCTGGAGGGTTCATTTATGTCCTCCTGGTTCCCTCCTGGAGGGCTATAGTCGCTGGCTGCTGTCCCTAGCCTAAGGGTTACTCTAACATGTCCTCCCAACTTCCTCCCCTGGGTATTTCCATGTCTTCTGTATTCTCTCATATGAGCATAAGTCATGGCTACATCATATGCCCAACTCCTAGACGGTTCCCATCTGACTGTGCTGATTGTTGGATATGATGTAATGAGGGTGAACATGCTTCTGCTTTCTCTTAAAATCAGTTGATACCACACAGAGCTGTCCTGCCTATGGGACTTGCTTGCCCTGTGCTCAGATCTCTGCTTCCTTGGAGGACTGGCATGATCCGGCATCTCTTTCTTCTCGAGCCTCAGGGCTATGCTGTCCTTGACCTGGATCTCAAGCACAGACCCTGTGAAGCCCAGGCTAGTTTTGGGTTCACAGTCCTTCTGTCTTGGGCTTCTGAGTGCCGAGATCACAGTTGTGTGACATTTCACTCAACTCAGAGATGCTGAAGCCTTAAAAGGAAACAGCCACTTCCCTTAAGGTTGGAGGGACTCAGGGCAGAACAAAGTTCAAGGCAGAGTCGGGGTTGAGTCTTGAGTCCAGGGTGTATGCTGCTGATGCGGAGAGGCAGAAATCCTTCAGGCAATCTCAGACTTTTCCTGGAAGCATTCATGTTGGAAGAGACTCACTCACGTTGTGGAGGGTCATCTGTTACTAAATCCCACTGACATTTCATGATGTGTCTTTGAAGTTTTTCTTGCAGAATCTGGACTGGGTCTGATGATGTCTCATGCCAAACTTCTCAAGGACATCCCGCCACAGTCTACAGCAGCATAAACTCAGTACTCAGTGAGCAAAGAATACTCTGTTTTACATTTTCTGGTGACTTTCCAGAAAGATAAAACTAAAAGTATCCAGTTGCCACACCTCCAACTGGACAAATCTCACTGAGTCTGAGATAATCCACCAAGGACTGTCAAGACCTTGCAGTTACCTCTTCAGTCACATCCCAGGCCTTTCCCTTCCTGCCAGGAGTCAGTCGGTGATAACATTGTGATGAGAGGCTCAGGTGTTGATAGGCCTGTTTCCCTTGCTGGAGCGAGCTCTAGGAGGTACTGTGTGTTTGCAGTTCCTAGAACAGTGCCGGACATGGACCAGGCACTCTGGAAAAGGTTAAATTAGTGGACAAGGACAAATGTGGAAAGCGTGTGGCAGAGCCAGGCTGCTCGCCTGCTGATGCTTCCTGCTCACCACACTTGAGAGGGACACTAAACTTTTCCAACGCAGTGAAGGTGGGTGAGGAGATAACACAGTGTGTGCTTGCATCTCAGGAAGGAGAATGAACCAGATGGCCCCACAACAGCTGCTGCTGTAGGCTGACTAGCATTGCACCTTTGCCTCAGTTCAGCGTGAGCTGCTCCAGAGTGTGGAAAGCTTTGTGGAACCAGGAGATTGTGGCTGTGCACATGATGTGTGGTCTCTGCTGTATCAGGAAGTCATGCGGCTGGGTGGGGTCTGGTCAGTGCATCCTGCTTATGTTGGTGGGCTGAAGAACTTGCTCAGTGAGAGAGGAACCTCAGTTCTCCTCAACCTCAAACCATGAGTAGTGGAGTACCGTGGAGAAGGTATTACCACCGCAGAGGAATTACTCTACAGCAGACACAGCTCAGAGCCTTGTGGTGCATCTCCACTCGTACAAGGGGGATGGAGAGAAGGCAGCGGATAAGAGAACATCCTTTAGAGACTTTGTTCAGAAGAAAGGGGCAAGCAGAGCCTGGAGTGAGGCAACTCCACTGGGGAGAGTCACCCATCTGGGTCAGGCATAAGGCTTGCAGAGGAACTGACTTCTCTATTCTCTACCCTGTTAGAATGCAAAGTCCATAAGAATAGGGCCCTTTGGGGCTGGAGAGATGGCTCAGCGGTTAAGAGCACTGACTGCTCTTCTGGAGGTCCTGAGTTCAACTCCCAGCAACCACATGGTGGTTCACAACCATCTGATGCCCTCTTTTGGTGTGTCTGAAGACAGCTACAGTGTATTCATATAAATAAAATAAAATCTTAAAAAAAAAGAATAGGGCCTTTGACTGATCTGAGATAAGCTAGACCAGTGGCTTTCAACCTTCCTAATGCTGTGACCCTTTAATACAGGTCCACATGTTATGGTGATCCCCAAACAAAATTATTTTTGTTGCTACTTCATAACTGCAATTTTGCTACTATTATGAATCATAATGTGAATATGTGATAATACAGGATATCTGATATGGAACCCCCAAAGTGGTTGTGACTGCCCTAGATTCTGCTGGCTTAGGTGTCCTGTGTCTTAGAATTATTTATTATAGTTGGTGCTACACAAGTCTGAACTAATCTTCTTGCAAGCAGTTCTCTTCTTTGAAAAAGCATCTTCAAAGAGAAAATATATATGCATATATATATTTCCCCAGAGAAAGATGCATTTTTTTTTTCAGTTTCAAGTGCTGGTGTCCCTTCTGCACTCAGTGCACTGGTGGTGGCTGTATTGTTGCATCTCAGCAAATGCCCTTGCGAGCTGATGCCTGGTGCCTGGTGCCTGGTGCCACTGACTTCAGTGTCTGATTCTCCGTGTCTATCACCATGCCATTGAGCCCCATGGAATATCAGTTCTTAATTATACAGAAGACATTTTCACAGCAGAGGTAAAAACCATGGAAAGATAAATTTACCCAGAAATACATTGGTAGCCTTATGCAAGCGGCTCATGTTTAGTGATTATGGTAGTGTTAGCTGAATTGTGAGATGGATCTAGGAGCTTCTCTGCAGGTTAGGGGAGAACTTTCAGAGTACTCCCTGTAGGTGGCTGAGTCAACTCCATTGTTCCCGGAAGTATGTGGGAGCTCCTTACCAAATGTCCACCAGTCTTCTCCTCATCCAGCTAGTGACTGTGCCTAACAGCTCTCAGGGCATAGGTGACCCAAGTTCTCAGCAGAGGGACCTCAATATTCACCTCATTTTTCCTACTTGGGACACAGGTGGCTTGATACCTGACATTGGCCCATGTTAGGAGGGTCTCTGCTTGGCTATTTCTGGTGCTTATAGTCTATCCTCAGTCCTCCCTAGAAGTACTTCAGCCTCATATTGTTAGTCTGAGATCCCTGTAGCATATTTAAATTCTTTTATTTCATGCTCTTAATAAGAAGTTAAACTATAGTGGCCAGGTGCTTGAGCTGCTGCTGAACCCAGGGAAACCCACAACAAGGTATCCCTTTTTTAGGATGGCACCAATAATACTTTCTTTCCAAGTGAATATCTTTCAAATGAGTTTCCATTTTCATCCCCTGGAGCATTTGATTGGCACCTGTTATCACAATACTGATCTTGTAAGCCTGTTCCAAAGGTCCAAGACCCACAATTGTCAGATTTCTTCACAGCAATGACCCCACTTTTCTGGTATCAGTTTTCTGTTTCAGCTACATTTGTGCTGTTATAGCCACAGTATCTGACCAAAATATCTTAAGGCAAGGAAGGTTTATTTGGGCTCATAATTTCAGGGGATTTTAATCACCACGGGGGGGGGGGCACGATTGAGCTTGTGGGAGCAGGAACACATAACAGAGGGTCTGTACATCACAAAAGACCAAGACCTGAAGTAGAACTTTCAAAGGCTTAGTCCTAGGGACTCACCTCTGGCTACGTTCCATCTCCTAAAGGTTCCTTAGGATCCTTCTAAAGGGTCCCCAAATATATTACCTTCTGGGAAACATGGTATCTTAGTTAGGTTTTACTCCTGTGAACAGAACAGACATCATGACAAGGCAACTCTCTCTCTCTCTCTCTCTCTCTCTCTCTCTCTCTCTTTTGGTAATAGTGTAGAGAATAGAGTTTATTTAGGGCATGGGGAGGGGAGTTAAGAGAAAGGCAGGGAGAGAGAGAGAGAGAGAGAGAGAGAGAGAAAGAAAAAGAAGAGGAGGAGGACGAAGAGGAAGAGGAGAAGGAGGAGGAGGAGGAAAAGGAGGAAAAGGAGGAGGAGGAGGAGGAGGCCGCCGGAGAGGCTGGCCAGGGGCACATGGAGAAAGATAGGGGAGGGGAATGCGGAGGGAGGGGGTAAGGAGCAAGAGCAGAGAACAAGCAAGAAGGCAAGAGAGCAAGAGCGCAAGGCAACTCCTATAAGGATAACGTTTAACTGGGACTGGCTTACAGGTTCAGAGGATCAGTCCATTGTCATCAATACAGGAGCATGGCACCAGGCAGGCATGGCACAACAGGAGTTGAGAGTTCAACGTCTTGCTCCAAAGGCAAATAGGAGAAGACTGTCTCCCATATGATTAGGAGGAGGGTCTCATTGCCCACTCCCACAGTGACACACTCCCTCCAACAAGGCCACACCTCCTTTTAGCACTAATCCCTGGGTCAAGCATATTCAAACCACCATATTCCACTCCTGGGTCCTTATAGGCTTGTTCAAACACACGAGTCTATGGGGGCCATCCCTAGCCATAGCATAATAAAAAATACATTTAGTCCAACTTCCAAAGTCCTCATAGTCTATAGCAATATCACCAATGTTAAAAGTCCAAAGTCCAAAGTGTTTCCTGAGATTCATCCAATTACTTAACTGTCATCCCCAAAGCAAGACAGGAAACCAGCTGGGCAAACTCCAAACTCTGCGTCTCCATGTCTGATGTCAAAGCCGTCTTCAGATCTCCAGCTCCCTTTTCATCTGTGTTGACTGCAACAAACTTCTTTCTCTTGGGCTGGTTCCACTCCCTGTAAGCAGCATTCCTCAGCAGATATCCCATGGTTATGACATCTTTAACATTTTGGGTTCTCCAAGTCAACTGCAACGTCACAGGTTCTTGTTCCAATGTCTGGGTATTCACACATGATCTTCTAGGCTCCTCCAAAGGGCTTGTGTCACTTCCCCAGCTCTGCTCTCTGTGGCACTCTAGGCTCTGGTTGACTCCACTCTATTGCTGCTGTTGTTCTTGGTGGTCATCTATGGTACTACTATCTGCAGTACTCTGGGGTCTTCTACTGCAACTAGGCTTCACCAATAGCCTCTCATAGGCTCTCTTGATGGTGCCACACCTCAGCTTCTTTGCATGACCCCTTCAGCCCTGGGCCATCAGGTGCAACTGAGGCTACACCTTCACCAGTGGCTTTCCCTGGCCTCTCACATGGCCAAGCCTCAGCTGCTTTCTATGACCCCTTCTTGCCTTCAAAACCAGTATCACCTGGGTAACTCTTACATGTTACCAAATACGGTTGCTGCATGAGGTTCAATCTTGGCTTTCTCTGGAACACAGCTTTTTTGTGCTCTCAGAAAACACTTCCTAGAAGATTTCACTTCAGTGATGCTGGTCTCTTCTTAATCTCCATTAATTTCTTAGCTCCATCTAATCATCATCAATAGTCCCAACAGTCCCTTCTACTCTTCACTCTAAAGCCAGAGCCACATGGCCAAAGCTGTTGAGTTCTACTTCTTGCTGTGGCTGGAACATGGTCCCCCTATTCTATTACCAGCTTTCCACTTTGCAACTCCTTTACTGACTAAGCTTGGCTGCCCTGGAACTTGCTCTGTAGATTGATTGACCTTGAGCACAGAGATCTGCACAGCTCTGTCTCCTGAATGCTGAGATTAAAGCTGTGGGCCTCCACACCTTGACATAAGCTTTTCTTCACTTAGAACTTGTTCTGTTCCAGGCTGGCCTTGAAATCAGAGATCTGCCTGGCTTTTGTCTCCTGGGCCTAAATGTGTGTACCACCATGCTTGGGACCAAGCTTTTCATGGCCACTGTTCCTCAAGATCTAGGTCAAAAGTTTGTGCCTTACAGCCTCAATATCTTGATCAGAAGGGTGCCTTCTATTTTTTGGATTGTAGTTGATTCCAGATTAAAAGTCCAAACTATTCCTTCTTCAACTGCAAAAACAAACAATAAACTTAGCTAGGTAGGATCTTGCCCTGAGATCACCACTCCCTTATTCCTTTATCTCCTTAAACACAGGATTCAGCTCCATTTCATTTCCTGGTGCCTCTTTATTATTACTTGAACCACACATTTTCCTGTTGGAGAAATTGTGTCACTGTGGGAGTGGGCAATGACACCTTTCTAACCACATAGGAGGTAGTCTTCTCCTAGCGGCTTTCTGATGAAGATATAGAACTCTCAGCTCCTCCTGCACCATGCCTACCTGGACACTGTCATGCCTTGATGATAATGGATTGAATCTCTGAACCTATAAGCCAGCCCCAATTAAATGCTATCTTTATAAGAGTTGCCTTGGGGGCTGGGGATTTAGCTCAGTGGTAGAGCGCTTACCTAGGAAGCGCAAGGCCCTGGGTTCGGTCCCCAGCTCCGAAAAAAAGAACCAAAAAAAAAAAAAAAGAGTTGCCTTGGTCATGGTGTCTGTTCAGAGTAGTAAAACCCCAACTAAGATACATGGTTAAAAACCCAATCCCATGGGAAATATTTCATACACTATGACTACCAGCCATTATTTAGGGACATGTAGTGATGGAGAAGATGGGTGGCTTGCTGACTCATCAGAATGTCCTCTGGAAGTTATACCTCAATATTTGCAGTTGCACTATCAAAAAAAAGTTCAAGAATTGATGTAGTTAACTAAATTCATTTAAATGTATGTTTGAGCCTTACTTATGTATCTAGTGTTTGCAGTGACCTTTGATAAAGTAAAGGTTAATATTTCCCATTAATAGTCTGATTCAGGCATGCCTCTGACTCAGTGCTCAGATTTAATCAAGATTAGTGGAAAATCCTTTGAGATTGAACCCTTGTCTTAACCATCTTAAATAAGTAGCGCTCATCGCTATGGTCCCGGTCACTTGGCACCATATTCCTAGGGTTGCTCATCTTGTGAATTTTGCTCCCAAAGGTTGTTATGGGAAAGGAACATTTCTTTAGGTTACCACACTATCATAAATCCTGAAAGCTAGCAGATTCCCCTACTTTGGCAATGCATGACAAGCCAATTGCTAAGCATCTACAAATGCTGCTTTGTGGAGGAGAATACCACTATCAAATAATGCTGAATGAGCAGAGGGCAAAATGTTTACTCATTGTGATCTTTTCCCTATAGAATATTTTATATTCATAATTTGAGGGTTCTATTCTCTGAAAATGGTATCAATAGAAACTACAAATCCAAGTAAGGATCAAATTTCTATTATTATTTTAATCAAACAAGCACATGTTTTGATCATGTCTTTCTCCTTTTTCACCGTCTCCCAATCCCCTCTTCCTCTCTACCCACACAAATTCATGTTCTTTATCTTTGGAAACAATTAATACAACAACCAAACCACTCAACCAACTCCCTGCCACATACACACAAGAAAAAAACAGCAAGGAGTCCATTTTGCGTTGTCAACTGCTCTTGAGCATGAGTCAAATCCTGGAAAGTGGTTGATAAACTCAGTGACACTCCTTAAAGAAAATGTATTTTCCCTTTCCTGGAAGCTACCAATTGCAAATAAGTTTTTGGTTAGGGTTGAGTCTATGGTTACGTCCCCTACTTTGTCTTGGAAATTTTGTCCGAGTTGAACTTGTGCAGGTCTTGTGCATCTATCACAGTCTCTGTGAGTTTGTATGTTTATCAGCCCTGTTATATTTTAATTTCCTCCTTCTATTCTAATTCCCCCTTTGCTTTTGTAAGACTATATTCTATTTGCCTTTCTTGTAGAATTCCTTTCTTTCTCCCAATCTTTTACTAGTTACTAGTTACTGGTAACTTATAGTCTCTGTGCTTATTATGAATGGAACACATGTATCTAAAGCTTAAATGCTGACACTCACATGTCTTTCTGGGTCTGTGTTACCTTACTTACGTTTTCTCCATCCAGGTACTTGCAAATTTTGTTTTTCTTAACAGCTGAATGGTATTCCATTGTGCAAATGGAATTTTCACTGTATATTCATCAAGTGATGGGGTTGTTTCTAATTCTGGCAATTATGAATGGAGCAGGAATGAACACTGATGAGCCAGTGTCTCCGTGATAAGGTGTAAAGTGCGTTGGATATACGCTCGAGCATGGTGTAGCTGGATCTTGTGGTAGATACAGTTTCAGCTTTTCAAGGAACCTCCCACTATGTTCCACAATGCACAGTGGCCATATCGCACCCACACCACCAATGGAGAAGTGTTCCCCGTTCCCCACACCCTCACATGACAGCATCTGCTGTCCTTTCTTTTATTAATCTTGGCCATTCTGACTGGGGTTAGATGACCGAAAGGATGTTGAACTTTTAAAAATTGTTTCTCAGCCATTTGTATGCCATTATCTGAGAGCTCTCTGTTTAGTTTTGTGCTCTATTTTTAAATTGGATTATTTTCTTTTATAAAATTATTATTATTATTTCATGAATATGAATATTTTTGCCTGCATGTATGTCTGTATGTCTGGGTACCACAAGAATGCAGTTCAATGAGGTCAGAAGTGGGTGCTGGATCCCCCTGGAACTGAAGTTAGCCACCATTTGAGTCACATTTGAACTTCCAGAGGAGGAACCAGTGCTCTTAACCACTGAGACAAGTTTCCAGCCCCATATTTGTCTCTCCCTCATCTTGAAACAGTCTTACCATGAAGCCCTGGCCATCTTGGAGCTCACTATGTAGATCAGGTTGGCCTTAAACTCACAGAGATCCACATGCCCCTGCCTCAAGATTAAAGGCATTTGCCACAACACCTGGATCCTATTTGTTTTCTTGATGTCCAGTTCTTTTATTTTTTTAAAATACATTTTGTGGGTGCTAGCCCTTTGTCAGGTGTATAACTGGTGAAGACTTTTTCCTATTCTGTAGGCTGAATCTGGCCCCCATGGCTGTAAAATAAGTGTTCTCTGACACTCATCCACTTCTCTAGCCCTTTAAGGATTTTTAGAGTAGCGATTGCATTGCTGCATCATATTGTAAAGAAATTATTAAAATTGCTAGCTTGCCATGGTTGCTGACTGGCTTACACTTTCTCAAACTCACACCTCACATGAAGGAGGTGTTGTTTGGTGTTCTCTCATCAGCATTTCTGCAGACTAATCCAGAGGCAAAGCCAAGCACTGCTGACCCTTGGCACTGCCTCCTGCCTCTTCCTTCTTAGCCATCTATATACTTCTTTCTCCTTGGTGTGAGAGCATTCCAGCTGTGACGTATCAAACCCGACTGTGGACAGGACATGTTCAGCTGATCTAGCTCTTGAGGAGGACGTTCCCTTCTTCCTTCCTCTCTCACCACCCTCTGTGTTCCCTTCTACAAACTTGATGCTTATTTGAAGAGGATTGGTCTTCCCTCAGAGAGGAGGACTATTATTTGGGGAAATGGATACATTTTGCTACTATAACTTCCAAACAGACTCAGACTCCTTAGGCTCTTCCTTTACAGAGCCTGCCCCACATGTGGCCCATACACAGACAGCCACTCAATTAGACAAGATGGATGAAACAAAGAAGTGCAGGCTGACAGGAACCGGATGTAGATCTCTCCTGAGAGACACAGCCAGAATACAGCAAATACATAGGCAAATGCCAGCAGCAAACCACTGAACTGAGAATGGGACCCTGTTGAAGGAATCAGAGAAAGGACTGAAAGAGCTTGAAGGGGCTCAAGACCCCATATGAACAACAATGCCAACCAACCAGAGCTTCCAGGGACTAAGCCAAAGACTATACATGGACTGACCCTGGGCTTCAACCTCATAGGTAGCAATGAATAGCCTAGTAAGAGCACCAGTGGAAGGGGAAGCCCTTGGTCCTGCCAAGATAGAACAGCCCAGTGAACGTGATTGTTGAGGGGAGGGCGGTAATGGGGGGAGGATGGGAAGGGGAACACCCATAGTGGAGGGGATGGGGAGGGGTTAGGGGGATGTTGGCCTGGAAACCAGGAAAGGGAATAACAGGTGAAATGTAAATAAGAAATACCCAAGTTAATAAAGAGGGAGAAAAAATTATCCAGAAAGCCCATATTAAAAAAAAGCACCCCTACACCATTTAGTGACTTTACTTAATATCATCTCTACTTTTGAATTTGAAATTAAGTTTCACTCCAGTCACTTTATCTCTGAAACTCCAGATTGAGATCCCTGTAGCAAACCTGCAGTTCTTGGTTCTAAGAAATGTAGCTAACAAGAAATTGAAACTTTGTAAAGTAAGAAAGTTCTCCATCTTAAGCGGAGCAGTAACAGATGTAGGAGTTGTTTTCTTGAGATCTCGTTGTAAAGTGGCTGCTCCTGTTTCCTTTCTGTTTGTCTCTAGGCATTGTGTTTATATTTAGGCTTTGTTCTGAAGCAAATGTTGTCTTGAGGGGGTGCTTGGTTCTGTGGTGACCCTGAAAAGTCTGCTTCCTGAAGCTCTCCTTTTGTATGACACCAGTGTTCACACAGGTGTGGGGCAGGTATAGGTAGGTATGTCTTATTAGGCTCCTGTCTGGTGCTGAGGCTTAAAGAGAGCCCCCAGGGACACAGCCAGTGTCTATTTATGTACTCTCATCACATACTTAAGCCACCAGTCTGTTGCTCTCTAAATCATTGAAAATTTCTTTTCGACCTAAGAGCATTTTATATCTATGACATTTCTTTCTTGCAAAATGGAGTATCATTGGCTGGCAAATACTAGGCAGCCTTGTGCACTTTGGAGAGGGAGGTAAGGGTGCTAGGTGTCACTATGATGAAGGAACATGTGTGGTGGAGAGGTGGGAAAGGTGGAAGAGTGGAGCAGTATTTGCACCGTGGAGCGAGGCAGAACGAGAGATGTAATGGTGGTGAGAGGTGGGAGAGAGGGAGCTGAGCTCTACAGTGGAATGGGTGTTGCTCAGTGGGATCATGGAGTAGTTTATAGCTGCCTGGAGCTTATGCAGATGCAGATTCAGCTCCCAAAATGCTGCCTGGCCACTGGATTGTCCTGGATTGGACCTCCTTGAAGGACCACTGCGGGCCTTGTGTGGGTCAGTGGTCCTGATGCAGCTGGGGTCTGTGTTGACGTCCATGATCCGGTGTTCTGTTTTATAAAAAAGAAAGCCAGGATATGTTTTGTAGAGACAGGTATGGTGAGGTATGAGGGGTGCTTCAGCAGGGCCCGTGCTGAGACATCCCTTTCCCCTGAGGTACCAGCCATACATGTTGATATTCTGTCTAAGCTCCACCCCCACAGCTACCTGGCAACAGCCAAGTATGCTCCGCCCCACAGTTGCCTGGCAACAGCCAGCTGTGCCTGTCACTATATAAGGGGTTGCTTGCCCTCTCCTCTTTCTCTTTGCTCTCTCTGCTCTCTTGCTCTCTTTCCCTTTGTCCCTTCTCTCCCCATCCCACCCCCTTCCCTTCAAATGCCCATGGCTACTAGCCTTTACTTCTTTCCTCTTCTACTCTTCTTTTCTCATTAAACCTTTCCATGTGGAACCATGTTGGCTTGGTGTGTTCTGTCTGGATGCGAGCCAAGATTTAAACCCTAACAATATGGACAATGGGTATTGTGTAAAAGAGTTTATTTAGGACACGGAAAGGGGAGTTGAGCAGGGAGGAGAAGGGAGTAGAGACAGACAGACAGACACATGCACAGAGAGAGAGAGAGAGAGAGAGAGAGAGAGAGAGAGAGAGAGAGAGAGAGAGAGAGGAAGAAGAAGAGGAAGAGGAAGAGGAAGAGGAAGAGGAAGAGGAAGAGAAGAAGAAGAAGAAGAAGAAGAAGAAGAAGAAGAAGAAGAAGAAGAAGAAGAAGAAGAAGAAGAAGAAGAAGAAGAAGAAGCAGCAGCAGCAGCAGCCGCCATCCAGGAACATGTGGAGAGAGAAGGGAAGGAGAAAGGGGAGAGAGGGAGAAGAGGGTCAGGGAGGGAAGAGAGCCAGTGAAAGAGAGAGAAGGAGCAGAGAGAGAATAAGAGAGAGAAGAGGGGCCAAACAATTCTTTTTATGGTAAGCCAGGACTACCTGGCTGTTGCCAGGTAACTGTTGGGCAGAGCATAGAAGGAATGCTAATACCTTATTAACCACCAAAGGCCATGTGGATGTCCATGGTCAAGGCTGTAGCCTGAAGCCATGATGATATCTGTGGGCCATGCTTCTACCAGGGGCCATACCAATATCAGAGTAGTCTGTAGTATCACCTGAGGCCATGTTGATGTTTCGTGCTGTGCTGCATTTGAGGGCTTTGTCTGGGTCTATGATTCTGCTGCAGCCAGGGGCAGCGTTTGTGGTCTGTGCTCTTTGTTACCAGAAACCACGAGGAAGCCCATGATCTGAGCTCTTGCTGACTGTAAAGAGCAAGGAAGTTACTTTGGCAATGACATCAATGACTGTAGATGCTTTGTTGAGAAAGAGGGACATGGTAGCGATAGCTCCTGTCTTCTTCCAACTCGCTCAATACCACCCACCAAAGTAACAACCTAGAAAGGAAGCCATCAGAGAGAACTCTTAAAACTTGTGATAGGGATGCCGAAGTTAGCCCTCTACAATTGTTCTGGCAGGGTGTGGGTGGAGAAGGACTCAGTTTCTTTAGGGGCTGGACCACTGGGAGTTGAAACACGCTCCAGTAAGTATCTGGACAACACAAATCGGACTTTTAAAAAACAGTCTGTTGTGAGGGTGGGGGTGTTGTCACAAGGGTGAGGGCTGGTAAACATGGAAGGCCCGGGAAGTGAGTGTGACAGGGGATATGAGGGGAAAGTCCCAAAGAATTGATAAAATTATTTTGAACAAAAGTGTTATTTATACTTATTTTTATATGTACGCCTTGGGCTGCATTTATGTCTGTGTACACTGTGCGGGGCCCCATGCTTGTGGAATCAAGAATGGAGGGGGTGATGAATCCCCAGGAAATGGAGTTACAGATGGCTGTTAGCTGCTGTCTTGGCTAAGATTTCTAAACCAGGGCCAAAAGAAACTTGGGGAGGAAAGAGTCCATTTTGCTTATACTTCCGGGTAACAGCCCTTCAAGTCAGGTCAGGATCTCCAGTAGGGCAGGAACCTGGAGGCAGAATATGAAGCAGAGGCCATGGAGGAGCACTCCCTTGTGGTTAGCCCAGTCTGCTTTTTTATAACACTCAGAACCATCAGCCCAGGAGTGGCGCCACCCACAACGGGCTGGGCCCTACAATAGTGGCTAATTTTAAAAATGCCCTACAGACTTGTCTGCAGGGAAATCCTGTGCGGGCCTTTTCTCAGTTGAGAGTCTCTCTTTCCAAATGACTCTAGCTTGTGTTGAGTTGGCATAAAACCAGCCAGAATGGCTGCCATGTGGGTGCTGGGAATTGAACCTGGATCCCTTGAAAGAGCAGCTGGCACTCTTAACCTCTCTCTAGTCCTGAGCACGTTTATCTTTTATTTAATTGACTACAATTCCAAATGTCTGTGTGTGTGTGTGTGTATATCCTCTTTACAATATCACCTCTAATTTCTTTCTCTCACTGTCTTTGAGCCTCTCCAGACACATTCTCCTTTATGCCTCTGCAATTGATTTTACAGCCCATTGAGTCCAGTTCGTGCAGGGTGTGGGGTCATCCATCAGAGCATGAGCTACCCTCTAGGAACAACCATCCCAAAGAAAAGTGACTCCTCTCCCGGAAGCCATCGATGGTCAATAGTTCCTTGGGTGGAGATGGGGCCTCCTGAATTGCTTCAATCCGTGCTGGAATGTTGACTAGCTTGATATCCTGTACGTCTTGCTTGCGTAGATAAAGACGGCTGCTGTGAGTTCACGATTGCAATGGTCACTCCATGTCTAGAAGACACCATTTCACCACACCCAACCCTCCCCACAGTGGCTCTCACTTTTTTTCCTGCCATTTCTTGTGCAATGTTCCCTGAGCCTCGTGGGGGTTAGTGTGTTTGGTATCGATGTCCCATTTAGGGCTGGGCCCCTGGCAGTTACTTATTCTTAGTACTTTGACTCTGTACTTTGTTTCTGTTTGAGTGCTGCCCACTGCCATGAGAAGTATCTCTGGCCGAGAATGCGAGCAACGCTAATCCTTGCTTATAAGCATAAATATGCGGTAGGTAGAAATGATCCATTTAGTAACGTAATAGTAGTGGATCCACCCTAAGGCCTCTGACATCCCCAGCCATGGGCTCTTGAGCAGGTTTATAGTACCAGAAACGAATCCCCTCCTTTGGGGCAGGCCTCAAATCCAACCAGAATGCAATTGGTGGTGGTATATCTTACCCAGCAAGGCAGTATTGTATCATGCTGGGTCCACCACTAGGTAAATCTATGATTGAATTTTCTACTTCAGCAAGCCTGCATAACACATGCCAGCACTATGAAGCCCGGCCAGCAGAGAGGAATTATACAGGTCAGTTTCAGCCTGATTTTTCTATGTTCTACAACCAAAGTTTATGGCCTCCTATGGCCTCTTCAGTTATAGGGGCTTACTGCCTACTTCTGTGGTCAGCAGCCAAGGGTAATGAAACTTTGTGTGTCTTGGGGGCCTTTGGGGCTTCCCTGGCCAATAACTTACACCTTTTGAACTGAGGGTCTCATTGAGTAGTGGGGCAGTGGAGCATCCCTTCTCTGCGGAGGCTGGTGCTGACCAACTCCTGCACCCTTCTTTGTGTGCTCAGTCAGCTGATTCTCTGCATTTCTCAATGGAAGGATTCCAGCCCCTCCTCTGGACTACGTTTCATTTACATTTTTTCAACTAAATTTTACAAAGAGCCAAATGACAGGCTTTACGTATTGAGTTCTGCGAGTCTGGGCAGACGCAAGTATCATCTGACTTCTGTTGAACTCTGAGGTGATTGTTTCATCTAGTTTAGAGCCTTCTTTACATCTTTTTCTGACACAATCCCAGCTCTGACTCCTTTGTGCTTCTTAGATTGTGTGTCTGAACTCGGCCAGCTCTAAAATTTCACAGGAATGGACTTTCCTGGTATGCTAATTTTATTTTTATTTTTATTTTTTACTTTTCCCTCTCTCCCCAGAATCTTGTCTGAGAGAATGGTACACGTTGGAGGCTTTGTCTGCTGTGTGTCCTTTTTTCTGAAAATCATTTCAAAGTATGACTAATACATTTAAAATCTGTTTTCTTACAGATAAAGTTTTAAATCTGTTCATCTTTAGTTCTTATTGACTAAAGTTCCTCTGATACATTTCTTCATATAGTAGACGGTTTCGCTTATCCTGGGCAAGTGACCAGTATGGAGTGGCTACCTATCAATCAGGTTTGTCTATAAGACCCTATGGAATTTCCCCTGGTGCCATATCACTCCTGTCAGGAATGTGATTGTGTGGTGCTCTGTAACTCGCCACCCATATTCTGGTTATTCCATTCCCGGACATGAATCTGGGTATATGACCCATACAGTGTTCTCTCCATTAAATAGCTTTGGCATCTACACGTTAGGAACCAGTTCTTCCTGTGACCATATCTAGGACCCGGGGAGGTTGTTAGGTGAAGACTCAGTTCTACTTTCCGAGGCTGGGCTAATGCCTACCACTGTATGGGGAACGATAGAATGAAGTGTGCATGGTGGCTCATGTGTGTAGCCTAACAATGTCCACTGCTGCATGCCTCAGACAGGGGTTTCCTGTTCTTTACTTCCCTGCCTCAATGTTCCACTCAGTCTCACGCAGCACCCCATCTTCCAATTCATTTATTGGCAGCACCAAGCACTTGAGAATCAGTGCTTTAAATCAGTATAACTTAACCTGTTAAATGTAAACATATTTAAGAACATCGTGGTAATGCTAAGAAATTCATGTTTTCACATTCGGCCTGGAGGGAATTGGATTTAAACTTTCAGCAAAGGCAATTTGCCAACTGAGGCAAAATTATATCTCAGATGCCCCCTTCTGGGTAGAGAGGCCAGGTCAGCCTCTATTTCCACAGTATAATTCTATGGTGTCTGTGCCCTAGAGAAACCACTTTACTTCCAGGTCGCTCTGTGAACAGCGTTCTTAATGACTTTTCACAGACTGGACCACCTATGAGTCTGATGGCAGAAGCCTCCTTGGCACATAAACCCTTGATTTGCATCATCATCATGTTGAACTCTGCTCCGTTCTGCTTGGCCCTGGTGGATCTCGTGTATCAGACTGCTTAGGCATATGGAGTGTCTAGAGTGGTCACAGGTGTCCTTAAGTCACAGGACAGACACAAGGAGCTGTCAGCTTGGGGTTTTAGCAGAAGACTCATTGAGTGCAGCATTCAGAAGGTCCTCTACCCTGCAGCACGTCCTCAGGTCTGTGTGTTTAATACAGTCTTCTCTGCATTTAAAGCTCATGCAAATGACTGAGGGTTTGATTAACTGGTAGACTTCCATGAGCCTATATGAGGCCCTGGGTCCTTTCACCACCACTGAGGAAAACAAAATTAGTGCAGACTGTGAGGTTGACTCTGAGAGGTAGGGCTGGAGAGCCAAGCTGAGCTTAGAGTGGTTCCAGGAGGCCGGCGACAGAAGTCCTCCATTGATGGCTGCCCTTAGGAGATGATGACCACAAAGATGGGTCTTCTTGGGCAGCACCCATGAAGGAAGTGGTGCAGACATGCACAGAATGACCTCTGACCTTCTCTCCAGGCGCTGCTGTGGCCCTTGAGTGTACATTATAACTTGACTATTTTGCTCTTTTAGAAAACCATCCCTATCTTAAAATATTTTAAAAATAAATATAGAATGGACATTTCATTCACTGGCTTGAGCATTTATAGAGATGCCGAGGTCGGCCTTGGAGAACCTGTGTGAAACTGCTTTATAGCTCAAATATGAGAGCCATGTTTTCTACAGACTTACCAGTACTGCACTCTAATATTGAGAAGTTTTCATTATGTGTTTTAGTTGTTACTTATTACACCGTTAGCTTTTTAAAATGAATGTTATTGGTAAATTAGTTGCAAATATCTTATCTTGCGTATCAATTCAATTCTTAGTGTTTAAGGATTATGACGTTGCTGGCTTGATCTTATGTAGCCTTGTTCAGGTAGCCATGGCTTCTGTGCCTTCATGAATACAGAGGTCCCTGTTTTGTTTCAATCCTTTCCAACCTCTGTCTCTGACAGTCTGACTCCATGACATTTCCTGACCCTGGCAGTAAGGGAGAAGTGTGATAAAGGAGTCTCATTTAGGACTGAACACTCACCACGCCACGGTTTCATATCTGTGTTGTTATTCTGCATATTAGCTGTTGTCTACTGCAAAAAGAAGCATCTCCTGTGGGGGCTAAGGGCTGCATTGATCTATGGGGGTAAAAATAAGTATTTACAAGGCAGTTTTATACTCTTTTTGCAAAGTGATAGGAGGCCCCACCCCGACGTGAGGAGCTAGTGGTGGTTGATGGTTTTTGTAGAAGGGACAGGCAGAGTTTCCTTCTGATGCCCTTGGCAAGTTGTCCATGCTCTCATTGGTGTCCCCATGACCAGACGCATATGACGTATATGACGCAGCACTAATTCGACTCAGTAGATTTTTAAAAAAGACATACAGTTGGAAGGGGAGGGTGGTAGGGTTATATGGGAGGAGGTGGAGTTGGGGATGACACAGTGTGTTGCACATGAGTACGAAGTTCTCAATAAATGCGTAAGTCTAGAAAACGACTCTAGTATGATTCCTATTTATTTAAAAACATTCAACATTACAAAGAAAGCCTGTTTGCTGGCAGGGCAGTTATGAGAGTTTCATCCTTGCTCAGTATTACTTATGCTTCTAATTAGTCCAAGGACAGTTGCAGTTCTGGACAAGGCCATTCCTCAGTACTGAATAATCTTCTTTAAACGCTTTATTAGTATATGCGCTTGTCTATATTTCACATGTATGCGGAGGTTACAGGTTGCCGTTAGCTGCCTTCTGTGGGCATTGGGATTTGAACTCAGATCCTCTGTAAGAGTAATAATATACATGCTTACCTCTGAGACTTCTCTCCAGATTGGTACCGAATGATTCTTGTCAGGTCTGTAAGTGGGTGTTTCATTGGTGGTAATAGATCATTCTCTTGGTGGCAACTGATCATTTATTGGTGGTAATTGATCACGTTTGCTTCTTTTTGTGCTACCGGGCACTTTAACAGACCCATCTCATCTTAATCATTAACTATTTATTTATTTATTTATTTATTAGGAAGAGCAACACAAGGGACTTTTTAAATTTTAATTTTATACAGTATTTAGTAAAAATATTTTGAGTCCTCAAACTGGAAAAGTCCCTGGTCCCGAGGGTTTCCTCTGCTATGTTTCTTTGGCTATTGGTTTCTCTTTCTGTTAAAGGCAGAGCTCAGTCTCAGTCACCTTCTGTCTGTGCTCCCCACTGTGTACCCACGATCTTCAGTTTAGGTTTAGTGGGGTCCACACAATCTTTACTCTTACAGGGACGCCTTTGCTTCTATGCCCAGACTTGCCTCTTTCTGCTGCCCACTTGCAGCATTGAGGGTCTTACGCTGGTGGTGTTTCCGAATGTCTCAATTCATGTGTTCATGTTTCTGGTGTGTGCATGTACATGTATGTATGTATGCACAAGTGTGTGAGGCTACACTGATGTTCATGTACATGCAGAGGAAGACAGCGGTACATAACAGGTTTCATTTCCCAGTAGCTGTTCACATTTTCTTTTTTTGAGTTAGTGTCTCTCCATTGCCTGGAGATTGCCAATTAGTCTAGATTGGCTAGCCAGTGAGTCCCAGGATCTTCTGTCTCAGCCTGCCCAGCTCTGGAGTTACAAGCATGTGCCACCATACCTAGCTTTTTCACTAGCCTTCAAGAAATCAAACTCAGGTCCTCATGATTTGTGTAGCAAGCTTGCTACTGTAAACTCTCTTCCCCGGTCACAATTTGTGTTTATTTATGATTTATTTTTGTCCTTGTATTTAAAAAAAAGGCATATTCAGGCCTGACATTGGTGAGTCATTAGAATGGGCAGACTGCTCCCAAGTCTTTGCTACCTTTTTCAGATTACAATGGAGAGTGTGTCTGTGCTGCTCATCTGGTAGCTCCGGGCTGGGTATCCTGTCTTCCCTAGCCACTCTGCTGGGAGTTGATTGTGGCATTGTATTCCTAGGCCACAAGCAGAAATGTCCCATCTTCTCCTTGTGCTACAGAGTTCTTATCCTAAAAATGTGTTCCACAAGAGCACATGAGGATAACACTGGCAGTATGGGTCAGGTCTATGGCTGAGGCAGGACTCAGGATATTCCTGCTGCCTTGATCCCTGGATGCTGCTGGGTACAACTGGCTTCTTGGCTTGTCATGTTCTCCAGTTATGTGTGAGGTAGTGAAAATTGAAGCCAATGCTTTTGTGTGATCTCTACCTAGAAGCTGACATAGGTGACGCCTGCTGCCTGACACATACCTGTATAGGAGACCTGCTTCATGTACTTGCTAAGAATCATGACCATTATCAGGCCAAGGCTAACACTTATGGGAGAAAGGGATTTAGAGTTAGATGTGGGCTGTACTCACTAGTAAAATTCAAGATTGGCTTTTTGGAGATCAACAGCAGAGGTTCCCTAGGAGTAGTTGGTAGTTGCAGCACTAGTCTGCCTCATCAGGAATATCCTCTTGGTTTCGACCCACTTGTCTGCCTGCCATGTTCCTGTGGGAGCTGGCCTTATGAAGGGACATACACGGAAAGAATTTGTCTGGTAGACCCAGGAACAAGACAAATGACAAATGGAGGGGCCTAGAGCAGGAGGGCCCTGGATATTATAGCGCTGCCCACCAGGATTTCTGCTATATATCCCTGCCTCCCAGGCTTTTTGAATAATTGCCTTGCCCACCTTTCTGAACTCTGCAGTGACATCATGTTTCCTAGATGCTGTTCATTCTCGAGTCCAGGCCAGTATTTTGACTCCTTTTTGAAACTTGTGACCTGAACATCTAATTCAGAGATCCAGCATTAAGCTGGAAAACATATGGAGAAAGTAAAGACCCTTGCAGTATATATGTTGTTGGCCAGAGTTCCTCAGACATCAAGTCAGCTCTACTCATCCGCACCATAACACTATTATTTTCAAATCCTACGTGTGAGGGGAATAGAATTCCTTAGAAATGGTAGGTTCTGGCAATAGAAACATATCTAGAACTCAGAGAAGGAAGACCTTATTCCAAGCCCTGTGCTCCAGCCCGATATATTTGGCTGCTTTTAAAGTTATTTCTATCAACAATAGACCCGGGAACAGAACTCAGTCGAATGACATTGAATTTTTTTTTTTTTTTGTGACCACAGGCAAAGTAAAATCCAAGAATGCAACCTTGGCTGTAAAAGGACTCTGATTCTAGTAGGAACATGTCCTGAGACAAGTCCCACTAAGTGACAGGAGAACAGGCTTTTAGTCTCGCTGCCCTGTGCTCTCAGACAGTGCGTGTTCTGGGAGATGGAGCTGCAGCTGCCATGCTGCGTTCTGAGGAATGAGGAGAGATGCGAGGCTTGTTCAAGGGTTGCCATGGTAATTCCTCATTATCTCCAAGCTGCAGAGAGGCTTGTGTGCTGAGAATTGACAGTTTATGACTGTGCAGCCGCTTCTTTTGATGATTCTGTTTGAGTGCGGGCCTGCACATGCTGCACTGACTGTGTGCATGCACCCGCGCACGTGGACGGCACACACAATTCTACTCATGATGGGCCTCAACCACACATGTATACATGTGCTATTCCCTGAGGACCAAATGTGTTTCTCAGCTACGTGGCCAGTTCAACAGAAATCTGAGTTTCTTCCTTTTGTGAGAAAGGGGGAGGAAGGAGAAGCAGTGAGGAGAGCAGAGAAGGGAAGGAAGACACCACACCTAGGATGACTGATGGTCTCAAACCCCCAATGTCCAGAGAAACTGGTGCTTGGTTAAGCTTGTAGATTACATGGCAACAGTTCCACTAATAGAAATTCTTATTCTGAGGTCTCCAAGGGCAATTTCCCACATATGTGTGTATTTTCTACTGTTGGTTTATGAAACACATTTTTAAAGTTGAGATTTGTATAGATTATGTTTGAAGAGTGAAGAATCACACAGAGGAAATTTGGAAAAATGCCCATATAGACTATTTTTGGTGTGCAGATGCTTACATGCACCAATGTGGCATAGGAGAAGGTGGCTGTGTGAGGGGGAAATGTTGGGGGTTTACTGCAGTTCTTCTTGTTTCCTTGGTAGACAGTGGCTGCCTGTGATCCATCAGGTGAAAAGTCCTAAGAGGGAATATATTTTGAGATTGTTGGGCTTCAATAACCTGGTTGTATGTAAAGAGATGGTAGAATAGCCCCGGTTAAGGATGGTGGCTACAAAACACTGGGTGTGGCTGGTACCTTCCTGTCTGAGAGGAAGTCATCCACTCTGTCTGTCAGTGTGCAGTGTAGTGTTTAATTATGCTTCTCTCTTCTTTAATATGAATGCCTTTATTACTTGTAAGAGTCTGCCTCTTTACATGTTCTCAGATCCAAGGAGATACTCAAAGTTGACTCACTATTGGAAACAGAAACGTGAGCATTCTTGTTTACACTTAACCATGTATCAAATTAAGGCAAGAAAAGCTCTGTACTTGGCAGACAGGTAGGTGATCGACTGCAATTAGAAATCAAGATTTTGTTGTCACGATTGGTTTGCCTTGTGAGATCCCACTGGCCAGATGATCTTGTAGCTTTCAAAGTGCCTTGGAGAAGGGAGAAATAGTTGGTGCAGATAGGGAGTTTTGCCTGAGGTCTATGCATGTTTGTGCCTTCGTGTGCAAGTACATGTGTGTGAGTGCAGGTTATGTTTTTGTCATAGCACAGTTGTTTCTGCTTCGGGAAATCCACATGGCTATGCTCTCCAGGGACCTCTGCCTTCTGCCCTCTGAGAGCAGACCACAGAAATTCAAGTGGCATTATTTTGTCTGATATGAGCCCATCCCTATTGGTGGCCAATGGTCCTCCATTTTACACTTCATTCAGGTATGGCTATGCTTTATTGTGAGACATTGTGACCATTGATTAATTACGGCTCTGTGTACAGCAACTTTCTTCATGGAGATGGCTCAGAGATGGACTGATAAATGTCCAGTCACCTCATGAGCTTCCTAGCCAGGAAGACTTTAGAGGCAGTGGTTGATTGCATTTCATGGTTGATTGTATAGGTTATGAAATACTATCAGACAGAGTTTTGGGGTACATTTGTTGTAATGTCAAAAGCTCTGTCAGGGACAGCCATCCAGAGCACTTTTCCAATCATCTGTCAGGCCATAAGTCAGGCTGAGAGTTATCTTGAACATTCAGCAGGCAGGCAAGCTTCCGCCTGCAATTGTTTCAAGCCTGCTCTCAGAAAGGCTTTCTGAAGAACTGCAACATTGGAATCTTGTCCTTGCAGCTTCTAGTAGCCAGTATGTTTTATCCAATTGACAAACCCAAGTCTTTCAGACACTTACACGAACTTTAAAACTGACTCACAAAAAACACCCCATTCCTCTGAATCTTTCAGCCTTCCTGCTCCTTCTTCAAGATTCCTGAGTCTCAGGGGTGGGAATACTTTTGCAGCTGTATCCTTGGGAGTGGTCTCTACAACTCTGCATTTTGATTGGTTGTGGTTTTCTGTAAGGGTCTCAATCTGTTGCAAGGAGAAGTTTCCTTGATGAGAAGTAAGGATTAAACTTATATCTATGTATATTTGGATTATCATTAGGGATTATGCTGGTAGTTTCTTAGGTTTCCATTACCAGGAATGATTTCCTTCTTGTTGAGCAGGTCCAATTAGAGAGCTGTGTTTGCCTGAAATTGTGTCTCCTAGGCACGTCAGAACCCTATAACAACAAAGTCTTACCAACATGACTGCTTAAGCATAAGCTGAACAAGGACAACAACCGTAGACATACAAATGTGGATAGGGGAAAGCCCAGGAGTCCTTCTTCCTACATAAAGAATTACAGGAAACTCAAGGACACTGAGAGGGGAGAAATGATCTTCCCTAGGGAATGATACTCTAACTGATGATCCAGTACCAAACGGTCATAGTCTGAGAAAGCACACAAACCTCATTTAGACAGCACCATTAGTGGGCAGAGGGTGGGGCAGTGATGTTGAGTAGGCCACTGATTTCTGTTCTTAGTCTGGGGTAGGCCTTACACTGTGTGATAGATTGGGTTGGATAGGAGGTTGTTGTGGGTTGGAAGACTGGAAAGGATCAGGTATTGAGGGCTTAGCTGGTGGGTCAGATCATTGTGAGATGACTGGATCATGAGGGCTCTGACCTTACTGAGTATGGCCCCAGTTAGAAGAAATGGGTGACCAAGGGCACCTACTTAGAAGAGTACACTTGTTCCTGCCACCACCCTCTGCCTCACAGTTGGGTGAGATGAGCAGCTTTGTTCCACCACACGGTTTCCACTTCTGACTTAATTCAGCCCACAGTGAGGGTGTCAAGTAAACACCTGAAGTGGGAGCCAAAGCTGCACCTTTCTTCGTGTATCAGTCGCCTTTCTTTTTGATGTAGCAAAACATCCAAGGAAAACCACTCAAGGAGGGGAGCATTAGATTGGCTCACAGTTTGAGGGCACATCTGATCACAGTAGGAAATGCATGGCAGCAGGAGCACGAAGCTTCTGGTCCCGTTGTCGATAGCCAGGAAGCAGAGAGTAAATGACATTGGCGATTAGCTCATCTCTCCCTTTCCCCTTTCAATTGAGTCACCTATATTCAACTCCTTGGTAATAATTTTTCTGTTTTAGTTATTTATTCGTTTGCCATGACAAAATACTTGGCAACATTAACTTAAGGAGTGGATAGATTATTCTGCCTCAGTGCTTTAGGAGGATATAATCCATCAGGGTGACCTTTTCCCTTCCTCCACAGTTAAACCCCAGAGATGCACCCGCTGTATGCAATTTTTACATCTATACAAGTCGACATTGAATATTAATCATCATAATTAAGTTGTTTTCTTATATACTTTGTTACAAATATGAAAAGTGGCCAATGTAGACCTCAGTGGCAGCATAAATACAGGAGGGCTGACACACACCTGTAAGTGATACAGCTTTGAGGGGAAAGGTTTCCTCAATGCAAGTGTGATAGCTCTGAAGGGAAATGTGTCCTGGCAGTGGGAACCAAGGGATACCGCAAAGTCATGACACACAACAAACCTCACACAAGAGATTTATTGGGAAAGACAAGAACAGGGTGCCTCAGCTTAGGCAAGAAGCAACAGGGGTCTGATCAGGAGGTGGGCTTTGTGTAAGGTTTCTTGGGGACAGGGTTTGCCAGTTGAAGATTTTCAGGGTGGGGACTGGTGGCATTTCAAGGCAAGCTTGGGGATTGCTGGGATGTTGACCTCAGGGATTGGTGAGTTTTGTTTAGTTTTCAAGCCCAGAAGTGGGATCAGACCTTTTATCTTACAATGATGGAGAAGTCCCAACCCCCCATTTTAATCAGTGAAATGAATACAGAACAGAGAGATGAGTTGTAGAGGTATAATACAGGGTCAAGTGGAAGAGGCTAGAATCATGAGCTAGGCTTACACATAGGGAATAGTGCCAGGAAAAAGTATTCCTAGTAGGGCCTAACTCTTAGTTTGTCTTTGGTGATTCTATGCCCATCTCTAAAGCAAATTAAACTCAGGAGTTTCCTTGAAGGTTCATGAAGTGAGCACCTGCTTAAGTCCAGGTCAGGACCATCTGAGAACATGGTCTGAGAAGAGGGCTTCCAAAGTCTTCTCTCCACATGAGAGCATCTTGTTCACCGAGCTCAGAGATAAGGTAAAACCAACGGCCAGAATTCCTGCCAGAGGTAGAGATGTTCTTAACTGCAATCCAGAGGTTTTCTCATAAATCCCTGTCTAGATATCTGGCAAGGAGCAGAATATAGAGTCATGTGTGTACTCATCCTGGAGTGGACAGACATGTGTCTGGGCATTCTTCTTGGGAATGCGTCCACATGGTTATCTTGGCTGTGGAAGGACATTCATCCAGGCAGTCACGTTGGGATGAGGTGGATAAAACATCTATACATTCAATTCATCCTGGGGATATGTAGACATAAATCTATGAATTCATCTTGGGAATATGTAGACATACACCCATGTAGTCATCATGGGAATGGGTAGACATGTATTCAGATCTCCATCGGAAGGATTGTCTGTCAGAGACTATGTACATGAACTGTTCATGAGTAGAGGTACCATAAACTGTAGAAATGATCTTTAATTCTTCCCTGTGGTCTAGGTGTGGGTACTCCTTAGTGTGATGACTGATTGTTGATTATTTGAGTTTTCACACAAGAGAGTCATGTTGTTGGGCTCCCAAATTACTGAGGGTCTTGTCATGTAGTGAACTTTTTCTTAAACAACTGGAAGCCATAATACATATGCAATGCAATGGAAGGTTAAAAAAACCCAAATTGCGCCGACCTAACATGAAACAAGGAGCCTCCTAGGATGCCATTGAGTTAATTTTGTGTTGGCCATCCACTACTTAACTGTTTACCGTTGAGAGGGGTTTGCTTGCCCAGTGAGACTCTTTTGGAGAGAACTAACTTTTCATTTGCGAGTGGCTACCATTAAGGGATAGCTTCTGGGATGTAAGGATAGAGGGATGGCAGCTTCTGACTTGTGTTTACATCTTTTAGTTCTAGGACCCCATCTTAACAAAATCTGTTTACAGATTCTTTATAAATTTCACATCATGCATTCTAATTCCACTCATCTCCCAGTTCTGTTGTACCTGCCCTCTGCCCTTGCAACCTGTCTCCTCCCACCGCCCCCAAGTCTTATTGTGTAAGCTGTAGTGTGTCCAATAGTATACCTCTTTGTTCACAATTCTTTGCTTGCAAATGTTCACTGCAATGAATTGTTGGTCTGGTTTGAGGCCTCTGGCTTCTGCTACTCTACCAATACTGGAATCTCACTGCAACTCCAAGTGGAAATCCTGTTGCTGCCTTGTGTTTTCACTATATTAACCCTACTAATCCATGAGCATGAGAGAGCTTTTCATCTTCTGAGATCTTTTTCAGTTTCTTTCTTCGATGTATTAAAGTATTTTTTAATCATACAAGTATTTCACTTGCTAAGTTACAGTTATGCCAAGATATTTTATATTACTTAAGGCTACTGTGAAAGTTTGTGTTTCCCTGATTTTTTTCTCAGTTTATCATTTATCAGCTGTAGGAGTTGCCTGGTTAAATTTTTGGGATCACTTATATATATTTACTATATCATCTGCGAATAAAGATACTCTCGCTTCTTTATAGCCCCTGGATCTCCTTTAGTTGTCTTATTTCTCTAGCTCAGATTTCAAGAACTGTTGAACAGGTATGGAGAGAGTGTATAGCCTTGTCATTTTCCTGATTTCAGTGGAATTGCTTTGAGTTTCTCTCTATTTATGTTGATGCTGTCCATAGGATTGCTGTGAACTGCCTTTATTATTTTGAGGTATGTTCCTTGTATCTTTAATCTCTCCAGGACTGTTATCATGAAGGAGTGTTGGATTTTGTTAAAGTCCTTCTCTGCATCTGAAGAGATGATCATGTGTTTTTGTCTTCAGTTTGTTTGTATGGTAGGTTACATTTATCAACTTACATATGTCGAATCATCTTGTCATCTCTGGGATGAAGCCTCCTTAATCATAATACACGATCTTTTTGATGTGTTCTCGGGTTCAGTTTGTGAATATTTTATTGAGAATTTTTGCATCTATGTTCATAAGGGAGACTCCTCTGTAATTCTCTTTCATTGTTGGGTCTTTGTGTGGTTTGGGTACCAGGGTAATTGTGGCTTCATGAAAAGAATTGTGCGACGTCCCTTCTCTTTTTATTTTGTGGATTAATTTGAGGTGTATTAGGGTTAACTCTTCTCTGAAAGTCTGGTAGGATTCTGTGCTAAAACCATCTGGCCCTGGGCTATTTTTCGTTGGTGGACTTTTAATTACTGCTTCTATTTCACTAGAGGTTATCGGTCTGTTTAAATTATTTATCTGATCTTTATTTAACTTTGTTGGTCTATATTGAGAAAAATCATCCACTTCTTTTAGATTTCCCAATTTGGTTTTAAAAGTTTATCCCAACGATTCTCTGGATTTCCTTAAAGACTGCTTTGTTCCACTCTACAGATCTAATTCTGTTAATTTGTATCTCCTTTTTCCCACGTTTTAGTTAATATGGATGAGTGTCAATTTTATTGACTTTTTTCAAAGGGTCAACTTTTTCATTAATACTTTGTACTTTCTGCTTGTTTGTTGCTACTCTATTGATTCCAGCCCTGAGATTGACTATTTCTTGCCATGTATTCCTTTTGGATGTGATTTCTCTGTTCTAGAGCTGTCAGGTGTGCCATTTAGTTGCTAATATGAGATCTCTCCAGTTTTTCTTTTTTCCTTTAGTGCCGGTCCTTAGTACCATGAGCCTGCCTTTTGGAACTGCTTTCATTGTGTTCCATAAGTTTGGTATATTGTATTTTCAATTTCCTTCAGTTCGAGAAAGTTTCCCATTTTTTAAATCGAATTTCGGTCTTGACCCGTTTTTCATTCAGTAGAGTCGTTTGGTTCCATGAGTTTCTACGCTTTCTGTTGTTTCTGTTGTTGGTGGTGTCCAGCTTTAATCCATGGTGGTTGGATGGCACACAGAGCATTATCTCAGTTTTTCTTATATCTTTTGGGACCTGTGTTGCATCCATATATGTGGTCCATTTGGAGAAAATTCCAAGGGCTGCTGAGAGGAAGATACATGCTTTTGTGTTTGGTTTAAATGTTCTACAAATTTCCATTAGGTCCATTTGTTTGATGACATCAGTTAGCTTCACCATTTTTTTTTTAATCTTATGTCTGAGTGACCTGTCTATTGGTGACAGTAGGGTGTTGATGTCTCCCATTACCAGTATGTAAGGGTCAGTATGTGGTTTAGGCTGTAGTAGTGTTTCTTTTATTAACTTGGGCACTCTTGTGTTTGGCGCACAGACGTTAAGAACTGCAATATCTTCTTGGTGATGCGTATGTGGCATCCTTCCCTATCTAATCTGATTAGTTTTGGTTTGAAGTCTATTTTGTCAGATATTAAAAGGGCTATGCCAGCTTGCTTCTTAGCTGTCTTGGCTTGAAATGTCTTTTTCCATCCTTCTACCCTGAGATGTGTCAAGGTGCATTAAGCTCCTTCATGTTAAGGAGTGCTTCTCGGATGCAGCAGAAGGATGGATCCTGTTTTCACACCCATTCTGTTAGTCTCTGTCTTTCTATTGGGGGAATTGAGACAATTGATGTTGAGAGCTATCAGTGAGCAGTGTTTATTGATTCTCGTTATTTTGTTCTGTGGTATGGGTCCCCCAATTTTGCTTTGCTGGTCTGACATTATTTATCTTTTGTACTTGGGGAGGGGGCGTGTTAGCCTCTTCCGATCAAAGTTTTTCTCTGAGCACTTTTTGTAGAGCTAGATTTGTAGAAAGATACTGCTTAAATTTGCCTTTTTCGTGAAATGTCTTTTTTCTTCTTCACTTATTGTGATTGAAAGTTTTGCTGGGTTATTTTAGTTTGGGCTGGTGTCTGTGGTCTCTTAAAGTTTTTAGTACCTCCATCCGGCCATGTTGACTTTTAGAGTGTTATTGCAAAGTCAGGTGTTATTCTACTAGGTCTGCCTTTATATGTTAATTGATCTTTCTCTTGCAGCTTTTTCTAGTCTTTCTTTGTTCCGTGCATTTATTATTCTGACCATTATGTGCCTGGAGGACTTCCTTACTGGTTCAGCTGTTGGTGTTCTGGGTGTTGATTGTACTTGATAGGCACTGCCCTCTTAGGGTTAGGGACACTTTCTCTTACCATTTTGCTGAAAATATTTTCTGTGCCTCGGTCCTGTGTTTCTTCTCCTTCTTCTCTTCCTATTATTTGTAGAATTTGTCTTTTTAGAGTACCCTAGGTCTTCTGGTGTTTACTGCCTGGAGACTTTTAGATTTAACATTTTCCTTCACAGAGGTATCCATTTCTTTTATCTTGTCAATGATTGAAATTCCTGCCTCCATCTCTTGTATTCTGTTGCCTTTGAGCTTGAGTCCCTCAATTTTTCATTTCCAGATTTCTCTCAATTTGAGTTTTCTTTATTAATTTTGTTTTCACTTGAAGGCCTTGAACTGTTTTATTTATTTCCTTCCAGTGTTTGTTTGTGTTTTCCTAGATTAACAAAGTGAGGATTTTTGGTTTCTTAAAAAACCCAGTTATGTAATGTGAGTATGCTTTTGTTCCAGTCCCAGGTGTGGGATATGGGGCTGCTTCAGTCTGTCCACAGCCACTAACTATGATTTTCTTGTACTCTAGGAGAGGCATGTTTTTTTTTTTTTTCCGGCTGCAGATAGTTTAATTCTGGAGACTCTAGAGAGGGAATAAATGCCAGAGCCCCAAGAAGCAGCAGGCACTCTAAGAAGGCTGCTGCTCCTCCCGTTGGTCCTGGCTGCTGTTGTTGAGGTCTGTCAAGTGTTTGGGAGAGGAGAAGAAGTTGGAGATATTTTGATGATGAAGATTGGACTTGCCCCAAGGAACGAAATGTCTCTAATCAGCAGGAAGTAGCCTATTTTGCTGGTGAAAGAGGCCAATGCTCCCATTTCCCCTCTAACGTTCTTTCTCTCCTATCTAGTGTTGGGGGTTTGGAAGGGATTAGAGTGGAATAAGGTTGGAAGGGAGGTAGAAGTTTAAAAACCAAGTAAAATGCTAAACAAGTAAGACAATAGATTTCTTTAAGGATTTTATTAATTTCATTTTAACAACGTCCACCATATTCATAAAGGCTGTTTTAAAGACCTTTTTGCTTGGGCTCCATCTATGTTGGAATATTCAGGGCTGGGGTAGGGTTGCTGAGCTCTAGTGGAGACTGTCCTGGCTGTTACTGTGATTTCACACTGGTGTTTGGGCATCTGGGATTGCGCAGATTGCAGTCCTAGGTGTTGATACCTGGTCTTGTCTTTATTGAGTAGGTGTTTTACACACACACGCACACGCGCACGCACGCACAGTTTCTGTTCTGGTTCTTAGGAGACTGTGGTGGCTACGTGTTGCCTTGTAAAAGATTTTCTGTACTCCTGATAGATGTGGCCCCTAACTAGGGGTTTTAGGTAAAACGTTTCTTGGTATTGAGAGCTGACACTTAGGGATGGGCTGGTAATGGGATGTCCACGGGGGAAGAGAAGCAAGTGTGCCACCAGGATCCACTTAGTCCCCTGGAATTGGGGCAGAGAGAGAGAGAGAGAGAGAGAGAGAGAGAGAGAGAGAGAGAGAGAAAGAACCTTAGAAAGTAATCTGGTAGGGGTTGGGGATTTAGCTCAGTGGCAGAGCGCTTGCCTAGCAACCGCAAGGCCCTGGGTTCGGTCCCCAGCTCCGAAAAAAAAAAAGAAAAAAGAAAGAAAGTAATCTGGTACAGAGCTGAGGGATTGGATATAAAGAAGGGATAGGAAGTAGATATGAAATGAAGAGCTGAAGCTTGCCTCCTTGTTTCCCTGGACTTTGCCTCCATGTCCACCATGGCTGATGAGCTCTCAGGGAAGGCCCATGAGAGTTGGTGTCTGAAACAAAGGGATGGATCGGTGAGGAGGGCTGTAGAAGATCTGTGTGATCCACTGGCGATAGGGGAGGAGAAGAAGTCGAGGCTGATGCAGGTGATCTGCTACAGAGGTGGGGATGAGGCTGGGGGATTGGACTTGCAGAAGAGGAGGAAGAGGCAAGGTCTGAAGACTGCCTTCCTGTGTCCCTGGCTGGCATGGATGGACTGTTATTTTCTTTTTAATATGTGGTATTTAAATAGCTTTAAATGCAAGGTGGTAACTGAAGATGAACCATATTGGTATCCTAGAAATTATTCTTTGTTCTTAGTCTGCAAAACAGCATGGGACTGCTTGAAACTGCATGTCCTTAGGATGGCCCTTTGTTCTGACCTAGAAAGGACCTGCACCACAGGTCCAGATGGGTCCCCAGCAGGGACTCCTATTTGTTAACACCATCAAGTTCTCTTTTCCAGTGAGATAACAAAGTAGGCTTTATTGAAAGTTCCTGTTCAGCGAATCATTTCCCTCTTACAGAATTATCTGTTCTGGTTGGGAGCCACAGTTCTTCCATGCTCTGGCCATCCTTCTCTGGTGAAGTTGACAGTCACATGGGTGGGCTTCTGCTTGCACACTCAGTGTGGCTAGCAGTCTGGAGTACTACCTGAATTTAGTCCAGTGAAGAGGCTTTCAGCTGCTCCTCTAAGGAATAATGGCCTCAGCCAGTCTTTGTTCTATGTGCATTTGAAAAGGCACTATGTAAATTGTGTGTGTGTGTGTGTGTGTGTGTGTGTGTGTGTGTGTGTGTGTGTGTGTGTTGCTGGGCCACCAACCCAGGGGACTCACACATACTGGGGAAGCACTTTACCAATGAGTGATAACCCGAGTCTTCTGGTCACTTTTAGGTGCAGATTTCAGTGGCATTAAAGATGACCACCTGGTTGTGTCTCCAGCATACCATCCATGTCCTTATCTTCCAAAATTAATACTCTGTCCACATGAAGCAATGGCTATCTAGCCTTCTCGCCACCCCTAACACTTGGCACACTGTCTTTCAGATATGGCGACTTTTAAGACTGGCTTCTGTTACTTAGCATAATGTCTGTGAGAATCAGTCATGCTCTAACAGGTTCCATTATTGCCTTCCTTTTTAAGATGGAGAACATTCACATGTATGGGCAGGCCTCATGCTATTTATCTACCTCTCTGGTGATAGACCTTTTGTTTTACCTTTGGCCCCTATCAATAAGGCTACTGTGATCAGAGATATACTTGGATCTCTTTGAGACTTCACTTTCAGGTTTGGCAATTTATTATAAACTCAGGGTCCAATCTAGTGGCAATTGATGTATTAAACTAGCTCCATTATTTCTGCTTTGAGAATAAGCAGTGAGTGGAGATTACTAGAATGTTGTGCTTGTGGGCCTGAAGGTCTATGGGCTTACACTGAGGTCAGAAAGGGTGAATCTTTGTGTGTGTGCCTGTCTGTGTGTACCTATGTGTGTTGTGTGTGTGTATCTCTGTGTGTGTCTGTGTCTGTGTGTGTCTACGTGTCTGCATGTGTGTCTGTGTGTGCATGCCTGTGTGTGTCTATGTGTCTGCATGTATGTCTCTGTGTGTATATGTCTGTGTGTGTCCATGTGTGTCTATGTGTCTGCGTGCATGTGTACCTGTGTGTGTGTGTATGCCTGTGTGTCTGTGTGTTTCTGTGGGTGTCTATGTGTGTGTGTGCATCTGTATGTCTGCATGTGTGCTTCTGCATGTGTGCTTCTGTGTGTGTGTGTGTGTGTGTGTGTGTGTGTGAATTTGTGTCTATGTGTGTCTGTGTTTCCCAGGAACTGACACCAGATATCTTCCTCAATTGCTTTTCACCTTTATTAGAGACAAAGTCTCTCACTGAACTTGGAGATCACCAATTTTGCTAGACTGGCTTATCATTGTGCTCTAGGAACTCTCCTGTCTCCACTTATTCAAGTGCCTGGTCAGGTCCCCATGCTTTTATAGAAATCAGTTACTCGATACCCCATCTCCCTAGTCCATCAGGGAGTCTTGATAGTGGGATGGTAGGTGCCAGCAACTGTTACTGTGTAGAGCCAGGAAGCAGAGAGCCCGTCTCTCCAGGGCTTGCTGTATGTCCCCAGAAGGCTCCTGGTAACTAGGTAGATGAAGAAGTGCAACTTCCTCAGGAACACTGAATGACCACACTTACTTCTATGTTCCGCTGCCATGTTTGGGTGCCCAGCCTCCATTTTATGCCTGGGTGCTGCTGGGATGAACAACTGTAGTGAGTCTCTGTGTGCAAACACACACAGCCTGCTGTATATGTGAGAACAGGGATGCTCAGCAGGCCCAGCATTGCAGATAGTCATAGCTAGGGGAGGCTCTGGCTTTTGAGACTGATTTTACTTGTGTCTCACAAGGGTGTCTGTGGCTCATGGCGACCGTCCAGGGCAAAGGAGAGATCCCTTTTCCTCTGTGAAAATCAATCTGACTTTGCTGTGATAATGTTAAGAACTCTGAGGCACAAAGAGGTCAAGGCCCAGAAAAGGATGGCCCCTTTGCAGTCAGCTTCCCTCAGTTTAATAAGAGAAGTGGAGGAGAAGGCGGGATGGTGACTTGAAGCATCCTGAGTCTTGTGCTGGGATCGGGTGGAGCTCTGCATGGGGGCTGTCGCACATAAGTGACTCTACTGTCCCCGTGCTCTGTTGTAACTCAGACAGCGAGGGCTTCCATGTTGAGGATCTGCCTTAAGGATGTGGATGGCATAGGGGACATGATGGAACGAGGGAAGAGCCCTGAGGTAACGCTTTTTAGAAGACATTCCTCCCCCCCCCCACTTTGTCCCTCTGGAATGGGCTGGGAGCCCTTTAGTTGGTGGAACAGAAGGATCCCAGGGCAGGTCAAGGAGAGCTGTTCTGTGGTAATGCCTACTTTCCAGGTAAGGCAGGGACCAGGAGACTGTCCGTTTGTCCACACAAAGTGCTGTTTTCATCTTGCGCTGTCCCCAACCCTCCTGTCACGCCTTTCTAGTCTCACCTGAATAGCGGATGGATTCTGGGCTGATATAAGCAGCAGCTGGTTACTTGGCAACGCTGCTGCAGGGCTTCTGACGGGAGATTGCCTGCTGCAGATAAGCCCCTCTCCTCTGCTTATCTTCATGCCCCCAGCTCTGTACCAAACGCTCCAAACACGGGGCTCTCTCAGGTGGATCTGAGCTCCATGGAAAAGTCATCTTGCTGGGTGGGAGCCTCCCCTCCACTTCTCTCCATGAAGTTCAGGGTGGCTTCACACTCGTGATCCTTCTGTCTCTGCCTCTCCAGTGCTGGGATCACTATACCTAGCTCTTCCTCCATTCAGTATGTGGATCACCCCAGAGGACTCTCTCTGGACTGCACCTCTGGGAGCTGCACCGTGTACGTCTCCTTCTTTCTGCTGTTCTCCGTTTGCAGATCTTGGTTGTTAGGTTTTTTTTTTTGTACCAGGCTGTAGAATTTCAGGATTGCACAAAATGCTCATATCATTTGGTTCTATTATCTTATATCAGAAACAAATCCTGAAATTCTAAGGGGTTAAGCAGCCACATGAAGGGCACACAACTGGTTATCTGGGCTGATATTCCTTCAAGTTTCTCAGCAAGTTCTAAAGGTAAACATGATTAGGTTGGGTTCATCCAGTTTCCATAGTGACCACTACTTGGTTAGGTTAGACTATAGTTTCTGTGGTTATCACTAGGTGGGCCCACAGTTTCCATGGTTACTGTGATGCAATTGAGTTTGTCCACAATTCTGATAATGACCACTTGTGAGGCTTGCTTCGTTTTATTTTTATTGTGACTGCCATGCAGTTGTTACTGTTTCCTTGGTAACTGTGGTAAGATGGTGTTGAATCACAGTTCCGATGTCGAGGTTGGGTTGGCACAGAGTTTCCATGGTGACCGCCATGAGGCTGGTTTGGTCCATGGTTTCCATGGTGACCACTGCACAGTTGGGCTGACTCACAGCAGCTTTCATCTGCTGACTCAGTTTGTCTTAATTTCCCCGTAGAAAATTCCAGGAAGAAAAAACATGTTCGCTCCTGGCTTGTTCGTTTTTAAACTTTGCAGTATGTTGCAGTGAGATATGCTGGCTCATCTCTCTGGCCCCTCAAATGAAACCGGACTTCCTCGTAGACAGAAGCTGCATCCACTTTGCCTTTGCTGATGTTGCTGCATAGGCCCTGATTCCCTCGTTGAGGATGTGTGTGCAGAGTTCAGCTGGCAGATCCCTGCTCAGAGAGCTGGTTCGTCTGCCATGTGCCTGCATGCCACACAACTATTCTTAGGATTTCCCTTATGTTTGCAGTGTTGGAGACGGATGGGATGCAGGGCACTGTGCATGCTGGCCCAGTGCTCTGGCACCAAGCTGTGCCTCAGCTCCTTATTTATTTCAGCCACCAGAGAAAATTTTATCAGCAAGGATGATCAGCTTGCATAGCTCATTTGCCGAGAGTGACACTCTTCTTCGTTTTGTGTCTTAATGTCCCAGTCGTGAGGGCGAACATCATCTACTAAAATGCCAAGATGTGGGTTGGGGATTTAGCTCAGTGGTAGAGCGCTTGCCTAGGAAGCGCAGAGCCCTGGGTTCAGTCCCCAGCTCTGAAAAAAAGAACCAAAAAAAAATGCCAAGATATCATTTCCATCAGTGTGTGTGCGTGTGCGCACACACGTGTGTATTTGTGAGACTGGATTTCCAGAGTAATTAAAGTACTTAAGTTCCTGTTGGATATTTATGCCCCTGAGGATCTGAGATGGAATCGTGGTGCTGTAGCAGTGAGTGGTACTTAGTTGCATTCTGAGTGCCATGTGAAGGTTTGTTGGCACTGCCTGTGTTGTATTTTATAAAAAAAAAAAGAGCCAGGATATGTTTGGTAGAGGTGTGGTACGGTAAGGTGGAGGGGGTGCCCCTGCAGGCCCATGCTGAGACTTCCCTTCTCCCTGAGGGACCAGCCAGGGCACAGGGAGGGGAGTTGAGGGAGTAGAGGGGAGAGAGAGAAAGAGAGAGAGAGAGAAACAGAGAGAGACAGAGAGAGACAGACAGAGACAGAGACAGAGACAGAGAGACAGAGAGACAGAGTAGAAGAGCAGAGGGGAGAGGCCGGCCAGGAACAAGTGGAGACAGGGGGGAGAGGAATGGGGAGATGGGACAAAGAAGGAAGAGAGTTAGAGGGAGGGAGGGAGGGAGAGAGAGAGAAAAAGAGAGAGAGAGAGAAAGAGAGAGAGAGAGAGAGAGAGAGAGAGAGAGAGAGAGAGAGAGAGAGAGAGGCAAACAGCCCCTTTTATAGTGAGTGAGTCAGGCATTCTGGCTGTTGCTAGGTAACTGTGGGGCAGAGCCTAGGAGGAATGCTAACAGCCTGTGAGCCTGTGTGCTGACCTCTGCTGGTACTGTAGAGGCAGCCCTGTGGCTCCCTTCCTCATTTGCCCCTTTTTTCTGGGACCCTGTCAGCTCTCTGCTGTTGTCCAGAAGGTGGGAAATGGGCTAGGGTGGTTGTGAAGAATCTGGTAGTTTTATGGACCTGTCATGTGGTTTGTAAGACGATCTGGCTGCACTTTTCCTACACCAGCCTGGCTGTCTCTTACTACAGTGGATTTGCTGCTTTCCAGAGGATCAGTGTGGGTACCGGCAGTTGCACTCTAGCTAGGAGCATACTGGTGCGACCCTATGCACAGTGGGCAGCAGAGCACTGTGCAACTGGCCCAGCACACCTCCTGAAACTGAGGAGCGGTCAGTGTTGGTAGCCTAGGAAACCCAGATCATAGACAGTTCCCCCGCCTCAGCTATTTCTATGAATAGTGTTCAAATGGACGTTAGATACCAGCTAAGTGACCAATCTCATTGCAAGAAGCTGAGAATTGGCCCGAGGTTGTGACAAAGTGGGCCAGATGACACTTTGTAGGTTCCATGCCAGGCAGTATTGCTTTTAAGTCCTTTCACTGTAGGTGATCTGGATGTCTGGAAATCTTAGAGGGCAGTGCATAGAGCAACCCTGACCCACAGGTTCAGTGGAACATTAAGGAGAGTGAGTAGAACCACATCGCTTAATATTTAGAACTTGTTTACAAGTCCCCAGTCCTGTGATAGCTCATGACTCTGACTTTAGCATTTTATTCTATCGTTTCCTGTGAAAGGCAAGCAGAAAGTGATGAGTGAAGTTACTGAGAGACCAGAGGAGCTGGGGGCAGTGACTGCTGGGACCAGGGGACAGGGTGAGCTCAGGGATCTTCAGGACCAGGGCAGGTCACTTGTCCCTTGGTCTTATAGATACAGTGAAAGAGCTCAAAGAAAGTGTGCGTGTCTGCTTTCAGAGGCTCTCGTGAAAAGCTGCAAGCACTTCGCTTGCCCAGTGCTTCTAGCCACCTGCTCTGTCTTTCAAATGCCAGCTACCACTCCTCCAGCCTGGGTGGCTTCTTCCTCCAGGTGTGGAGTTGTTTGGTCTTCATCTTCTATGTAATTAGGTGTTCATCGGGACACAGTCCTGAATCTGAACTTCCGTTCTTATCCTGAGGGACATGAGCACACAGTGTGTGTTGATGGCTGTCGGAGCTCCATCCCCTTGGGAAGACACGGCTGCCTGGGAACCGTGTGGGAGGGAGCCTATTTGTTCTGAAAATGCCTTTTAAATGATTACCCTTTAAAGTTTCTGCTTATATCTCAACTTTCCCTAGAACGCTGGTCGACTGTGGGTCCCTACCGAGTCAAGTTGCTCACGGCTGTGAACACTCTGATCACATGGCTTGAGGCAGGATTCATCTCTCTCCTTGCGGTGGTACCTGGACACGTCCATTTGTGACACAGCTGTTCCTCAGAGCTCTCTGGAGGCTTCTTTCTGTTCAGCACAGGGGTAGGGGGATGTGGAAAGGGGGATGTGGGCCTCCAAAGGCCCAGCCACTAATGACCTCAGTTTAGGATTAGGATTAGCTGCATGTTGTAACGGTGCTGTGGAAATACATATCTCCTTGGGCCCTCCTTATTACCCCATTTATTTCAGTCAAGGATTGTAGCATACCTGTCCTACACTTTATGGTCAATGTCCACTTAAGTGATCACATGCTATGTGTGTCTCTCTGGCTCTGTGTTTCTTCACTCAAGATGATATTTTCTAGTATTCCATTGTGTAGCCGTATCGCATTTTCTTTATCCATTCTTCAGTTGAGGGCACCTAGATTGTTTCTGGTTCCTGGCTATTATGAATAAAGCTGCTATGAACATAGTGAAGCAACTGTCCCTATGGTATAGTGTGACATCTTTTGGGTATATGCCTAGGAGTGGCATAGCTTGATCTCGAGGTAGAATTATTCCCAGTTTTCTGAGAAACTGCCAAGTTGATATCCAAAGTGAATGTACAAGTTTTCACTCCCATCAGCAATGGAGAAAAGTTCCCTTTGCTCCACATCCTCACCAACATGTGCTATCGCTTGAGGGTTTTTTTTTTTTATTTTTATCTTAGCCATTCTAACAGGTATAAAATGGAATCTCAGAGTCATTTTGATGTGTATTTCCCTGATGATTAAGGACATTAAACATTTCTTTAAGTGCTTCTTAGCTATTGGAGAGTCTTCTCTAAGGAATTCTATTAAGATGTGTACCCCATTTTTAATTGGGTTGTTTACTTTGTTAATGTCTAGTTTCTTGAGTTTGTTTTTATATATTTTGGATATCAGCCCTCTATTGGATGTAGGGTTGGTGAAGATCCTTTTCCAATCTGTAGGCTGCCATTTTATCCTGTTGATGGTATCCTTTGCCTTACAGAAGCTTTCAGTTTCACGAGGTCCCATTTATCAATTGTTGACCTTTGAGCCTGAGCCACTGGTGTTCTGTTCAAGAAGTTTTTTCCTGTACCAATGATTTCAAGGTTATTCCCCACATTCTGTTTTATTAAATTTAGTGTATTAGATTTAGGTTTTATGTTGAGGTCTTTCCATTTGGACTTTAGTTTTGTGCAGGGTGATAAATGTGGATCTATTTGCATTCTTCTGCATGAAGAGATTCAGTCAGACCAGCACCATTCGTTAAAGATGCTTTTTTCCCATTGCATGGTTTTGTCTTCTTTGTCAAAAGCCAAGTGTCTAGTGTGTGTGGGTTTATTTCAGGGTCTTTGATTCGATTCCATTGATCAACTTGTTCCTTCCTATACTGATACCATGCAGTTTTAATCACTATTGCTCCGCAGAGCAGCTTGAGATGAGGGACGCTGATATCTCTCAGAGTTCTTTAATTGTTCAGGATTGTTTCTTCTAGCAGGTGGAAACTTTGAACTACCAATATGCACCCCTCTTCAAAAGTAGCTGCAGGAGATGTGTTCATAGCCCTAGTGGCTCTGAAGGAGCTAGGGGTTTACTCCTGTGGATTCTGTATGGTCTGTGGGTTTGAACCCCTGGTCACACTCAGGAAGGGACAATGGATATGATTTCAGCCTCCAGGGACTCTACAGTGTCCAGATAGAAAGTGACCTTGAAAAAAACAGGCAGGGTCAAGAAGATCACCTGAAGACACCAAGGGCAAAAGCAAAGTGGTGCCTGGAAATAAGGAGATACGGATAAAAGAGACACCCAGATAATTAACAAGGTAGGGCTAGGAAGTTCTGTATACCAGGAAACCCTGTGGTAGTTTGAGTAGCAATGATTCCCCCATAGACTCAGATTTGAATGCTTGGTCTCCAGAGAGTGGCATTACTAGGAGGTATGGCCTTGGAGTAGGTATGACCTTGTTGAATTGTTGGGGGATAGGCCCAGTCTGTCTCTCTCTCTCTCTCTCTTTCCCTCTCTCCCTCTCCCTCCCTCCATCCTTCCCCCCTCTTTCTCTCTCTCTCCTCCCCCTCCCTTCCTCCTGTCTGTTCCTGCTGCCTACCAATCCAGATGTAGAACTCATCGCTCCTTTCCAGCACCATGACTGCCTGCATTCACTATGCTTCCTGCCATGATGATAATGGACTAAACCACTGAAAGCATAAGCCAGCCCAAATTAAATCTTGCCATGATTCTGATGTCTCTTTATAGCAATACAAACCCTAACCAAGACAGATTGTTATTGGACTCACTGACCTGCAGTTGGGTTCCATTCCTGGTCACTAGTGCTGCAGATAGGGCTCAAAGTTTGAGTCCTTATAAAGGGTTCTCTGTTATGGTCACTGACCCAGCAAATAAGTAGTGGTTGTCCTCATCACTGACATGTGGTTGGGTCCCTGTCCTGGTCATTGACCTTGCAAATCAATCTCTGTCTTTGTGGATGGGTTCCAGACCCTGAAAGGGGTTTATATCTAAGTCATTGTATCATCCTGGTCACTCCTCCTACAGAAGGTCCCTATCCTCATTACTGACTCTGGGGATGGGTTTTGCCTTGGTTAGTTTTCCTCCAGAGGGGTCCCTGATGAGTGGGGATGTACTTTACACAGAGAGATAGGGAATCCATTGCAGATCAAAATATGGATACTACCAAGTCCAACTTGGTGAGCTATGAGTTTTATTGAGGTTATCTACAGAAATATAGGTGAGGAGTTCCTTTCAGGACTTAAAGCCAGATGCATCCCCAAAGTTCACCAAGCAGGGGTGGCAGTTCACAAAGCTGGAAACCAGGAGCACAGTGCACAGCCTACAGGCAGTTCAACAAGTTGGAGAGTGTCCTTTCCAGGTGACTCTGGTCTAAACCTCTCCCAGGTGACTAAGCTGGTTTCTGCTTCTTCCAGGAAGCAGGTCTTAGAGTCTTCTTTGCAGCTTGGCTTTTCTGAGAGTCTTCTCTATAGCTCAGCTCTGTTCCTCTCAGAGGGACAGCTTTAAGTGAGTCTGGTCAGTCCTGGGGGGACTTCCTGGAGCTATTTTAAGTTGTTTACCTCGGAGGCTACTTCTCTGCAGAATGGAATGTTTCAATCTCAGCTGGAACTTTTACACAAAAGACCCTGCCTTTGTCATCTACCCTGTGGAGAGGCGCCATTTTTGATTGGTGGATGAACCCAGTCTTTATTATTGTGTGGATAGGGCCTCTGACCAGGTCACTGTCCCTGCAGAAAGGTTCTTATCCTGGTTATTGACCTTGGGATGGGTCTTTGAATAGTCGCTGACTTGTGAGAGTGTCTGTTCTGCACTAGTTCTGCAAGTCGGTCCTGACCTGGTCACACTGACCCAGCTGGGTTCCTTTCCAGGTCCCTGACCCTGTGGGTGTGTGAAAAGGCACGAGTGTGCATGTGTGTATTTCTGTGCTTGGTGTGGTGATGTGCATATGCACTGTACAGGTATACGTGAGCATGTTTGTTCACGCTGAACACATGCACGTTCCTTCATCTATAACATGTTACTTTATCTATATCTCATGACAAGAGGATAGCATCCTCCTAGGCACCTTGCTGTCCTTGGTGTATCCTGGCCAGCATAGGGATCCTCACCCCAAGTGAACTGCAGCACCTCTGACATCTGTCTGGGTTGGAAATCTGGCTCTAGGGATGTGGCCACAAGGGGTCACTATTGTTGTTTCTTCCTCACTGGTCACTTGCGTGACCACATGTGGCTGAGGACCTTCAATGACAGACTAGTTTTTAAATGCTGCAGGTGGCTGGGATAGTCCCCTGGTCTGAGGCTAGGGACCAGGTTTCCCAGGAAACCATGTTCTGCTGATGTATCTTGCTGCTGGGTTAGCTTTCTGAATTAGCTGGGCATTGTGACTTCCCATCACATACTGGGGTAATGTTCCATACAGCCAGTGGTTCCTCCTGATCAAGTACAGTATTTCCCAAACCTGAATGTACATCATCGGCCATTGTTTGCATCATGGAGAGAAGCAAGTGGGGTCCCTGCCCCAGCACTGGTGAATGTCACTTGTGCATGGCAAGAATTCTGCTTATGTTTTTTGCAAGGTTCTTGCCTTCTGCACAATGATCTCAACACAACCTCCACTGAAATCATGGCAAAGACTATAATTGTGACTCCTTTCCTGCCTCCTCTCCCTTATGAATAGAGAATGCAGTACTGTGATATTGGGGAAACAGGGATTCAATGAGTCTTTGCGCTTTCAGTTTGCCCAAATGACCTTACAGATGATTGGGCAGGTTGATGCACTTGCTGTGAGGACTCAGCTAAGTTGTTCCCCTCACGGTGAAGTCAGAGGAAGGTGTGGTATTAAGTCCCACATCTGTAGGCTCCCCTGAAGAGCTAATGGAGAATCAAGTCAGATGAAAAATAAAATAGGAAAAATTATTAGCAAGAACAGAAACAGAGACGAAGTTACTATAGAAGTACAGAACTCATTTACTTCTTGGAACTTTTGGCAAACATAGCGCACTTGGTGAAGGCAGATCCTTCAGTCCAGGGACAAAGCTGACTCATCATTCATCCAGAGGCAGAACGATGCTCCATCTCTGATGATTTCCCTGTGGGTCTCCATGTTGGATGATGTGTGACCATATCCCCATCAGATGCACAGTGAAGCCTGTGTCTCTTAGGATTTCCTTCCATGCAGGCTGAGGCCTTCAGGGTGGATCTGGGGGAACTGAGATCAGTTTGTTTGCCTTTATTTCCTGGAAGTTTGACTTGATGTGTCTGAGCCTGTTCTCTGAAAGAGCACACAGTCCCCAGAAGTGGAAGATTAGCATCAACAGAAACTCTCGTGTTTTGCATGTGTGTCTGCTCTGTGACAGAAATCAGGAATGAAAGTGGGCTGGGGGGACAAACCAGTTCTGTGAATGTAAGCAGAGATGGGAAATGACTTTAGCCATAGAAATAACTCGTCACATGTCTGTCTGTCCATATTACCTGGTTGGCTCCTCAGAAAATCCTTATGCAGCATGACATCTACCATGAGGCAGAGACTTTTAAACCCATGTGGGTTGCAAACTATCAGGCTCCCAGCTGAAGCAATGAGACATTTCCCTGGGCATCTGTTTAATTTACAAAAAGGGAAAACAGCAGTTAAGCGATTGCTGATATCTCTTTAATCCACCCTGAGCAGGAAGTATCACATTGGATGCTATGGAAGATGAAGAGAAGCCAAAGTAATGGTCTTGCCTCCTTAGAACTCAGGATGCCACTAGGAAAATTGACATATGTATGTACATATGTACATATGTATGTTTGAGTCAGTGCTGTGTATATGCAAGCTCACATACATGCGAATGCTCATGTATAGATGAGCATGCATGAACTGAGTCTGAGCTTGGTGTGTGTATGTGTGTGTGTGTGTACACACACACACATACACACACCCACACACACACACACACACACACACACACACACAGAGAGAGAGAGAGAGAGAGAGAGAGAGAGAGAGAGAGAGAAAACGCTGTACACAGAAATGAATGAAACTGTGCCTGTGTTCACGTATGAGTATACATGGATGCAGTATTGAGACAAAGGCCAAATACAGAACCACAGACCAGCAGAGAATGGCTCAGAAGTTGGACAGATCCTCAGGACCCTGCAGAGGTCTGTGTGGGAATTTAGGGAACAGTAATGTAGGGAGTAAAAGTAACTTTTGCCTTTGGGGGCTGTACTCTATGTGGTGTTGGTTACAAGCAAATGTATGTAATAAACCTTCAAAATGCCAGGAAAAGTCTATATTTTTCCCTTTAAAATGGGAGAATTGTTCTTCGTCTTTAAAATGGGAGAAGATGGCCTCTCCCCTTTTCATCACTGCTAGCAAAGGTGTCTTTCAGCAAACTTTTCACTTCTAGCCACACTGATGCCAGTGAGCTGGAGTGACTCCCTTCCTCCACTTTTCACTCTTTAGTACCATCCACTCTGATCTGTGAACAGGAGGATTCTGTTTTCTGTTCTTCATGGTGGAAGGGTATGGGCCCTACTAGAGCTTGGAGAACTTGGAGCCATCCCAAGCTGAATTCCAGAGCACTTCACCGCGATGGTGAGGTCAGTGGTTATTATTGTTGCTGACCACAGAAGTTTGGGTTACCGCCACTGGGGCCATGGGTACTGTGGAGGGGTGCTGTAGAGGAGCATCATGGCAGAGCAATCATGGAAGGACAGCATGGCAGTGACTGTGGCAGAGCCATTGTTGGGGGAAAATGCTGTAGGTTTTGCTTGTTTGTGGCCTGCTCTGTACAGTAGAACACGCTGTTCTCTGTATTTTCTAAGTTGACAAAGGCACTTTGACATGTCAAGATGCTTGCTATACTTAAGCTTCTTTCTGTCAGTCACAGGGCTCTGTCTAAGATGAACAGATATGTTTTGCATCAGGATGGTATCTGGCAAATATGTTTCTTCCAATTAAACTTGTTGCAGTTGAATGGCTTTCTTTAGTTACACTCGAGAAGATATTGTTGTGAACAAAAGAGAAATTGTTCCCTCCCACGACCTGGTGTCTGCAGATGGCCACCATGTGTGGCAAGTACTAGTCCTTGAATTAGTCCCTTATGTAAGCCAAAAAAGGTAATTACAACGTGTGACAGCCCATCCCAAAAGTGTACCCCAAACTGGCTCTTTGTTCAAAAACAACTAATTGAGGTCCACATTAATTAGAAGGTGTGGCTTGGAGATGTGATAGCAGTCTGTCATTACAGACAAAGGGAGAACCAAGCACACGGTGCTCAGTGAGACCCTAACCCCGCCTACATCGCTTTCTGCCCATGTCCCTTCCTGCACAGCCACTACTCACACAGGGAGGATCTCTCCATCAATCCTGAAGGCCTCTATCTGCAGGACATTCTCCCTTGTGGAGAACTAATCCCAAATGTGGCTGGCACTTTGCATTTAGTTGTCACAGTCAAGTTTCACATGAAAACGGTGAATTACAGGGGCCAAGGATGGAGCTCAGGGGGAGAGTGCCTCACTTGCCTTAGATTCCATCCCCAGGCCTAAAGCATGTGGATTACAAAATGCGACATGAAACGAATGGTCTGCATAGGCGGGAAATGCACACTTACGTAGTTCACCGTGCCAGTACCATGGTCTCAAGCTTTTGATCTGCGTTCTCTACGGTGCACCTTTCTGGGTGCTTCCGAGTTCCAGTGCTCTCTGGTGCTGTCTGAAGCTCTGCTCTGCCTCACCTCATTAGCAAATGGAACCTTGCAAGAGGCCTTCCTGCTCCTTGTGGGTGGAATGTCAAGTTCTCGCTTTGCCTTCCTATTTCCATAGATGGTGTGTTTGGAAGATGTCAAAAGGTTCCGGCCTTGGACACTTACCGATATGAGGTGTCACCAGGAGCCCTGCTGCACCTGAGGATCATCTTACAGAAGCTCTCCCGTACAGGTAGGCAGAATGGCTACTTCCTGTCTCGAGCTAGATGTGGATAGTGGGAGCTGGGGTTCTGGTGACCAGGTGAGGCCTGCTTGGCCTGCACTAGGGAAGGCTTTGCATGGGGTGTACGGAGCTTTAGCCTGTTGCGTGCATATGTACAGTAAAGAGAGAACCTGGAGTGACTGGAGGTAAGGGAAACTGAGGCTGCATTGGATGAGGCTAGCCTATCACAGTGGTCAGGACAGTCACTCATGTCAGTCAACCTGAAATTTCCACTTGGTTCCAGGGCTTCTAGCATGTTGTTTCAGGACTCTCTTGTATGAAACTAGTATGGTGATTCTAGTTTCTAGGCTCCTAAGAAAATAAGCTTTAAATGTATAACCCCTATTGTTTTCATAGCTATTACATATAACATCTAGGCGGGACCAGTATCAGCACAAGACACCCAAAAATCAAGTTCTCAGCACAAAGGAGATTCTTTGTCATTACTGATAATGAAGGGGTCAGTCTGATGTGGCCCCCTGACAGGCAGGAGATGCCATCCATAAAAAAAGCGTAGGTAGAAGTAGCAGAGAGAGGGATGGGACTGGAGATTTTGAGCATTTTGGGACAAGAGTGTAGAGGATCTGTGGGATATTGAGGATAAATATGGAGGAGCTGAGAGGAAGACAGGTAAGAGAAGTTTGGAGGGATAGACTCTGAGATGGTGGAAGGAATTGGAGCCCTTTGTATGTTATGAGTTGAAAAAGATATTGATAGGAATTGGTTATAAAAGGGAATCAATAGATTGTGAAGGGGAATCAATAGATTGTGAGAGGGATCAATAGATTGTGAGAGGGATCAGTAGATTGTGAGAGGGACCAATAGTTTGTGAAAGGGGATCACAGAGATTTTTTTAGATTGAGAGGTATATAGAGAGGTTGTCATGAATGTTGTCATGTATAGTTTTGGAGAGGTGAGAGACAGGGGCAAACGCTGGTCCTAGGAAGAGTTTATGTGCTTTGGAAGTGTAGGGATGGAAAGGTTTGTATAGATCTGGAAGGCAGAGGGCTGGAGAATGTGTTAAGTTTAAGGACTTATTTATGGGTAGGAGGACGGAAGAGATCCAGAAATGGCTTGGTATGGGGTATATAACAGGAGTGAGCATTTGTGGGTCTATGAGCAGAGGAAGTTGGCCATGAAGGCAGAGACAAGAAGTGGAAATGAGTAAAGTGGTCTAGAGTGAGGAGTCTCTGGGTTGGCTTGAGAGAGAATTCAAGATTGGTGACTTGAATCTAGGACAGTTGAGCTTTGGAAGGGATGACCCAGTACCCCTGGAGCCAAGGAAATTGGAGAGTAAGTCAGTGTCTGATTGGCTGTTGGAGAGGAAAAGACTGTAAAGGAGGTCATCTACATATTGAAGCAGGTAGGCGGGAAAGGGGAAATGCAGGCCAAGTCTGTAGTGAGTGCCTGGCCAAAGAGAAGATGATTATCTCTGAATCCTTCGGGGAGGACAGTCTAGGTTAGTGGAAGGGATTTCTAGGTATCAGGGTCTGTCCAAGTAAAGGCAAAAGATTTTGAGAATGGGTATTTAGGGGCATTGAGAGAAAAAACATCTTTAGGGTCTAGGACTGAAAACTGAGTAATGTCTGGAATACAGGATAGGATGTGTAAGGGTTAGGGATCACAGTGTGAATAGGGATAACAATAGCATTAATGGAGAATAGGTCCTGGACCAAGCAAAAAGTACCATCAGGTTTTTTTTAAGCTGCCAGTATGGGAATATTTTAAGGTGAAGAGGTGGGGGTGTAGAAACTGGATAACAGAGACTGAATGAGAAGTTTGAGGCCTTGGGGGCAAGATAAGGGTAGGGGATACTGAGATTTGGAAATGTAGGCAGAAAGAACTTTGATACTAATATAAGAGGCTTATGATGTGCAGCAAGACAAGAGGAGAAGGTTTCCCACACAGTGGGACTGAGTAAAGGAGGAGGCAGGGGATAAGAGAGTTTTGGGGATTTTAAAAGAGGGTGTGTGTGAAAGTGAAAGTCAAGGAGGGAAACGAAGGGACACAGGCGTTATCCTGGGGGTATTGCCATGGTAGAAGGTAAAAGTAATACCAATTTTGGAAAGGACATACATTCCTCACAAGAGAATGAGACATGAGGGTATGAGAAGGAAGAAAATGAAAAGCCTTTGAAGGAACAGATTACGAGAAGAGTCTGGAGAGGTCTGGAGGGCTGGCCATGTTCTCTGACTATGGATGAAGGGGAGGAGTGAGTAGGACCCTAGAATTCTCACAGGACTGAGAAAGTGGTCCAGTGTCTAAGAGGAATGTGATGTGGTGATGGGACAGAAACATTGAGACCCTAGGCTACTGGAGAATAATTGACATAGGTTCAGTTAGGTTACTAGCAGATCCTGGCTCCTATCAGTCCTAATGTACCAGGCTCAGCAGGTCCAGCTGGGTGCTGAAAGGCTGGATGACCGTGAGGGTAGTGCCCTGAGGGTAGTCAATGCCCAATGGCCCTGTTATGGACACTTTGAGCAAGCCTGAGTAGGCTTGTGAGGATTTGGATAGGCACAGTGGTCTTTCTTTTCACATTTAAACAAGGTCCTAGTGGCTCCTTCTGATGTGACAGTCCAGTCATTTGCTGGAGGGCCTTAGTCAAGTGTTACTAATTGTGTTTGTGGTTTTGCTTACTATGGTTGTGAAAGACTTTGAATACCAGGGCCAGGGCCTCGGCCTGGAGTGTAAGTGTTCCTCATTGTAAGTGTTTAAGTTTGACTTTTATGCCTGAGTATGACCGGGCAAAAAAGTAGGTCATAAGGAATTGCTGACCATCTGGGGATCACATAGAGTTCATGAAAGGCAAGGTAGGACTGGGTTAGATATTGGAACTGCTTGATGAAGGTGTTGGGGTCTGAGGTAAAAGAACCCAAATGTTTTCAGCCTGGACAAGTTCACTAAGGGAGACATAAATACAAGTAGGGCCTTATACATCTGCTACTTTTTTAAGGGGCAGGATGGAGGCAGGGCCTTAGAAGAGTTTCGCTAGAGTGAGTGTGAAGAGGTCTGAAAACAGGTGTGTGTGTGTGTGTGTGTGTGTGTGTGTGTGTGTGTGTGTGTGTGACTAGAGGCAAACTGGATTGAGCGGTGGTGGGGCCTGAGGACACAGGCTCATTTTTCTAATCTTAATGAAACTCAGGTGGAGAGTGGATTGGAGAGGGTAGTAGATTGTGGGGAAGGTAAGTGATGAGGAGGGGTGTGGCTTGTCCATCAGTTTGGCTGAAGGATAGTTTCAGTATAAGGAGGAGAAGTGTCAGGGGAAAGGGCCAAGGACTTAAGAGCAAAGAGGACATGAGATGGTGAGCAGAAGACATTCAAGGAAAACCTGGAGCAGAGAAAGGAAAAAGCAGAGACATACAGGACCACTTAACATTTTCCTGTATACTCACCAAAGTTGTAGGATCCTGAATGTTAGGATTCAGAGAGACATTGGGCAGCCATTTAGACTAATTATCTAGTGGATTATAGGGACCTAGGCTGGCACTACAGTGGATGAGTTTATGAGATGTGATGGTTGAGAGTTTGATCATTTGAAATTCTAGAGGAGACATCCTAAAAGCAAGTCAGTTGGCATGGAGGGGAGCAGAACCTCACCCTTAGTGGTCAAGAGACCAGATATCCCCTGTATCTTGAAAGGCCAAAACCAAGATCTCTAGGCTGGGGGGTTATCATCCATACACTATCATCAAGCGAAAGCCCCCAATGGGTCTGAAGTCTGAGGGTCTAAGAATTTGGGGACTTGTCAACAGGTATTTAGTAGAAGGGGGAGCTTTGGATTGGGGTGGCCCACAATCAAACCAGACTGAACAAAATGTACCTAGCTAGTCTGTTGGAGTCCCCTATAACTAGTGATGGCTGAGGTAGGATATAATATCCCCCATCCAATAGGACAGAATGACAACACAAGACACTCAGTGGCTGTAACCTGATAACCCAGGGACTATTTCGGATAGGTAGAGTGAGGGCTGGAATATGAGTTGTTGTGTGTGGTGGGGTGTTACTGGGTAATCCATGCATCAGCCTAATGAAGGGATCCTTACACAGAGATCTGAATTAGGCACAACCCATACCCAAACACCTATTTTTACAGAGGTATCCTTTATTAAGTAAGGCTGAAATGTTTAAGTGTCTGCTGGAATATGTGATAAAGGATAAAGGATGGGGATTTGGGGTCATTAATGGCCAATCCCAGTCAGAGCATCAGTGAAGGGGACTGGTGTTGGCACATGACACTCCAACACCAGCACAAAGGAGATTTATTTCCCCCAGAGGGACAGAGGGCAGGGAAGAAGAGACAAAGACAGGAGTTAGAGGAGGAGGGAGATAGGGAGAGAGTAGGGATATTTGTCCCAGGGGACAAGGACTCTCTCTAGATAGTGAGACCAATGTGGCCCATAGGAAAATGACTGTTTATAAAGATAAAAGGAGAAACCTCCTGTTAGGATGAGGTGTTAAATTTTGATCACATATTTATTAGGGCAGCCAAAAGATCTATCTATCTATCTATCTATCTATCTATCTATCTATCTATCTATCTATCTATCTATCTATCTATCTTCCTTCCTTCCTTCCTTCCTTCCTTCCTTCCTTCCTTCCTTCCTTCCTTCCTTCCTTCCTTCCTTCCTTCCTTTCTATAACCCTGGCTGCCCTGGAACTCACTATGTAGACCAGACTGGCCGCAGACTCACTGAGTTCCACCTGCCTGTGGAGAATGGTTATCTTGTCGGTCAGAAACTCCCATAGCTACTTCCTTAACATGATGAACAAAGTTACTTTAAAATGATAATCCTCTCAAGCAACCAAAAACTCTACTCTGAGTCATAGATTGATTGGTCCCTTAACCAATATGCACAATGTTTAGGTTTGAGTGGGTACTGAGACATGGTGGGCTATGATCTTGATGGTCCTCAAGAGCTTCAGGAATAACCAGCATCAGAAAATAGGTATGGAAATGGAATGCTGCATGCCCAAAGAATCAAACTAATGGAGGTGAACAGCTATCATCACCTAGAACATTCTGTATACAGTTCTCCCGTGGGGGCATGTCAGAACATGGTCCAGGATTGGAATCCTGTGAGGGGACTTCTGAGTTCTTGTGAGAGTACCCCCAAGAAAACAAGAGTTGAACCAGGGCCTTCTAGACTAGGAAACATCACAAATACAGGTGAGAAATGGCCCTGTTTTTCTTTAAAACTATTGCTTAAAACCAAACATATTCTGGTTATAAGATAAGGAAAAATCAAGCTGAGGCTGAGATGAAAGTTTTGTGCCTGCTGTCTAGCATTCATAGTTCTAGAAGATGTTTTGTAGTGTTTTGGGAGAGAATTATTACTAGTAGTCCTGCTCATCTATAGACAAAGTATATTAATAATATCTGCATGCCAATATATGCTGTCTATTGTAATAATGCCATTTCTACTAGGATTCAGCCAGCGGCTTTCTGATTGGACTTAAGGTCTCCTCCATAGGAGGAGACCTGTATTTAATGCTTCAAGTCAAGGTAACAGCCCATGGCTGCTGAGGTTACAGGGCATAGGGAAGAGGTCAGAGGTCACTGTTACTGCTAAATTGATATGATGTGCCTGTCAAATTGCATTCGAAACAATTGTTTATGCCCATAGTTTATTGATACTGTCATATCTGGTCAGGAACATGGACCTTTGCAGTTACAAGGCAGGCTCATAACTAGTCAGTGTTGTTGTGGCATGGGAGAATGTCTTTTATGGGTCACTATGGCACAGCAACAGTGAGTCTTAGTCTCAAAGTGTGTTGTTGGTTAACATAATAGCACTGGTTGGAAAAGAGTGGGTTCCCATGAATTTGACATGGAAACATGTTGGAGGACCTAATGAGGCTGAGGATTTTGAACCCTAAGAATCTTAAGGGTTTATGTCACACAAGGAAGTAATCTTTCTGCCATTAGCAGAGAATGCAACCCCACTTCCCTCCGCTGCAGAATTGTCTTCCTCACCATTGACTGTGCCACTTAATCATGAATTTTTAAACAGGCAGTGACCTCCCCTGAAGGAAATGCCAGGCAAGAAAATGTTGATGTCTCTTGAGGTCCACCAGTAGTTGCCTATAGACCTATAACCAGCTTAAGGCCGAACAGGCTGCTAGAGGGGAAGCAGAAGGTATAGTCTATGAGTAGGAGAACCATATTACTAAGGAGTATAATGAGTTTGTCAACCCACTCAGGCAGAAGTCCAGGGAATATGTGTAGAAACAAGTTTCAAAGGTATGTGTAATGCTGGAAGGAATAGCTGGATCAGGCCCAGTTATTTGATATTGGCCACAGAATGGAGAGTCTAGATTTCATATGGAAGCTTGAATAGTTTTAAAAGATGTCAAAAGTTTATATGGTTGATTGGTTGAAGACTTTGTCAAAAGATGGCCTTCTAAAAAGGAGCAGGATTAGTCAGAATTATCTCAGCTTAGTGCTGATGAAGGGAATTTTTAGGTCTTCAGGAAATTGAACTGTTGGAGTGAGTACGCTGTGTAAAACCTAATTCTCTGCAATGGAAGGCCCAGAAGACATGACCTTCACTAATTCTCTAAGATGCAAGATGGTGCAAGGGGCACCAGCACATCTGAAGGGTTTTGTCATTTCTCTGTTCCTCGCGAAAGATCTTATAGTTAGAGATACTGTTTCTTAATTGGCTGGACTAGATGCAATGGTTTAATTGGGATCTGGAGTAGCAGAGTTCGGGTGTCAGCATTGAATCACCATGGGCAAGGTGAATAAGTATATTTATTATAATTGGTTTCCCAGGAAAAGCAATGCCTATAATAGCCTAACTTGAAATAGGCAGCTCAGGCAAAGTGATTTTTTTTTATGAGGGAATGACTTGTGTGGACCTTTGGGGCTAGCTAATCAACTATCATATTTCCAGAAATGAAATAGATAAAAGGTCTATTATATTTCTGTCCAATCTGTATAAGCAGAAAAATTCTTGACAAAGAAAGGTTATATTCTGATTCATAGTAATAGGGGATCTAGAACAATTTCCAGACCTGGGCCAGTTTTTAGACCCAGATACTTTAAATCAAGTGATCACCAGGTACCTCTGAGGAAGGACCTTGCTAAAAACCCTGTTATTCTTTCTTCCATCCTCCCTCAGGGTATCTATGGTCTCTTAAAAATACACCAGGGAAAAGGAGAAAAATTCAGGCTTCTCAGGGTCTATTTAATACAGGCTCTAAGTTGACACCGATTCTGGAAGTTTTCAAAAACATTGTGGACCTCCAGTAAAACTAGGGACTTATGGAGACCAAGTGATTAGTGGAGTTTTGGCTAAAGTGTGACCCACAGTAGGTGAAGTGGTTCCCGAACATTATTTCCCCAATCTCAGAATGGATCCTTGGGGCAGATTTGCTTAGAAGGCAGAATTACCACAGTGGTTTCCTGACCTGTGGAGTAAGGGATATTATGGCTGGATGGGCCAAATGGAATGCCTGGGTGTTGCCTCTACTAAGGAAAATAGTCAACCAAAAATATTATCATATCCCGGGAGGAATCACATAAATTGGTGCCACCATCAAGGACTTGAATGATGAAGGGGTGGTGGCTCCCACAAAATATTCCTTTAACTATTCATTTGACCTCTACTGAAAACAGATGGGTCATGGGGAATTACAACTGACTGTTGAAAATCAAGCAGTAACTCACAGTGTAGCTGCCATATCAGATGTGGTGTCATTACTTGAACAGATTAACACATCTCCGGGTACATGGTCTGCCACTATTGATCTAATAAATACCTTTTTCTTGATGCCTGTAGAAAAGGATGACCAGAAAGAAGTTGCATTCATCTGACAGTATTACTTTACAACTTTATCTCAAGACTGTGGTGATTCTCCTATCCTGTGTCATGATTTAGTTAGAAGGGAGGCTGATTGTGTCTTCTGCAAAATATTACACTAGTCTAGATTGACATTGACAGTATGTTGGTTGGACTAAGTGAGCAAGAGACGGCAACTGCTTGGGCTTGTTGATAACACATGTGTGCATCAAAAGAAATAAACCCAACTAAAATGCAAGGGCCTTTTATCTCTGTGAAATTTCTAGGCAATCAGCAGTGTGGGGCATGCAGCAATGTTCCTTTCAAAGTGAAAGATATGTTATTGTACCTAGCTCCCCATTCCATCAAGAAAGAACTACAGTGCTTAGTGGACCTATTGGCTTCTACAGGCAAGACATTCCTCACTTGGACATGTTACTCTAGCTCACATACCTCATGACTTGAAAAGCTACTGGTCTTGTGTGGGGCCTGAAACAGGATCTCTAACAGGTCCATGCTGCTGTGCACTCTAGCACTTGAACAAAGCCATCCAGAAGATCTGATGATAGTTGAGGTGTCGGTGGCATATAGGCATGCTTTCTGAAGCCTTTGCCAGGCCCTGTGTGTGACTTACAGAGGAGATCCTTGGGATTGTGAACCCCTACAGTTTTAGCCTCAAGCCAACTATTCTCCCTGCGAGGGACAGATCTTGGCTTGATACTGGGTCTTAGTGGAAACAGAATGTTTGACAATGGGTCACCAAGTTATCCTGAGACATGAGCTGCTCATCATGAGCTGGGTATTACCTGTGTACTAACCATAAGTTAGAATGTGCACGGCAGAGATCCATTATCAAATGGAATTGGTATATGTATATGTATATATATATATATATATATATATATATATATATATATATATATATATATATATATAATGGGGCCTGAATAGGTCCTGAGTGCACAAATAAGTTACATGAAGAAATTTCCCAAATACCTCTGGTTTCCACTCCTGTTCAATGCTCTTTACTCCAAAGCATGCCTCATTGGGCATGCCTTATGATCAGGTGACTGAGGAAAAGAATTCTAGGTCCTGTTGTACTGATGGTTCTTTAAGTTATATTGGCATCACCGAGAATTGGATAGCTATAGTGTTGCAACCACTTTCTGGAACAACTATGAAAGACACTGGCACAAGGAAATCATCACACTGGGCAGAACTTCAGGCAGTACACATGGTCATACATTTTTCTTGGAAGAAAAAAATGATCAGATGTGTAATTGTTTACTGATTTATGTACTGCAGCCAAGGGATTGGCTGGATGCTCAGAGACTTGGAAAGAGCATGATTGGAAAATCTGTGAGAAAGACACCTGGAGCAAAGTATGTGGTTAGACATTTTTGAATGGAAAAAGGATGCAAGGATAATTATATCCCATAAAAATGTTCATCAAAAGATAAATTCAGAAGAGGAGTTCAATAATCATGTAGATAGGACAATCTGTTCTCTGGACAGTCAGCCTCTTTCTCCAGCCATCCCTGTCATTGCTCAATGGGCCCATAAACAAAATGGCCATGGTGGCAGAGATGGAAGTTATTCATGGGCTTAACATGGGCTTCCAATCACAGGTGCTGACATGGCTACAACTACTGCTTAGTGATAGATCTGCCATCTGCAAAGATAAACACCGAGTCCTCACCCCCTCCCCAATAAGTGCCATTTACTGGAACGACTTAACAGTTACCTGCTCCACTGTCTTGATCACTTCTTTCATGGGAAGAATAATGCTTTGTCCTTGTTGGAATAAATGCTTATTCAGGTTATCGATTTGCCTTTCCTGAACATAACTCTTCTACCAATATTACCATCCTGGACTTAGAGAACACCTATCCACATGGTATTCCAGGTGGCTCTTACTTCATATCCAGAGAAGTGTGGGCCCATGATCATAGGATCCACAGGTCTTCCGTGTTCCCCACCATCCTGAAGCAGCTGTCCTGATGGAACAATTGAATGACCTCTTAAAAACACAGTTACACTATCAATTAGGTGGTAGTAGCTTGGAGGGCTAGGGAAGAGTTATTCTTAAAAGTGTATATGCTGTGAATCAGCATCCAATATATGGTACTATAACTTCTATAGCTATGATTCATAAATATACGAATTAAAGAGAAGATATGAAAATGGTTCCATTTACAAACTTCTAGTGAAAAATTTTTGCTTCCTGTTACCATTACCTTAGGTTCTGCTGGTCTATGAGGTGTGGCTCTGAGAGAAATATTGCTGCCAGGAAACACGGCAAATGAGAAGCTCAGAATTCCTCCTGGCCACTTTGGGTTTCTGGTACCCTTGAGCCAATAGGCTCAAAAAGGAATAATAGTATGAGGAAGGGTGATTGATCTGGATTGCCAGTGGGAAATTGGATTGCCTTTTACAGTGGAGGTAAGGAAGATTGTGTCTGGAGTACAGGGGATACTTAGGGTGTCTCTTACTGTTAACTGTGTCTTATGATCAAAGTCAATGGGAAAGTACAACAACTCAATTCAGCAGGGTAAATACAGGCCCTAGAAGTTTCAAGAATGAAGATACTCCTCCAGGAATCAAACTAAAGTTTGTTGAAGTGCTTGCTATGGGTGGAAGAAATCTGTAGGGCCTTAATAGGAAGCCTTGGAAGAATGTGTAAGGGTCAGAAGTCCAGAGGGAGTACATGTGGTTGACATGAGCACACTCATGGACCCTATATTTCAGACCAGCAACAATGTCTTTCCTGTGCCTCTGGTTAGCAGCAATGTCTTTCCTAGGTGAGGCTCAGGTGTGCAGCAATTCTTGATTAACTCTTGATTAATTCTTTAAGGTTGAATGCCAGAAAAGCTACTCTATTTTTCATGGGATGAGCATATATTCTAGTTCTTTCTTCAACTGTAATGATTCGTTCATCTGGTGCAGCCCTAGTGTGGGCATAAAAATGGTTGACTCAAGGTTCTCACCCAGATGCTTTGGCAGGTCTGGAAGGACATCAGATCGTGTCTGTCATCTGGGATAGACTCCAGGCCTGTCACTACCATTGCTTTGGCACCACAGATTCAGTAGAAGTCAGATCCTGGGTGTGTCTGTCAGTAAATGAAACTCAGGAGGATTCCTAGTGGCTGATGCACTGCTATTTCTCCTGTTACCATTTTCCTGGATTATAATGACACAGCAAGTTCCCCGCTCTGTAAGTCTGTACATAGGGAAGGCTGTGATGGCCAATAGGAAATGCTCATTCCAGAAAGGAGAGGGTCTTGAGTATGGGAAAGCAGGCCAGGGGGCTGAGCCAGCTAAAGTTCTCATAGTCCAGTGAGTCCTTAAGCATGGATGATTCCCAAAGCGAAAACATCGTTAAGGGGATAGGACATCACGATGCTTTGTAAACACATAAAGCTAAAAGATTCACAAGGTGACACCCAGTCTCGTGAGGTACAGTGTACTGGGTGTCATGTCTTAGAGTTAAACATCTGCGAATGGGGTTATAGTTCAAACCTCCTATCGGAGCATATTGGGTGATTTCATGTGACAAGGTGACTAGATTAAGGGATATGTAGATAGCTGGTAAAGTGTCACTTCTGGGCATGTCTGTCGTCAAGTTGGTATTGTGTGGGGGGTAGCACCATCAGTTGGCTTGTGCCTGCCCAGAGGAAATTAGAGTTCCTGTTTGCTGGTGCTGGAATACTCTGCCAGTGATATTAGATCTTTAGAGTCTCCAGCCTTTGGACTCATCCATCCTAGCAGCTTCCCAGCTTCCCTTCTGGTCTCAGAGTCACATCATCAGCTTTTCTGGAGCTCCAGTCTATTGCCATAGGAATCTGCGAGGTAATTCCTGTTATAAGTTCCCCCTTCCTCCTCCTTAGTAGTTCTGTGTCTCGTGAACCCTGACTAATGCGTATAGAGTCAGGAATAGCTTCTCTGGTTTGGTTATGCGTGTGGATGTTGAAGCTGAAGATTCAGATATGGGTGCAGGCGCAAATCTAGGCATGTCTGTGAATATAGGGAGAGGTGTAAGGAAAAGGTTAGAGCAGGTCATGAGCAGGCAGGGGAGGTACAGATATGGACTTGGTGGTGATGGATTTGGTAACACTGAGAAGACTGATCACTGGAGCATACTTCACTTTCCAAGTTTGCTTTTCTCCCTTCATGCTGTCTCCTGAGAAGAGAAGGACGTTCCTTTGATGGTAAACAGATGGCCTTTTTCTTAGCTGATGGCTTTCCACACAGTAGACTGAACCTGTCTTTTTGTAGGGATGGAACTTAGCTCCTGAGACTCCTCTACTATGGGCATGTTTCCAGGCTGTAGGTGCATGGTTTTTGCTACTTATAGACAACTGGTTCCTTCTGGATAGTACAGAAAGCCACCATGGTCTCTGACCAGTCTAACACTTCCTGGTATGGCTGGCAGTGTGTGCAACCTGTATTCACATTAGCCCAACCTATTATAAACAAATCCAAGTTAAAGGGAAAGGGGAGCACGTGAGAGAGTTTAGGAGAGAGGACTCTGACCTGGTCAAGCTGAGATGCTGTCTTCCTACACTTTTTCTGAGCTTGAAGCTCTGCTTGGTTTCTATACCCAGCACACCATCCTGCCTTTTCTCACTGTGTCTCCTATCATGTAGGTACACTTAAAGCTACTATCAGAGAAGGATGTGGGGAGCACATGTCACTGTGGCACAGATGGACACATGGGAAGAGTGTTGGTTTCAATAACCAGAAGGGACCCCTAATTGTCTGTAGATGGCAGGCCTATACTGGAGATGACATAGGCCATAGGAAAGACACTGAGAGAACCAGAACTGACTTTGTGGGAACCCCTGTCAAGATTTTCTCGTGACTGTGTATTTCTACTAAGTAGTGGGCAGCAGTCTCGAGGAACCTTTCAGGTCACTGGTCCCTACATGTGTCTCAACTCTGTTGCTTCCCTGGGTCCCAGGCTGCAGTGAGACACTACGTGCTGCTAACACGTGTGAGAGAGGTAACAGGGCCGGAAGGGAATATGCAGGAACTTTTGAAGTCTAAGCATACCGAGTTGATACAAGTCTAGAAAGTGAGGAGTCTCTTACTTCATTTTATATAACCTTGTCTCCTTAGGAGCAGCACGGCTACACTTGGCTTCTCCCACCCCCAAAGAGCTGTGTGCACATGTATGCACATTCCAAACACATGTCAAAAATGAAAACACATGTGTGTATACACGTGCACTCATGCTCACAGCTACACATACAAACATATGACATGGCATGGGCACATGCCTGTGTATATAGGTGCTGCATACAAATTGCATACCCCTATAGAGTTACAAGTATACACATGGCATCGTACAGTGGACCATACCTATATGAACAGACACTGTGCATGTGCATATGTACACAGTAATTCCCATTTACCTGCACAATGTACAGGTATGCATGTGGATAACGGAAGCACCATATAACCCCCTCCTGGCATACTTCACGCAGTACCATGTGACCTGACTTGCTTAGTTTTACCTAGTCTCCATCTGACTCAGTCATCTTGGGCCTTTCAGGGTTTTTGACCTGATCATGCAGGCTCCACCTATACTCTAGGGTGCGGAGCATGCCGCTTGCTGGGGGAGGGGGTTCTCAACCAGTGGGCATCCTGATCTCGGTTAACCTGTCATAAGGATAGTTCTGGGGTCAGGGAGTCAGAATCCAAGGGCTCAATCTACCTGGGGGACTGTGTCACACCAGCATTGGTGGTACATTCCCTGTGTTCCAGCTACACAGAGATGTGTTGGTTGCTGACAGTGCATGCCCACCGCCTTCCCCACCTTTCCTCACAGAGGAGAAAAGTTAATGAAATTTAATTGTGCACCCACACACAAAAATGTATACATTAAGGAACAAAACACTTTCACTTTGTTTTAACATTCTTGTCTATATGAGCAGACACGTTGCTCTCTTGTATTAAATTTTTTAAAAAAATACATTTCGCTTTTTGACAAGTGATTAAAATTCAGGATTTAAATGTCACTTGTTGGCATGTAATTTTCTGTCACGAAAACAATGGGTTTTTTGCTGGCAGGACTCTCCCCACGGATTGAGCTGCATGTCAAAAGCAGGAAGTGGAAAGAGAAGCTGAAGCGTGGTGTCACAATTCCTTAAAAGAGAATGAAAATAACTGTAAACAAAATGGGGAGAAGCATAAGCAGCCTGGGCTGCAGCAAAGCTGACTGTGTCCTCACATAGCCAGGCCCCTGAATGCTCCATTGCTCTCCCTCTCTGACTCCTGCTACCCCGAGCCCCAGGTTGTTTCTTGATGGGGGGTGTGGGGCCAGGGTAAAGATGGACTTGGTCGAGTGTCAGTGGTGCACTTGGGAGTGGTATTACTGTGGGTACATCACATAGGCTCCTGGTTTCAGCCCACCGTGTAGCAAGGTTTTCCCCACATTCTAGAAGGAATGTTCTGGAACCAGGCCCTGAGGCATATATTTCCTGGCATTCTGCTGCTGGGGTTGCTTGGGAGTCACGCTTGGGAAGGGAGAGAAAAGACTTATCAGTCATTCTGAGGATGATCTGCTGTATCCTCAGGGGTCTCTGGAGTTGGAGGCGGAGCAGTGGAATCATCTCATAGATCCATTCTAAGGGCTGAAGTGGGTGGTGCCATATTCAAATCCTCAGAGAGCCAGTGCCCTTTCTGGCTAGAACTCCCGTGTGGAAGAGCTTACCTTTAGGCATTGAGAACCCCACAGGCATGCCCTGGAAAGGCCCGAGAAGCTCCAGCTCACTGTGGGGGTTAGTTTGATGCACTGGCAAACTGAAGACTACAGAACGTTCTGCTGAGGACGGTGGGAGCAGAAGGGTTGGGTGAGTCTGACTAGGAGCTTTGTTTAAATGAGTATTTGATAGGCATTTTTTTAAAATAAAAAACGTAATCAGTCACAAATTAGTGCAAGCAAATAAAAAAAATTGAGGTGATCCAGGGGCTGGAGAGATGGCTCAGTGTTTACACTTACTATTCTTGCAAAGGACTTGTGTTTGCTTGCCAGTATTCAAATGGCAGCTCAGAACCACCTAAAACTCCAGATCCAGGAAGTTTACATCCGTTTCTGGTCTTCACGCCACTCTGTGCACTTGGTACATATACATACATTCAGACAAAATGCTCATACTTTAAAAAGAGGAAAGGAAAGTTGGGTTGGGAGGCCACATGGTGGTCTGTAATCCTTAGCTGGGGGCACACAGGGTGTCTGAGCAGAGCCTGTCATACCAGGAAGGGTACCCTGCAGTTCTAATGCTTCATTATCAGTGCATTGCGCAGGTTCATTGGTTAAGAGAACCTTCAACAGGAGAGCTGGCCCCTGTGTCCTGCCAGCTGCAGCACTCAGGGTAGTGGGCCCTTCATCTTGTCTGGGCAACACAGTTGAGCTGGCCCTGGTGGGGGGTCCCAGGAGCCTTTTAAGCAATAGTGGGGAAGAGCTGGCCCTGCCACTCACCTGCCATAGAGTGGAGTGGCTATGGGGGTGATGCTCTTCTCCCCTTGACTCCTGATAGTTGGGAGAGCTGGCTCCCAGGTCATGAGAGCAGGGAGCTAGCCCACCCTCTCACTGGATGCAGCTTTTGGGAGAGTGGGCCCCGCACCTCACCAGAGCAGCACAGTGGAGCTGGCTTTAGAAGTATGGGTTCGCGTGAGCTTGGCTTGAGAGCCATGAGACCAGGAGTGCTGACCCTGCCTCCTGCTGATGTCAGCATTGGGTGGCCTAGTCAGAGCAGCTCTGGAGAGCTTACCCTGGTGGTTCAGATAGGGGACAGCCAGCTGGCTGACCATCTCAGCTATCATACAGGCCCAGATCCAGGGCTTTGAGTTGGCCCACTCCAAAACCTACATGACTGTGAACTGCTGGATCGGCATGAAAGTACCAGTCCTGCTGACCCAAAGCAGCAGGATCCACATGACACAGGGAAGCAACAGGATTACCAGGAGGATTCCAGGTTAGGAGACAATATTGATGGCATCACAGAAGCCAGAGATTTTGGACCAGACCAGCGACTCATTGAAATGAATAGTCACTAGTGAAGATGTGTGGTTATATTGTAGGACAGACTGTGACTCACTCCATCTTCCGCAGCGAGATGTTTTCTTTGCTTTGTTTTATTTTTGTTTGTATGTTTATTTTGTCTCTCTCTCTCTCTCTCTCTCTCTCTCTCTCTCTCTCTCTCTCTGTGTGTGTGTGTGTGTGTGTGTGTGTGTGTGTGTGTGTGTGTGTGCTGCATGTACAGAGGGCAGATATAAGAGGACAAAGAAATGAATAGGACTAGGGTGCATGATGTGAAATAAAGAATCAATAAAGTTTTTTAAAAATTTTAAATAAAAACAGGAAGAGTAAAGAAGTGGGTTTTTATTCCTTTTGCTTGTTTGTTTGGGCTTTTATACAGTTCTACTCCACTTGCCATAGTTTTTTTTTTTTTTTTTTTTACCTGATTCTTGAAATAAGGAAACATTGAGTTCTTTTTTTTCCCTATAACAGTGAATGTTCCTATTTTCTTTATATCATGTGATGCTAGCTTAAGAATGTTTACTTCAAACTCACAAGAAATGTATCATGCCCATTTGATGCTTCAGGCATGCATGTGTTTTATTCTTATGGAAAAATTGGGGCAGCTACAGAAACTGAGTCTGCTGGGAATTTTCTTTGATTGATTGTTTTGGAGACTGGGTCTTAGGATGAGCCCTAACCTCAAATTTCATACGTAAATCAGCTTTTGCCCTTTTTGCCTTTGCCTCCATAGTACTGGGATGACAGGTGTTCATAGCTGAGGTGGTTTGAGTGAGAATGGTCCCTATAGGTTCATACAGTTAATATTTGGTTTCAAATTGGTGGAACTATTTGGGAAGGATTAGAAGGTGTGGCCTTATTGGAAGGAGATGTGTCACTGGGAGTGGGGGGAAGGCTTTGTAGTTTTAAAAGATGCATACCACCCCAGTCTCTCTCCCTCCCTCTTGCTGTATCGCCCTTTCCCCCATGCCTGTGAGCTCTTAGCTACTGCTCCAGCACTATTCTTACCTGTCTGTTGCCATGCTCCCCATACTGATGGTCATGGACTCTAATCTCTGAAACTGCAAGCCCCAAATAAATATACTTATTTTACAAGTTGCCTTGGTCATGGTGTTTTATTACAGTGATAGAAAGGTAACTACGGCAACCATCATATTGAACTCCTGACTCAGCTGTTCGTATCTTATTCATGAACATGTATGATGCATATAGGGACATTTTTATTTTTTCATGGATGGAAGGAACAGAAGACAGAGTCATACTGCCGGGTATCTCTGGGTTTCTTCAGCCAAACATGTCAGGTAGTCAGGAGTGATGACATGAGGTGAGAAATTCCAGGACCTGGAGGAAAGCAGGGCTGCTTTTCAGAGTTTTTATTAGGTCTCTAAGCATAACCTGGACCTGAAATGTCAGGGTCTTTCATGTGGTACGGACGCCATTATGTCAGGGTAGAAGTGAGAACCCCACTCTAGGCTGGAGGATAGTTTCTAGCCCTTTTCCACCTTCTTGCCATTCCTGCATCATCATGAAATGGGACAAATGGCCAGCCTGGCACTGACATATCAGTCAGTTTGCAGGATCCAGGTAGGAACCACACCTGGAGGGTATCCATGTGGGGATGACTCTGGCACGCGGCCAGAGAACCTCTGAGGTAGCTTTCCAAAGCCGTTCAAGACAGCAAAGAATGCAGCAGCTTAATTCTGAGACCACATGACTATGTGCCTCTTCCCTGAGTGGCTCTCTGAAGTCCTGTTGAGTGACTCCTCCCAAGTCCAACCAGGCTTCAGGAAGTTCAGCCTCAGAGCAGCCGGGCTGAAGGCGGTTCATCCTTAGAAACCTGCAAACCTTGGTGGGTCCCCAGTGCCTCCTACCATTGCTCCTTCGCACACAGCCCATCTGAACAGCTCTGGAAACACTGGCAGGGGCTACGCTCCATCTGCTTGAATCTTTCATGCACACAGGGCATGTCTCTGTAGAATACTTTAGAATATTAATTGTGTTTTGGAGTTAGATAAGTAAAACAAACAGGAAGGTTTTCACTATGGGAGAAACACACACACACACGCACACACACACACACACACACACAGAGCAATTGTTCAACAGTTCTTGAAAAACAATCCCTGAACTGATTCTGAAACTTGGCTGCTGTGATGGGCGCTGCCATAGTCCTTGAAGTTTATCAAGGATAGAATTCTAGAATCTTGGGGTCCCAGAGGTCAAGCAGAATCAGAGGGATAACATTCAACTTGAATGGTTAAGTACAGACCACAAGAGCACAATTCCTTGGGCAGGAGAGAAACTGACTCAGAATGAGAATCTGTGGGGCAGTCTGTGGGAGCTCGTCTGCCGGCTGTTCAACTGCACAGCAAGGGAGTGCTGCAAGGTGTGAAGAGAAGGCCATTGAAGCATAGCAACTAGGATTTCTTGGGGTGACATTATAGCCATAGACATTAGATAATCTGTGAGTAGATTAGATGAAAGTAAAGAAAGATTACATAATGGAAAGAACTAAGGAAAAATAACAAAGCTGTGACCGTGTGTGTGTGTGTGTGTGTGTGTGTGTGTGTGTGTGTAAAAATGGAGAATAGATGTGCAAGTGAAGGACAGATGTGCAAAGGACCAAGTGGCATGGAGTAGAATTTCCGGAGGGAAAGAACAAAGAGTGCAGGAGAGGCAGAACTGGAGGGAATGACTGAGAGTTTTATAGACGTGAAAAAGGCCAGAGTGAACTGGCACCCGCATGCTCACCAACGTGTATGGAAAAATTATCCACGACACAACAGCGCAGCTGCAGAGGCTAGCACCTCTGCAAAGCCCAGGAAGAGCCCCTCTTTCCAAACAGCAACAAAGGCAGACGTGTATGGACAGTTCCTCAAGTGCTGAGAAAGGCGACTGACCCAGAACTAAATGTGTGCAAAACCTGTGACTAAAGGGTCAGAATAACAGAGGAGAAAGCTTTCCACCGAGGGCCTTATTAGAAAAGCTTCAATAGTGTTTACCTTAGGAAGAGCTCATTCAAAGATGCAAAGATTCAGAGCAGAGGGGAAAACACAGAAACATCTGAAATGTCATAATTTAAAATGTTTGCGTATCACAAATAGATCCTACAGAAGAAGACAACATTTGTAGTGTGTACAAATATTCAGAGCATTAAGAATGCCTACACCTCATCAGGAATAACTCACTCAAAGCAGCAAACCAAAACTGAGTCACTGATTCTAATAAGGTTTTCAAGAATGGACACCCTGAGTTCCGGTCTGAATGTGGAGCAGGTTGGAACTGCTCACACACCACTGAAACAACTGTTTAAATAATAACCAAGCGTGAAAAATGGTTCTGTGCACAGAAAGCACATATCTTCGTCTGCATCTGCATGTGCTCTTGGAACAAGTGGGATGGAAATAACCAGAGTGGTTCGGCTCTACGGTTCAGCCAGAATAAATTAGGCAGTAGTACATATCCACTTTGTGTGGAACAAGAGGCAGATATCTAGCAGAGTTGGTGCCATGCGAGGCTATCTTAGGCTGGAAACACAAAGCCACACTGTATAGTGTTTGGAAGGCCACATACATGTGGTCCTATGGGGATGGATTGTGTGAGTGGAGGATATGGCATTGGAGGGCGGTTTTTCTCTGAAAAGAGAGCTGCACTGGGAGAAGAGTGTCATGCAGGCTACCCACAGCATGTTTTAGATCTCAGGCTATGCTGTTTTCTGATGTAGTAACCTCAGCATATCACACAGTGCAATGGACCCGAGCCTTCTCTACACTTCCTGTCTTGTCTTGGGAAAAGTTTTTCCATCGATGCACCTGTCATCTTTGATCAACAACCCCTGGGGCTCTCCAAACACCTTAGCAGCTGGACAGTGCTTTGTGGGTGCATGCTGTTACTTTATTCTCTTTTGTATGCACAAACTATTTTATGACACATTAAAGGCTGACGGATCAATAAAAATTAAGACACAAGAAAGAGGGAAATGATGGCATAAGTAGAAAATTGACAAAAAAGTTGTGTCAAGGATCAAGAATATAAAAATACCAGGTATTTGTAAAGATTTACAGGGTAGTCTCTGATCAATAACTAGAAAGTTAGTATAGAAATATAATAGCTGGGGACAAACAGAGAACTTTACCTATCTTAAGTTGAGTTTACAAGCCACAGGAGAGTGCAAATTGTTATCTTTGGTCTAAGAAATTTGAAAAAGAAATTTAAAACAAAACTATAATCCAATAAAACGTCTATAAAAGGTCTAAAGAACTTGACTATGACTATGGACATATAAAAATATATACTTGCTACGTATGGCAGTGTGCTTCTATAATCCTAGCACTCAGGCAGGGGGATTGCAAATTTGGAGCATGTCTGGACTACATAGTAGGAAACTCCGTCTTCCAAAAAAGAAACAAAACCCAGCCCCCAAATAAAAATGTAGTGGCGTAAGTAATGTAAGAGCAAGTTTGCAGAAGCAACTGCTGTCCCTCACTATCCCATTGTCATTGCCTTCAAGAGGACACACCTTAACTGAACTATACGGTGTGATGGTACACGTGCTCCAGAAACACTGATGTGTGTGGCACACTGGCCACAAGCTAAACTCTGCTGAACTGTCATCTGGCTAAACATGGACCATTTTGTAGTACTTTAAAATAAATGATTGCAGTTTATATGTGAAGGGTTGGTCCCTACAGGTAGTGTTGAGATCACATAGGAAGCTCTGTTGTCTATCCATGAGTCCACAGCCTAGTGGAGCATTAGGAAGTGGAAGCTGGCTAGAGGGAGTAGGTTACATAGGTGGCTTTCCATTTTTTCTCTCTCTCCCTCTCTGTGTGTCTGTATGTCTCTCTGTGTGTCTCTCTCTCTGTATGTCTCTGTCTGTCTTTCTGTCTTTCTCTCCATGTCTTTCTGTCTCTACCTGTCTCTCTGTCTCTTCATGTCTCTCTCTGTGTCTCTCTCTCCGTGTCTCTTTTTATCTCTCTGCCTTTCCTTTCATCTCTGTCTCTCTATCTCTGCTATCTCTCTGTGTGTCTCTCCCTCTCTTTATGTGTCTCTCTCTGTCTTTCTCTCCATATCTGTCTCTGACTGTTTCTTGTCTTTCTTTACATTCCTGTCTCTAACTGTCTCTGTGTTTGTCTATCTCTGTGTCTTTACCTTTTCTTTCTGTATATCTGTCTCTCTCTGTTGCCTCTCCTTTTCTCTGTTTATCTCCCCATCTCTCTTTCCACATCTGTCTCTGTCTCTGTGTCTTTCTTCCTCTCTGTCTCACTTTGTCTGTCTGTCTCTATTGTCTTTCTATGTCTCTCCCTGTCTCTGTCTCTCTGTCCTAAAAGGTTACTTAAGAGCAGCATCCCACAAACCTTCAGATTCGGATCATTGCTGTCAGTACAAAAATAGTGGAAGGCAAAGAGCTAGATACTTTCCAGTGCTGCTCAATCTGAAATGAAGTGAAGATCTTCATTCTGTGTGGTTGGAATAGGAATTATGATGAAGTTCTTATAGCTTGTCCCAAGTCCTGTGGGATCCTGATATTCGAAGCTGATCCTTCTGGAAGCTGGGTTGTGAGTTCTTACAGTTCTTGCCATTACTCTTAAGCAGCTGAATAGAAAGGAAGGCATAGGTACGTGGATGCAGAGCCTTCCACAGGATGGAAGTTTTTCTCCTGTGATAAGCCACATTGATGCTAGCTTGTCCTCTGAACATTCTCAGGGGGCTATGTATAAAATCATGCTCTTCTGAGGATCACGTGTGGTTCAGCAGGCTTTGAGTCTCAATCTCACAGCACATTTCTGGCTGAGGATGCTGCCTCAGAGAAAGACACGCTTCCATAAAAACCAAGAGGGTTTAGATTAATAACAAATCTATCTTGTTGTCCCGTGCTCTCCATGGGTGAGTATCTCCATCTCCTTCCTCACAGGACCACTTCTTCCTCTCACTTGAGCCCCACATCTCCATGTTTCACACTCTCTCCTATCTGCTTCTATCCTGGGCTATACCTTATGCCTCAGTGGCTTGCTCCCTCAAGGTGAGGCTCATTTCTTTTGTACTTCCCTTGAGAGACTTCAGATGAGGAGGTATTAGTCATGAACTTATTCTCACAGCAGAACAGACATAGACAACCTGGGCGAAGAAGCAACTAGCCAGATACTTAAGTGGACCTTCAGCTCACATACAGGGCTTTGTCAAACCCAGGAGCCAGAAATGGAAATGGTGACTCCATCTCATGCTGGCAAGCCAGAAAACCATTCCCGTTGTAGTTGAGAATCAGATTTTGGCTCTCATAAGATGTATTTATGTTCTCGTAGATTCAAAAATATCAGTCAACTGCATGCTATAATCATGACTGAAATTATGTCCTATGTCAGCATGCTTTAATAGACCTTACTTTTCTTCAATGCAAACTTTAGATATTTATCTTTTAATTTGTGGACTTTACCCCCATTTAAAATTTAAAAGGCTAAAAGCTTGACTTAGGGCACTGTTTAGTGCTAATAGGAAGCCTGCTTTGTAAGGAGGACTACATCTGCTTTCAACCTGGAGCAGGCACAGCCCTTGTCTAATGGGCTTCATTTCTCACCCATGAGAATTAGCCATATCAACACAGGAGGAAATCGAGAGCGGTTGCAGGCTGGAAGCCCACCAGATGGCACTGAAAACACTGGCATTTCTGAAAGAAGCAGACAGGTGGGGAGACGGAGCCATTCATGAGCTGTGCGGCAGTGTGCAGTTCAATCTTGTCTTAAACTTCACTGAGGGCTATGTAGGTCATGGAGACAATTGGGCTTTTATTCTTTGAAATAATTCACATTATAGGCTGTGTATTACTTGCCTTATCAAATAAAAGCCTTTGGACTTGTGTGGGCAGATAATTACGAATTGATTTCTGCACCTCTTATTTTGGAAAGGGTTACTGCCCCCCCCCTTTCATCTCTCTGTCCTCCAGTTAAACTTCCCTGTGACTTCGTAGGCTTCTGGTGGCATTCACTGGCTATCAGTAAATGGCAAAGCTATATGAAGAAGTCACTTTTATCTGAAGTCAGGAATTGAATTACGGAGTACAGGGGCATTGGTGCATATAGAGGTTTTCTTTTTAACGCTGCATTCGGCTGCCTCTAAAGATGATTACAACCCGAAAGTCAGATGGCAAGAGCGGTAGAGCTGTCCAGCACCTGTCTCTTCTAATCCAGACTTGCGTCTTGGCATACAGCTTTCCTGAACTTAGTTGGTTTATGTTCTCGTAGAGAAATCAGTTGCATGAACACTTTGTAAAACATTAGAAACCAACCAATATCTATTTTATTCACCAAAATTCATAGGGGGCTGTTTCTGTGCCTCGGGACAAAAATATTAAAATTGAAATCAACAAATAAACTCTAATAAATGCCATTTTTAAAATTCTTACAGATGTATAGGTGCAATTTGGTGCAAATTTTATGGCATTATGTGTCAAAGGAAAAATAGCCATACCATAAAATTCAGGAGACTATTCAAGTAGGAAGACATACAGAATTCTTAAATACTGCAGAGCAAGTTGACTAAAGTTGTACTCAAGGTCAGATAAATGAATTCACAGGTAAATACATCAGGGAAATTGTGAAGTTTGAGATTAAAGCAGGCAGTTGCATCATCAGCATGGGGGATAGGAGGAAGATGTGCCATTGAAATACCCCTGTGGGATAGGCCAAGGCCTTCCCTAGTCCCCATAGTCAAACACCCAGCTGAATGGGCATCTCTGGGTTCAGCAGGTCTAATTCTTTTCCTCATTTAGCAAAGACTACACATTTTGCTTTTTTAGCTTCTTTTTCTATTTATTGGGTATTTTATGTATTTACATTTCAAATGTTATCCCTTCTCCCCTCTCCCCTCCCCCCCCCACTCCTATGAAGATGTTCCCACTCTCACCCACCCACACACTCACTCCCACCTCCCACCTCCCACCTCAACACCCTGGCATTCCTCTCCACTTGGGAAATGAGCCTTCACAGAACCAAGATCCATTCCTCCTACTGATGCCAGACAATGCCATCTTTTGTTACATATGGAACTGGAGCCATGGGTCTCTCCATGTGTACTCTTTGGTTGGTGGTTTAGTGCCAGGGAGTTCTGGAGTGTCTGAATGGTTGATATTGTTGTTCTTCCTATGGAGTTGCAAACCCCCTCAGCTCATTCAGTCCTTTCTCTTTCAAAACACTCATGCCAATCCCAGCATGTCCCTTTCTGTCTCCTACTTGTAGATTAATATGTGAGCTCTCAGCTGTGTCTGCTGCCATACCTTGGCTCTGCCATCATGCATTCAAACTGTCTGGAATCTTTTTTTTTTTTATTAACTTGAGTATTTCTTATATACATTTCAAGTGTTATTCCCTTTCCCGGTTTCCGGGCAAACATCCCCCTTCCCCCTCCCCTTCCTTATGGGTGTTCCCCTCCCATCCCTCCCCCCATTGCCGCCCTCCCCCCATAGTCTAGTTCACTGGGGGTTCAGTCTTAGCAGGACCCAGGGCTTCCCCTTCCACTGGTGCTCTTACTAGGATATTCATTGCTACCTATGGGGTCAGAGTCCAGGGTCAGTCCATGTATAGTCTTTAGGTAGTGGCTTAGTCCCTGGAAGCTCTGGTTGCTTGGCATTGTTGTACTTTTGGGGTCTCGAGCCCCTTCAAGCTCTTCCAGTTCTTTCTCTGATTCCTTCAACGGGGGACCTATTCTCAGTTCAGTGGTTTGCTGCTGGCATTCGCCTCTGTATTTGCTGTATTCTGGCTGTGTCTCTCAGGAGCGATCTACATCCGGCTCCTGTTGGTCTGCACTTCTTTGCTTCATCCATCTTGTCTAATTGGGTGGCTGTATATGTATGGGCCACATGTGGGGCAGGCTCTGAATGGGTGTTCCTTCAGTCTCTGTTTTAATCTTTGCCTCTCCCTTCCCTGCCAAGGGTATTCTTTTTCATCATTTAAAGAAGGAGTGAAGCATTCACATTTTGATCATCCGTCTTGAGTTTCGTTTGTTCTAGGGATCTAGGGTAATTCAAGCATTTGAGCTAATAGCCACTTATCAATGAGTGCATACCATGTATGTCTTTCTGTGATTGGGTTAGCTCACTCAGGATGATATTTTCCAGTTCCAACCATTTGCCTACGAATTTCATAAACTCGTTGTTTTTGATAGCTGAGTAATATTCCATTGTGTAGATGTACCACATTTTCTGTATCCATTCCTCTGTTGAAGGGCACCTGGGTTCTTTCCATTTTCTGGCTATTATAAATAAGGCTGCGATGAACATAGTGGAGCACGTGTCTCTTTTATATGTTGAGGCATCTTTTGGGTATATGCCCAAGAGAGGTATAGCTGGATCCTCAGGCAGTTCAATGTCCAATTTTCTGAGGAACCTCCAGACTGATTTACAGAATGGTTTTACCAGTCTGCAATCCCACCAACAATGGAGGAGTGTTCCTCTTTCTCCACATCCTCGCCAGCATCTGCTGTCACCTGAGTTTTTGATCTTAGCCATTCTTACTGGTGTGAGGTGAAATCTCAGGGTTGTTTTGATTTGCATTTCCCTTATGACTAAAGATGTTGAACATTTCTTTAGGTGTTTCTCAGCCCTTCGGCATTCCTCAGCTGTGAATTCTTTGTTTAGCTCTGAACCCCATTTTTTAATAGGGTTATTTGTTTCCCTGCGGTCTAACTTCTTGAGTTCTTTGTATATTTTGGATATAAGGCCTCTATCTGTTGTAGGATTGGTAAAGATCTTTTCCCAATCTGTTGGTTGCCGTTTTGTCCTAACCACAGTGTCCTTTGCCTTACAGAAGCTTTGCAGTTTTATGAGATCCCATTTGTCGATTCTTGATCTTAGAGCATAAGCCATTGGTGTTTTGTTCAGGAAATTTTTTCCAGTGCCCATGTATTCCAGATGCTTCCCTAGTTTTTCTTCTATTAGTTTGAGTGTGTCTGGTTTGATGTGGAGGTCCTTGATCCACTTGGACTTAAGCTTTGTACAGGGTGATAAGCATGGATCGATCTGCATTCTTCTACATGTTGCCCTCCAGTTGAACCAGCACCATTTGCTGAAAATGCTATCTTTTTTCCATTGGATGGTTTTGGCTCCTTTGTCAAAAATCAAGTGACCATAGGTGTGTGGGTTCATTTCTGGGTCTTCAATTCTATTCCATTGGTCTATCTGTCTGTCTCTGTACCAATACCATGCAGTTTTTATCACTATTGCTCTGTAATACTGCTTGAGTTCAGGGATAGTGATTCGCCCTGAAGTCCTTTTATTGTTGAGGATAGCTTTAGCTATCCTGGGTTTTTTGTTATTCCAGATGAATTTGCAAATTGTTCTGTCTAAGTCTTTGAAGAATTGGATTGGTATTTTGATGGGGATTGCATTGAATCTGTAGATTGCTTTTGGTAAAATGGCCATTTTTACTATATTAACCCTGCCAATCCATGAGCATGGGAGATCTTTCCATCTTCTGAGGTCTTCTTCAATTTCTTTCCTCAGTGTCTTGAAGTTCTTATTGTACAGATCTTTTACTTGCTTGGTTAAAGTCACACCGAGGTACTTTATATTATTTGGGTCTATTATGAAGGGTGTCGTTTCCCTAATTTCTTTCTCGGCTTGTTTCTCTTTTGTATAGAGGAAGGCAACTGATTTATTTGAGTTAATTTTATACCCAGCCACTTTGCTGAAGTTGTTTATCAGCTTTAGTAGTTCTCTGGTGGAACTTTTGGGATCACTTAAATATACTATCATGTCATCTGCAAATAGTGATATTTTGACCTCTTCTTTTCCGATCTGTATCCCCTTGATCTCCTTTTGTTGTCTGATTGCTCTGGCTAGAACTTCAAGAACTATATTGACTAAGTAGGGAGAGAGTGGGCAGCCTTGTCTAGTCCCTGATTTTAGTGGGATTGCTTCAAGTTTCTCTCCATTTAGTTTAATGTTAGCAACTGGTTTGCTGTATATGGCTTTTACTATGTTTAGGTATGGGCCTTGAATTCCAATTCTTTCCAGGACTTTTATCATGAAGGGGTGTTGAATTTTGTCAAATGCTTTCTCAGCATCTAATGAAATGATCATGTGGTTCTGTTCTTTCAGCTTGTTTATATAATGGATCACGTTGATGGTTTTCCGTATATTAAACCATCCCTGCATGCCTGGGATGAAGCCTACTTGATCATGGTGGATGATTGTTTTGATGTGCTCTTGAATTCGGTTTGCCAGAATTTTATTGAGTATTTTTGCGTCGATATTCATAAGGGAAATTGGTCTGAAGTTCTCTTTCTTTGTTGGGTCTTTGTGTGGTTTAGGTATAAGAGTAATTGTGGCTTCGTAGAAGGAATTCGGTAGGGCTCCATCTGTTTCAATTTTGTGGAATAGTTTGGATAATATTGGTATGAGGTCTTCTATGAAGGTTTGATAGAATTCTGCACTAAACCCGTCTGGACCTGGGCTCTTTTTGGTTGGGAGACCTTTAATGACTGCTTCTATTTCCTTAGGAGTTATGGGGTTGTTTAACTGGTTTATCTGTTCCTGATTTAACTTCGATACCTGGTATCTGTCTAGGAAATTGTCCATTTCCTGAAGATTTTCAAGTTTTGTTGAATATAGGTTTTTATAGTAAGATCTGATGATTTTTTGAATTTCCTCTGAATCTGTAGTTATGTCTCCCTTTTCATTTCTGATTTTGTTAATTTGGACGCACTCTCTGTGTCCTC